>NC_050579.1:167563559-168171059 GCF_011100635.1 Trichosurus vulpecula
TAATACTGTTGTGCAATAAGAAATGATGAAAGATATGGCTTCGGAGAAACCTGAGAAGATTTATATGAACAAAGAGGTGATTAGAATCAGCATAACTTATACAACAACATTGTAAAAACAAGCAATTTTTAAGGGCTTAAGAATCAGTGTCAATCATGTCAACCATGATTCCAGAGAACCAATGATAAAGAATGTTATTCACTTCCTCATGGAGAGGTAGGTCATGGGCTAAATCTGTATACTGAGACACATTGTCATATATGACCTCTATGGTAGTTTGCTTTGTTTGACTTTGCTTGTTTATTATAAAGGTTTTTGTTTCCTTTTTGAAGAAAATTGAAAAAAGTAATTTTTAAATGAAAAGCAAAAATGAATAATTAGATGGAATGTGATTTGTACAAAAGATAGCATCACTTAGTTGATAGAATGCCAGACTCAAAATCAAGAAGATCTGAGTTTAAATCACACCTGTCACACATACTGACTCTAAGACTCAATAGCTTCTTAATGATCTAAGAAATGCTCTAAGACAGAGGAAATGCTGAAAAGATTCTGACCTACATTGATAGAAAGTTTTATCTTCTAGGAAATTCACTTATCAATGAAATCCCAGGTTCAATTTCTATCCTTATGATTAATCTGCTAAGTGTACAATAATTCTATTCCTTGACAGGATCACTTAAAAATTGATTCAAATATGAAATTCTTTTGGAAAATGAAAAAGAAATATCAAACCACACCAGCACCCAAATATGGAACCTCATGCTCTTCTTTGACTCTTGCTCAAAGTCTAAAGAAAGATGCTGAATGAAAACAAACCACACATAACTGGCCAACTAAAATGGAAATCACTTCATTCTGGATGTCGCCATTATTTACTAATTCTTCCATGTGTATCTCACCAATAGTTATTTCAGATCTCCTTCTTCCTTCAGTTCCAAAATCAACAACTACCCTTCATCATCCATGTCCTTTATCATTAACTAGATTAGATAACCTATTGTGAAAGGCAGCATGCAAAGTGAATAGATAGCCAGTCAGAAACAGGTAGACATAGGTGCAAGTTTCACCTCTGACATATACTAACCTCGTGACCCTGAGCACTTAACCACTTAACCTCTTAGTGTTCTAGATAGCCCTTGAAAACTAAATGTCGCATAGATGGTGCCAACCTGCATTGGTAAAGGGACTTTCTTCCCTTATCTGGGAGTTCTATATAACAATAATATTCCAGTTCTTATCCCTAATGTTTCATGAACTCTTTCACTTTATTTCAACTCAACTCAACACACATTTATCTCTGCCTCTAATCACTGTCTCCAGTCCCTACTCACCACTTCCAATTCAAGAGAAGAGCTGTCATTCCTCTTTTCAAAAATACCACCTTTTCTATGACTCCAATTATATTCTTTTTTCTCTCCATTTCTGGGACATCGAACTCCCATAATTATCTTTATCATCTTCAATTTCTCTTTCACCACTGGTTTATGCACTGCCTTCAAACGCGCATAGATATTTCCACCTTAAAAAATTAAAAACAAAAACCCTTAAGTTGACTTTGATTTCACTTCAAGTTATTTTTCTTCCCGTTTAGTTCATTATCAGTTATGACCGAGTGGTTCCTACTTTACTGCTTCCTTAACCCCAGGCAATATCAACATGTTATAATCTCTTCTGGCCAAATCAAATAGCCTTTTCTAAGTCTTTACTGATTATTCCATATTGTAACCTTTCCTTTTCTTGACTTTATTAACACTATAATCTTATTCTGCTATTTCTCCGCAATTTCCCTGGCTCATTTGCTAGCTACTATTCCTTCTCCTAGTTCTGGACTATGCAAGTACCCTTTGCCCAAGTTTGAGCCTCAGGCTTCTTTTTATCTCTCTGTATAGAGTTCTTCTTTCAAGTCATAGTTCCTTGAGGTTAGGGACTGTCAGACTCGTATTTGTGGCCCTTTTAGCACCTAGCACAGCACCGCTAAGTACAATAAAGCTTTGATCCATTGAATGGAAATGGTTTCACTTATTATCTCTTTGCTTATGAGTCAAAAAAAATCATTTAACCTAATCTGTCACCCAAGCTAACCAACTACACTCTCTGGATTGGAAAACCTTGTTTCTCATCTCTAACCCTTTGCTTATAATATTCTTATCACCTGAAAAGCTCTCTGTGTTCCACTTTATATACGATCAGCGATTTTCAAAGTGTGGTCTAGGAACACCCGGGTCCTAAGGTCTTTCAGGTGATCTATGAGGTCAAAATTATTTTCATAATAATACTAAGGTGTTTTAATTTCTAAAGTTATAAATATGAATAGATAAAATCAACACAAAGAAAAACTTCTCAGGGTTCTCAAATATTTTTAAGCATGTAAAAGGATATTGAAATTAAAAAGTTTGAGAACTATTAAGCTATATAAATTCTGTTATTCTAAGTTCGTTTAAAGTCTTCCTTCATCCATAGCATCTTTTCTGATCATTTCTTACTCATTCTGATCTCTCTTTTATCAAAAATCTCATGATATTTGTTGTTTTTGCCATAATTTTGGGTCAATTAAGTCTCTTTGAGTTAGTATTTTATACAGCCTTGTCTTTTTCTTGAATAGTTTTGGCTTACTCTCCCTGTGATCATAAGCTCAATGATGTGACAATGATTATGATGATGAAGATGATGTTGATGGTGTAGTTCAATGACACATTGTGTAGTGTTGGGAATATAGCAGGTATTCTCAAAAATACTTATCGGAAATCTAAAAATCTTAATGTTAAGAGAAAGTTATTTCATAACTTGAAAAGCAAGACACTTGAATATAGCTTCCACTCATTGTTTTCAGTTCCAGGACAATACAAATAAGGGCAGAGTTTCTTCCATGTAACAGCCCTTCAAACATTTAATAAGAGCATGTAAGGAACAATAGACCAGAAAAGGATATTGGAAATCATTAATCCATTCAATTTCCTTCATATTACACTGAGGAACTGAACTAAAATGAATTTAATTCAACATTCTCACACTGAAAAAGTCTATGGTGCAACTAAAATTTTATGATTCAATTTTTTAAAATTGAACAAATGCATTTAATTTTAACTCCACATGTAAGTTATGACTCAATGAATCATTATTTTTACCACCAAGCAGCCTTCTTTCAGTTTTTATTGATTATCTACAAAGAAAAAAATGAAGACAGCAAAAAATATACAAATGTAGACAAAGTTGTCTTCAAGGTTAAAGAGGTTAAGAACAGGTCCATTCACAGGAATTCTCTGGCAGCAAATATATATGCCCTTAATTATAAAGAAATTGAAGTGTGTAAATGATGGATGGAATTCTCCCCAGAGTCACTCTGTTTGGCTTTTTTAGAATTTAGTTTCTATACTGGTTTTTATTATATTCCTATTTTTTCCTTAAATCTTACAAATTTCCAAAGGACTATGATATGGCTTTATTCAATACTCAATCAATAAATAATTACAAAGAATTTATTAAGCACCTACTATGTCTAAAGTACTGAGTACTGGGGATAGAAGTACAAAAATGAGAAAAATCCCTGAATTCACTGAGCTTAATTTCTATGGGGAAGTAATTCTGTAGGGAGTATGACAAAGTAGCTTTAACTTACAAAGAAAAGCTGTCATAAGCCTTCTTGCCATCTTAATCAGATATGATGTAATTATTTTTGTTGAAATTTTATCCACATTTAATTTTCCTGAAATATTTTGTTGAAATGGACCCATTTCTTCCTCAAGAAAGTACCAAAACACATTCAGAAACAAGTATTGTCATGTCAATGAAATCTAACTTTAAATTTCCTTGTCTCCAATGGTCCTTATGTTTTGCAATTTCATAGAATCCTAGAATTTTAAACCTGGAAAATACTTCTCAAGATGATTTAGGCCAAAATTTTATTTAGTAGAGGATTATACTGAAGCCCAGAGACATGTTGACCCTTCAGTAGTAGTAGCAGAGAAAAATGGATGCAAGTCATATTAAAAGAACATTATTCACTGACAAGTTAAGATTGTGTTTATAAATACTTTTAATCCTAGTTGATAGGAAACATCTTTAAATGTTTCATCAAGTTTACTTGTTTAATAATTTTATGGAAAGAGGAATATAAAAGTGGGACTATGATAGTGGTGAAGGAGGGAAGTTTGAGAGAAGAATTCACTGCATTTCCAATTTCAGAAAGTACACATGACTAAAAAAATAATTCCCATTTTCATCAATATACACTCCTTAATATATACATTTTTATTTTGTACCTTACATTTCTTTTCTCTTCTCTATCAGCATTCTCTCACCATTCCCCTGGTACTATCTTCTAACAAGCTTTTGAAATATAAACTTTCCAGTCTCATTTCACATTATTCTTATTCCCTCCTCTGTTAATCCCAAGCAAACTGTCTTGTTCCCCACACACTACACTCCATTGCTTGACTCCAAATATTTGTGCAAGTGGAATCCCATGGCTAGAATACCCTCTGTCCTTCCTTCCTCCTTGCAGAATGTTTAGCATCTTTTGAAGTACAGTTCAGATGCCATTCCCTACAGACCTTTCTCATCACTCTCTCCCTCCTGAATTACTTCCATTTACTTGTGTACTTGCTATATCTTCCCAATAGAAAGTAAGCTCCCTAAAGGCTGGAATTGTATCATTTTTGTCTTTGTGTTCTGAGAGCATAGTAGAATATCTTACACTGAGTAGAGCAACTGAATTGAATCATACTGAAATGAATTTTAGTTCATTTCACATCTCATTTCTAATTCCCTATTCAAAACACCTTTCATAGATTCAGATATAGAAACAAGTACAAAGCTCCTCAAATGAACAATTGCAAAATTTTATCTTAAACTTAAATTTCTTCCAGAGCCAGGACAAGCTATGGGCAAATTAGAAAAAAATGCTTCACCTTTGTATTACTGTCCACTGGATGATTTGAAATTTCACTGTAACTTGTGTTTCTTGATTTATCCTTCAATCATTTCTAGTACTACATGACATAGAAAGTATACCTTTCTGGCACATAAAAAAATGTACATATATAAAAATATTTTCAAATTGCCCATCATTACACTCCTCCAATTTTTCCCAGAGATTGCTATTTTGCCCTAAATCTGAGTTTGAGCTTTTTATACTTTGTGTCCTAGTTCTTACTGCAGGATATTAGTCACACAGTAGAGCCATAGTAAAAGGAGCACCTTGCCACTTTGCACATCAATTCTAGAAGCTAAGAAATCTCGGACTAGCATGCAGTTTAGTGGTGTTTACTTAATAAAGACTGAATCAATGCAGTAGTTGGCCTGATCCTGCCAACTTTCACTCCCTCTTCTGTGGTCCTTAGGTATTTCTTGACTGACAGAGGGAAAATCAAATGTAATTGAAATTGAGGGGACGTAAATTGTTTATGTTGGTTTCTTCAACTTCCCTACCAACCCTAAGGAAGCAGAAAGAGGCTAAAGGGAATAAAGAGGAATCATTGTCACAAACCCTGGGGAGGAAAGGAAGGAGGATGTCAATAAGTTGGCCTATTGAATTTTTCAAATGTGCTATTATAGGTTGATTATATACTAAAATATAAGATCAAATCAAAATATGTTAATCTACACTAGAATACTGGCAATGATTTTCATTCACTTCTCAGTAAATTTTTCAATGAGGGTTTTAAAAATCTAAACATATCTATATTTATATGTATATCAATATCATTTACATGTATATCAACTCTAACTATGGATATCAAAATCATAGGGTATTGAATTTGTAAAATAATAATAATTATTATTATGTAAATAACATAACCTAAACTACCTTTAAAAATGAAGATCACAAGCAAATTATTATAAGAGCTCCCAGTTAGCGTAATGCTTTATGATTTTTAAAAACTATTTCCTCCAAACAAATTCATGGAACAGGTAATATAGCCGTCTTCTCCATTTTATTGAGGAGACAAATGGGGCTAAAAGAGTCAAATGACTTGCCCACAGTCACAAAGCCTTGCCCGTATTTGATACACATGCCATTAATTTTTCATCCCATTGGCATATAAAATATAAGAAAAATAAACATCCATAATTTGACAAGTTAGAAGGCCCACCCCATTCCCAGAAACAGCTATCTAGAAAATTCAGTAATGAAGAAGGAGGGAATATCTAATAATCATTCTTTTCATTTTCCAAAATGGAAATGTGGCTCAAATAGAAAAAAATATATTGATAAACCCTGTAAGGGCAACCACTCTTGGCTGCTATACTGTGGCCTATTGCAGGTAAATCATGTTTTCAAGTTTGTGAACAGTTCAGATTTACACAATTCTGCTCACTTGGTTTATTTGTTTTGTTGGCATTCCCCTCTACCTTCTAGAACTACTCTGCTTAAATACTTACTTTATTGACATATTAACAACCTGGGTCCTCTAGGGACTTGAACAAGGGTCAGTAATGGCAGCAATGGACAAAAGGGCTCAGATGACAGCATAGTGTGACATCACAACCTTACATGAAGTAAATTCCTGGAACAATAGGTTTGCCCCCATCAAGTATGATTCAGATGAACAACACACATTTATTTAGTGCCTACTATGTTCGGACACTGTTCTAGGTCCTAGGGAAATAAAGATAAAAAATGAATGTAGTCCTAGTCCCCAAGGAGCTTTCAGTCTAAGCACAGGTAAGTATATACAAATGACACATAAAGTAATTTGCAAGGCAAGGGGGGAGGACATTAACAAATGGAGAAATAAGGAAGGATCTCATGTAAGAAGTGGCTCTTGAGCTATGTCTTAAATATAGCAAGTGATTTCAAGAGGAAAAAAAATGGGAGGGAGAGCATTCCAGGGATGGGGACCAGCTTGTGCAGAAATACCAGGACATGAGATAGAATAACCTGTATAATTGTGATCTTTTAAGGAACCATTGAGACTGTGAATTGGTATTTATAGTGAGACTTTATTATTTAGAGATGTTCACTCAAATAGAGTAAAGATAAGGTTAGTCCATCATATCTCTTAATATCAGTAATGGAAAAGAGCACAAATACTAGTTTCCATTAACATGATACATTAAGGATTTCAGAATACTTTAAATACATTATTGTCCTCAAGACAATATAGTTTAGTGGAAAAGAATATTTGACTTGGATTCAAAAATTGTTTTTCTGTGTGTTCCAGATCTTCTAATTGCTGGCTATGTGGCCTTAGACAAGCTACTTCTTCTTTCTGAGTCTCAGTTTCCTCACATGTAAAGAAGGGAAAATAACACTTGTGCTACAAGGGGCTCTTATAAAGAACAAATAAGATAAATATATGTAGATAATCATATCTATATATATGTGCATATATATACATATAAAGATAATTAGAACCTTAAAAATTTCCTGGAGTTAAGTATTACTTTATTAGTAAATTCTTTCTTCAAAAAAAGGAAAGAATGTGTTTGAAAAAATGTATGGAGCCAAGAATAATTCAGGCAGAAAATATTTTCATGGTGTTATCAGTATGGATACTCTCCCTATCAATGTAGAATACAACCCAGCCTAACCATTTCTTCTTGTCTCATTTCATGAATCCTCTATAATATTCTGTTGTGTGTTTTCATATTTATGATTATCAGTGTGACAAGTAGAAAATCCCAATTATTTTTTTTATTTGGTTTTCTAAACTATCAGAACTCATTAGTTGGGTAGCTTCTTTTCCTAATCCATTAAAATGCACCATACCTAAGAGTCTTTGAGAAGCATTTCATCTCTTCTTCCTAATTTTAATTATGAATCTGTCCATTTGGCAGCATAACAAACTCAATTTTAACAACATTTCCTAATCATTGTATGGGATAAATAGGATTCTAAATTTTTAATGTGATTCCTTTTTTCTGGTAAAAATCTGGCAGAATATAATAGGAAACATAGCAGACTTGTACAGTACTTAGATTTGAGTGACAACTTGGTCACTTGCCTTCCAGCCATGTGGCTACCAAAGACAGCCATGCAACTGCCAAAGCCTGTGTCCTCATTCTGTTAGATGGGGCCAATAATGCTACTATCTACCATTTCCCAAACCTTAAAGAGGTAAATAAATGTCAGTTATTATTTTAACATTGACTATTGCTGGTCCCAACTACTTCACGCCAAGACACCCATCCTTTCTGGGCGTAAGCACAAGATGGACTTAGCTCAGTCCCAAGGAAGTCTTGTCTACAATGAGAAGGAAGCTGGGGGACCTTTTCTTAGTCCTAGAGAAGTATGGCATCTAAGGAGAAAGAGGCTAAGGTACCCTTCAGTTTGTAAAACACCTACAGAAACTTCCAGGGCAAAAATTATTTTAAACTAGGTTTGGGTTCATGTCTATCTAGGTACTTCTCAAAAGGGGAGTAGAAAAATACTGAATTTGTAATATGAATTAGATGTGCAACTGACATTTCTTCGTACATTTTAGGTTCACCCTCCTTTAGATTATTTCCAGTTTATCCCGAATATTTCCCGTTTATACATAATTACTTGCATATTGTCACTGCCATTAGATCGGGAGCTTCTTGAGAGCAGACTTTATCAACAGCCCTTAGCACAGTGTCTGCCACATAGTAGGCATTTAATAAATGCTTGTGATTTAACATGACTATACACAAAATAAAAACTAACAGATAGAAATGATTCAAACCTGTCTTTGACAGGAAAACAAAACAGGATTTTTTTAACTTAGCTTATAACTTGTCCAATATGCCCTAGGGGAGGTTGGTAGTCAAACCTCACCAGAACATAAAGATTTCTGTACTGCAGATTAGGCATTTCACATTTCTCTTCATCTCACTGTCTCCCTCAAAGTCTGTCTTCTAGAAAGAAAGAACAGGAAGCTCCTTCCCCTTTCCAAGATGTAAGAATCACATCCACCCCACCCCCCATTCTAATGCTATTCTCTTTCATGTAGAAACTGCTCTTGATATCAGCTCAACTCCCAGAAACCAAGCCCTCCAGACCTTTCAAAATCATAAGGTCACCTCCAAATACAGATATATTTACCTCTAGATGGATATTTAATGCCTATTTAGGAAACAAGCCCAAGAGGCCACCAGGGCCCCATGTACAAGCTCACTTTTTTTAATCCCCTGCTTTAGTGAGCCTGTGGTCACATGGTTGAGAAGGAAATGCCCTTCTTTGCCCCTTACTGGAAGTCTTAGAGATGCATGATGCCACCTGGAGGGTCCAAGGAGGAGGAAGCAAATCTGACACTGTCTCTTCTTTTTTCAGACTCATGAGGTGGGGGAAAGACCAAGGGACCACCTAGACGTTGCAACTTTTTACCAAAATGCCAAAAGCGGATCACCTCTGACATGCTTAAATGTTGAATCATCCATGTGGCAAAGCAAAAGCAGGCAGGGAACATTCTGCACTATCCACATTACATTTTGTATATTCAAAACTGCTATTATGAAAAGAATAAAAATCATAACTTAAAAACAAATTATATCCACAAAAGGAACAGAATAAGTTGGCGCTAAAACAGTGAGCCACCAGAAGCAAGAATGGCTACTAATATTTTTTAATTGATCTAATAAAAAGAGTTAGAAGGAAGATGCAATACTGCAGTAAAAACTTAACAGCCAGGAATGGGAAACAGATGGGATGAATAGCTGCCTTTTTGGAACTCATGATATTTTCAGAAGTATATTTAGTTCCATCAAATGGGAAGGGGATATCCATGGGTGGTAGACAGCAAAAGCCCCTGTTTCTGGTGCAAAGGAAAACAAAAAAGGATCAGGAGCATTTTTCAGACTTCTCAAAGACTTAACATGACCTTATTCTGATAAAAGATACAAACTTTTGAAAACATGATACAAAATGCTGGCAGCTGCAAGGGCAAGTTTTAAAATTTGACTGAATCAGGTAGTAGACAGGTCTTGAAGTGGTCAGGCCTTAAGGGACACTTCCAAGACCTGAAAGCTAAAGCAGCCTGACCTTCCACTATCGAAAGCCCCAGGAGCTTATATGGCCATCTGTGCATCAGTCTGGACTCAGGGCTCCAGTCTCCAGACAGGGTAGACTAAAATGCAGTAACAGTAAAGGATTATGAACTGACAAGTGATCTAGGAATAAAATAAGCAGGTTAGGGTTATAGAGTATAAGCATTTGTTTCTCCACAAAACCAGCTAGTTAGATCAGGGAAGCAACACGTCATGGTAGAAAAGTTACTCATTGTACCCAGAGTCAATTATTCGTTTATTCAGTCAGTTCAGTCAACATGCATATATCAAATGCACATATTAAGTGCTTACTATTTGCCAGGTACTGTGCTAAGCTCTAAAGACACAAAGAAAGGGGAAGCAGTTGTGCCCTGAAGGAGCTTAAGTACCAAATATCATGTATTGGCTTCTCTTTCCTAGCATCTCATTTCTACCTCCCCCAACCTCAATTTCTTCATTTGTAAAGTAAAGGTAGTGGACTAAATCTGGGATTCTTAAACTGGATTCTATGAGCTTATTTTCTTCATTATTTTGATAGTTGTGTTTAAATATCACTTATTTCCTAACTAGTCATATGTATTTTCTTTTATTCATTTAATATTATTCTGAATAGGTAGTCCTTAGATTTCAAAAGACTGCCAAAAGGGTTTAGGACATAAAAATGTTAAAAAGAAACCCTAGAGTAAATGATTTCAAATGTTCCATCTAGCTCTCAAATGTTGTGATTCTCTGTCATCCCCTTCATGGAAGGCAGAGATTCCCAAAGCAATAAGCTACCGTTTTCCCCTTCCCTGTCCTTTGATGATGAAAAAAGTTCAAGGCAGCCAGGAAGTTATTATGGACCTAGACTGTTACTCTGGGACACCATAGCACATTCCTAGCTAATAATCTGTGGAAAGTAATCTCTCCTGTGGTGAATAAATATGTATTGAACTGTGGTTCTAATTAATGTTATGACAACTGTGTGTTCAAATACTCAGCAATTACAAATGAATGAAAGAAAAACACGTATTGATGAATAGATGCATTAAGCATACCTAATGCCATTCAGAAATTCAACTGATAAAACATGCTGATGACTCACTTACTACTGATCAGGCCTAATATTAGGAATCTTTAAAATGTCAAAAGTAAATGATGCGTGTGTGTGTGTGTGTGTGTGTGTGTGTGTGTGTGTGTATCCATAGAACTCAAGTATGACAGATCTAATAGTTCATCTAAAGTCTTAACTAGTTTTAAAATCTTGATCTGCATTCCTTGTTTTTATCAAATCATTGTGAATTCTAAGTTACCATTTTTCTTATGAAATATAATATTGCCTGTCTTTCCCTGTCAGAAAAAAGGTTAGCACTTGATATCTATGATGGAATACTAAATGGAAAAGTTTCAGCATCTTTTGGTGATCTAACAGGCTATTTTTTAAATAAAGTGTTTCATATTAGCTATAGCTAACTCATTTCTGGTGGTGGAAAAAAGCAATAGCATTCTAGGTTTCTTATTTTTCAAAAAGTATTTTCATTTGAATTAGCTTTTGATAAAACTCATCATTATCATCCCAACAGAAAATGAATGGGTTTTTTTATGAAAGAGGGTGAATGGATGGATTTTATGTGTGTCTACTGTAAATCTGTGATCATGATTTTTACATTGATCATGAAAAGATAGAATGATGTACCTTAACTCACATACTGTAATCCATACACTGGGGACTCTACACCAGAAAAACACATGGTCCTAAAACATGTTCCAGATCAAGGGAATTAAAGGAGATTTTAAAAGTTCCACCTTTGAAAAAAATATAAGATCTCATTACCCCCATAAAATAAACCCATGGCCAAGTAGAAATATTCATGAGTAGAGAGTGATCTTTTGAAAAAGAAATCACTCCAAGTCAAAATGTACAAGGAAAACTCCACTAAAACCCAACATTATACCCAACATTTAACTCAGCATCTTCTCCTCAACAGAAACTAGTTTCTCTCTGACTTGTTCATTTTTTTAATGCTAACAACATATTTTCAGTCACCCAGATTGGAAACCTTGGGAGCAATCTTTGTCTCCTTTTTGTCCTGCAACCTCCACACCCAATCATTTGCCAGGTCATTTTTATTCTTTTTTGCCTCAGCAAAAATCTGCTTAACCCCTCTTTATTTATGATCATTACCACCACCACCATCCTAATTTATATCCTCATTGCTTCTCATCTGTACAATTTTAATAATCCACTGACTACTTTCCCTATGTCTAGTTTCTCCTTTTCTAATCCATTCTAGCTATTTTGATTTATTTTTCTAAAGGACACCTCTGATGGTCACTTTCCTGCTGAAAAACTTTCAATGACTTCCTATTGTTTAACACAATAATCCCAGATTTCTTACCATGTTATTCAAGGTTTCCCATGCTACATCTCCAATATGCTTTCCCAGTTTTAAATACTATTCCCCTACATGGATTTTATGCTCTGGTCAAACTGGACTACTCACTATTCCTTTAATATGGTCTGCTCTTTCCTGCCTCCTCATTTTTGATCCTGTTTCCTCTATCTGAAATTCCTTTACCCTTACCCAATGTTTGCTTTTTTGAAAAACTCTCCATTCTTCATAGCCCAAATTAAATGCATCTCCTACCATGATTCTCCCCAGCTGGAAGTGACAACTCCCTCTGAATAAAAACAATATTTTCTAATGGCACATCACACTCTCCTTCAACCCATAATCATCTGGGTAGCTAGCTGTATCATCTCTTCCAGAGATGATAAAGTTCCATGAAGGCAGTGGCTGCTTTTTACCCATCTTTGTATCTTGCTCAGTACCTAACACGGTACCCTGAATGAATTCTTCATGTTCAATGAAAATTGTACATGGAGTGAATACTCATCATTTGGGGCCTTAGGAATCTGTTAAGCCAAGGAATACTGGAAAATACTGTGCAAACTTAATCATGTAACTTCCAGTGATTTTTTTCTAGTTACTTTTTCAGAAGCAGCTAACATTTCAAATTTAGGGTTTTACTACTTTTCACGTATCACTCTATGATGTAGTGATAGGAAGCACCCAACTTCCAGTTCCATTTCTCCCACATAATATGTAGGTCAAGTCACTGCAGTTTGTTCAACTTCAGTCATTTGTAAAATGAGGATACGGGACTAAAAGAATTCTAATTTGCTTCCAACTCTAAAACTATGATCCTCTATCATCCGGTCCCCTCTAAAATTACCAGTATCTTGCTTCTATACTATATCAATAATTATAAATATAGAGAGATAGATTAAATGTATATTGTATACACTCCTCTCCACTGTGTCTTACAACCTATATGTGTGTTTTTATATACAAGTACGTATATAATAATATAATGTGAATATATTATGATATATAATATAATGTGAATAAGTTATGTACATATTTACTTGTACATGTATGAATAATACATGTACAAGTATATGTACTTATACATATGTGTAATATGCATTTATTTATAGTTGTCTCCCCTATAGCATGTAAGCTTCTTGAGCTTAGGGACTATTTTCCCTTTCTTTGTCTCTCCAGAGCTTAGCATAGTTCTGGACATATAGTAAATAGTTAATAAATATTTGTGACTGAATTTGTCATCTATCTATCTAGCCATAGTGTATTCTTAATACGGGCCTGTTTCTATAATTTTCCCCAGTCTGAACCTATCATTTCATTATTTTGGCCAGTTTCTTCTGTCAGTGTTTTAAACCTTGTAGTCTTAGAGACTTGCTTGAGGCATTGAGAGCTTAATGTTTGCCCCAGGTCACAGAGTACTTGTCAGAGACAGTATTCAAACTTAGGTCTTTCTGTCTCTGAAACCAGTCTCTTATTCACTAGACCATGCTGCCTTTCCTATTTAAAGTAACTATTTGAATTAAAGAATTCTGTTGAGGGTGGAGATAGATGATAGAGTCTCTCAAAGAATAGTCCAAAGGATAGATAAAATATACAAGACATAGACAGATCTTGGGCCTATTCCCTTTTCTTATCTTGTCATCAGCTTGAAATGTCATATTCCTTTTGGGGCAGGTAGGTGGTACACTGGATAGAATACCAAGCCTGAGTTCAAATCCAGTCTCAGACACTTCCTCACCATGTGACCCTAAGAAAGTCACTTAACTTCTATTTACTCAATGTCCTACGTTGTAAAATGGGGATAATAATAGTACCTACTTCCATGGGTTGTTGAGATCAAGCAAGATAATAATTGTAAAGTGAGTAGCACGGGACCTGGCACATAGAAAGCATTATAAAAATGTTAGCTATTATTTTTTTTGACAAGGCAATCAGAGTTAAGTGACTTGCCCAAGGTCACACAACTAGTAAGTGTCTTAAGCTGGATTTGAACTCAACTCCTCCTTACTACAGTTCTGATTCTCCATCCACTGTGCCACCTAGCTGCCCCGATTTATTTTTTATTCATTCATTCATTCACTCATTCATATTTGGAGACAAGCAGAATTAAGTGACTTGTTCAGGGTCATACAACTACTAAGTGTCTGAGGCTGGGTTTGATTCTAGGGCCAGTACTCGTGCCACCTAACTGTTCCACTATTATTAATAATATTTTTCATATGATGAATTCTTAGTTCCATTCTCAAGAATTCCAATACATATTTAATTCTAAATGCTACATTTGGCCATAAGATACAACCAGATTAATTTCAATTACAGTTTTACTCACCTATTGGACAAATTTTCTCTAATTAGATGGCTGAACTTTAAAAAAATACATTAATATGTTATTAATACGAGAGAAACAGGGTGGTATAATGGCTAGAGCACCAAACTCAGAGTCAGGAAATCAGACCTGACTCCAAAACTCACCTCTGATACTCTCTGTGAGATCCTGGACAAATGACAACTTCTCACTGCCCAGTCAAATCTCTAAAGTGATACACAGCAGACGTTACCTAACTGCATTGATCAAGGGCTTTTCTTCATCAGAAGTTTCCTACTTCACTGAAATTATGGGTCTAAACTTCCTCCCTCCCTAAAAGCGGTAAATTGCCAATGGTTGCAAATGTTTACTTAAAAATCTATTATGGATATAAATCAAATCTGGCATTTCTAAAATGTCTGAATGGTGTACATGCATGTGGGGAGAGGGGAGAGGGACAAATGAATTAATTCCAATATCATAAACATTTGATGAATTTGGTTTAAGAAAAATTACTATGTTAAACTATATTTTAATTGCTTTTAATCTTCCTTTCAACTTTTCAGCAGCATATCTGTGAAGAACAGTGTCATTCCTTGTCCTAATATAACAATGGCTTGGTCATACAGAGTGATGTGACCATAGTTAAAACTATGATCAGAAAAGAAATGAGACTTGTAAAAATTATAATAGTCATTAAAGTTAGATATAAAATCACTGAATGATTAAAAATGGGAATTGGCACTAATTGGCACTAAACAGATTATTTAGCTGCAAACATCAAAATTTAAGTAGTCTGTAAACCATGAACTCAAATATCTTAATCTGTAATAAGACTGATAAATTTCACTCATTTTGCACCTTTGGCAGTGCTCTGACATAATCAAATATGGAAAAAATCTCAATGGAAAGGCCAATCTAGTGCTCAAGAGACAGATATATTGTGGCACCAACATGGTATCATATGTATGCATCTTCCACTTACCACTCTTGTCTACTCTTTCCCTGTTAAATCTCTTAGTCTCTATTACACTGAATTTTCCATTTTTCTTCCTACTCTTCTGACAACTCTCTGTTTCTTTTGCTGACTCTTCTTCTTCCTGTCTCAGAACCTCTGGTGTCTCCCAACGCTCATCTGCTGGTCTATTGCTCTTTTATTTCCATCTTTACTAGAAGCCGGAACTCATCAACTCACAGTGCCTTAACTATCCTTTCTCTGTGGATGACTTTAGTCATGGAGGCGGAATAGTGCAGTAGAAAGAGCAGTGGATTTGGATTATGAAAAAAAAATTGATGCGAAATACTGATTCAAACACTAAACCACCTGTGTTAACCTGGGCAAGTCTCTTCCTCTCCCTCTACTCCAGTTTCCTCATCTGTAAAATGAGGCAGGTTGGAATAAGTGGCCGAGTCCCTTCTTGCCCTATCTCTGTGATATATACTATTGATATATACTGCTATCTGTACATACAACTCAAAATGTTTAAAAAAGGAATGCTAAAATAAATAAAAAGGAAATTTTAAAAAGAAAGTTCTTCCTCTTTGAGGCTGTTCTCTTGCTAATATGACACTAAATTTTCAGCTGATTTTTCTAGTCTTGTTAGATATACTACTATCCATAAAATTATAGGACTGGATTCCACATAGTGTGAGGTCCTTTCTAGCTCTAAATCTATGATCTGATTCTCCTATGATCTTACTGACTTTGGTTTCTTTAAAACATGTCTATCTACTACTATCTACTAACTAACTACTAACCCCCAAACATGCCACTTATATTCCCACCACCTCTTTGATCGTGACGTTTCTCTCGTGTGGAATACATCCCTTCTTCCCCTCCATTTACCTAAATCCTAATCACACCACAAAGCACAACTCTAGGTCTATCCCATTCAAGAATCTATCTCTGACTTCTGTGTGTTCCAATTTTTCTATTTTCTGAACTTAAATGCACTTATAACCATTTTTTAAAATCAAGTAAAGCACTGAATTGTTCTCTAACTTTTTCATGTACATAATTGTTTCTTCAATTAGAGTAAATGCTGGGAGCATACGTGCTCAATATGACCTTGCACAAATCATTTAACCTCCATGGGTCTCAATTTCCTCATCTGTAAAATAAGGAGTTTGGCCTCTGAGATCTCTTCCAATTCTAGATCTTTTATCCTATGAATTCATTCTTCTTTTAACAGTTTCTTTAACATCAGTAAGGAGATGGAATAAATGCCACAGAAAATAAATAATGGAGAAAAATTAAAATAGCTAACATTTATAGTGGGGGCAGCTAGACAGCATAGTGAATAGAGTGCTAGGCTTGGACTTAGGAAGACCTGAGTTCAAATCCAGTCTCTGACACTAGCTGTGTGACCCTGGGCACTTAACCCTGTTTGCCTTAGTTTTCTCATCCATAAAATGAGCTGGAAAAGAAAATGTCAAAGCACTTCAGTATCTTTGCCAAGAAAACCCCAAATGCGGTCACGAAGAGTCATATACAACTGAAAAACAAATGAACAACAACAAACATTATATTGTACTTTAAGGTTTGCAAAGCACTTTATGTATCATTTCCATATATACCGACAACATCCCTGTGAGGTAGATGCTACTATTATGCCCATTTTGCAGATGAGAAACTTAAGCCCAGAGGGGTTAGGACTTGCTCAGGGTTATACAGCTAATAAGTGTCTGAGGCTCAATTTGAACCTATGTCTTTCTCAATGTTCTATCCCCTGTGCCATCTAGGTGCCTAGGTAAGAGAACACGGCAATTTGGACATTGATAAAAAAGTCCATTACAATTAAATGTAAACATCTCTCTTAAAGAATAGCTATTCAGCAAAGAACTCAAGTTGCTGTTCAACAGCAAAGGAATGGAATGCCCCAAAGAAAGGTAGACACAAGGAATGGCTCAGAGCACAATATGAGATGCTGCAGGATGGCAAAACACTATTGAGAAACGACACCATTTGTAAGCCTAAGAAATAGAGACAGATACAATGCCAAGGTCTTTGATAGGGTTGTAACTGCAAATGAAAGGGTAATTTTTATACTAGTGTGGGATGAAATTATAATAATAGGTAACATCTGTATGACATGAGAGTTTTCAAAGCACTTTGCCATAGTATCTCATTTCATCCTAATAACAATGGAGATGAGGATACAGAGGGTTAAGGAGATTAATGACTTGCCCACTTGCTAGCAAGTGGCAGCTTCAGAATTTGAATATAATTTAAGGTCTCCAAGTCAGTCTTATAATTGCATGACAATACATGTAAAGAGTAGAATCCAGTTATAATTTGGTCTTTTAGGGCACATTTTCTGCTACTAGTAGTATTTATTACTAAGAGCATTACATTTGAACATGAAAGAGAGGGGGACATATAGATAGGGATATGCACAAATATTTATACCTATTTCTATCAAGCAATCAATTAATAAAAATTTATTATGTACCTATTATGTGCCAGGAGAGAGAAAGAGAGAGACAGAGAGACAGAGGCAGAGAATGAGACAGAGAGAGAGAGAGAGAGAGAGAGAGAGAGTGTGAGTGTGAGAGAGAGAGAGAGAGAGAGAGAGAGAGAGAGAGAGAGGAGAGAAAGTGAGAGGTAGGAGTGGGAAAAGAGGAGAGAGCAGGGAAGAGGGAGAAGAGAAAAGGGAGAAGAGGAGAAGGGGAGAGGGAGGGAAAGAAAGGGACAGAAAGGAAGAGGTGGAAGTGGGTAAAGGAGAGAAGGAAGGGGAGAGAGAAGAGAGGGAGAAACAGAGGGAGAGGAAGAAGGAGAAAGAGGGAGAGGGAACACACTAATAAAGAGAATCAGAAAAGTCTATATGGAGAAAGTAGCACTTAAGTTGCACCTTAAAGGAAAACAAGGTTTCTAAATTGTAAGGAAGGAATGTACTTCAAAAGGAAGTGCCTATATAAAAGTACTGATGCTAGAGATAGAATGTTGACTTAAGGGACCAGTAAGCAGACCAGTTTGAATGGAATACAGGGGTGCACGAAAGGGAATAATGTGAAATGTCTAGAAAGATAGGTGGGGGTTTGATTGTGAAGAGATTTAAATGCCAGCTTGAGGAATATGCATTTTTATATTCAATAGGGAAATTTTCGAGCAAGGTAATGACATAATCAGACCTGTGCTTTAGGAAGATAATTTGGTAGTTGAATAGAGAATAGATTGGCAAGGGGAGAAACTGGAATCAGAAAGACCAATTAGAAGGCTATTGCGATAAATCAGGAGAGCTAGAAGGGACCTTCCTGATTATCTAGTTCAAATCCATCATTTTATAAGATAAGGAAATTGGTGTCCTGGGAGGTGAAGCCTCTTGCCCAATGTCATATAATGAGTTACTAGGAGAATTACATTGCATTGGAGCCTTTATCTACTGGCTCCTCTCTCCAATCCAATATACTATAGCTACTATTGTACCAAGCTAGCACATAGTTGAGTTTGGCTTATGCTAGCTGATGAGGTCATCTTTTCCATGCAGATACTGTTTATCCAGGTAAATTATTGAAATTAAAGTATGGTATTGGGAAATCTAAGATTATCAAGACCTGGATTACACTGAGCAATACTTTAATTTTATTTTTATATCTCCTTTAGCTCCAAACAGAGGGCTCTTCACACAAGAGCTTAATAAGTACTCAATTGAACTGAACACTGAAAAATAAAACTACAAATAACTCAAGACAAAGGTCAATGTTTTTGATAACTGTAGAAAAGGAGAAAAATAGTTATACTAAGGCTCTGTAGTGTTTTGGTTATAGTTTGAGTTTTAGTGAGACATAGAAGACCAGAGTGGATATGGCATGATTTGGACATAACCAGGTTAGTATGGCAGACTGGTTCTGAGTAAGATAGATGAAATTTACCCAAAAGAGCCCAAGGTCTGTCTTTCTCTCTGTCTCTCTGTGTCTCCCTATCTCTTTTTCTCTCTCTCTGTCTCTCTCTGTATCTTTGTCTCTCTGTCCATCTCTCTCTGTCTCTCTCTGTCTCTGTATCTCTCTCTCTCTATCTCTCTCTCTCTCACACACACACACACACACACACACACACACACACACACACACGCACACACATTTTCCCTTGCTGACATTAGCAGAGGCGATTGTTGATTAGAGGGATCATAATTCTGAGCCAGTATGGGAATTCCTTTATTAGGTGCGTTTAGCCTTATCTATTTGGTAAATGAGCCCTTCATGAATGAAGTCATTCCAACATATATAAATGCTATAATGTTTGTATGTATGTAATTATATGTGTATGTGTGCATATGTGTATATAAACAAATGCATATGTTTTCATATGATTTGATTGGTGTGGGGAACTCACAGTGTAGGAAATCCCCTTACCAACGCAAAACCGAAGAAAATAAAGATCCTGTTTTTTCAAATCTCTTCTTTTTGGCTAGTTCATTTCACTCACTTGACAAGTGCAATGTGCCCTTGAGATTCCAGTTACACTTTTGATACCCAAGGGGGTCAGTCTCCTTTATTGAGTTCCACTGCCATAGATTGAACTGCCTCATGCATATATTTCATCACAAGGGAGACGGTCATGACAGAATGGATGAATCAGAGAAAATCCATCTCTATTACTAATCAAAAAAGAAATACATCTAAAAATGCTTCCTCTAACAATGCACCAATAATATCATATATGTAAAGAACTTTGCAAATCTTAAAGCATTTTGTAAATGTTAATTATCATGATGATGATATTATGAGGACGGGCACTTCCTTCACTGACACAGATAGAATTCCTGTTATGATTTAGGAGATGGTCTATGAGATTTGCTCTCATTTAAATATTATCACTCTGTTGCCAGTCTGGAAATCAATCTCTGAATTGGTTAGGCAGGTCCTCAGATGACAAGCACACAATCCATCATTGGGCCCAGAAGTCTCAAAGTAAAAGTTTCCTTTTTCACTACACCTGTGTTTTCATCAATAATATAGAACTCCTGTTGAATAAACTTGTACTAAAAGAAATCAACACCTACTTTGCAATCGCAACTCTTAAACAGTTGCCTAAGGGCACTAAAAGATTGAATGGCTTGCTTAAGGTGAGACAGCCAGTATATGTAGGCATGACATAAACCCAGATTGTTCTGACAAATGCTAGCTGTCTATTGGCTTTGTTAATATACTTCTCTTCAATTTCTCTATTGTTTGGGCCCATTTTTTCTCATATCTACCACTAACCCATTGCAAACTCATTACCTTAATCCTGTCTTTCTACTATACCTCTCATCCTTTACGACTTTTTTCATGCAATTTTTATTTATACATCTATATGGAATACACTCCCCTTTTTTACTCTCTCCCTACCGAAGTCTAATTTATCCTTTTAATACCTAATTTATAATCCACCTTGTACATGAGACCTTCTCCACTTTTCCCAGTTGAAAATTATTTCTCCCTCCTCTAAACTTCTATAGGGCGTACAAATAAGTGTCACTGTTCTGATAATTTGACAATTCTTTATGATCATATACTGCTACTTATCTTTTTATGAGCATTTGCTTCCCCAGCTGAACTATCAGTTTCTTGAGGACAGACACCAAGTATAACATACTTTTATTTCCCACAGTGCCCTGTTCAAGGTTGGTTTTCAATAAATATTGATTGATTCAATAAATGAGTGTTTTAATGCTCATCTTTTTAAATCAGAAACTCTGACTTGAGGCTTTCACTGAACATTGCTGCTCTATGTTTTGCCACAGAAAACTATTGGTTATTGTGTCTACTTTTCAAGATCAATCAATCAATAAGCACCTAAACTCCAGCGGCTCCTTATTGCTTTCAAGATAAAACAAAGTAGTCTGGCTTTTGAAGTCTTTTTAGTCCAGCAGTAACTTATCTTCCCAAACTCATTCATTTTCTATTATTCACATTTCTATACTCTATAGCTCAAACAGGACTTGCTATTCTTCCCATACTGCATTCCTTTCATAACTATTCCTTTGCACTTATTGATCCGCCCAATGCTCAGAATCCAAAATAGTCCTATATTACACAAGTTCCAACTCCAAGAATGGCTTCTTTCATAACCTCAGCTCAAGCACTATCATCTCCCCCAGCTGCTAGTACCCTCACTCTCTATGTTAATGTGGATGTCGTTTTTCTCTAGCTATCTCAGGAGCTAGGTGGTTCAATAGATATAGAGTTGGTTTTGTAGGCAGGAAGACCCGAGTTCAAACCTGACCTCTTATTAGCTGTATGACCATGGGCAACTAACAGTCCCAGTCTGCCTAAGTTTCTTTAATTATAAAATGGGGATTATAATAGTAGCTACTTCACAGGGTTGTTCTGAGGATCAAAGGAAATAATATTTGAAAAGTGCTACTTGGCACAGTGCCTAGCACATAAGTGCTAAATAAGTGCTTGCTCCCTGCCCCCATCCCTTCATCTGTCTGTCCATCTATCTGTCTGTTTGTCTGTCTATCTATCTCTATCTCTCTATTCCTTGAGAGCAAGGACTGCTTTATTTTTACCTTTTATTCTATAGAGCCTGACACATAGTAAGTACCTAATAAATGCATGTTGATTAATTAAGCACCTATCAATAACTTCATTTTGTCTTGCTCTAAAGTTTCCAATAGGCAGTAACCTCAAACTAGGTTAGACCTAGCTCCAGGACTGGTGGTAGCCCTGAAATTCACTCCTAAAATTCCTATAGTGCCTCTAGAACCATAGATCTGGGCTGTACCAGTCATAACAGGAGTTTTTAATGCCCTAAAAATAATTCATCTTGTAGGTGATTAAAACAAATAACTTCTGTGGTGTGCTATCAACTGACATTTCATAAAGTAGCAAATTCAACATGGTTTCACACATAGGAAGAGTTGACCTAGCAGTCAATCAAGCTGGGTTAGCTGAGCTAATTAACCTTGACATCTCTAAAATGTGGTAATTGGACTAAATGATTTATAAGGTCCATTTAATCCTTATGGCATTTGAACGCAGAATTCATGGAGATGGCCTGGTGATAGTCACAATTTGATAATGACCTCAAGCTAGGATCTTATAGGTTAATACAATTGGATCCAAGGCAAATTAAGGTAGAAGAGAACTCTACAAAATACTGCTTTTTAAATAACTACTTCTTACCTGCCAAAAGGCCAATGTGAAATATTATGATAGAACTCGACTTAAATATAAAGGATGATGGCAAAATCATAGCTTGCTAGAATTTCAGAAATGAAAGGAACCTCAGAGGTCATCGTATTCAACACCAACTTCAAAAGGAACCTATTCTACCATATTTCTAGCAAGCAGTCATCAAGCCTACATTTAAAGACCTCTAGTGAGGACTTGAGTCTTTCTCAGGTAGTCTGTTCTACTTTTGAACAGTTCTAATTATGAAGAATTTTTGTGTAATTCTTTATATTAAGCAAGCATACCTTTCTTCAAATTCAACCCAGTGTTCCTCATTCTGTTTTCTTGGACCAAATAAAGAAAAGTCTAATTTGTCTTCCACATGATCATTTTTAAGACAGCTGTGATATTTTCCTCTCCTGCTTTGCCCTCTCTAGATTAAACATAACTAATTCCTTCAAAGAGTTATTGCATTATATAATTTGCAGTCACCTTACAAACCTGATCAGTCTCCTCTTGTCACAGTCCTTTCTAAAACATGGTGTTGTTGTTCAGTCATGTCTGACCCCTTGTGACTCCATTTGGGGTTTTCTTGGCAAAGATATTGGAGTGGTTTGCCATTTTCTTCTCCAGTGGATCCATTTTGTCAGAAATCAGAAGTTAAGTGGTTGTCTGGGGTCACAAAGCTAGGGAGTATCTGAGGCTGGATTTGAACTGAGATCCCCCTGACTCCAGGACAAATGCTGTATCCACTGAGCCAGCGAGTACCTCATGATCAGAAAAATATGGTGGTGAGAACTTAATGCAATATTTCAGATATATTCTGACTGAGAGAGAATACATTGGGATTTTAACTTCTTGGCCTACATACTACGATTTTTGTTAAAGAAGCCTTCTCTTTTTCTTGCTAACACTGAATACTATTGACTCACTCTGAACTTAGAAACCACAAAGAACCCCAATTCCTTGTTTTCACAGGAGCTATTGACTACCATGTCATGTCAGTCCCATCACATACTTCTCATGAAAATGAATTTCTGAAGCCAAATGTGAACTTTATTTGCCCTTATTAAATTTGTTTGTATTCATTTGACACATTATTCTATCCTGTTTAGGACTTTTTTTGGACTCTGTATCATCAAACTTAACTATTCCCCCTATCTTTGTCTCATCCATAAATCTGATAAGGATACCATTCAAGCCCTCATCCAAATTACTGATTTAAAAATGGTTTAACAAAGAGCATTGTGACACTTTACTAAAAACTTGCTTAGCTTTAACGATCTCTGGGAACATGGACTCCATAAACTGTGTGACTTATTGTTTAGAGCTATCTTCTTCATTTAAATTGCCTTCACAGATTAATGTTTTATAATATAACTACCACCTGCTTATGCTAAAATATCTTTCTCAGATCTGCCCATACCAACTCTTCTACCTTCTACTCTCCAATACACCTGAATTAGCTTCACACTCACAGACTGGGGGGCTAAGTGATTAAGCCATTCCAATATCCTATAACTAGTTAATACAGGAACAGTTACGTAGAGCAGTGGGGAGAGCACCAGGCTGGGAAGCAGGAAGACTCATCTTCCTGAGTTCAAATCTTGCCTTAGATGACTACTAGCTGTGTGACCCTAAGCTAGTCACTTAACCCTATTTGCATCAATTTTCTCATCTGTAAAATGATCTGGAGAAGGAGGTAGCAAACCACTGCAGTATCTTTGCCAAGAAAACCCTAAATGGAGTCATGAAGAGTCAGACATGAGTGAAAAATGACTGAAAAACAATGTCAGTATAGAGCTGGGATACCAACTCCCTGCCCAATGTTCCTCTTTCTACATAAAGTTGCCCCCTAATGAATTAAGTTAGGAAGACAGGTTCAAATCTCACCTCAGACACTGAATAGCATAATGGTAGAAATGTGGTTGCATGAAAACAAGAGGAATTACTGTATTTGCTCATTTTTCTTTCCTGGTTTGGACATGTGACCATCTATGCAAATGATGTCAATCTAAAATTCTAAACTACCTGAAACATAAATGTGGCTGACACGTCGTAGAAGCAAGGCTCCCCTGCAGCATTTACAATATTAAAATGAAGACTTGGGAAAACATGCAATGATGAAAAGACAAAAGGACCTTCACTTTTTGCAAAAAATGTCAACAGATTTCAGAATTCCTTAAGATCTCTAAAGATACATTTTGGTCTTTAAACTGTAGAAAGAATGGATGAAGTTAATTCTATACCTCTTTTGTCATAATGATTAAGGAGGGTTTTTGCTCAATACCTTCTTAATGTAAACTTATTGAATACACATTACTTACAGATTACCTAGTGTTAATTCACTTTATAGATACACATACAGGCTCAGAGAGCCATCACTCCATAGATTCCTAGTTTCTTGTCTGATACTGCTTATATCTCTACATTAGGCAATCAAGGAAATGCTTAAGTTAGAAGAAAATCTTTCTAAGTCTATTGGCTTCACAAAGAAACAGAAGTCATTATGCACATGTCGTATGGAACAATAAAAATTGGACATAGATTTATGATAGTAGAATCTACCAAAAGCCTGATAATCAATTCATTTGACACTTGGCATATTACTTCAGAAAAATCTCATTTTGACCTTATTTTTGGATGAGAGGATGGGTTTTTTAATAAAATCAGAGTATTAGAAAAATGGATTGTATTTCATCATGGTTTCCTTGACATTTATAATATTTATATTTTATCAGTATTAAATACAACTTATTTCATTCTTATCATATAATCATTATCACCTTTATTTTATTTTTATTTGGGGAAAAACACACTAGAATGACTGACAAAACTTGGCATAGTTGAAAAATTTGTATAATGGAAAACAAAGAATCTTAAATCACAGGTTTAGAGTTGGAAAGTACTTTAGAGATTATCAAGTACAATCTCTTCATTTTATAGATGATGAAACTGAGATACAGAGGGGACGAGATTTGCCCAGGGTCACACAGCTTAGACAGTATATGAAGCAAGATTTGAACTCAGACCTTCCTGACTCCAAATCCAGTACCCAATATCCACTATTCCATCTATTAGTCTGCAATTTCATCTGTATAAGGAACTCCTTGTAGAGAAACTTTCTCCATTTTGGTCACTTTCTGTAACTTCATGTGGATTCATTGATCTAGAGCTGGAAGAGACCATCTAGAGTTTAGATTCTAGACCAGGGGTGGGGAACCTGCAGCCTCAAGGCCACATGTAGCCCTCAAGGTCCTCAAATGCCTTTCACTGAATCCAAACTTCACAGAACAAATTGATGTGGCCTTGAGGCTGCAAGTTCCCCACCCCTGTTCTAGATCAACATGCTCATTTTATAGATGAGGAAACTGAGGCTCAGGGAAGTAAAGTGACTTGTTCAATGTCACAGGCATAGTAATTATCAGAAACAAGATTTGAACACATGCCCTCTGATTCCAGCGTCAATGTTTTTGTTTTCTTCCAATGCCAGTCGTCTCAGAACTATATGACTTGGTAGCACGACTTGAACCCAGATGATCCTGACACCATATCTAGCTCTGTACTGACTATGCCACTCTCTCTCATTAGCATTACAGCATTTGCAATAATTATATGACCTTTGATTTCAAAATATACCAAGATGAGCAATGACTTGAGATTATATCATATTAAAACTTCTGAATAGATCTTTGTAGAATCTCATATTTGCAGAAAGCTCATATTTATCTCTTTAGGGTCCTTCATACATCTTTCTATGAATTGGAAAAAAAAGTAACACATTCCTTACTTATGGCTCAAACTATTTAGATAAGCATCAGAATAACATAAATTTTGTACCTTTTAAAATTATCCTTATTTTCTAATACACAAACTGTTACAATTGCTAGGGATTTTATTTCCATTGTAGTAAAAATTTGCCATGAGTCCACCAGCATTCATTCATCGGGTAGGGATAAAATATTTTATTTATGAAAACAGTCAAGAACTTCATTTTCACAGGGTTCATCAGTGATTATATCTTGTCAAATGGATAACAAGGTATTCAGAGATCCTTAAATTACACAAAAAGTTGATGAGTGGTTAGTACAATACCTAGCATATAGTAATTGCTTAATAAATGCTTATTCATGGAAATCAAGGGGATGCCCATCAATTGGGGAATGGCCAAATGAATTGTGGTATACGAATGTAATGGAATACTATTGTGCAATAAGAAATGAGGAACAGACTGACTTCATTATAACCTGGGAAGATTTATATGAACTGATACTGAGTGAGGAGAGCAGAACCAGGAGATCATTATACATGATTACAGTCCCATGGTACCTGTAAGGACTAACTTTAATAGACTTGACTCCTTTCATCAATACAGGGTTCAAAGACAACTCGAAAAGACTCATGATGGAAAAAGCTATGCACATCCAGAGAAAGAATTATGCAGTCTGAATGAAGATTGAGGCAAACTATTTGCTCTATTTTTTTCCTTCTTTTTTGGATTCATTTCTCCTTTCTAATGATTCATTCTATTGGTTATAATTCTTCTTTATAACTGGACTGTTATGTAAATAAGTTCAATATGAAGGTATATGTAGAATCTACATTGGATTACATGCCATCGGCGGGGGGGAGGGAGGAGAAGGAGGGAGAGAAAATTTGGAGCCCAAAAAATTTGTGGAACTGAATGCTGTAAACTAAAAATAAAAAATAAATGTATAAGAAAATGAAAAAAATGCTTATTCACTGAGTGACTGAATAATAGTGAAGAAGAAGAGGAAGAAGAAAAGAAGAAGAAAAGAAGATGAAGAACGAGGAGGAGATGAACAGAAGCAAAATGTTTTCAATAGAAAAAAATGTTTATTCCTTTATACTATTTAAAAAGTAGTAAGAAAGGTACAATCTCAGATATTGACTTGTTTACTTAATCACTGCTCAGATTAGAAAAAGTATTGTGGTGTAATTGAAGAAATCATGAATTTGAAGTTAGAAATCCTAAATCTTGAGTCCTAGCTCTGTCACTTACAAATGCTCTGGTGGGGGACAAATGCCTATAGTTCCCTGGGCTTCATTTTCCTCATCTGTAAAATGGAAGTAATAACACTTTGCACTACCTACATCATAGGACTGTTGGGAGGAAAGTGTTTTGAAAATTTTAAAGCAGTGTTGTCAAACTCAGACAGAAACGGACCCCTGGAGAATATCTATGACTTCAAAAAACCACAAATGAATACTTTCTACGTTGTCATGTTTGGCAGTTATGTGGTGTAGTAGATAGCATGCTAGGCCTGGAGGTAGGCCTAGTTCAAATCTGAGTTCAAATCTGTCTCCAGATACTTTCCAGCTATGTGGCCCTGGACAAGTCACCTAACCCTGTTTGTCTCAGTTTCCCCATCTGTAAAATGTTTTGGAGAAGGAATGGCAAATCACTCCAGTATCATCTCCAAAAAAAATCTCCCAATGGGGTCACAAAGAGTTGGACATAATTGAAATGACTGAATAACAACAAAATGTTGTATTGTTACTTTACATATTTTGTCAAACATTTCCCAATTACATTTTAATCTGGTTCAGCCTATTCTTGAGTCAGGAGTTTAACACTTCTCTTTTAAAGTACTATATGAACATCAGTGATTAAACAATTTTAACACATCAGACAACTAAGGGTCCTTCTAGCTTTAGATTTATAAGTCAATGATGCCAATAAGTAGGGATCATTTCATGCATTGTATTTTTGTCTTTAGTATTCAGCAGAATTCCTAGCATATAGGAGGTACTTAATAAATGCTTATTGGTTGGTTAGTTGATTGAGAACTGTATGGGATATATTGGTTAGCACAGAACAAAGTATTGCTTTCATGGAAATTCCCTATTAATATGACCAGTATCTAGAAGAGGTATCACCTTCAGATAGATTTTTAACTTATTTACAAGAAGCCAACCTAGTTCCTCAGTTGATAATTTAGCCTGTCTTTATTTCCCTCAATCTATACATCTGTTTCAGTTCTTTGCTGCAAAAATTCATGTAATTATTCTTTAAATAAAACAGTACCACGAAGTCATCATTATATCATCATTATGTACACATTTATTCTTACAGTTCTACTCTTAAAACTGTGTACAGTTTTCTCAAGGTTAGATTTGCACTGGTTTACACAGGCAATGTTGCACTCTCTTGCTGGATTTATCAAGCCCTGATCCAGGTCAAGGAATTAGCTTCTATTTCCCAGATTGTGTATTTGGTACCATGGGGAAGTGGATATTAACAGGGAACTGGGTTCAGGTACTGAGAAAGGCATACACGTTCCCAGTTCTGTTAAGCTTTTTGTTTATAGCAATTTGTAGCTCTTTCAAAAAGTGCATGAAAGATCTCTGAATTTCTACCTCTGTGGATGAACTGATAAAAACTGAAATGTGACCTCAGAGGTCACACTTTTAAAAAGTGGTACAAAATTTTTCTGGACTCTGTTTGGATTCACATAAAAGGGATCATTGAATCACCTGACTTAGACACTTGTACCTAAATGAAAGATAAATGGTAGCAATCACAGTAGTAATCAGGTAACAATATTTGAAAAATCACACTGTGAATATGAGAGCAATTTGTTTTAAGCATAGAGTTATGTACATTTAAAGCTTGGCTCTACACCATGAATACAATACTTTAAAAACAATATTAAGTGATTTTTAAGAGATGGATGACAGAGTTAATACACTATATAGGCCTATTAAATAATCAGTGTGTTCTTTGGACACTCAATAACAATAAATTTTCCTCTTATTTATATCAACGAGCCTTTCAAATAATTTCTGCTGTGCCCCACTTGTATACTAATTACCACATGCAACAGATTCTTTTTTTTTCTGAACACAGCTTTAGGAAAAAAATCTAAATGATTTCCCTTTCTATGTGGTAGACAGGGTTGTAATTGACATAAATTCAAATTATAATATACACTATTCATTTTATGAAAGAAAAATCTGCATAATCCATTAAATAACAAAAAAAAATTGACTGCTTTATACCCACACTATATGGTTTTCTGGTTTTAGAACTCTGATTTGCAAAAAAATGGAAGCATTTATATAGACTAAAAGAAATTTTTTGTAAATGGTAATATTTTGAAAGTCCTGTGACATTATTTTTTGTGAACTCTACACTTTGAAAATTAACTATCCATAATATCAGATGAATAACTGGCATCCTCATATAATATAACCTATGTCTTTAACTGTTTGATTACCAAAAAAATTATATTCTTATTCCGGGTATCCCAAAAGACTGTTCAGTTTTAAGCTTTTAAAACTATTAGTAGCTTAAAACGGAACAAAGACTTTTGGGACATGCTGAATATGCACGTGTCTATATGTGAAGATATATGTGTATGTGAAAAATATAGGCTGCATTATTTTAATATATAAAATACATTATATATATTTGAAAATAAAAATGATTTTTTCTCAATAAAACAAAAACATGCTTACAAAAATAAAGCCCATCTACCCTTGTTCAGTACTTTGAATAATAGTTTTCTAATTTAAAATTTTTTCTGAAGTTTTCTTGCTTCAATAAGCAGACTGGCCAAGTTTATTTCTTCAATAATTTGTTTCCTGAATTTTAAACACTCTATTAAAAAATCTTCCTTCAGTATCCACAAACCCTTACTTCAAAGTTAAGCCATTAATTATATGTTTCACATTTAAGTCAATCCTATCCTTCCAGAACTCTGCATTTTTTCAGTGAACTTTCTCTCCAATCACTCTTCTTTAAAAGAAGAAACAAAATACAGAACATTGTAAAAAATATACTTTGAAATGCCATTATTTGAGATCTTCAAATAATTATCTAATTGTGAAAATGTCTTCTTAATTTTACTGATAATCACATCCCTAATTCAGAAAGTCAAGCGCCCAAATTTGAAATATTCCTCTTTCCTTATTTCTATAGAACTAAATCCTTCATGGGTTCTTTGTAGGATAATAATAATTTCTCAGACTCTTACTAAAATATCCAAATCTCTTCCAAATTACCTAGTTTTCAAATTTCTTGTGGATAAAATTAAGTTCTTAACATTATGCATTTATACATCACTTTTCTTGATTTTCTGCCTTTCTTATCTATTAAATTTATAGGTAGAAGGACATTAATTAGTCCAATTTTTCAAACACCAGGATAGTCTCTTAATTTAATATTTTAGGTAAAACTTTTTGCCTCTTAATTTTTTTATGTGGAAAGAAAAAAAACGTGTTCCTGTGCCAAACATATCCCGATAACTAGCATTGAGAACAATATCCTGTGCATATGTCTGTTGAATTGATCTGAAATATAAATAGGTGAGTGGCATCTTACAACTCTGTTTAAGAAGCTTAGGCATTCTTTGGCCTAGGACACTTAGTTCATTCCAGAGTGAAATCTGAGAAGGTTGACTTCTGAGATCAACTAAATCAAAGTCTGATGTTAGGCTGGCTACTCCAGGAACTGGAAAGAAGCTTACCCTGGCTGCCTAATGCCTTCTAGGCCACTATGTTGCTAAACAGAACACCTGGGTCAAAGTACCCAAGGACAGACCCAGTGTGGGAACTTATATTAAGTCAGCTTAATTCATCTTGGTCTCACTTCTCAAATGCCTATCTAACATTTCATTTGATATTTGGTAATAATCTCCTGGAATGTTTTGTATAATTTACCATTATTCATAGGACCATAGACCTAGAGGAAGAGACTTAATAGTCTGACCCTTTGTCTTAGAGATAAGGAAACTATGGCCCAGGGAATTTAAGTGACTTGGCCAAGGCCACACAGGTAGCATCAGAGGTAGGATTTGAATAGAGGTTCTCAGAGTCCAAACTCTTGCCACTGTACCATATCACCTACTGTTATTATTTTACTTACATTTCTGCATGTCTCTCTGTGTGTGTGTGTGTGTGTGTGTGTGTGTGTGTGCCTTGTTCAATTCAACAAATATTAAGGGCCTGTTGACTATTCAGCACCATGTTTGGTACTGAGAGATACATATAGTTAAGAGGCAAGCCCTTTCTTTACCTTTGTGGTGCTTACAGAGGTAATATACACACAAATAATGATCACCTAAAGTAACACAAGATCAATGCTTTCAAACCAAAGTGCTATGTGAGATTTGAAAAGGAGAAGTTCATTAGGAATTGTTATAACAAGGAAGGCTTCATGGATGGTGTGATAATTTGGTTGGGTTTTAAAATGAGTAAGAATTCAACAGACATAGAACAAGGAGGACATTCCAAGTATAGGAAGAGTGTGAGTAAAGTCAAGGAAATAGAAAAGTAGCAGTGTTGTTCAGGGGATAGACAACACAATTGGGTTATGATCAATAATAAGCAAAAGGGAGACGGATAATTTCATCTGGACAGGTATACTGGTCAACATATTGACAATGATAATAACAGAAAGAAATAATGTTGAAGGGTTTATGAGAAGCAAGAACATTAATGCATAAAGGGTGGAACTGTGAAATGAACCAACCATTCTGGAAAATAATTTGAAAAGTGACTACATTTGTCACACTACTTAATAAAGGGATTCCACTGTTGAGCATATACACCAATGAAACCAAAGATAGAAGAACAGACAGTTCCAGTAAATACTTAAATATTCATTTTACCATTCTCATGGTAACAAGAACAAGATAAAACAAAATAGAAAAAAAGTGTTTTCCCAGCAAGCGGAAAATAGCTTTAAAAAGAGTATATAGATGTAAGTGAATGTTATTGCTCTATGAGAAATGGTAAGTATGAAGAATTTAGAAAATTTGGGAAGACTTGTTTTGGACTGATGTGCAGTATGCAGGACTAAAAAAACCCCTTATTTTTGTAACAATGGAAATAATGCAAAGGAAACCAATATTAAATTTTTGGCAAGGGAAGTTTTGGAAAATGATAGGACTGTCTTAAAAAAGAATCAATGAAAGCTTCAATAAAAAATAAAGGAAGGGGGATCCCATATTGTTGATAGTCTTAAAAGCTATTTTGAATTTTATTGGTAGTAAATAGCTAGCTACTGACAATTTCTATTCAAGAGAGTAGTGTAACCAAATCTCTGCATAAGGAAGATTGGTCTGGCAGCAAGACAGAAGATGGACTGGGGTAGAAGAAAGAGTCTACAGGTAGAAAGATCTGATTAGATAATACTGATGCAGACGGGTGGTTGTGAGAACTTGTAATGGAATAGTATTGGAAAGAGACCAGATAGACTGAAAATATAAGATTAAAGGAACAGAATCAAAGGAATTTGGTAATCAATATTTAACATGAGAAGTATATGAGAGAAGAGCCAAAAATTATAGAATCACAAAAGGTAAGAGATGAATATGACCTTAGAAGTTATCTAGTATAACCATATAGGTTATACTCTATAACTATATGCAACTATTATGCAACTATAAGGTTGAAAGCAGCACAATGCTTTTACTCTGTACTTAATATCGATCATATCTACGGATCTCTGTCTTCAGAGGCAACTGTGTGGTACATGTAGGATACAGAGTCTGAACCTACAGTCAAAAAGATCTGAGTTAAAACTCTGCCTCAGATACTTACCAGCTGGGAGACCCTAAGCAAACTATTTAATCCCTTTCTGCCTTGATTTCTTCAATTATAAAATGAGGATAATAGCATCTATTTCCTAGGTTTATTGTGAGGATAAAATGAGATGTTTATAAGAAATATACAAACTTTAAAATACAATATAAATGCTAGTTATTATTATCTAAAATCTGTCAGAATATCAGAGAAGCTCATAATTGTAAAGAATTTCATAAATTATTTCATAAAAACAGCATATCTCAACAGGAATTCCTTCTATAACATTCCTGACAAGGGGCTATATTGTCTGGACTTGGATATCTCTAGTACTTGGGAACTTGTTACTTCCCAAGGCAGCCAATTTCACTTTTGTTAATAAGTGTTTTTCCCCCTTAAATAGAGCTAAAATCTCACTTTCTGCAATTTATGCCAAAACAGGAGAGTAGATACAATCCCCCTTCCACCTGATAGCTCTTGAAATTCTAAAGACAGTTATCATTGTCTCACTTTGTCTTCTCTTTTCCAGGCAAAACAACTCCAGTTCTTTCAATCAAATTCATTTATGGTATGATTTACAGCATAATCACCACCTGGACTCCCTTCTGTGGATAGACTTACACTTGCCAAATGCCACTTAATAAAATGTAGTGCTCAGAACTGAACAGAATATTCTAGATGTGGTCAGACAAGGGCACAGTACAATAAAGCCATCACCTAAATTATTCTGGATTAGGTTTTTTTTTTTTTTTATTAAGAGGTAGCTGGTGGCACAATAGAGCACTAGGCCTTAAGTCAGAAAAGTCCTGAGTTTAAACATTACCCCAGACATTTACTAGTAGTGTAACCTTGGACAAATCGGTTAAGCCCTGTTTGCCTCAGTTTCCTCAACTATAAAATGGAGGTAATAATAGCACCTACCTCCCAGGGTTCTTATGAGGGTCAAATGAGATAATGTTTGTAAAAAACACTTAGCACAGTACCCGGCATACAGTAGGTGCCATATAAAAACTTATCCCCTTCTCTATTGTTGCAACTTGAGATATTATTATCTTTTTCGTTCGCTTTGTTTTGTTATGGGTTTTTTGGGTCAGTCAGTCAACAAACATTTATTAAGTACCGTATTATTTGTCAGGCACTGTATTAAGCACTGGGGATAAAAAAGACATTCCCAGTCCTAGTGTTGCTCACAATCTAATGCGGGAGACAATAAGCAAATAAATATGTACATACAAGATATATACAAGACCGAGTGACTGAAAGAAAATGGGTTTTGTACTACCATGCCATGCTTATGCAAGAAGCAACTCAGTGTCAGTGAAGGTTTGGGTTCAAGGTCTATTTCTGACACACACTTGGCAGATCATTTAACACCTCAGTGCCTTCAGGCAACTCTTTAAGAATCTGCTGATTTTCCTTAAGAAAGGAGAATATATTTCTCATACACAGCTCCCCAGACCAAAGAAATCACAGGTCTGGGGGGTGGGAAGGCATATTACTTACTCCTGTTGAACTTACTGTACAAAATAATCCTTAGGTCTTTTCTCCATGAACATACACTTATGTTCTTAAGTTTGTCAATTCTTCAAATACTTGAAAAACTGATGTAGAATAACCATTACTCTTGTTCCTCTTAGCCCCAGAGGACTGGCCTAAGAGGAGTGGGTAAAGGTTGGGGAGGAAAAAACTAGGTGGAGGCCAGACATAAGAGAAGACTTCATGGCAATTAGAGCTGCCTCATGGAAGGAGTGAAATTCATTCTCCTGGGAGGTCTTTAAGCAAAGGTTGCATGACTGCTTGTGAAAGATGTTATAGAAGGGATTTTTGTTGAGGTATAGGTTGGACTAGATGACCTCTGAAGACCTCTTAACTCTGAGGAGTCTGATTCTGTGATATATCATTTTAGAAGGCCCTTTTTATCTCAGAGTTCTTAACTTAGACAATTACATTAGACTTTGCAAATGCTAGGTATTGTGTATAATAGCCCTTCATTTACTTATCTTTCTAACTTGCTATTTCTAATGTGTCCCTTTTCAGTTGGTGACTTTTTCTGAGGGCATGGAGAGGTAGGCAAATCTGTAATTTCATTGTTATAGACAGCTCTCTGTGTGAAAACATGCTCCACTAATCTTAATCAGCAATTCAGTTTTAGACTTGCTTAAGGTCACTAAGACATTAAATGACTTGTCCATAATCACACAATCAACATTTGTCTGATGCAGTACTTGAACCCAGGTCACCTTATCTCCAAGGCTGGTCTTCTATCATTAGGCTATGCTGTCTCTTTACTGAATTACAATCCTTTTAATTTTCGCTGAAAAAAAGTTATGTTGCAAGAAGAAAAATTTTATTTCATTATTTCATAGTCAAAAGGTAGTGGGAAAATTATCATTAAGGGACAAAAACAAGCTGACAAACAAAATATCGTTCATTCCAATTAACTTAACCAAGCTATATGTCCTCAAGACTATTGGAAGGACAATAAATAATGGACTAAATAAATGCAGTTATATAAAGAAGGTGCAATTAGTAAGATGCCACAGAGATTTTTTGTTATATCTAGCCTTACTTGAGATTTTCATTCAATCTTCAGAATAAACATAGAAAAGACTTTATATGACATTTGTAGAGGGTTATTAATTAGATGAGTCACAAGAATCAGTTTGGACAAAAAAAATGAAATCTTATCAAGTGGTCCCCCATTAGACTATGAGCTCCTTGAGGACAGGGACTATATTTTGCCTCTTTTTGTATCCCCTGTACTTGGCACAGTGCCTGGCACATAGTAGACATTTAATAAGTGCTCACTAACTAACCAACAAAAAGGAGTTACCACATCTCACTGTAAACCTATCAATATGATCTAGGAGAGAATTTGGGAGCAAGAAGAGAGAAGGTCATGTTTTAGACTTTTTTGTAACTGGTCTTGTAATTTCATATATTTGGGGAGCTCCACATAAAAAGCTTCTTCTACCAATGCAAATTAAACCTTCTCTAAAACTTACTGCCTCAAAAAATTACCTGAGACAAAAGTAATTTATGTGACATGCTCAGGGGTACAAAGCCAGTACACGTGAGACTTGAACCCAGGAAATTGAACTGGTTCAGAACCAGCCCTCTGTATGCTATGTCTCACTATTTTTCTAGCTTTAGGTGTAGACAAAAGGAAGCTGAATTATGGCCTGCCTCTAAAGCTGTACTGTACTTAACTATATAATATTTGTTTTCATTTATTATCTACATATTTATTCTTTATTTACTTACATGTGGCCTTGTCTCCCTCATTAGAATTTATGCTCCTTGAGATAGAGATTATTTTATTCTTTATATTTATATATCTAGCACCTAACATAATACCTAGAACATTGTAGGTATTTAATAAATACTTCTTAAGTGATTGACTAAATTATTGGGGAGCATCTAGTAATTCTAGAAACTGAATGGTGTACACTGGAAATGTGTCTGGTGACTACTTTTATTGATAGGGCATGATCAAGGACAATGAAGCACTGGCTCCCTATTACACAGGTAATAGTTTTCCTAGGTAATATAGTTTCAAATTGACATCAACTTCTCATATTAAAGATATATGGGAAATGTTCAACACTTTCAGAAAAAAAATAAATAAAAATGAAATTTGAAGAGAATTATGTACACAAACATATGCAAATTCATTTTATGCTGGAATAATTGACATAAAGCATTTCATGAAATGCAAAGAAAAAATTATAAAAGGAAAATTTAAAAATAATGTGGAAAAAGGATACTTAAATTTTAAGTCATGATTTGGGTATTAAATCATTGCAGTTTTTAAAACTTTTCTACTTCCTTAATTTTGGCAGTGTGGAGACAGTATCAAACAAGAACTCCCTAGTGCAGATGAAACAGGTTAAAATATAATTTGAAAACATTTAACAAAATTTTTAAAAATACAATAAAATGCAGATAATGTTAATTTGTAGTTTTCTAAGTCCATATATACTACCAGCAGGGATCCATTTCTTTTTTCAGTTTGATACCTCTGGTATAATAGATTTAAGCCAGGACACTAGGTTCAAATACTGGTTTCTCTCTTCTGTGACAATTGCCAAGTCATTTAAAATACTTTGCATTTGAGTTTCTTCATCTGCCCAGTTACAATGATGATGAATTTATTAGCTACCTCAAAGAGTGGTTCTGAGGAAAACCTTTTACAAATGTTACAATATCTAAATTTTGAGTGTTTTTTCCCATTTTGAGTTAAAGAGACATAAATAGTAATCTTTCTGATAACTAAAGATGAATTTTATTTCTGAGTATCAGAATTTAGTTTAGTCTCCCCAAAGAACACAATAGCCTTTCCATTCTCGATCTGCCAGTAAGCGACTATTTCACTGAAGTTATTTTATCTTCTCAGACCTTAGTATCCTCAAATGGAAAAATAAAGGGGCTGAATTAGATCATTTTGGTCTCTTCTAGTTCTAAAAATTATAATCCTTAAAAATATCCAAACATATTTACCACACAATCTGTTTATACTATATATAACAGTATAATGTTTCTATCTTGAAATTTAATATTTAGTAATAAATATTATTTATAAATTTTGATATATATCTACAACATTGGTACAGCAAGTTCTACACTTGTAGCTCACTCTGCCAATAAAGTGATAGATCCAGTAAAAAAAAAAGGCAAGCCAACAAAAGCTACAAACTAATTAATTAAAGCAGAAGATGTTTTGAAGACAACAGATTTCCAAGATTTATAGAGAAAGGACACCTCAGAGATTGTTTAATTCAAGAGTCTTATAGCAGCTTCTTCAAGCCCAGCCTCAGAAGCAATTATTCAGGGAATCAACCCTTGCGGAGATGTGACTTGGCAACTACTTCTGTGGATGCTGTAACTCCTGCCTCCTTAGCCATCATGGAAGACCCAGAAAACAAAGCAATAGCCATCAAAATCTCTGGCACTGTCAAGTGGTTCAAAATTAGAATCAGTATGTAATTTTATCCATGAAAACAACATTAAAGAAGATGCCTTCCCCTGTGCTTTGCCTTTGCATTCATAGGACAACTGGCCTTCTCCATCTGACTTTCAGCTGACAATTCCTGTATGTCTTGTCTCTCCCTCTTAGAATGTGAGCTAATCGAGAAAGGGGCTGTCTTGCTTTCCTCTCTGTAGTGCTTAGCAAAGTACTTGGTACACACAAATGTTTATTAATTTTGTTCATTCAATCCTTCCAATTATTTTACAAATGAGGAAACTGACACCAAGGGAAGTTAGGTATGTTCAGGCCATAAACTAGCCTTCAAACCTAAGGGCTCTGACTCTAAATTCAAGGGCTCTTGCCACTCATATGACACTGAAGTATATTCAGGAGCGTGAAACATTGTATAGCTCTTGCTCCATTTATTAGGAAGAACATAGTTACAATAAGAGAAACTCATCAGTTATAGTGCTTATTGCATCTTCACTCACATTATGATGATTTACAACAGATTCAAAGTTATTTAATTTTGCTCTTTAAAAACAAATCATCTGGATTCCAGCTTCAAATTTCTAACCAAATCATATTTCATTTATTTACATAACTTCATTAAGTAATTCCAATTTTTCTGATGATTTCTCAAATTCCATACAGCAACTTCAGTGTTACATTCCACTACAAATACCTTAACTGGCACTCAGTCCATAGGCTTGACATATATATGTGTATATATATATGTCTGTTCCATATGCAAATACTGCATGTGCTCTTCTTCTGTTTCCTTCTAACTCCATGTTGAATACCTATTATTCCTTGATCTATAAATTCTAATTGTTTTCCTTTTAAACACATATCTGTCTTTTCAAAGGCAGATGTAATCTAAAACTCAGAGGAAACCTAGTTTATCAAAACACAGTCCCTATTCCCCTAAAAAAATATTACTTTCCCAACAATAATGTTCTTCCTTAAACATCTTGCTTCTGGCCTTTATTGTTACTGTAAATGTTACCTATGTTACCTTTCTCTACACTTAAAAGAAACATAATTCTCAGAAGAATGTCCTTGAGAGCAAGAATATTTTTTTACTCTGCTCCAAATTCAGATTCGAGAGACATAGCTATAGTCTTAAGTTGATCCTGCATGGGAATTAACGGTGTTCACTATGCTAGAGAAAAATTACACACAATGACAAAGAACTAATATAAACTTTGGATGAAATTTTGGAATTTTCTTGACCTTAAAAAGTCATTTAGAATTTTCAAAAAATGTAGTTCTCTCTTCCCATTCAAATAGCCCCAGAATTAGAGTCTCCACCCTTGAACTAGAACAATATCCTAGTTCTCCATCTCCCTAAGCATTGTTTTGATCAGTTTGGAAGCCCACTGAAAACCACCCCCAATTATCTTTCCTGTTACTCAATGATGTGCCTCTTCTTCAAAGTACTGCTCAAATCATATCCTTTTATTGTGAAGCTTGTTTAGATAAACCCACCTATTTACAATCACTCAGTCATTCACAATTAACTAAAAAGAAGTACAAATATGAAGAGTTCTGTCTTCTCGTATTTCTGTGATAGATATTTCGTATTTATTTTTGGATCCCTTATATCTATCATATCATACATGCTTAATAAATATTGATAAATTCGTTGGATTTGACTAGATGGTCTTTATAGCATGCATAGGTTTTTCTTATCTCCCATATCAAATTACAAACTCTTCAAACCTGGGAAGCATCCTTGTTTCTTTTGCACTTCTCCTTTCCTTCCTGTACCCACTCAATGGAGACAGAAGTAGTTAGAAAGCTGACCTCAAAGCCAGGGAAACCTGGGTTCAAGTCTCTCCTCTGACATGTACTTCTAGGGGTGGTGTTCATCTTCACTTATAGAGGAAGTTTTCTATCTCAACAAAATAATGACTGGCATTCACATAGCACTTCAAGATTCCCAAAGTGTTTTAGATATTTTACCTTATATATTCTTTATAACAACCTTGTGAATTAGATATTTTTGTTATCTCCATTTTGCAGATGAGATATTGAGGCTGAGAGAAGTTAAGTGCCTTCTGCAGTGTCACACAGCTAGTAAAGTACCTAAAGCAAGCTCTGAGTTCAGGTCATCCCAAGTCCAGATCTCAGTTCACTATATTATATCAGTGACCCTTCTTTACCATACCTTATCACTGCACTATACCTAGTGAGACTGGGATAAATCTGAATGAGTGACACAATGCCAAGTGTACATATTCCTGCCTTTGTAGTTTCTAGAACTTTTACTGGGTCTATGAGTCAATACATCAAAATTTCCCAGAAAGATAAATCCTGTTATCACGATGACCAAGAAGAGTTTAAATACTTATTAAAGTGTTTTCTTTCATATGGAATCTCTTTTAAAATAACTTCTAAGAAAACTAGGGGAATTTTTACAGCAAGCTTCTCTGATAAAGGATTAGAGAAATGCAAATTAAAATAACTAAGATTCCACATCATATGTATTAGATTGGTTAATATGACTAAAAAGGAAAATGACAGATGTTGGAGGAGATTTGGGAAAACTGGGACACTAATGTACTGTTGGTGGAGTTGTGAACTCATCCAACCATTCTGGAGTACAATTTGGAACCATGCCCAAAGAGCTATAAAACTGTGCATGCTCAGCAATACCACTACTAAGACTGTATCTCAAAGAGATTTTAAAAAAGAAAGAAAAGGACCTATATGTATAAAAATATGTATAGTAGCTCTTTTTGTGGGGACAAAGAATTGGAAATCGAGTGGATCATCAGTTTGGGAATGGCTGAACAAATTGTGGTGTATGACTGTGATGTAATACTATTGTGCTATAAGAAATGATGAGCAAGATGCTTTCAAAAAAACTTGGAAAAACTTACATGAACTGATATGAAGTGAAGTGAACAGAACCAGAAAAACATTCTACACAGAAACAGCAATATGGTATAATGATCAACTGTAAAAGACATAGCTATTCTCAGCAATACAAAGATCCAAGACAATTCTGAAGGACTTAAAGGAAATGCTATCCACCTCCAGAGAAAGAACTGATGGAGTCTGAATGCAGATTGAAGCATATTATTTTTTACTTTATTTTTCACAGGGTGTTCTTTTGTTCTTTGTTTTCTTTCACAACACGACTAATGGAAATATATTTTGCATGACTGCACATGTATTTCTTCCAATTCTTCAGGACCCCCTTTGAGGTTTCCTTGGCAAAGATACTGGAGTAGTCTGCCATTTCCTTTTCCAGCTCATTTTACAGATGAGGAAACTGAGGCAAACAGGGTGAAGTGACTTGCCCAACATCACATAGCTAGGAAGTGTCTGAAGCCAGATTTGAACTCAGGATGACAAATCTTTCTGATACCAGGTCCTGCACTCTATCCACTGTGCTGCCTAATTGCACATGTGTAACCAATGTCAAACTGCTTGCCATGTCAGAGAGGGAGAAGGGGAGAGATGGAGGGAGATAATTTGGAAATCAAATTTTTTAAAATGAATGTTAAAAATTGTTTTTACATATAATCAGAAAAAATATTATTGAACAAAATTTTTAAATCTTGATCAAAGATTCAAAGGATCAAATCTTTTAGAATATCTGCAAAGTGAACCAGTTGAGATTCTATGAAGAATTGTTTTCACATGATCTTTTTCATCCATCCTGAAGTGTCTGAAATTAGTTTTCTTATTAAGAGCTGAGAGATATAAATCACATAATTTCCTTTCATTCTCTGCAATCAGCTACACCACTCATCTGCCCAATGTCCATTGCAAATAAATTAGCCTACATCAGGATCATTATCGACCTCTTCTTTGCACAGCCCTAGTTGTCCTTCCCAGGGTAAACTAATGCCCTCACTCAAAGTTCCACTTGCATTTCTGATGAAGTTAATTCATAACCAATGATAGGCCAACTCAGTTATATTAAAAGCATGCATGAGAAAACAATCCTTGTCTAATCCTAGAGCCAATATATAGTTCATATTGTTAGTTGAAAAGTTTTGAACCTCAGTGAGTCAGCTTGTGGGAAATTGATGTAACATTTGTGGCAGTGGCCATTCAAAAACCTTAAAAGTACTCTCAGAATTCTGCCTTAGTTAATAAAATCCCATTCATCCAGGTAATTATGGTCACATTCTTAATATGTTGGGGTGCATATTATTGTCTTCTGATTGTCTATTAAAGAAATAATAAACCTAAATTGTTTCCTAAAGACAAAAACAGAACAAAACAAAACAAAAAGCTTGGCATAATTTGTAAAAGAGGGGTGGCCATTTCCAAAGCTTTCAGCTCACAATATATTTTATTTGGAATAGCCTGAGACCTCTGCTATAATACTCTCCATTAGCTACAAATGAGAGTATCTCAGAAGAGCTGGAAAGCTGCAAACAAAAGATTAAAATGCATGGAGACCTTACACGATAGATTCTATAATCCTGTGATAATTGCATCCATTTAAAGATGAAGCATCCAAAATTGCCACCTGTCCAACCTACTTAAGATGAGCAAACCAAAATCATGCAGATAAAAATTGCTGGTTGTCCTCCAGATGGACAGGTTTAATATACGCTAGAGTCCAGTTTTAGATAGGGTAGGCTGATAGATGTGCTGAGTTCACTATTTGTCTTGTAGCTTATTGCACTTAGTAGATATGCACTCTGTATGGAGATAGAATATTAATAGTGCCTGGTTAGTAATGTCTACCATGCAAATGAGGATTAAAATGCAGCAGACTCCTGGCACTCATCCATGTCCATTCATGTCAAAAGCAAGGTACATAAAGTTCTATATAAAGAGGAAAAAATCACAGCCTTAAGAGGATTGATTCTTTCCAAGAACTGTGGCTCAAATTAATAGTCCTATAATTTTATCTTACAGATACATTTTCAAAAATCACACTCTATTTTGCTATCTATCCTATCTAGAAAGTATGACATTAATTTTTTTACTACTTCCCTGACTCAGATAACTATTTACATATGTGAACTAAGAAGTAGTTATATGCAAAGTTCAACATTGGTTCTATAATAAAAATTAAACATAATGTTTGTTGCTTTAATACATGTATAAATGCCAAATCAAACTGAGTATGTTCAGAGTTTTGTTAATATGATTATGACATTTTAAAATGAAGCATGAAACAACTTTCTTCCAACCAAAGTTCGTAGTGCTTTGCTCTAATTTAAAACCCTAACCCCCTCAATGCTATTTCCTCTAACACCATGTTTTTATACAACTATTCATAAGATTGGGAAGGATTTCCTATATGGTTCCCTTCACAATAAGAATAACAATACTAGTAGCTAATGTTTATAGAGCACTTTAAAGCTTGTGAAACATTTTATATACATTACTTCATTTAATCCTCACATTCCTGATAGGTAGGTGGTATTACTTCCATTTGCAGATGAGGAAACTGAGGCTGAGAGAGATTAAATGACTTTCCCAGTCACAAAACCAAAAAGTGTCTGAAGCATTTTTTGAATTAAGATCTTCATTATCTAAAAATGGCTGTCCCAATTAGGAAGACACAAAAACACTTCTTATGTCTTTATTACTATCCTTGGGACTTCTCTGAATTCTCCTCTTCCTCCTTACTACTCCAGAACTGCAACCTAAAATTTATTTTCAATATAAAACTAAGATATTTTAATTTCCAATATGGTAAATAGCAATAGTTATCACACACATAAATATAAGATCTTGGGGAGGGGTCTCTCAACAATTTTTACAAGTGTAAAGTAAACCAGAGACCAAAAAGTTTGAGAACCACACATCCTGCATTTTACCAATGAAGGGACTAAGCTAGGAAGAAATTAAGTGACTTGCTCAAAGCTATGCAGGTCATAAATGGCCATCAGAGTTTGAGCCTTGACTCTACCTCCAGGATCTTGTCCATTATCCTGGAGGAACCACCAATCAATGAGTGTGTGTGTGTGTGTGTGTGTGTGTGTGTGTGTGTGTATTTACCAAGCACTTACCATGTGCTGAGTACTGTATAATTTTCTCCATTCTAGTTGTAAGGACTACACTACTGGGATATTGGTTGCTGGCATCCTAATGTAGAACTCTGAATGCATGTTTCCATAGAAACACTCTTACATATGACAGGTTGTATAGTACTATTAGTACATTATTCAGTTATATTATGAGTTACATAGCTTTTTACAGACTTATCTAGGAACTTGTGCAATGTATATAATACTCTTGTTTATATGAGAATGATATGTTCCAAGTTCAAAACAACTAACTTACAGATAAACTTCATACAATGCCGATCTTCAAATTGGCAATTGTTCATATGTCTGCACATGATTTAGTTTTTTTAGGGTAAAATGGCTGAAGGAAAAAAGCATCTATTAAGAGCTTTCTATGTGCAAAGCACTGTGTCAAGTGCAAGCAATACATTAGAAACAGTTCTTACAGAGCTCTAATTCTAATAGATGTAGACAACATACATACATACATACATACATATATATATATACATATATATATGTCTGTCTCTCTATCTATCCATCTAGTTTCATCAACAGGTCAGGTGGTCCTCAGGGTACAAGGCAAAGTAGATGGCAATGTACTTTCTTTAGTATCATTTCTATTCAATTCAAATTAGATCATATCCAAATCAGATCATATCCAAAAAAAGGTTCAACTTATATATTAAGGTATGGAATGATGATTTAGAGATGGAAGCGGCCATTGAGCTCAATCTCATCACCCCCCATACACACATATTTCCAGATGAGGAAACTGAGTCACAGAAAAGTTAAATGAATTGTTGAGGGTCACACTAATAATGTCAGAGGCAGGATTTGAACTTGGGTCTTCCTGACTCCAAGTAAATTCCCTATCCACTATGCCATAAATAACTCATATTTAAATAATGTTTTAAGGCTTGTAAACTACTTTTCCAATAAAAGTGCTTTTATATATAAAAAAACCTCACTTGATCTATCCATTTCCACTAGCTAGCATTGTATTTCTCTCTTCTTTTTCATAGCTAACCTCTTTGAGAAGACCCTCTACAAGAGATGTCTCCAACTACTTTCCTATCATTCTTTTTTTAGCTCTCACACTCCAGTTTGCAGCTTAATCATTCAACTGAAATTGCTCTCTCTAAAGTTGCCAGTGATCTTTTAATTATCATATCTAATGGCCTTTTTCTCAATCTTTATCTTTCTTGACCTCACTTAAGCCTTTGACACCGTTGATTTCCATCTGCTCCCTGATGTTCTCTCCTCTCTAGGATTTTGTGACATTGCCCTCTCATGGTTCTCCTCCTACCTATCTGACTACTCCTTCTCAGGCTCCTTTGCTGGATCTTCTTCCAGGTCATGTCCACTATCTATGGTTCTCCCCAAAGCTCTGCCTTGGTCTCTCTTCTCTTCTATCTCTATGCTACTTAACCAGGGCTCTCATCAGTGCCTATGGATTCATTTATGATCTCTATTCAGATGAGGCTCAGATCTTTTTATTCAGCCCTAACTTCTCTCTTGATGTCTAATTTTATATCTTTCACTGCCTATTGGACCTCTCAAACTGAATGTCCCATAGATACATCAAATTCAACATTCCACACCTGAACTCTATATGTTTTCCCCTAAACCCTCCCTTCTTCCTAGCTTTCCTATTACTGTTGAACTTGGCACCATTCTCCCAGTTACCTACGCTCAGAATCAAGGTATCATTCTCAACTCATCCCTCTCTTTCACAGCTCATCCAGTAAGGTACCATCTAAGTTAGTCATCCAGGTCCTGATAATTCAATCTTCCTAACATCTCTCTCTTTCCATCTCTCCTATGCAATCCCTTTTCTCCTCTGACTGCCAACCCCACCAGGGCAAGCTGTCATCACCTCACTCCTAGACTACTGCAACAGCCTGATCATTGATCTCACTGTCTCAAGTTTCCCCCCACTCCAGTCCATCTTCTGCTCAGCTGTCAAACTGATCTTCCTAAAACACTGGTCTAGCCATGTCATCCCCTACAAACATCAGTGGTTCCCTATTACCTCCAGGATCAAATATAAAATATTTCATTTGGTTTTCAAGGTTCTATATAACATGTCACCTATCTTTCTATTCTTATACATTTCAGCCCTCCTCATACTCTGAAATCCAGGGACACTGGTGTCCTTGCTGTTTCTGAGTTGGACATTCCATTTTCTGACTCTATGCTTTTTCACTGGCTGTCTTCTATGCCTGTGATTCTCTCTCCTTATGTAGATAGATATCTTGGATTCCTTCAGGTCCTAGTTAAAACCCCACATTCTTCAAGGATCTCTTCCTGATTCCCTTAACGCTACTGCCTTCTTTCTGAGATTATCTACAACTTATCTGTTTATATCTTGCTTGTACATAGTAGTTTACATTTTTCTCTCTCCCATTTGTAACACCTATTTAATAAATGCTAGCTCACTTGTTAACTTGACTTAAAAACTCTGTAAGGTCAATAGTAGAAGTATTCTTGTCCCTATTTTACAAATGAAGAAATTAGGGTTCTGGCTTAAGTAACTTGCTCATGGTCACTTACCTCCTAGGTGTCTGAAGCAAGACTGCAACATGGGTCTTCTGATTTGAAATTCAGTGATCCAACTCCTGCGTAACACTGCCTTTCAGTTACAGCGCTCATTGCCTTTATGTACTCTACGTTCTAGCCAAATTGGACCATTCTCCATATTTTCTTTCTGTACTTCCCTCTCCTGTCTCCATGTTTTTGTTTATTTGCTTTGGGGTGCTTGGAAAGGCTTCCCCACCTAACAACACTGCAGCTTAAAGTCTTTCTTCCTGCTAGTAACAATTTTAGGGTCACCTCCTCTGAGAAGCCTTTCCTAATCATTCCCTTGATCCTGCCACCCTCCGACTTCTCCCATCAGCTGAAAATGCTCCCTCCCTCCTCACATTTCTCATAGGACTTTGCCTGGACTTCTCTTTGTATGTCTGGTATCAGAGTTACTTGAATATGAGGTCTTCATCAATTCATTTTTGTATCTCCAGTGACTAAAACAGATCTTACATATAGTAAGCTTTTAGCTATTTGCTATGTTGAATTGAACTTAATTAAGAATAATTTCTATGTTTATTTTGCATAATTTATATATATATGTATATATATATATATAGATATATATTTATTTGTTAGAAGGTTTTTGTTTTCCTTTCTTAACAGAGAGGTGGGAAAGGAGGAAGGTTGGGAAAGAGAGAAAATAGATTACTCATTAATTTTTTTTAAAAAAAGTATAATCTCAACAGTATCACCACCCACAAAAAATCATAATTCATGATCTAAGAGGCCATATAGAGCAGGAGTAAGAGATCAAGACTTAGAATCAGAAGAGGCAATATGGCTCAATGGATAGAGTACTGGACTTGGAGTTAGGAAAACCTGGGTTTTAAATCCCAAGTCAGACTAGCTGTGTGACTTTGGACAAATTCCTTAGTCTATCTGGGTTTTCCTCTCCTTATCCATAAAATGAGAGGACTAAACTAGATGACCACTACTGTCTTGTCCAAATCTTGGGTAATATGATTACTTCATTATGTAACCAAGGAATCTCAGTTCTCTTATCTGTAAAGTACGGGGAGCAAATATTCTACCTAGCTCATTGGGCTACTATGAAGAAAGGTTCTGTGACTTTAGAATGCTCTACAAATGTGAACTATTATTACCTAGTTCAGCCTTTCTTTTTCATTCCTAGCTCCAGCAGCTTAATGGGTACAGAATAACCCCAATACATTTGTCCCTTGTCAAAATAGAAGCAGGAATAGCTTGAAGTAGTGGTGGGGACTGTGAGTAGGAAATGCTCTGCTGTCAGGGTCATGTGGCAAATGCAGATTGAAACCTGGAAACCTAGGTGCATTATTTCTTCAGGAGCAATGGTCATATATTTTGATTAAGCTTGGACATGAAAGAGGGCACAAAGCATTTTCTAAATTTCTTCACTGAAAAGCATTGGGCAGTAACTGTCCTATGGGGTCACTTTTCAATGTTTTGAAACATTTTACTATTTAACTAAGAAAAAAATCCCTGAAAACATACAACATAACTCAGCCAAGTGTTCTTTTTATTCTTCTTCAAGTTATAGCATTATGATAATATGTAGCACCTTTTACCTATTAAGAACTTCGTCTAGAGTCAAGAGAGAAAACAAAACAAATAAAAAGATCTCAGGAGCCAAAATGCATATTTCAAAATATGTGCATTCATTTAGAATAGAACCCCTCAGAACCTCATTAAGAGACTATTGATTTATTATTTCATATACATTACTAATCACGGAGGTTGTCTAGATCCCAAAGTTGATGTAGGGGGGAAATTGTTACCACAAGAAGGCTTAGTGATTGCAACAGCAAAAAAGTGACTTGAAAGTCTAACAGAAAGAAAGGAGAAAGAAAACAAAAATAGCTCAGACACAAGAATTTCAAAGACATGATGGTATAGGGTAACTTGAAATATGGAAAATCAGCCCTAAATTCCTTAATAGTCTATATTATATATATTATAGTTTAACACTATACTAATAGTATATATTATATTTATATATCATATATTATGCATTATATATATTATAGTCCAACACTACATTAATAGTGTTAACTTGGGGGTCTATAATGCATTTCATAATGAAGAATGTATAGCTCTCATGCCCCATTCCATAATATAGATAGACAAAGACAGACATAGACAGATAGATGATTGATAGATAGATAAATAGATAGATAGACAGATAGATAATGTCAGTTATTTAGGACTTTTAAAACCACTCATATGAGCCTAATGAGTAAGCTGACATTGCCTGCCATAAATCTTTCAAGGGGAAGATCTTTAAAGCAAAAGCTACAGTAACTTTTTACCCAAAGAGCAGGGCTCAAAGTCATTTCTATTGGAGGTCAGTTCCTACTGATTTTATATTCTGTTCACCTATACTATCTGTTGCCAGTCACACTTAAACTGCTCCCTTTTGACAAAGTTTAAGAAAATGTTCATCTCAACTGGAATGACAGTTTTTAGTTTTTAAACTCTTGTTCCTGGGACTATAGAGTACATTTTTGCATCCTGAGATGGTTCTGATCCTACCCTACCATACTATCTGTCCAGCACTGTCCTAGAATCCCTGGGCCCAGAAACCTGAAACTTTACTGATGTGCATCAGGGATGGGACCTTTTCTACATGAAAAAGAGAACCACCTTTGGTGCTTCTACCCAGTTTGCAGCACTATAACCCCTATATCAGCTATTGTAAGTTTTAACATACTGTCTAGGATGATGATATCTCACATGGGGTATCTTTGGTATTGCCACCCCCATAAGTATCTGGAAGCTGTGGCCTCTCCCAACTGCTGTAGCACTGCAGACATCTCTATTACCTAGATAGAGTAGAGAAATCTCTAGGAAGCTGCATCCTCCCTGCAAGTTGAACTCATACAACCAGCTTCTGTGCTGCCTACATAGCTACAGGTGAAAGCTAAGCTCAAAAGCAAGAGGAACCACCACAACCCCCTCCAGCTCTTTTAATACTTCTGTTGATTGCAGAGAATATCCTTCATCAGACCTCATTCTGAATGGTGTACATACTGTTTCTTTCCTTCCTGTTTGTAACTGTGACTTAATCATAAAATTATACTCTTAGACAGCAGTAACCACTAACTGTAAGAAGTAGTACGGAGGGGCAGCTAGGTGGTGCAATGAATAGAGCACAGGCCCTGGAGTTAGGAGGACCTGAGCTCAAATCCAGCCTCAGACACTTAACGCACTTACTAGCTGTGTGACCTTGGGCAAGTCACTTAACCCTAATTGCCCTGCCTTTGTTCCAAATAGATAGCCTGATCTGGCTTACGTTAGAAACAGAGCAGGTGTGATCTGCTGCAGCCATTAGGGAGAATAATTTGGAACTATGGTCAAAGGGCTATAAAACTATGGATATCCTTTGACTCACTAATATCACTACCAGGCCTACTTCCCAAAGATATGTAAGAAAAAGGAAAAATACCCAGATGTTCAAAAAATTTTAGAGTAGCTCTCTTTGTTGTGGTGGAGAATTGGAAACTGAGGTAATATCCATAAATTGGAGAATGTCTGAACAAGTTATGATATATGATTGTGGTGGGATACTATGGAACTTTAAGAAATGACAAAGGGGACAGCTTCTAAAAAATCTGGGAAGACTAACAGGAGCTGATACAAAATGAAGTGAGCAGAATCAGGGCAATATTGTAACAATAATCAACTGTGAAGGACTCAGCTACTCAGATCAATATGATGATTCAAAATAATTCCCAAGAATTCATAACTCACATTGAAAAATTCTATTTGCCTCTAGAGACAGAACTGATGAAATATAAGCACAGATTGAAGCATATTTTTTCTACTTTCTCTATATTTTTTGCAACATGGCTAATGTGGAAATATGTTTTGCATAACCTCATATGGATAATGGGCATTGGTTCCCTTGTATTTTCAACGAGTGAGAAAGGGAGTGGAGGAAGAGGGAATTTGGAATTGAAAATAAAAAATAAATTTAAAACAGATGAATTCACAAGGCAAGAGAATGTCACATTGTAAGAGGAAAGAAGGAAGGAAGGAAGGAGGGAGGGAGTGAGGGAGGTAGGGAGGGAAGGAGGGAAGGAAGGAAGGAAGATAGGAAAGAAGGAAGGAAGGAAGATAGGAAAGAAGGAAGGAAGGAAGATAGGAAGGAAGGAAGATAGGAAGATAGGAAGGAAGGAAGGAAGGAAGAAAGAAAGAAAGAAAGAAAGAAAGAAAGAAAGAAAGAAAGAAAGAAAGAAAGAAAGAAAGAAAGAAAGAAAGAAAGAAAGGAAGGAAGAAGGAAGGAGGGAAGGAAGGAAGGAAAGAAGGAAGGAAGGAAGGAAGACTAAAACTGCCCACCTGATCAGCAGTAAGATTAGGCCTATGAATGGCTGCTGTTAATTCCAGCCTAGATAAGATAGACTCAGTCTCAAAAAAAAAAAAAAAGAAGTAATGTGAATAAAAGAATCTTATCGATTCCTCTTTTCAATTATTTCCTAAATATAATCCCCAATTATTTCTTCTGGCTGTCCAATATAATCAACTCATTTTGTAGGAGTGGAGAACTATAACTGGCTCTGATGGTATTAGTAGGCTATATGACAGTAGAATAACTTATGTTCACAATGACACTGACTCAACTTGAAAATTAAGTCCAGAATACTCTGCTTAATGAGGCAGGGAGGAGAGTGTGCAAAAAAAATTAGAAAGATTCTATCCTAATGACTGAGACTTTAAAATTTGGGGACTTAAAACTTAATCTTCAGGTATTCATAAAACTCAGTTACCCCAAAATAACTCTTTCTCTGAAGACTTCCAGCCAAGGTCCTACTACATGTTTTCCCTCCCACAGATTTTCTCCGTTGGAAAGCAATATAAAAGTAGTTATATAATTTGGATGTCATATTATTTTGATAGATAAAATGAAGCATTCACAGGCCTCCATAATATTGCTCCAATCTAAATTTCTCAATTTATTTTCTTCTTTTCTCCTACATGTTCCTATGTTCAGATAATCTGGTATATTCACTATCTCTCATACATGCCTTGTGCTTTCCCAAATCCACACCTCTAAATTAACAACTGAACAGTAATTCCATTACATACCTTTCCTGATAAGTAGGTAATGATTAATGAGAATATTGATGCTCATAATGTGGTTGCAGTCTTCAAGTTTGCACTATAATTATATGTAAAATATGGTATTTGCTTCTAGCCCAATGGAAACGTGCAATAACTGTTCAAATAACGTGACTATTTCATGGAATTAATAATTCACACTAATCAGGCTCTAGCTGGCGGAATGCCCTGATTCCCATATCAATCTATTGAAATAATATCTACTCTTCAGTATGTAGGTCAAATGCGCTTTCCTTCATGAAGTCTGCCCTGATCAGCCCAGCTAGACATTACTGCTCCTTTAAAGTCTTTTTACTTCTTATTTGAACCTCACATAGATTTAACAACATCAATTATTGTGATACTTATATATATTCTTATATTATATTTTATGTATAGATCTTTCTTCCCTTATCAGATTGTAAGAACCTTGAGAACAGGAGCATTTATCTGGTCAAATTGTTTACTAGTATAACTTTATTACAATAAGTTTTATCTTTATCTATTATTAGTGTCGCTAGATTAAGTAAGAATGTAGAAAATAGGATATGTGTGTTCTGGTAGGAAGCTTTTATGAAATGTTGCATAAAATATTAATTATTCAACTAAGAACAAAAGTGTATGAAAAATGTTAAGTATAATAAATCCTGGGGTTAATTAATTTGCTAGCCATTACATCTTTAAAACAGTAGTGTGTCAAATATTTCTTGGGTAGAAAAATCAGTATAATAAGTTATACTTTGATTTAGATGGTAGTGTTTTGAAAGAGACCAAAACTTAATGTATACTTCTAAAATAGTATATTCGCAACCAAAACCAAAGGGTAGTAATTTAGCATATGAATCTTAGGGAAGAACACTTATTAGGAAATAAACTCCATAGTGTATTACTTGGTTAAATTTATGTAGGCTCATTTTCACCCAGGAGCATTCGTATCTTAAACTTTCCCATACCTACAACTTTGTGTTCAGAAAATTCAGTAAGAAGTATTACTGCGACATTGAGAAGTTATTTACTTAAAATATTTAAGTATATTTTCTTAGTATGTAAACTACCCCAGAGTATGGATTATCTTTTTTTTTGGTATTTTTATCTGTAGTGCCTAATATATTACCAAGAACATAATAGGTACTTAATAAACATTTGCAGATGTATTGAGTATTTTGAAATTTAAAAAAAAATCTTGATTGCCACCAAATTTTAAAATATCAAATGAAAATCACAATGCTAATGTTGTTTTGTTGTTGATGATGATGATGATGGTGATAGTCCCTTTTCTCCTCTACAATTACCACCACTCTATTGTAAGCTCTCATCATCTTATACCTCTACTGCAATAGCTTGTTAGTGGGTCTTCTCCTCCATACTCCAATCCACCTTCCATGCAACAGCCAAAGTGATTTTCCTAAAACACAAATCTAACCACATCTCTACCCTACTCAATAAACTCCAGTGACTCTTTATGGTCTCCAGGATCAAACACAGTATGCTATGTTTGGCATTCAAAGCATTTTCATAACCTATCCCCTCCTACCTTTCTGGTCTTCTTATACCTTACATCCCACCACAAATTCCTTCATCCAGTGACACTGACCTCTTTGCTGTTCCATGAACAAGTCACTCCATCTCTTGGCTCTGAGCATTTTCTCTTGTTGTTCCCTATGCCTAAGATGCTCTCCATCGGCAACTCCTCCTACTGACTTCTCTTTGTCTTCCTTAAAGTTCCAGCTACAATTTCATCTTTTACAGGAAGCCTTTCCAAATCCCTCTTTCTCTCTGCTAATTATTTCCTATTTATCCTATTTATGCTTTGCGTATATTTGTTTGTATGTTTTCTCTCTCATTACATTTTAAGTGCCTTGAGGAGAGAAACTTTCTTCTTTTTGAATTTCTAGCAATTAGCACAGTGCCTGGCACATATTAAGTGCTGAATAAATGTTTGTTGATTGATTGTCCCTCATTTATACAGTATCAGTTTACAAAATACTTCCCTCAAAATAAGTATTACTAATCACACTTTATAAGTAAAGAAACTAAGACCCAATGTGGCTTAATGATTTGCCCATACTCTACAGTAATTAAGTGTCAGAGTCTGGACTCTAAGCCTCTAACTCCAAATTCGGTGCTCCTTCCACTAAACCCTGTCACTGGTCAATTATAAAATATTCTATAAACTCTTTTCCCCCTATATACTCTTAAAAAGCACATCACACATATAAATAACATTATCTATATGTATACAGGTATGTACATATATATTAACCTGTGACTCAATTTATAAATGCTAAAGCTTCAAAATAAACTTTTATATAATCTCATTACACTGTTATCATGCCAATTTCTTTTCAAATTTTCTAATCATTTCTAATTAACAGAGTGGCTTTAAATTGAGAAAAGGAAGGAAAAGTGTTCATCTAATAAAATCCACTGTGTTCTATAAATGTATCATTTTAGCAATACTTCCAATATATGGTATTATTAAAAGGTATAACATTTTAAATATATGACCATCATTTTAACTTGAAAGTGCCTAGTTTTATAGACAATGAAGCAAATATTTAAGTGTTACTAGATCACTTCTGAATATAAAAAGCAGTATGTCTGGAATGTAAATTCCCCAGACAGATTTTCTGTAGAACAATTAGGCAGACTGAAACTAAAATAACCAGGCCATTAAAAAAAACCTCATATGCAAATATTTCTATAATTCAGGCATTTTCAGCTAATTATTTTTTTTCAAAATCCAGTGAATTAGGGTTTTTTTAAACATTTTGATTATACCCCACCCTCTCCATGCCAATGCCAGGGATGGGATGTGGTAACTCAAAACTCCTATGAGATGAATTAGATACCATCAAAGAAATATTATTAAGTGATTTTTAAATTGTTCACTGAGTTTCTAAATATAGATTTATTGTTGTTGTTATTACTTTGCCAAAGTTATCTGGACTTTCCTCCCTTCCAACTAGAAATACTGTTTGAAAATATGCATATGATGTCATACAGAACCCAAATAAAAAAATAAAATTATAAGTATACTTACAGTTATAACAGGTATTGTTACGTATTCATGCCATGCTAATATATTGACTTCTATATCAGTTTTGTTTTTAAAACAACTGAAGTATGTTCTGAAAACTCAAATGCACTTCATCAGTAATCCAAATATCTGACAACATTTTTTTGAATGTCCTTTTGATAAAACTTTCATAAACATTATTTTGAGCAGTTTCTGAAAGGTAACTACTGCAGTCCATCTAAGAAAATGTTAGCACAATTTTTTTAAAACCAAAATTATGCTTTTTTAAACTTCTATGAGAAAAAATGTAGTGGTTGTACAATCTGAAATATTTTAAGAAATTACTTTAGCAATGAGTTTCCAAAACAGTTCTTCAGCTCAGATAATTACTAGACTCACAACAATGCAAATAAAAACATTTTTGTTCATATGGGAAGCAGGGAAACACTTACCTAAATTTATTACACTAAAGCAATATGCAGGTGCATATTCTGAACCAACTTAGATGACAGTTGCAGCCCAATTATGAGTTTAATGTTTATCATGCCAGTAACATCCCAAAGACATTTTTTCACCATTGCTTCAAATACCAACTCAATAAACTTAATAGAAAATTCTGCTGTGCACTTCTTCAAAAAAAGATATGTGTTTGGGGACTATGTCTAGCTAGTTTCAGTTAAATGTCTGTGATAGAATTCTAGAAAATTTTCTGCCAAAAAATGAAGGAAAAACAAATGTACACCATATGAATGCTGATGTAAATGAAGCTAAATTTTGTTCAATGTAGTATTTTCCATGTAAAATGAAATAAATGAAATAATTCAGATATATATATATATACATATATATATATGTATATATATGTGCAGCTCTTTTCTTCAACATAAATTCTGAGTCCTGAAATTAAACTTAAATTTTGGGCTCCCTAATACAAGTTTCAGAGAGGATCTTTGATAAATAACGTATCAGCAAAAGCCATTATAAAATCTCTTCTCCCAAACATTCCTGGGAATTCTTACTATAGAGGGATTACATGGACTACATTTCTAATTATGAGAGTCAGAAGTTAATGGAGATAGATTTGTGTTGATTTCCTTTTTTCTAATCCCAATAATCAAATGATAAGTTTCCCTGATGTTTACTGTCCTGACAAGTGGACTATACTTGCTTCCCAAAGAGCAGACTAAGAATGAGGCACCTCATCGCAAGTAGGGGGGCCAAAAATTTTGTAATGAGTTCTTTGGCCTGTGAAATCTTGAGGTCTACACCCAATCATTAACTAACATTCCTATCACTTTGGAGGAAGGATGCAAATAACTGTAGGACTGTAATTACTTTAAAAGTCAGCAGTGTAAAATATAAGAATAGATTGTATTATAATGATTGGAATGAAATAATAGTTTATATATAATGTAACTGAATTTTTTAAAAAATGGTAATAATGCATGGCATGCTATAATGAACTGAAATTATAATGGGACAATAAGAATGATTTTTTCTGTCATGATCAAATTTACTTTCATTGGCTTTCTCAACTCAGAACAGTATTATCAAATGTAAGCTTTCTTATTTCCACCACAATGTGCTTCACATAGCACATTAAAATCACACCTAGGAATTCCTATTCATGGATGATAAGAAGAGATAATATCTCATGATGGATGTTCCATCTCTAGTCTCCCTGTCTTTACACTGACTGCCCCCATACTTGGAATACTTTATTTCCTCACTAGCCTATTAGAATCCTTGATTTTATTTAGACTCATCTCAAGTGCAACCTCCTCCAACTGGCTTTTTTAATCTCCCCAAAATGTTTGTGTACTCCTCTCTAGGCTTATTTCCATGTACTCAGTATTTAGCTTATGTGAACTGATTTATGTATATGATGTCTTTCCAATTGAAATATAAGCTCATTGAGGAGAGTGCTGCTGTTTTTAATTTGTATCGTCAGTGCTAAACATAGTCCTTAGCAAATAGTAACTGCTTAATAAAAGTTTAATTGATCTCATATCACAACTTCATCTTTCTTCCCTTTTCTCTATCATTTCAACTGCAGAGGTTTACTTTTCACACTAACAATCTCAAAAAAATGGAATACTTTAGGTAGGAACACACCTAACATTTCACTGAATAGAATTTGCAGCTCAAATTTTCCAGGAAGATGCAAGACACCATTGGGTTTGGAGAAGCAAGAGGCTTCAGGTTCTATCCCATTCAGAGCTTGCTTCTAGATTGGATACACTAATGCACTGGGGATTTTATTTCCTACCCTTCCTTTATAGTTCTTATATGGAAGTTGTAGGGAAATAGATTGTTTTAAAAGTCCAGAAATCTCCTGTAATATGTTACTGATGTAGTCATATTGTATATCATTAAGATAATGGATATATAATGGAGAGAATCTATTAAAAATAATCCATTAAGTTTTCCTGTATCTTAGTAGAACAATCAGGGAGGGGTTTTTTAATATAATAAATGTTTAAATAAGGGCAAAAGGATTAACCAAGAGGAAAAATACTTCTTCCAGAATCATGGAAAGGCCATACTTTTCCCTCTTAGACTGTGTATTACTATAAATATAAAAATACCTAGGATTTGATATACCTTCAGTTTTAAAGTCTGAACAGTAGTTTGAAAATAGGAACAGGGTTGAAAAAGGTAAGTAATTGTCAAATCCCTCCCAATTCTCTTCAATACTAATTAAGGCTGAAAATAAATGTTTACTTAAGGTTTATTTCTCTGTCCCCACTCTCAAATAATGTTTGTGATTTACATATTCTAGAATATGCTCCATTCCAGGGCAAATGAACTAAAAAAGAAAATGGATAAATCTTTTTGAATCTGAGTGTGCACTGTTGTACCTAAGAATGCACTTTAAAATCAAGCATTATCTAAGTAAAATATCACTAAGAGAATAAATAAGCAGCTTTTAAAACATATACTTTATCTACGTCTTCCATTATGATTCTTGTTCTTTTAAGACTGTGGAATATATATAGGAATGCCCTATATAAACATACCCCAAACACTAAGTGCTAGATAAAAGGGATGGTGTTCCTCTGATCATTATTTTCACTTGTTTTCCACCCCACACCATTGTTTTAAGATTTTGGTTTCTTTATTTTGATCTTTGATGGCCCCTCAATATGATTTAGATAGCAAGGATCCAGGATATGATGACCAGATGTGGTCATTTTGCCAGGAGGACAGTCTCAACATTTGAAAAGCCGTTAGGTGGTATGTCCATTGGAAAGAACTAAGAACTAAAAAAACTTCATGTGGCTATAGAAAAATTGTAAACTAAGAATAAGATGAAGTACCACTGGGACTTTAGGAAGTATCATTACTAAGCTAAGCAAGTGACATAACATCATGTGATTCATACAATTCAGTTTATAGTTTTGAATATTGGCCTTGGGAAAAGCGGTCAATCGGCATTGAAGGTAGTAGGGGAAGAAGTATCAAAAGACCCAAGAGGAGCCCCTGGGCAAGTTTTCCTCAGTATTCTTTCCCTGGTAGTTCTTTCTAGCCAGACAGATTCCAAAGGTTCTTTCTTGTCTTCACTGCCAAAAACAATGGCTCTGTCTAGGAACTATGGAAGAAAGTAATTAGCTCTTCCCATCATCTCATGCCTTATTATCCTAAGTTGCCCATTCAAAATTGCATCTTCCTTTTCCCTTACACAGGCACACAAAATGAATCAGAATCTAATTGTTGGACAGTACCTTAGAGGCATGCTTGGTCCAACTTAACTCTATAGGAATGCTCTATATAAACATACCTCAAAATAACCAATCCACTCTCTGCTTGAAGATCTCCAATAAAGGCATTATTATCTTCCAAGTCAGCCCCATTCCACCTTGTAATAGCTGTGATAATTAGAAAGTTTTTCCTTATATCTAACAAACTTTCCTCTCCCCAGTTTCCAGCCATTGCTCCTAGTTCTGATTTACAGGGCCAAGTAGGACATGTCTAATGCCTCTAATATATGATAGCTCTTTTAATAATTAAAGACTGTTGCCATGTCTTATGATGTCTTTTTAAAATTTTCTCTCCTTTAAGCTAATATCCTCAGATTTTTCACAAGACTTTCATATGGTCTCTGGTCCTTTCACCAAAATGCATCCTCTGGATGAATTCCAGCTTATCTATGTCTTCTCAAAAAGTAGCTCTCAGAACTGACCACAGTACTTAAGATGTGGTCTGAATAGAGTACAGTGGACTACTGCCTCCATCACTGTGGACACCATGAATCTATTAGTGCAATCTGAATTATGCTTTTTAAGTTTTCTTGTTTTTGCTGTCAAATTAGTACTCCTTCTTATTTTAAGCACTCTATGTAGTGCAGACTCCTGTGTATACTATAAGACATTTGTTAAGAAGTTAAGAAGAAATAGAATTGCCCCATTTGTAGGGTCTCTAATTCTTTCAGGGGTATGGAAATGAATGCTCTTGGCATTCCCATCATCCTCCCTATGTTCCTGCAGCACTATGAACTAAAACAATTAGTTTCTGTGATTTACTTAGCCAGGCACTGTAGAGCTCTTAAATTGAAACAAATCGGCAAGGGTTGACTGCAGTTCCCAGAAGCTAGTCTACCAAGATATTTATTGAGCTGACACATTTGCAGAGACTACAGCTAGGCAGTCTGCCTGCCTCGGGGCGTCTGGAAATTCAATTGTAAAGAAACAGGCAAGGCCAGAACTAGAGGCAGAACATGACTACATTTTTTTTGACTTATGAGGTGAAAAATACCAGTAGAGCATCATAGCACCAATATTCTAAATTTTGGTCTTTACTTTAACATTTGATTATCTTGGAATAAATGTCAAAGGGAAATTATGTTTTTCTTAGAGGGAAAAATACCTCTGTAGAAATGATACATACTCCAAAAGTTTCTTAAGGATCTAATGAAAATGTAGACATGGTTTTTGATGGTATTAGTCATAAATAAAAAAAGTTTTAAAACATTTTTGTATATGTGTGTGCATGAAAGTTTCAGTCAGTCTTCACACACACACACACACACACATACACACATACAGAGCATATGTATAATGAAAATGGAAAAGTCATGAAATGTTTTATTTCTTTCCTAAGAAATTGTATTCTGTGCATGATCTTAATTATGTTATTTCAAAGATCAAATCAACTAGTCTCAGTTATCAAAAAATATGTGTATTGCTTTAAATTGCCTAAGAGAGGTGAAAGGATGGTAGGTATTGTTTATTATTTTTATTTTTCTTGTGAATCATCCAGCCATAGTAAGATGATAGCATCTTGTCATCCTATATTATTAGTAAGAATATCTTTAGTGTCATCAAAGATAGGTCAGGTTTCTCATAATTGATTTGCCAAATCAATTTTGGAGAGATGGTTCTAAAAGAGATTATTGTTGTTTTTATTCATACAAGTATAGAATAAAGTATATATAGTTTAAAAATACCTACTCAATTTTTCATAAGATTAAATTCAGAAGTTTGTTAATAATTCACTTCACTTCAATGGGTCTGTGATATCATCGATGTAGAAATTCCCTCGATTGGTGTAGATAGCAACCCATCCATGCCTTCTTATCCTGTGTGATTCTTGTCAAATTTTTCTTATCAAGCTTCCATAAAGGAGCTTCTCAATTTGTTGGAAACTAATGTTTCTATTAAAATATATAATGTTAATAATGTATTTGTAGAACATTAATGATAAAAGCAAAAATATTGAGAATAGCAATGCTATAAATCCATGTTTTTAGGGCATTTCAAGACAAGTGTTGGATGGAGAGAAGAACAATGAATAAAAGGATTTCCCTGCAATACATTCAAGAAAATAAGAACCCAAGTAAAATTTAACATTTAAAATTCCATTTTGCAAGAATAAAATGGGAATGTTTTCTTCTGAGTGAGAGGTGGGGCAGATTGGTTCCAAAGGCTTACAACAAAATTGGCATTTCATTTCAATGTGACAACAGCCTTTTTGACAGCAGATTAGTTTAACATTGAACATCCCAGGAAAACAGTTATCCATTTTTGAGTGCATAATAATTCATTGTTGCCCTTCACTGTACATTAAATGTCACCAATCATTGTGACAGGAATATAAAAGCGATTGCACTCGAGTCAGGAGCCAAAATGAAAGCTGTTAATGCAGTCATTTTCAGTGTGGTCTTTTTAACCGGGTTAAGTTTACAAAAGTGCTCCATTTGGAATATCTTCACTTCAGAATAAGAGGGAAAATTCAGAATATCCCTTAAGATTACATAGTATCTCTCTATAGCACTATCTGCAGTCTCTGTGCCATAAACCTTGTTATGTGTGAAACAGTATTATAGTGAGTATATACTGTTATATATACATATCTTATGGACTAGATCCTCGACACATCTAAGCCACCTGCCCCATTACTCTATCCTAATTTTTATACTGTACTGGCTAAACTTCTGGCAAAATTTCAGACTGTGTATAGAGCTCTATACAAGATAAAACAAAAAAAATCCATATTCCACTTAATTTGGGGATGTGGGGGAGAAAGAAGGGAAGTGGAAAAAAATTCTACCACTAAACCATTCTTTTCAGTAGTATACTCTGTTATTTTCTACAACAGAGACCCTGGTTTTCCAAGTAAGTATCTTTTCATCACAGGTATAAAGTTTTAACAAGAGGGAGGTAGTTCATAAATTTAAGGAACAGTGTTTGCAAGGGTTCCTATTTGTGATGGTTTGCAGTCTTGCAAATAGACATGAATAATATCAACAATGTTAAAGTGTACAAGCAAATAGTGAAGACCTGGGAGAGAGGGGCACTGACAAATGACACGAATGCCTTTCTCTCAGAATAATTGGTTATCTTGGGTACCTAGACACATTCCTGAGAAGTATATCAATCAGGACTAGAATAGACCTTAAGAATTAGCATTTATCCCAGGCATCTTTCCCAAACTGATTCTAAGATTGTCCAAAGGTTCTGAACAATGTTAGAGGAAAGAATTATAAGGTCACAAGCAGTCCTGAACTGCTTTGCCTGATCAAATGGCTGGCTAGAAGGGAGAACAGAAATAATGTTACTGTTCTCCTAGAAACTGGGCAATCTAGAACCTTTGAGATCTGTGCCCTTTTCCTCCACCCCATCCCACAAACATACTCACCATTGTTGTTCCAGTTTATCCTCACACTGCTGTTAATATTACCATAAACATTTTTTCATATAAATCATCACTTAAGCTCCAAAATTAACCCAATACATGCCTATGGTGGGGAAGGGAGAATTGGGATCCTTGGAATGATACTTAAACTCTAAATTCTTTCTTAAGCCTTTCTTAAACTAATTCATAGTGAGGTTTCACAAGTCAACTACATTCAGAGCAGTAGGGTTTGTTTGTTTGTTTTTTTAATTTTCTTAATACTCTTTAAGATCTGTGGGACAGTAAAATAGTCCACATTAAGGATTCATGTTAAAGGGGATCTTTGGTATCTTTAGCAGTCCCTTTGTCTAATAGAAGTTATATTTGAAGCAATGTGAAAAAAATCCTCTCATTAATGGTATAAAGGAAGGGTGCCCTGACCAGAAATTTTGACATGATTAACTGCCACCTCTATACTAGCATGTCTGTTTAGAAGAGAAAGGAGAAAGAAGAGAGGAAGGAATATCCAAGACAAATATGACTAATTACAGCCCCTTTTCCAAAGACTTTTTGTGAGTTGACATTATCTTTACCACACTCTAAAAATGTAGTGGAAACAATGCAATGTGTAAAATGCTGCTAATGGCTGCTATTCCTCTTCTGGACAGGACTCATTTCTTACACTGAGTCAATTCAAAGCTGTTGATAGTACTCCAGTGTTAATATTAGCCTGTGACCAGATCACAATGACCTAAGGCCACCCTCTTTGTTCAAATAAGGGATCTCAGTTTATTTAGATGGTCTTGCATTATGCTGATTATGTCAGTATGCTATAGGAATAATAGTTACCATTGAAAAGAAAACATTTAATAATTACATCATACTAATAAAAAAAATTGGGACTCCAAAGTAAGTTCTTTAGTCCTGGGAAGATTTTTGCCTTGTGAATATCTCTAAAAAGCAATATATCATCCACCAAATGACTTTCAACCTTATCTATTCTTTATAAACATGCAAAGGGGTTTGGGTATGAAGTTGAGATAGAACACAGACAGGATATATTGACATTAAAATCTTTAAAACATGTCAGTAATAAAATTCTACTTTTAAATTATATTTAAGGGGTGATAATTTTATGGAAAAATCTTATATCTACTATTTGCCAGAACATTTAAAGATCATTATCAGATATAACAGTAATCAATAAGAATAAAATAATGTACTATTGATACAATTATAAACCAAATCATGTATTATTGGTGTATATCCTAAGTGAGTTATATTTTTTCTCTAAAATAACTTTTGAGAAAATGCTTTAAATATCCATTTGGATAACTATAATATATGCATGTATGTATTTTGTGCTAGAAAAATAGGTTTTTGAAGTTTAGAAAAATATATTGAGTAAAAAATCAAAAGCTAAAAATCTTATAAAAAACTTATGAAAAGCAAGACAAAATAAAAAGAAAAAAGACAAAAAAGACTATTTTTGTCCATTCGTGATTCCAATAGAGATACTATTTTGCATATATTCATATTATAATACTATGGATTATAGTAATAAATGGAAACAATAATAAGGATAAGCTAGAGTTTTTGGCTGTAATTAAGTCATTCTTTGGTTACACATTTTCAATGCTTCCTAACTAGTTTCCACCATTGGTACAGTATTAGTCAATCTCATAATTGGAAAATACTCCATAGTACACCAAGATGAATATGTTTTCCATAGATGAAAACTAAAAAAAAAAAGGAAGTTCTACTACTGGATGGAAAAAGGATAGAAGCAATTCAGCAAAAAAAGAGTAACTCCACCCAAACAATGAAGGGGATCATGTCAAAAAGAGGCCAGTCCCATGCTTCACTAATTTCTCTAGAGATTACAGTGAAGCCATGCATAGAAGGCACTCAGAAAGGCTGACCTCTGCAACTTCATCCTACTAGTACTTCACAAAATCACAAAATCAAGTAATCTGAGCTGTATAGAGCCTCAAAGATTTAATCGAACTGGGGCCTGTGCATGAACTCACTCTATGACATTTCTAATAAGTGGGACCAATCCCTTTATGACATTATTTCAACTTCCCAAACCACCCTATGTGTGATCTCCTACGGACATGCTCCAACTTATTAACCTCCTCCTTCCTAAAATGTGACACCCATAAGAGAACATAATACTAGACCATAAAGTCTAAGCAGGGTAAAGTACAACAGACTGATCATCTTGGTGATTCAATGAACTATGGTTTTATTAACACAGCCAAATGAAATATTTGTTTTGTTGTTGTTAGTTTGCATGTTTGTTTTTGTTTTAAAGGAATCACATAACTGCATTGATTCATATTGAGCTTACAATCCATGGGGGACTCTTTTCACATGATCTTTTTTGAGCTTTTTCATATGAACTGTTTAGTTTGTATTTATTCCTATTAATTTTTAATTCTAGGTTAATTCATGATTTTAGTCTAAGATCTTTTTATATCCAGAATCCATAGTCCAAAGTGGCACCTGTCCTTCCCAGTTGAAAGCTTTCCATAACAATTTGGACAAGCATGTATTGCCTTTTTTATGCTTCTATTTACCACATGCCTCAATTCTTTCTGGAAGCCAGCTGAGATGCCACTGAACCAAGACTTTTGTAATTTTCGCTAGCTATCAGTCTTCAATTTTGTTCTTTTATTCAAGAGTCTTTGGAATAGTAATAAATCACCAGTGGTAGAAGTAAGACACTGTCGTTATATGATAACCTGTCAAACCATTCTCATAAGGCTGTTCTTACCTCATATCTCCCACTCTCCCTTTTACCTTTACTCTCTATTAGTGGATTCCAGGAGGTAACAGGTATTTAGATTTCATAAACACCTATAACAGGCATTCTCACTAACTTTTTCAGAGTAATAGGCCCTATGGAGGCTATAGGCTTTAAAATTTTTCATTTATATAATTAGTTAAAACAACAACAACAACAATTTTTATATTAAGTTTGTCTTACAATTTTCTAAAAACTTTATATAACTTTCTTTTCTACATAAAGAAGATATTTAAAATGTTGAAGTAAAAGTTATCAATAAATAAAATACTTGTATTATTATTAACAAGAATACTAACCTAATTTTTTCTGGATTTTCTGGTTTTCTGCTACTTGGTAGCATATATTGATAAGTTAAAATACTGACTTTCAGTTTTGAAAGTTAATAGTATAGTTATATCTAGATTTTGAAAATCAGGTAAACATTGGACTTAAGATTTAAAAATTCAGACTGACATTGAAACCTTATTCCATGTCACTTAAATATTCTTACTTTGACTATAACAAGAATTCAAGATAGTGGCAGGCTAGATTGGAATTTTATGATTTTTTTTGCCTTTGGAACTTCAAGTGAGACCTTCAGGTTATCTAATCAAAGGACTTTCTTTTATTAAAGATTTATTCATGTTTTTCATTTGAAAATACTCAAATCAATAAAACCAGCATTTTTTATTAATCAAAACTTACCAAAAAATCTAAGGCATACGGTATATAGCACATTTCTTATTTTCTTATTAGAGCATATACTATAAATACTTTAATTTTTTTATTCTACCTTAACAAATACACAATCATCTAAAGTATGCTACTGCCTAAAAACACCCACATTTTTAAGGATACTGGGGGCCTGGTTATAAAACTATATGGAAATGTTTCTTTTCAAACTGTTAAGAGTAATATATATAATACTTCCAAAGTCTTTAAGATGAAAATACAACTGATTAGTCATAGTCCTACTTTTTAAAAATAAAATACAAGATAGCAGGCTGTGACCCAGTGTTCATTATCAGGCAAACTAAAGAGGGCAAAAATTGCATGAAGTGAAATTTTAAATTTTCATTAGTTTACAGAGGTTCTCAAAGTGTGACACAGGAACCCTTGAGGGGTCTTGCAGCCTTTAAGGGGTCCTGGAGGACAAAACTATTTGATAATATCCAAGACATTATTTGATTATGAAAATATTCCTCCCTCTTCCAACTAAATATATGTGTGACATGGGAGTCTCATCATATTACTACAATCAATCAAAATACATGTCATAGCAAGTTGAATGAAGAAGCAGATATGAGAATCTGTCTTCCATTAATCCAAACATGAAAGATATTTATAAAAATAGGCTAAAATGTCACTTGTCACAAATTTTTGATTTGGAAAGTATAGCTATTTTTTCATTATACTATATACTATTTTAACATGTGGTGGTTTTATTATTATTGTTATTTTTAAATTAATTAAGACATTTTAAAAATAAGTATCAGTTTAAATTCCTATTATGGTATTATTGATAGATATAATCTATATAAACAAAAGCCAATTTTGAGGACCGCAATAATTTTTGAGAGTGAAAGAGGATTCTAAAATCAAAAAGTTTAAGAACTGCTGCTGTGTAGATTTTTTCTAAAAGTATTTGTGTCAAGAAAAATGTTTTGCTATATCTAAGTTTTGTTGTTGCAACTACTCTCTATGCTTATCTGTGTGTTTGATACACACAGACAAATCCAGATGTGTCCAGTATCCTTATCTGCGTTCACAAGAGTATTTGGTATGGAAAATATTGCAAGAGTAGTTGAAATTTTAAGGAATTTTAAGGGGAAAAACAATTATAGGAAACACAATTTTAGACATAAAGAAATTCAAGGGTACTTCCCCATTTAAGGTAATTCAAGATTTGTGGAACGTTTTAGTTATATGATTATTCCACAGAACTAGAGATGATTGTATTACGTTGAGACCTCCCCTTAACCTTAGACATCATTGTAGATTCCTTTTAGTAGAGTCAGACCTACTCTTCTATGTCTACTAGGGTTTTCTCCACTGTTCTACATGTGACCAACACACAGAGGGTAAGTGAGTAGAGAGTATTGTTGGTGTACATTTGCCTTACTGTAAAATAGGATTGCTTATATTTCAGATCTCATTTATATTGATGAAGTTTCAGTCATTTTGATTGTTATTTAATTCATGAGATTGCCTTAGATTTAATGAATATCTTTGTTCTAAAAATATTTAGTCACTTAACATATTATAATGTATTCTCCAAATATTTGACAATGTTTGAAAATTGGAAAGCTGGTTGATTACCCTTGAATTGTGAGCTACATAGTTCTACTAACATTGTTCTGGGCAAATTACAGAAGGTGTAATCCAAAATTTCAAAACACTTACATACTAGACTCTGACTCTTCAAAGAGAAACCCAGATTGTGAACAGAATTTTTAAGTTAATTTACTCTATTTCATTGAAAGATTTTCCTCCTGAATACAAATCCAATTCTACTTGCAAGTGCAAATGGAGTTTTCATAAGGACTCGTTATTTCAGATAATGATATTAAACCATTTGGAAGGAAAAGATCTTTGCTAATGTGACTCATGGCATGTTTGACTGCAACTACTTTACTCTATTCAACATTGTCCTGTGTTTTATTTCTGGTTATTAAAAAAATTCGTAACTTGTCCATGTTCTACAACTAGAGCATAAAAATAAATTTTGCATAAAATGTATATGTAATGATATCATTCAGAGATATTTCTGCTAATAGACTATATTCATTTGGAAACAAAAATAGACTATAAATGAAATGAATAGCATCCTGGCTAATATAAACAACTAAAAGTTGTAATTATTTTGAAAGAATTATCTATGATATTTTGCTTAAGGAAATTAAGATTGGAGAAAAACCTAGTTATGATGTTAATTAATAATACAATTCAACCAGTCCTTTAAGTGGGGTGTTCATTATTAAATTATAGCTATATATAAATATATGTGTGTGTATATATATATATATATATATATATACATATATATAAAATCACTTGAGAGTATAAAAATATGGTAAATTATTTTCCTCTTCAATGAACTTTGGTAAGATTTTTTTAAGTATATAGGTTTAATCATTTATCTAAAGTGCATCTAAAGTGTATGTCATTCATATATTCAAATGCCTGTATGATAATATCCTAGCATTGCATTTGTACATTGTATTGTGAGACTAAATGAGCAATAAGGAGGAAGAATTTGGAGATATCAATGAATACGATGAATTAAGGGAGCACTAGGAGGAAAGGGTTCTAGAAAAAGCATAGACTAGTGGAATTCTTATATTTCTCTGCTGATAAAATGTAGCAAGGATAGCTCCAAACAATTAGAATTTTTAACTATGAAATTTTATGTATTGTGTGTATTATATGAGGAGAAAAAATAGTTTTAAATAATAATATATAGAAATTGAACACAGAAAATGTACTTAGGTAATACTTTTAGAAGTTAAACACTTTAACATTAGTCTAAAATACCTTGAGAATGTGGAATGCCTAAATGATTATTTAGTCAGGGTTGTTTTTCTCATTTATGATGTAACAACAGCAATTTGAGGAAATCAGGAGTATATTTCTTAAATTAGTATGCTTACATCTGAGTTTAAAGTTCTTAGAAACTGTGTTTATCATCTATTCAATTAAGGAAAAAATTGACATGATATAATAATGAATTTGAATGAATTTGAATGACAACAATGGTAGGAGGGAAGAATGAAGGAAAGCGAATTGTATATGTCTCAGTGCTATCATTGTTGTTAAAGATATCAGAGGGAACATAGCAAGATTTTTAAAATAAGGTAATGATTTATTTTACATCATTAATTATTAAAACTTTGAATTTATGATTTAAACATCTTAAATACACACTAATAAATCATTGGAAAAGAGACATATATAAAATGTCATGCTTATTTTTAGAAAGTTAAAAAACAATAACCTGGTTAGAAGTGTTTATATTTATAGCATTTTAAACTTATTCTTTCCTTTATACTAAAGTAGTATTTCTTATTTAACTGTTTCAATCTCTTTATTGGATACCATGTCAACTGAGGTGGGGTTTTGTACTAATGGGGAACTAGAAATAGTCAAGGGACACAGATAAAAATAGTTGAAGGCCTGGGTATGTTTGTGTGTATGCGAGTACATGTGCGTGTGTGTGTGTGTGTGTGTGTGTGTGTGTGTGTGTGTGTGTGTGTGTGTGAGATGTGTGTGTGGTGGGGTGGATAAGAGATCTAAGTGACTCTTATGTATCCCCAAATAGCCTTATTTCCTGGTTCATAATTAGGAATTTCCAATTGTTGGGCATGTTATGGTGAAGACCCCTTTGGTGTAGAAGTTGGAATAGATGGTTACTAAGGTTCCTTCCAACTCTCAAATTCCATAATTCTGTGACTCAACAGAAATTCTTAGAAATGGAGAAAATAATTTTGATGAATATGGATAGCTAAGAGATTCTAGTTAAAGGCTTCAAAGGCTCCTAGCAAAAATATAGCTTACAGACATAATCAGCATACTGCCTGCCTACAGAGGCAGCATAGTGCTCTTTGATCAAGGATAAGGAAGCCCTATGAATTCATCCTTTAAACATCATGAAGTACAAAGCAAAAGCAAAAGTAAAATCCATTGTGACTTTTGACAATCATTAGTGAGAAAAAGGAGGTAACAATTGCCAAAATCATCACAAAAGGGAGCATGTTACCTGGCTATGACAAAGAGCACACAACTGACACCCAAGTAAGCCAGCAGAATATACATCCAGATATCAGGGGAGAGAGGATTCAGGAAGGAGAAGACGCCTGGGTTTGTACCATTGGGTTTGCGGTACAAAATACTTATTCCAAGAGTCATAAAGGGCTTGGAAAAGTCGATGACCTTCTCTCGAACATAGGTAATAGCCAGTGGGGCAACTGCAAGGTCAGCTTTCTGTTGGCAGAAATATAAAGAGAAGAAAAATAGACTATAAGTCAACAGGAAGAAGGCAATCAAATTAGACAAAACAAAGACTTTATATTGAGATGCTTTGCCACTGTACCAACTAAACTAAAGCTTAATGCACTTTTTTCCTGAAATAAAATGCCCAATTTATTCTACTAGCTATTTCTTATGTGCTTTGAAATGAACAAAAACCCTTTTTTTCTTTGAAATTTTAGGAATTAAAAAATGGTATTTGTCAGAATTTGTCCTATCAAAATTTTTTTTTACAAATTTCTACTGTACAGGTTCATTTGGTATCAGTTGCTATTTTATCACCTCTGTAGCTCAAACTTTAAAGCATTTGTCTGATTGCTTAGCTTTTCCAATGAGAGGCAATTGCAGTTTTAAAACCATAAAGATTAGTTCATTGGGTTCAATCATTTATGCTAAAGGATGGTGATCATAATTTTTAAATTTTTCTATGTTTTTCATTCATTACAATTTTTGGTTTTATTTCTTAAATTTTTATAATTTTATAATACCAAAAAAGTTCATTGTAATTATTAAATTATTCACATTTTTAAGTTTGCTAATTCTTTATTGTTTCTTAAAAATGATGAAAAGAATCACCTTCAGAGACCACATATTTAGAGATGCAGGGCATCTCTGAGGTCATTTAGTACAACCCTTCTCATTTTAGAAATAAACAGACTCAGGGAGGTGAAATGACTTGCTTAAAGTCATGTAGGTAGTAAGCATCAGGCAGATTTGAAATCAGGTCTTTCACTTCAGAATCATTGCTCTTCGCATTCTAACATGCTGCCTTTTACATATGAGAAGCCTAGAGCCAAGAGAAATTCATTGACTTATATTATTCATGATCACCTAGCTAGGAAATAGCAGAGGTGAAATTCTAAGCCAAGTCTCTTGATTCTCAAGTCCCTAACTCTGTATTATACCATACTGCCTTTTAACTAGTGACTGAGAAAATATATTTTTAAAGATTTTAAATGGGAGTACGTACTATGCAAGTAAGTTTAAGATCACCTTTGATAGATTTCTTTCCATTTTTTTAATACTGTTCATTGTTGAGGATAACTGTGCCAATAAATAGCCCTTAGTGACTGTTGTTAACTTATTAAATAGTAGCAATATAGGTGAATAATATTATGTACTGTCCAAATCATCTATTTTAGCTTAGTTCATGTTTTCCAAATTCACATGTGCTGCCCCCTTTTGCACATGCTTTCCTAGAGAACATTACCTCACACTAAGCTCATTGTGTCAGTGGATCATAGATCTAGGGCCAGAACAGACCTCAGAGACCATCTACCCTCAACCTCCTCACTTTAAACATAAGGGAAAAAGGCAAAAGGAGGTTAAGTGACATGCCTGAAATAGAATTTGAACTTAGTTCCTCAGCCTCAATAGCTAGTGCTTTTCAATTAATAAAGTAAAATGCAATCATAATTCTAATACACAAAATGAAAGGTCCAACTAAAATAGTATCTATAAGGGAAATATTTGACAGACAACAAATAGACATAATTACTGAAAGCAAAGTGCAAATTCAAATAGAGAAAAACAATGTCAAATACTTTGGTGCACAATGCGGTAAATTGAGAAGAAAAGCAGCTAAATCAAAATGAAAAAATAAGAATTTAGCAATGTAAGGATATTAATGCATTTAATAAATGAGTTTTTGTTATGTCCTCAATTGACTAATGTTTATGATTGATGAAGACATTATATAATTTAAGAAAATAAGAAAAATAAAACCTCTCTATTTTACCTTACATTTTGACAATTAGCAGGAGTACATTTTTAAAAATGAAAACATCAGGTGTCAAGGAATAGGACCAATTGCACAAAAGTCATAAAAAATTACGCCATGGGGCAGTCCTGAAACAGAGATGAATTTTTATTTATTCAGTCCACAGGAGCATTTTCTATGAATACATTTGGACTTCATTACAGCATCTCATTATAATGCAATCTTCTGGAATGTAATAGAAATTTTACTATTTAAAAGGTGTTTGCAATGATGGTTGTACTAACTTGTCATTATGTTATCTTGTTATCAAAAGTTCTCCATTTTGGGGGCCTAGGGTATAGGGCTGGCAGGTGGCAGTCTGCAGTAGATTGATTGTTCAACAGGTCTAATTCAGGACACTGTAGATTTTAACTCAAATTTGGCTTTATCTAAAAAATGAAAATGAATTCTGTTGATTGTATTCTGGTCCCTAAGAATATTACAAAATTGGGTACTATTTGTTAGTGATTGACCAGAAATAATGAATCAAGATTCTGCAGCTAAGATGAAAAGTGAAACACATTTCTAATTCCATTCAATAAAATAAACATTTATTAAATACCAACTATGAGCAAAGCATTAAACTAAGTAGGAGAGACACAAAAACAAAAATAATTCCCAGACCTCAAAGGCAAGTGTGGGGAAGAAGAGGTATTAAATTAACTACCAAAGTGAAGGTGTACAGAGCTGTTATGTTGAATTTATTGCTGTATGCTTTTGAAACTTGGACAGTATAGCAGCGCCCTGCCAGGAAACTGAATTGTTTCCATTTGAGTTGTCTTAAGAAGATTCTGAAGATTACTTGGCAGGATAAGATACCAGAGGCTGAGGTCCTTTCTTGAACTAAACTGCCAAGCATTCAAACTCTACTACAGAGAGTGTAACTATGATGGGCTGGCCACATTGTGTGAATGCCAAACATATGCTTGCTTAAAAGACTATTTTATAGAGAACTCACACAGGGAAAATACTAACATGGTGGTACAAGGATACTCTCAATGTCTCTCTTAAGAACTCTGGAATTGATTGTGTGACATGAGAGACACTGGCACAGGACTGCCTAGCATGGTGAGCCCTCATGAGAGCAAAGCAGAATTGATGCAGTTCAAAAGAAACAGGAGATATGCAAATTTACAGAATCCACTCCAAATGTTCACAGGGACTATTTGTGCCTGACCTGTGGTAGAACATTACACACTTGCATTGGTCTGATTGGCCACAGCAACTTGACTCTACCATAGTGATGTCATTTTGGTCTGCTTTGAGAATGAAGGACAATAAAAACATGTATGTGTGTGTGTGTGTGTGTGTGTGTGTGTGTGTGTGTGTGTGTGATTTTCCCTTTTTAAACCAATTTAGATGTGAGTGAGGTCCAAGTATTGCCTGCCCCATCCGCACCATTTTCCTCTCCACTGTAAAAATTCTTCCTTTTGTGCCTCTTCTGTATGAGATAATTTTCTCCATTGTTCCTCTCCCTTCTCCTTTTTTAAGGCAATCCTTTTACATGACTATTTATTTTTTTACATCATCCCAACATAATCACTCGCTCTCCCACCTTCTTTGTACGTGGAATTCTTCTAACTGTGCTAATGATGTAAAAAAATTCTTAGGAGATATGTGTATCATCTTTCCAATATAGAAGGGTAAAAGTTTAACTTTAATAAGTCCCTTATGATTTTTCTTTCATGTTTACTTTTTTATGTTTCTCTTGAGTCTTGTATTTGAAAGTGAAATTTTCTATTCAAGAATGCTTGAACATCCTCTATTTAATTGAATATCCATTTTTCCCTTGAAGGATTATACTCAAAATTACTAGATAATTTATTATTGGTTATAATCCCTTTTGCCTTATAGAATACCAAATTCTTTAATTTATTTAATGTGTTAGCTTCTAAATCTTGTGTGATCCTGACTGTGGCTCCATGGTATTAGGATGGTTTCTCTGTTGCTTCATGAAGTATTTTTTTCCTTTGGCCTTGAAATTTGGTTATAATGTTCCTCAGGTGTGTATTTTGGGATCTCTTGGGTGGTGATCAGGGGATTCTTTCATTTCTATTTGATCCTTTGGTTCTACTATATCAGGGAAATTATCCTTGATAATATCTTGAAATAAGATGTCTAGGCTCTTACTTTGATCATAGTATTCAGGTAATCCAATAATTCTTATATTATCCTTCCTTGATCTATTTTCAAGTTCAGTTGTTTTTTTTTTCCGATGAGATTTCACATTTTCTCCTATTTTTTCATTATTTTGACTTTGGGTTTTTTCGTTTATTTGTTTCTTGATGTCTCATAAAGTTATTAACTTCAATGTGCCCAATTCTAATTTTTAAGGACATATTTTCTTCAGTGGGCTTTTCTATCTCCTTTTCCATTTGGATAATTATGTTTGCAAAGATTTATTTTCATCAGTGCATTTCATACTTCTTTTTCCATTTGGCCAATTCTGGCTTTTGGGTTTTATTTTCTGCAGTATTTCGGTGTCTCTCTTACCAATCTGTTAATTGCTTTTTCATAATTTTCTTCCTTTGCTTTCATTTCTTTAACTCTTTTTCCTCTACTATTCCTATTTGAGTTTGAAAATCAGTTTTTAGTACATCAAGGAACTCTTGTTGGGCTTATGTCTAATTCACATTTTTCTGTGTGGCTTTGTAGATATTTGACTTCATTGTCTTCTAAGTTTCTTCTAAGTCCTAAGAAAAAGACTAAGTGTCTTGATCATCTTCTCTGTCACCATAGCAGATTTTTATGGTCAGGTCCTTTTTTGTTTTGTGCTCATTTTTCCACACTATTTTTTAATTTGGACCTATAATGTTGGGTTCAGTTCATGGTGTGGGGCAGAAAGTCTTTGTTTCAAGTTTTAGGCTTTCTTGCACTGCTGTTTTCAAAGCTAGTTCTGGGGGTTTGGAGGGTTTGGTGCTTCCACGTTGTCGTGATCTAAAGAGAGAAGTGGTTACTACTCTCTTGATTTGCACTCTGGTCCTTACCCAAGAAGGGTCCTTGATCCCCTTGGGACTGCAATCAATATTCTTCCTTAGGGCCCCTGATTCCTTGAGGCTGGAAGTGATACTACCCCTCACGGCTTCCACTTCCTCTTGACAGAAATTGCTTATCACTACCATTCAAATATGACCCAGAAATGCACATCAATAATGGAGTAGCCAAAGAGGATCTCATCCTGTGTCCAGTGCTAGCACAAGGGTCCCCCATGATTTCTTTCTGACTAGTTGTCAGATCTGTTTACCATCTCTGGCTTAAGAGCTCCCAAATGACTGTTACTTCTTTAAAGATGATGTTTCATGTATGTGGGCGTCAGGTCGGCCTTCTCCCCCATGTCACAGATCTCTCTGACCTCCTATGTTGTCTCTGGCTAGACGAATGTCTCATTCTAACCTTTTTTTGGCTCTACCACTACAGAATTCAATTTGAGGCATTATTTTAAGGTTATTTACAAAGGAATGTTAGGAGAGCTCAGGTGAGTACTTTCTCTACTCCCCCATTTTGTCTCATCCCCTAGAAGTCTCCTTCTTCCTTTTTAAAAAAAATGCTTAATAACATTTCTTTTATTTCTTAAATGCAAAAGAACTGTGATCAGTTAACTTAACTGTATTGATGTAATTCAGTTACTCAAATAGTACATTAGAAGCAGTGTACAACAGCGGATAGACAGCTAGCCTCAAAACCAGGAAGTTCCACCTCTGAAACATACTAGCTTAGTGGCTCTGGACAGGTCACTTAACATCTCAATACTCTAGGCAACTCTCTATATGTTGCAGAGAAAGTAATGACCTGCATTATTAAAGACATTTTTTTTCATTTGTGAGTTCTCTATGCCAAAAAAAAAGATAGGTACAGTCTATATTGTAGATAACAAAAGATCGCTGTCCAATGGGCAGCAATTTGATATAATATTTGAGGAAATTAATTACAATAATCCTGATTTTGTGAGAAGCAAAGCCAAATAAAAGGAGACATGCAGTTTAGAACAACGGCTCAAAAGTTCTCCTTATAAAGACAATCAAAGGAGTTGGTTTCATAATGTGCCCAAGGGAAATTACAAATAGTATTTTTCAGGACAACACCTGCCATTGTTTTGAGCATAAGTAGGAAGACCATTAAGAGGATAAGTTCAACTTTTATGATATCTGGTTGGAGAGGTTGAAATACAGAAATTCTACAATAAACTTGCCTAGTATCCTCTAAAACACATACACACATAATTGATACTTGATGACCTCATTAAGACAGTGGGACCAGGGGAGGAGAGCAAATTATATGTTGGAAAAAATTTCGAGTTAGGTGTGATGAACTTAAGAGAACAATGACTTCCTAACAATTCTGAAACCTCACATTTATGTATCATGAACACTTCCTCCCAGAAGAATATCAGAAAGTTTTATGCATGGCAAGTACCAAACATCACACATGCACACACACAAATATAGACAAATTAAATTTACAGAATCTCAAAAGACAAGAAGCAACTGTTTACTGACATGGGAATCATTAAAGTTGCCTATGTACAGATAGACTACTGGCTGCAAAATCCAGTTCAATGTCACCAATTCTAAAGAATTAGAAAAATAAAGATTATTTTATTGTTATGATTTCTTGCAAAAATATTAACTCATAAAAAGCAGTTGCCACAATGGAAAGGACAAAAGAGATTAAGAAAAAAGCCAGAGGGTGGAGCCAAGATAGAGGCTGGAAAGCAAGGACTTGCATGAGCTCCCCTGCCAGGTCCCTCCAAATACCTATAAAAAATGGCTCTGAACAAATTCTAGAACTGAAGAACCCCAAAATAGCAGAGGGATGCAGGGCTCCACCCGAGGGCAGCCTGGATGGTTGCAGGGTAAGGTCTATCGTGCACAGAGCTGGCAACAGAGCAGAACTCAGCGTGGGCTGCGCCTCAACCAACCAGATTGGGAGCCGGGCAGAACAGGCCCTAGTGCCCTGAATCAGAGAGCTGTGGCAGTTACCAGACTTCTCAACCCACAAACACCAAAGACAACAGAGGAAGTTAGTGGGAAAAGCTGTGGGGGACAGAGTGAAAGGAGTTCATGGTTTTGGCTACTGCCCCAGGGGCAGTAGAGGTGGGGCAGCTCTGAGGACAGAACTACAGCTGCAGTTGCTTCCTGCTCCAGGCCCACCTGGTGGGAGGAATTAAGTGGCGGATCAGAGCAGGAGTGCAGAGCAGGAGTGCAGAGTCGTGGTCCAGGTTGGCGGTTCTTGGGGAGGAGCAATGCTGGAGTGGCAGAGCTTGCTGTGTAGAAATAGCTCTGAAAAAACCAGCACAACCCCTCAAGCTTCGAACAAAGCACTCTCTACTCTACAAGCAGTCATACCCTGACAAAAAAACTCAAGGATCAAGTAGTAGACTGGGAACATGGCCAGGTAGCGAAAATGGAGTCAGATTCAGACTCAGACTTTGGAATCTTTCTTTGGTGACAAAGAAGACCAAAACATACAGACAGAAGAAGTCAACAAAGTCAAAGAGCCTACATCAAAAGCCTCCAAGAAAAACATGAACTGGTCTCAGGTCATGGAAGAGCTCAAAAAGGATTTAGAAAAGCAAGTTAGAGAAGTAGAGGAAAAATTGGGAAAAGAAATGAGAGTGATGCAAGAAAACCATGAAAAACAAGTCAATGACTTGGTAAAGGAGACCCAAAAGACGACTGAAGAAAACAACACCTTAAAAAATAGACTAACTCAAATAGCAAAAGAGCTCCAAAAAGCCAATGAGGAGAAGAATGTCTTGAAAGGCAGAATTTGCCAAATGGAAAAGGAGGTCCAAAAGACCACTGAAGAAAATACTACCTTCAAAATGAGATTGGAGAAAGTGAAAGTTAGTGACTTTATGAGAAATCAAGATATTATAAAACAGAACCAAAGGACTGAAAAAATGGAAGCCAATGTGAAATATCTCATTGGAAAAACCACTGACCTGGAAAATAGATCCAGGAGAGATAATTTAAAAATTATTGGACTACCTGAAAGCCATGATCAAAAAAAGAGCCTTGATATCATCTTTGAAGAAATTATCAAGGAGAACTTCCCTGATATTCTAGAACCAGAAGGTAAAATAGAAATTGAAATAATCCACCGGTCACCTTCTGAAAAAGATCCCAAACAGAAAACTCCTAGGAATATTGTTGTCAAATTCCAGAGATCCCAGATCAAGGAGAAAATACTGCAAGCAGCCAGAAAGAAACAATTTGAGTATTGTGGAAACACAATCAGGATAACTCAAGATCTAGCAGCTTCTACATTAAGGGATCGAAGGACTTGGAATATGATATTCCACAGGTTAATGGAGCTAGGATTAAAACCAAGAATCACCTACCCAGCAAAACTGAGTATCATGCTCCAAGGAAAAATATGGACTTTAAATAAAATAGAGGACGTTCAAGCTTTCTCAGTGAGAAGACCAGAGCTGAATAGAAAATTTGACTTTCAAACACAAGAATCAAGAGAAGCATGAAAAGGTGAACAAGAAAGAGAAATCACAAGGGACTTACTAAAGTTGAACTGTTTCGTTTACATTCCTACATGGAAAGATGATGTGTATAATTCATGAGACCTCAGTGTTAGGGTAGCTGAAGGGAATATATATATATATATATATAGACAGAAGGCCCAGGGTGAGTTGCAAATGAAGGGATGATATCTAAAAAAATAAAATCAAATTAAGGGATGAGAGAGGAATATATGGAGATAGGGAGAAAGGGAGAGATAGAATGGGGTAAATTATCTCACATAAAAGTGGCAAGAAATACCAGTTCTGTTGGGAGGGAAGAGGGGGCAGGTGAGGGGGAATGAGTGAATCTTGCTCTCATTGGATTTGACCTGAGGAGGGAATAACATACACACTCAATTGGGTATCTTACCCCACAGGAAAGAAGGAGGAAGGAGATTAAAAAAGGGGGACAATAGAAAGGAGGGCAGATGGGGTAAGAGGTAATCAAAACCAAACACTTTTGAAAAGGGACAGGGTAAAAGGAGAAAATTGGATACAGGGGGATAGGATAGGAAGGAGCAAAATATAGTCTTTCACAACATGAGTATTGTGGAAGGGTTTTGCATAATGATACACATGTGGCCTATGTTGAATTGCTTGCCTTCTTAAGGACGGTGGATGGGGAGGTAAGAGGGGAGAGAATTTGCAACTCAAAGTTTTAAAAGAAGATGCTCAAAAAAAAAGTTTTTGCGTGCAGCTAGGAACTAACATATACAGGCAACAGGGCATATAAATTTATCTTGCCCTACAAGAAAGTAAGGGAAAAGGGGATGAGGGGTGGGGTGACAGAAGGGAGGGCTGACTGGGGAGCAGGGCAATCAAAATATATGCCATCTTGGAGTGGGGAGTGGGTAGAAAGGGGGAGAAAATTTGTAATTCAAACTCTTGCGAAAATCAGTGCTGAAAACTAAAAACATTAAATAAATTAAATTAAAACAAAAAAAAGTGCAAATAATGAAAGAGAAACAAAAAAAAAGAAAAAAGCCAGCAAAATCTTTCTCCCTATATGTGGTGAGAAATGGCAGCCAAAGACACAGTGTTTTAGAATACAAACTCATTTATAAAACTCTTGGAAAGAGAATGGCAGCATATTTTTTTCTTTTTAAAATAGTTTTGTTTTTCTAAACCTAACATTAATATGAACATTTACATATACAAAGAACCAAAAAATAAATTCGATATGAAACAGTAAATCTTTACTGTATACAGCTTGTATTTTAAAATATAAAATAAATTTAACTTACTAGTTTCAAAGTTATCCTGTGTATTCTATTGAATTTAATTTTGTCTTCTGTGCGTTTGTAGAAATGTATCAAATGACATTTTCTCTCTCTACATTTTTTCCTTCCTTCCTTTTTTCCTAGATTCCTTTCCTCGCTCTTTCCTTTCTTTTTGTTTTCTGGAACCTCTATCACTATACCCTTGCCCATTTCCTCTTTCCCTCACAAGAAACCCCTCTTTCTAACAAATAGGCATCATTGGGCAAAAAAAAATCACACATTGGCCACATACAAAAATGTATGGCTTCTCTGTACTTCTAGTTCACCACTTCTCTAACAGGAGATAAGTAGTATGTTTCATTATCAGTCCTCTAAAGTCATGGTTTATCATTGCATTTGTCACAGTTAAGTCTTTCCAAAGTTTTTCTTTGTAGTGTTGTAGTCATTATATATACTGACACTGCTTATTTTATTTTTCATAAGTTCATATATGTTTTCCCAAGTTAATCTGTCCCTTTTCATTATTTCTACTGGCACAATCATATTCCATTATATTCATTGCTATAATTTGTTCATTCATTCTGCAATTGACAGGTACCCCCTTAGTTTCTTGTTTTTTGGATAACAATGTAATATGCAATTATTATTGGTGCATATATGAGTTCTTTCCCCCTTTATTTGATCTCTTTGAGGAACAGGCCTTCTAGTAGCCTTGCTAGGTCAAACATTATACACAGATTGGTAGTTTTGGGTGTAGAATTCCCAATTGCTTTCCAAAATGGTTAGGCCAATTCACAGCTCCACTAATGGTACAGTAGTGTGTCTAACAACCACGTCATCCCCAGCAATTATTTTCCATTTTTTCCTACTATGCTAATTTGGTAGGTACTCAATAGAACCTCAGAGTTGTTTTAATTTATGTTGTTCATTATTTGTGATTTGGAGTCTTTATATATGGTCATTGATATCTAATATTGCTTCCCTCAAGAGCTGTCAGTTGGCCATTTACACTAGAATGGGGTAGGGGAGAAACAGACAAACAGACAGATACAGACGGACAGAGAAACAAAGGGAGAGAGAGAAAGATCCGTGTGTATTTATATTTATATTTCAATCAGTTCCCAACAAATTTTGGATATCAGATCTCTACCAGGGAAACTTGCTGTAAAGATTTTTCTCCCAGTTGACTGTTTCTCTTCTAATTTGAATTATATTGATCCTACTTGTGCAGAAACTTTATAATTCACTATAATCGAAATGCTCTAATCTCCTTTTATCCTATATGTCCCTTATTTGGTCAAAAACTAAATGACATATAAGGTTAATTCTAGCCATTAATCTATGATTCTATAATTTGAAATGTGACTTCCATAAAACATTATTCTGAGGCTTTAATGTGGTATGAAAATGACTTAGTTTTTAAGGCTCCCTTAGCAAGTTTTGGCAGCTTTTTCACTGCTAAAAAGGTTTTAATTATTGTCCTAGTAATGGATTAAGTCTGATATCATACCCCCTCTTTTGAATCTCTCTCCTAAAAAAAAAACTCAACCTAACTACTATAAATATATAGAGGCTCATCTTATCAGATCAGGCCCCACATAATGAATTTCTATCCATAATAGAAAAACAATCTCCTTCCTTGCTTTTTTTGATTTGTATGTGATGTGACATTTTACAAAATGACAGCAGATTATAAGCAGCATTGTCTCATCAAACAGAAAACAAATTTACAGAAAACTTGTTTTGAGACCCAAATAAGTAAGCTATATCATCTCAAGAGCATTAAGACATATAACTAGCATGAAAACAAGTAGAAATACAAAAGAAGTTAAAGTAGTTAAGTCAAGAATGATTAGACCAAACAAACAAACACAGAATAAATCTATGCCAGAGACAGCATAAACAAGTTCCAAAAGAATGCAGAAAAAAATCAGGGCAACATGTCTATTCCTCCAAAAGATCAAGAAATCAAGAGTACACTAATAAGAACCAATATACATGCCCACAATGTCATCTTTATAAAATCATTAGAAGAATGATCTACAGGGGCGGAGCCAAGATGGCGGCTGGTAAGCACGGACTAGAGTGAGCTCCGTACCCGAGTCCCTCCAAAAACCTATAAAAATGGCTCTGAACCAATTCTAGAACGGCAGAACCCACAGAACAGCAGAGGGAAGCAGGGCTCCAGCCCAGGACAGCCCGGATAGTCTCTGGATGAGCTCTATTCCACACGGAGCTGGGAGCTGGGAACGGAGTGGAGCAGAGCCCAGCCTGAGCGGCGTGGACGATCCAGTCCAGAAGCCGGGCGGAGGGGGCCCTAGCGCCCTGAATACGTGAGCAGTTACCAGACCCCTCGACCCACAAACACCAAAGACTGCGGAGAAGGTTAGTGGGAAAAGCTGCAGGAGTGGAAGGAGTTCGCGGTTCGGCTTCCAGCCCCGGGGGCAGCGGAGGTGGGGCAGCTACAGCTGTTGTTACTTCCGGCTCCAGGCCCACCTGGTGGGGGGAATTAAGTGGCGGATCACAGCAGGGGTGCACAGCCTGCCGAAGATCTGAGCCCAGTCTGGACTGGGGGTCCTTGGGGAAGGAGGAGTGCGGCTCTGACAGAGCTGGCACCTCCCCCCCAAACGTAGAACATAGAACTCTGTAATCTACAAGCAGTCATACCCCACTGAAAAACTCAAGGGTCAAGTTAGTTGGTTGGGAATATGGCCAGGACGCGAAAACGCGCCCAGATCCAGTCTCAGACTTTGGATTCTTTCTTTGGTGACAAAGAAGACCAAAACATACAGCCTAAAGAAGACAGCAAAGTCATAGAGCCTACAACCAAAGCCTCCAAGAAAAACATGAACTGGCCCCAGACCATAGAAGAACTCAAAAAGGATTTGGAAAAGCAAGTTAGAGAAGTAGAGGAAAAATTGGGAAGAGAAATGAGAAGGATGCGAGAAAACCATGAAAAACAAGTCAATGACTTGCTAAAGGAGACCCAAAAAATACTGAAAAATACACTGAAGAAAACAACACCTTACAAAATAGACTAACTCAAATGGCAAAAGAGCTCCAAAAAGCCAATGAGGAGAAGAATTCCTTGAAAGGCAGAATTAGCCAAATGGAAAAGGAGGTCCAAAAGACCACTGAAGAAAATATTACTTTAAAAATTAGATTGGAGCAAGTGGAAGCTAGTGACTTTATGAGAAATCAGGATATTATAAAACAGAACCAGAGGAATGAAAAAATGGAAGACAATGTGAAATATCTCCTTGGAAAAACCACTGACCTGGAAAATAGATCCAGGAGAGAGAATTTAAAAATTATTGGACTACCTGAAAGCCATGATCAAAAAAAGAGCCTAGATACCATCTTTCAGGAAATTATCAAGGAGAACTGCCCTGACATTCTAGAGCGACAGGGCAAAATAGAAATTGAAAGAATCCATCGATCGCCTCCGCAAATAGATCCCAAAAAGAAATCTCCTAGGAATATTGTCACCAAATTCCAGAGCTCCCAGATCAAGGAGAAAATACTGCAAGCAGCCAGAAAGAAACAATTTGAATATTGTGGAAACCCAATCAGAATACCCAAGATCTGGCAGCTTCTACATTAAGAGATCGAAGGGCTTGGAATGCGATATTCCGGAGGTCAATGGAGCTAGGATTAAAACCTAGAATCACCTACCCAGCAAAACTAAGTATCATGTTCCAAGGCAAAATATGGACTTTCAATAAAATGGAGGACTTTCAAGCTTTCTCAGTGAAAAGACCAGAACTGAATAGAAAATTTGACTTTCAAACACAAGAATCAAGAGAAGCATGAAAAGGTAATCAAGAAACGGAAATTGCAAGGGACTTACTAAAGTTGAACTGTTTTGTTTACATTCCTACATGGAAAGATGATGAGTATGATTCATGAGACCTCAGTATTAGGGTAGTTGAAGGGAATATGCATATATATATATGCATATATATATGTTTATGTATATATATAAGTGAATGTGTATGTATGCATGTATCTATGTGTATATGTATGTATGTGTATATATATATATATATGTAAAAGAGAGAGAGCAGACACAGGGTGAGTTGAGGATGAAGGGAAGATAGCTAAAAGAAATAAAATGAAATTAAGGGATGAGAGAGTAACTTACTGAGAGAGGGAGATAGGGAGAGATAGAATGGGGTGGATTATCTCCCATAAAGGTGGCAAGAGGAAGCAGTTCTAGGAGAGGAGGGGAGTGGGCAGGTGAGGGGGGAATGAGTGAACCTTGCTCTCATCAGATTTGGCCTGAGGGGGAATACCATACATACTCAGTTGGGTATATTACCCCACAGGAAAGAAGAGGGAGGAAGATAAAAAAAAAAATAAAAGGCAGGGGGATGATGGAGTGGAGGGCAGATGGGGGTGGAGGTAATCAAAACAAACACTTTGGAAAGGGAACAGGGTCAAGGAAGAAAATTCAATAAAGCGGGATGGGTTGGGAAGGAGCAAAATGTAGTTAGCCTTTCACAACATGAATACTGTGGAAGGGTTATACATAATAATACATGTGTGGCCTAGGTGGAATTGCTCAACTTCTTAGGGAGGGTGGGTGGGAAGGGAAGAGGGAAGGGAATTTGGAACTCAAAGTTTTAAAATCAGATGTTCAAAAACAAAAAAACTTTTTGTATGCAACTAAAAAATAAGATACACAGGCAATGGGGCGTAGAAATTTATCTTGCCCTACAAGAAAGGAAGGGAAAAGGGGATGAGAGGGGAGGGGGGTGATAGAGGGGAGGGCTGACTGGGGAACAGGACAACCAGAATATACGCCATCTTGGAGTGGGGGGGGAGGGCAGAAATGGGGAGAAAATTTGTAATCCAAACTGTTGTGAAAATCAATACTGAAAACCAAATATGTTAAATAAATAAATTGCATTAAAAAAAAAAAAAGAAGAATGATCTACATAAACAATGAAGATATCAGTAATGAAAATATGAGAAAGAAATAGATCTCACCAAGTCCCAAAACAATACAGGTCTTGTGAGATTCATGTTAATGCAACTAAGTTTACCCAACAATTTGCCACAGAAAAAATCCAAGATGAAAACTGTCTGTTTTCTGGCACTATATGTACCACAGATGCAGGTAAAAAATTAGTTGAATCCAGAATTAAATCAAAAGAAGACTGGATTTGGGTTGCATACAGAAAATCATACAATGCTTTCAATTATCCCAAGCTGCTCCCTTGGGAAAACAACTAGATTATGTCCACTGTTTTTATAAAAAATGAGAAATAATAATAACATTATAGAGTATCTATTTTGTGTCAGGTGTTGTTCTAAGCACTTTACAAATATTATCTCATTTGATCCTCACAACCCTGGGAGGTAGGTACTTATCCACATTTTACAGTTAAGGAAACAGGTGAACAGATTTAGGGACTTGATCAAGGTCAGTATTGTACCTGAGGTAAAATTTGAAATCAGGTTTTCTTGACCCCAGGCCAAGCATTCTATCCACTGTGACCCCTAACTGCCTCTATTAACATTGATACAAAATTATTGATGTTTTATGATTTTTTTCCTCTATGACTATCATTTGCATTTTTCCAACTATTAAAAAGCCATCTTTTGGTTTTATTTTTATGCAATCTGCGAACTCTTTCAATTAGTGCTTTTTTCTATATTCACAAGTTCTGGCAAGTTTTCTACTATTATTTTTTGCATTGTGTTGTTCGGGTTTTATGATTTGTTATATTCTTCTGGGAGAACCATGATACCTAATTTGTTTCTACATATCCCATCTTAAAGACCTCTTTTTTCCCTTTTATAAAACTCATGTCCCTATAAAAAAGTTATTATTTTTCCTTTTCTTCTTCCACATCATTTTTCATTTCAGTTTTTTTTGTAATCCCCAATTGTTTGCTTTTTTAAAGAGATTCACCACTATGGGTTCACACTTTTCTATTCTGTTAATTATTTCTGCTGTACAGGCTATACTTTCTGCCAGTATTTCCTTCTAATTTTTTATCATGATACCAATTTTTCTCCACAGAGTTCTGTGTCTTATCAGGTGTTAATTCAATTTCCTTTGTCTTATAATATCTATTTAGAGAGGTTTGTAATGTGTTGGATGTGCTGATAGTCATCTTCCCTAATACTTTTAGTATTTTCTGTTCACTTATCTGCTTGTGCTCTAGGATTTTAATTTGATTATCTTTCCCTTGAGCTCTTTTGTGGTTTTAGCCTTTTTCCTATATATTCCAACTATAGGTTACCAGTAGTCCCTCTCATCTTCTACCACAGATGGTGGATTTATCATAACAGCTGGACCTCAAGTGTCTCAGCCTTCTTCAATATGGAAGAATTTGCTTTTAACTGACCTCAATCCCTTCCCCAAGTAGCTTCTATGGAGATAGGCTTTACTCCACCTAGAGTCCCTTTTCTCATGAATAACTATATCCAAGATCTTTGTTCTAGTTCCCTCTGATCTTTAGTTCTCTGGTTGGGTTATGTTAGCATCTTCTGCTTTTCAAAGGATTGGGGACAGACTGGGTGGATGATTCAAGCAAAATTTCTGTTGCCTTAAGTTTCTGTAACCTAGAGGCTGCCATAAAAATGAGAAATCCAATTCTCCAAATGTCTGCTTACTCTCTTCATGTAAATGGGTAAAATTTAAGTTTACTGCTAATTACAATAGAATACTGAAGGAAGGGCAGAGACAGAATACACCATCAGAGACTATAACAGCCTGAAATTCCCTGAGTAGTTCCAAAGCATAAGCCTAGGGGTTGGCTTATGTGCTCTGACCATGGAAACCGATAGGGAAGATATGCTAAGCAGATATATTAAACATTAGGGTTCTCCACTGTTAATTTAAAAGGTTATTACCTCATTATGATTCTTGCTTTCTTATGTTGAAAGAGCTATATTTGCTCTACCTCCAGTGAAAAATTCCTCTTTATGTTTTATTTTGGTGGGGGGGGAGTTCAGGGGGAGATTGGTGGGGAATAGAGAAAATCCTAGTTCTCCATCTTGTTGGTTACATGACTCAGTTAGATGTATTTTCCCCAATATTTTGATATCCTTCCCTCTTTCAGATAAGTTTGAGACTCAATCCCTCAACATCCTTAAAATAGTGCTTTGTCCAACACAGAGCCCCTTAGTACATATTAGGTCTCATCAAAATGCCCTTCCCTGTCCACTTCCTTATGGGGCAAAAGAAGAACTTAGATATCCCACATGTGGTGGTTTTAATGTCATGAAGATATTGCATCATTAATCTAGAAATATCCTTTACTTTTTTTGTACCTTTCTGGGTTACATATGACTGACGGTCAAGACAACATGTCTAAATACGCATATCTTAGAGTCATCTACACAAAGATTATAATTGAATCCATGGGAACTGATGAGTTGAACAGGCAATAGAGAGTAGAGAGAACAGATATGAGGGCCCAGGCTCTAGGTAGTAATTGTTCAGTGCTGAATTAGATAATAACTGTTATTACCTTAGGAAGAGGTCACTTCCAGTTAGGTAGTTAGGAAGGTCCTCATGGAAATGTTAAAATTGAATTGGATCTTGAAGTCTGAACAAGATTTGGATAGGTAGAGGATCAAGTATTAATATATTGAGTAAAAGCAGTAAAATTCCAGGAGAATGAACAAAGCAGTTCATCTAGAGCTAGTAAGAAATAAGTCTGGAAAAGTAGTTTGAGGGCCTCGTATAAAGAATTTAGTCTCTGCTTTGGAGGTACTCACTGAATGCTTTTAGCAAGGTAGTGGCATAATTACAAAAGCAATGTGGTCTAGTACACAGAGTACTTGTTTAAGAGTTAGGAAGATGTTGATTAAAATCCTGCCTTTGACACATAATGGCTGTGTGACTCTGGATGGACTTGACCTTTCAGTGTCCTAGGTAAGACTACAAGTTTTATAGGAGCTCTGCACCTGTAATGGGGAAGGGTGTTTCCTTAACAGTAATTCACTAAGCTGATGAAATCACAGGTCCAGGTTTTTAAAAAAAATGTGTGGGGGGAATAATAAAGTGTAGGCATGTTGAGCCCATCTCATTAGAGTGTGAATACAGGGAAATTTTCTGAAGGTGGACATTTATTAAATACTCAATCATATGGGGTATTTTTGTCCATCAAACTAAAGAACAATTAAAATTAAGATTTATTTTAAAATTAATGACTAAATTTTATTTTGAAAAAATTCAAAGTCAGCAAGGATTTTATTTTAATCAGAACTTTATCCTTTATTTAAAATACAGAACTACCTGTTTAGCTTCTTGACAAAAACAAAACAAATAACCAAAAATATCTTTCTGATTGAACTCTCTACTTTCCCAAGAAGGGTAGGCAATGGAGTTTAAGGACTGGTGGCCATAGATTCATTCTTCTAAAATTTTAACTTGGAGAGGCAGAGCCAAGATGGCAGAGTAGAGGCAGGGACTCACCTGACCTCTTTCCCAAATTCCCTTGCAAAGAGTTTTAAAATAATGCCTCAAAACAGATTCCGGAGCAACAAAACCAACAAAATGACACAGTGAAACAATATTCCAGTGCAAAACAACTTAGAAGTCAGCAAGAAATGTCTGTCTCACTGAGGTAAGAGGAAAATGCAATCCAGTGCCTGCAGCGCCCAGCAAGCCAGTAGTGAGGCCCCAGTTCCTACAACAGGGAAGCCAGCACAAGCCAGCAGGAGGCCTGGGAGGCAACTAAATCAGCAGCAGTGACTTACAGAGCTCTCAGCCCACAGATAGTAAGGAGGTCAGAATATTACAAGGGGCCCTTTCCTGGCACTGAGTATACTGTTGCATTGCCCATACTCAGTTCAAGGTCACAGTCCAAGGGGGTGGAGGAATACTAATGAACTAGGGATCCTGGCTGTAGGAAAGCAACAAACCTGGTCACAGTCCTAGGACAGAAGACAGTCATTTACAGACCAGAGTACAGGCCAAGAGAGCAGTGATCACATCTCTCCTTAGATCATACCACCTCAGAAAAACTGAAAACTTACAGACTCCCAGAACTAGCTCTGAAAACAACGGAACAAAAATCCTTAAACTATGGACAGTGCCCCCTCCACCCAAGGAGCAGAGCCCAACTTTAACATAAAATTAAAAGTAAAAACATAGGCTCAAAAAATGAGCAAGCAAAAAATTAAAAGGAATCTGGCAATAGAATGTTACTATGGTGACTGGAAAGATGAAAACATAAAGGACAACAAAGTCAAAATGGCTAGATACAACCTCCCTCCCCTCCAAAAAATGTAAATTATTCTCAGGCCCAAAAACAGTAATTCAAAGTTCAAAAAAGAATTTAAAAGCCAATAAAAAGGTTAACAGAAAAATTGGGAAAAGAGATAAGAGTGATGCAAGAAGAAAATAACATCTTAAAAAACAGAATAATCCAAATGGTAAAAGAGGCACAAAAAATCCTCTGAAGAGGAGAATTCTTTAAAGAACAGAATTGGTGAAATGGAAAAGATATACAAAAATTAACTGAAGAAAACAACTCCTTAAAAAGTAGAATGGCCAAATGGAAAAGGAGGTAGAAAAGTTTACTGAAGAATATAATTCCTTAATAATTAGAATTGGGCAAGTGAAAGCTAATGAGACATCAAGAAACAATAAAACACAATCAAAAGAATGAAAAAAATAGAAGAAAATGTGAAATATCTCATTGAAAAAACAACTGACCTGGAAAATAGTTCAAGGAGAGATAATTTAAGAATTATTGGACTACCTGAAAGCCATAATAAAAAACAAACAAACAAGCAAACAAACAAACCTAGACATGTTTCAAGAAACTTTCAAGGAAAACAGTTCTGATATCCTAGAACTAGTAAAATGGACATTAAATGAATCCACTTGTCACCTCTTGAAAGAGAACACAAAATGAAAACTCCTAAGAATAGTACAGGCAAATTCCAGAGCTCCTAGGTCAAAGCAGCCAGAAAGAAATAATTCAAATATCATGAAACCACAGTAAGGACAACACAAGATTTAGCAACTTCTGTGTTAAAGATCAGATGTATTGGAGTATGATATTCTGGAGGGCAAAGGAACTGGGCTACCCATCAAAACAAAGTATGTCATCTTTAAGAGGAAAAAAAAATGGAAATTTAGGGATTCAGTCAAAGGGCTGAGGATCTAGAGACCCACATGTTGCCTTGAGACTGCAGGTTCCCCACCCCTGTTCTAGACCTGAGATTTAAGTTTAGTTGATACTAGAATCACTGACTTTTAGGACTGGGAGTGGTGGAGGAAAAATGGATGTGTGAAAACAGTGGCTTACTCAAGCTCTGTTACAAACTCTGGCAAATATCTCTAAAAAAATGAATCTGAGCAGATTTGAGAGAGGTAAAAGACACTAGGAGACTGAGTGTGGCAGACCTCAAGCCCAGGAGAGGCCCCAGGTCGACTGGATGGATCTGTGGGCTGAGAGAGCAGTGGGCATGGGGAACTGTACCCAACCTCACCAGAATAGTAGAAACAGCTGACACTCAGCCAGCAAATCAGGCTGGGATAGTACGGAATGAAACCATACCAGAGCAAGAGCATGAGCAGGCCCAGGGTTAAACTGCCAGCTGTGGTGGTGATCTCCAGACCTTTCAGCCCAGGATGGGAGTCTATCAGAGCTATGGGACACAGCAGTGCAGACCTTGTGGCCATGGCAGAAGCTATTCTTGAGGCTTTCAGCCCACAGTCTAAAGGTATGAAACCCACCTTCTTGAACTTCTGGAACAACTAGGTAAAATGACTCTCATCCCTCCCTTGAATAAACCCAGAGAATATTGCCCTAGGAGAAATCCTGGAATAGAGGAGCCAGAAGTAGAGGTTCAGTAATCTTATAGCTTGGGAGACTAGGGAAATGGCCTGTCTTGTGGTGGCAGAAGGAGACCAGTACAGGAAGGGAGGCATCCCAGCAGGAGCCACCTTGGCACACCAATGGGAGTTCCTGAGCCCCAGTGGGGTAGAGCTGGAAAACACCAACACCAGGATCCCAGGCGTGCCTTTGCACAGTCAGGGGAATTGGCAGACACCAGTGCAGACAATGGCTAAGACCACCCATGCTATAGTGCAGCCTTAGGGGAAGGGACTTCCAGCAGCCATACCACCCCTCTCCCACACCTCACACAGTGACCTGCCAGGGAAACTCCAAAAGACCTCACTGGGCCTCCATTCTTAGCACAAGCCAGCCAACTCCAGATCAGCACCAGGTAAGCAGTAGCACTATATAGCCTCTAGCTGATAAAACCAGAGGCCACAGCACACAAAGCCAGTAACCAGACCCCCAATTCCCAGCCCAAGAAGCTTGAGACAGAGCCCCCTTGGCCCCAGAAGCAGAGATACACTTAAAAATCCAGGAAAAAGGCAACTGCCATGAAGAAGGAATCTAGAAAAGTGCAAAAGGCCATTGAATTGTACTATGGAAACAGAGAAGATCAAAACACAAATTCAGAAGAGGATAGCATTGACACTGTACCCACATCTGAAACCTCAAAAGGGAATGTGAACTGGTCTCAAGCCCAAAGAGCATTCCTGGATGAGCTCAAGGAGGATTTTAAAAACCAAATTAGAGAGGTAAAAGAAAAAAATGGGAAAAAAAGCACTGATGAGAACAAATCTTGAAAAAGTAAAATTGGTGAAATGGTTAAGGAGGTTCAGAATCTAATTGCAGAAAATGCTTCTTAAAAAGTAAAATTAACCAAATAGAAAAGGAGGCCCAGATGCTACATGAAGAAAACAATTTGCTAAAAATTAGAATTGGGCAAGTAGGAGCTAATGACTCTATGAGGCATCAAGAATCAGTCAAAAAAAATCTAAAGAATGAAAAAATAGAAGAAAATATAAAATATCTCATCAGAAAAATAAGTGACCTGGAAAATAGATCCAGGAGAGATGATCTAAAGATTATTGTTCTACTGGAAAGCCATGGTGAAAAAAGGAGTCTGGACAGTATATTTCAAGAAATCATCAAGGATAACTGCCCCAAGGTCCTAGAATCAGAGGGTAAACTAGTCATCTAAAGAATGCACCCATCCCCCTGAAAGATATCACAAATTGAAAACTCCAAGGAATACTGTAGCCAAATTCCAGAATTATCAAGTCAAGGAGAAAATACTGCAAGCAGCCAGAAACAATTCAAATATCATGGAACTACAGTCAGGATCACATGGGACCTGGCAGCTTCTTCATTAAAAGATAGGAAGGAGGGGGGAGGAGCCAAGATGGCGGCTGGTAAGCACGGACTAGAGTGAGCTCCGTACCCGAGTCCCTCCAAAAACCTATAAAAATGGCTCTGAACCAATTCTAGAACGGCAGAACCCACAGAACAGCAGAGGGAAGCAGGGCTCCAGCCCAGGACAGCCTGGATGGTCTCTGGGTGAGCTCTATTCCACACGGAGCTGGGAGCTGGGAGCTGGGAGCTGGGAACGGAGTGGAGCAGAGCCTAGCCTGAGCGGCGTGGACGATCCAGACCAGAAGCCGGGCGGAGGGGGCCCTAGCGCCCTGAATATGTGAGCTGCGGCAGTTACCAGAACCCTCGACCCACAAACACCAAAGACTGCGGAGAAGGTTAGTGGGAAAAGCTGCGGGAGTGGAAGGAGTTCGCGGTTCGGCTTCCAGCCCCGGGGGCAGCGGAGGTGGGGCAGCTACAGCTGTTGTTACTTCCGGCTCCAGGCCCACCTGGTGGGAGGAATTAAGTGGCGGATCAGAGCAGGAGTGCAACAGCCTGCTGAAGATCTAAGCCCAGCCTGGACTGGGGGTTCTTGGGGAAGGAGTAGTGCGGATCTGACAGAGCTGGCACCTCCCCTCCAAACGTGGAACATAGAACTCTGTAATCTACAAGCAGTCATACCCCACTGAAAAACTCAAGGGTCAAGTTAGTTGGTTGGGAATATGGCCAGGCAGCGAAAACGCGCCCAGATTCAGTCTCAGACTTTGGATTCTTTTTTTGGTGACAAAGAAGACCAAAACATACAGCCTAAAGAAGACAACAAAGTCATAGAGCCTACAACCAAAGCCTCCAAGAAAAACATGAACTGGCCCCAGGCCATAGAAGAACTCAAAAAGGATTTGGAAAAGCAAGTTAGAGAAGTAGAGGAAAAATTGGGAAGAGAAATGAGAAGGATGCGAGAAAACCATGAAAAACAAGTCAATGACTTGCTAAAGGAGACCCAAAAAAATACTGAAAAATACACTGAAGAAAACAACACCTTAAAAAACAGACTAACTCAAATGGCAAAAGAGCTCCAAAAAGCCAATGAGGAGAAGAATGCCTTGAAAGGCAGAATTAGCCAAATGGAAAAGGAGGTCCAAAAGACCACTGAAGAAAATACTACTTTAAAAATTAGATTGGAGCAAGTGGAAGCTAGTGACTTTATGAGAAATCAGGATATTATAAAACAGAACCAGAGGAATGAAAAAATGGAAGACAAAGTGAAATATCTCCTTGGAAAAACCACTGACCTGGAAAATAGATCCAGGAGAGAGAATTTAAAAATTATTGGACTACCTGAAAGCCATGATCAAAAAAAGAGCCTAGATACCATCTTTCAGGAAATTATCAAGGAGAACTGCCCTGACATTCTAGAGCCACAGGGCAAAATAGAAATTGAAAGAATCCATCGATTGCCTCCTCCAATAGATCCCAAAAAGAAATCTCCTAGGAATATTGTTGCCAAATTCCAGAGCTCTCAGATCAAGGAGAAAATACTGCAAGCAGCCAGAAAGAAACAATTTGAGTATTGTGGAAACCCAATCAGAATAACCCAAGATCTGGCAGCTTCTACATTAAGAGATCGAAGGGCTTGGAATGCGATATTCTGGAGGTCAATGGAGCTAGGATTAAAACCTAGAATCACCTACCCAGCAAAACTGAGTATCATGTTCCAAGGCAAAATATGGAGTTTCAATAAAATAGAGGGCTTTCAAGCTTTCTCAGTGAAAAGACCAGAACTGAATAGAAAATTTGATTTTCAAACACAAGAATCAAGAGAAGCATGAAAAGGTAATCAAGAAACGGAAATTGCAAGGGACTTACTAAAGTTGAACTGTTTTGTTTACATTCCTACATGGAAAGATGATGAGTATGATTCATGAGACCTCAGTATTAGGGTAGTTGAAGGGAATATGTATATATATATACATATACATATACATATACATATATATACATATACATATATATGTATATATATGTATATGTATATATATTTATATATATATAAGTGAATATGTATGTATATATCTATGTGTATATGTATGTATGTGTATGTATGTGGGTATATATATATGTGTTTATATGTATGTGTATATATATATATATATGTAAAAGAGAGAGAGCAGACACAGGGTGAGTTGAAGATGAAGGGAAGATATCTAAAAGAAATAAAATGAAATTAAGGGATGAGAGAGTAACATACTGAGAGAGGGAGATAGGGAGAGATAGAATGGGGTGGATTATCTCCCATAAAGGTGGCAAGAGGAAGCAGTTCTATGGGAGGAGGGGAGAGGGCAGGTGAGGGGGGAATGAGTGAACCTTGCTCTCATCAGATTTGGCCTGAGGGGGAATACCATACATACTCAGTTGGGTATCTTACCCCACAGGAAAGAAGAGGGAGGAAGATAAAAAAAAAAATAAAAGGTGGGGGGGGGGATGATGGAGGGGAGGGCAGATGGGGGTGGAGGTAATCAAAACAAACACTTTGGAAAGGGGACAGGGTCAAGGGAGAAAATTCAATAAAGCGGGATGGGTTGGGAAGGAGCAAAATGTAGTTAGCCTTTCACAACATGAGTATTGTGGAAGGGTTATACATAATAATACATGTGTGGCCTAGGTGGAATTGCTCAACTTCTTAGGGAGGGTGGGTGGGAAGGGAAGAGGGAAGAGAATTTGGAACTCAAAGTTTTAAAATCAGATGTTCAAAAACAAAAAAAGTTTTTGTATGCAACTAAAAAATAAGATACACAGGCAATGGGGCGTAGAAATTTATCTTGCCCTACAAGAAAGGAAGGGAAAAGGGGATGAGAGGGGAGGGGGTGATAGAGGGGAGGGCTGACTGGGGAACAGGGCAACCAGAATATAAGCCATCTTGGAGTGGGGGGGAGGGTAGAAATGGGGAGAAAATTTGTAATTCAAAATGTTGTGAAAATCAATGCTGAAAACCAAATATGTTAAATAAATAAATTGCATTTAAAAAAAAAAATAAATAAACAAAACAAAAAAAAAAGATAGGAAGGATTGGAATATGATATTCCAAAAGGCAAAGGAGTTTGGACTACAACCATGGATCAACAACCCAGCAAAACTGAGCATAATTTTTCAGGCCAGGAAATAGACATTCAATGTAATAAGGGAATTCTATGCCTCCTGATGAAAAGACCAGAGCTCAGTGGAAAATTTGATCCTCAAATACAAAACTCAAGAGAGACATAAAAAGATAAATAGGGAGGGGGAAAAAACCTTGTTATTCCATAAGGACAAAATGTTTACATACTCATATAAGATAATAGTGTTTTACATATGTTTTATATATATATACACACACACATATATATGTTAATCTTGAGAATGGTATAGTTATTACAACCATCAAAAGGGATATACATAGAGGATGTGAGTATAAATTAACTGATATAATGATAAAAACATAATTAAGGGGTGTAAAGGGATTAGTCTGAGAGAAGAGGCAAAAAGGAGGTAGAAAAGGGTAAATTACATCACATGAAGAGACACAAAAACATATTACAGTAGAGGGAAAGAAGGGATGGAGAAGAGCACTGTTTGAGCTTTACTCTCATTGGATTTGGTTCAAGGAGGGAATAACATATTCTGATAAGTATAAAAATCAAATTTGTACTACAGGTAGTAGAAGGGGATAGGGGAAAGAAAAGAGGGGTGGTTAGAAGGGAGAGAAGAAGTAGTAAGGGGAAAAGGGTAAGATAAAGGTGGGGAACTGAAAGGGAAAATATAAAGGGAGGCTGTGGTCAAAAGCAAAACTCTTTTGAGGAGGGGAAGGGAGAAGGGAGAAATAAAAACATAAATGGGGAGTGGGAAATAAGATGGAAAAAAGACACAGATAGTAATCATAACTGGGAATGTGAATGGGATGAACTCTCCCATAAAAGAGAGGTGGATAGCAGAATGGATTAAAAACCATAATCCTACGACATGTTGTTTACAAGAAACACATTTGAAACAAGATACACACAGGGCAAAGGTAAAAGGCTGGAGCAGAATATATTATGCTTCAGCGTAAGTAAAAAAAAAAAGCAGGGGAAGCAATACTAATCTCAGAAAAAGCAAAAGCAAAGATAGATGTAATTTAAAGAGATAAGGAAGGAAACTACATCCTGCTAAAAGGCACCATAGACAATGAAGTAATATCATTACTTAACATCTATGCACCAAGTGTTACAGCATCCAAATTCTTAGAGAAGAAGTTAAGGGAGCTACAGGAAGAAATAGACAGCAAAACCATACTAGTGGGGGACCTCAACCTCCCCCTCTCTGAACTTGATAAATCCATCCTCAAAATAAACAAGAAAGAAGTTGAGGAGGTGAATAGAATTTTAGAAAAAGTAGATATGATAGGCATCTTGAGAAAACTGAATGGGGATAGAAAGGAATATACCTTTTTCTCAGTGGTACATGTCACATACACAAAAATTGACCATGTACTAGTGCATAAAAACCTCACAATCCAGTGCAGAAAGGTGGAACCTTAATTATAATTTCTCAAGAACTCATTAACAATTCTCCCTGAAAACTCAAATTATCTGTCAAATGAATCCAACGTTAGCTTCATATCAGAATTTATTCAAAAATATTTATTGAGTTTCTGCTGAATACATGAAACTGTGGTAAGAGCATTGGACCTCAAGGAAGATTTGAGTTCAAATCTGGCCTCAGACACTTATTAGCTTTGTGACTTTAGGCACTGAACCTCAGTTTCCTCAACTGTAAAATGGAGAAAATAAGAGCATCTAGTTCATACAGTTGTTTTGAGGATCAAATGAGATAATATTTGTAAAAAAAAGTGCTAACAATATTTTGTACATAGTAGATATTATATAAAAACTGATTATCTTCCTCAACCTGCTTGTTTTTAATTCCCTATCTTTTATCCCTATTCTATTTGTTATTTTATTTTCCTGGCAGATACAGAGAATTATGATTAATACTAGAAGTATTAGAAGCAGACAAAAGGATCAAGGCAAGAGAAAGAAAAGAAATGGCCATGGCATTTTCCATATGTATATTTTCTATTAATTTTCTACCAAAAGTGATATTAAATAATTGCTTAAAAACACCTTTTAATTCTACTCAAAGTTGCCAATTGGAACTTTATATTTTAATTTCATATATATCATAAATATCACATCTAATAATATATCATCATTTTGGTCACTTTATATAAACAATGGAACTTCTTTAAAGTTATTCAGTCAACCCTCAATATTCATGAGGTTAGAGGTCCAGGACCCCAGCAAAGGTAAAAAACCACAAATAACTCTAGGTCTCACTCTGAAACATCATTTTTAATAATTCTTATCCTATTTATTAAACACAGAAAACAAGTAAAACAAAGCACACTGCACACATAAAAATGTTTCAGTTTCTATGTGAAAGAGATAAGTATCTCCTACACAATTCAGTCTTGACAATTGTTGGTGTAGGTGCAGCAACTGACTCACATATCTCTTTTTCCTACAAAAAGGGCAAGATATAAAGATCACTGCAGGAGAAAATCAAGTGACTGAGTCTGGAAGGTAGAGAGATAAAGAGGAGATATTCCCAAAGAGAGTACATAGCCCATAGTTCTTTACCACCATGAAACTTTTAACAAAATTTAACTGTTCATAATTAATTTATGCATGTATACTTATGGTAGTAAATGACAGATTAGTAATATACAGTACTTATGCATTTATGGCTTGCTATTTTTTTAGTTTTCTTTACAGATGTAGTCATCTGCAATTTTCCACAGTATGCAGCAAATCTCCAAAAACTCCCATTTAATTATCAACTGCCAATCCACAAGTAAGCAAAATCACAAGAATGAAACCCACAAATACTGAGGGATGACTGTATAGCATCTAAAATATATTTTGGTCACTTGAAAGTAAGATTACACATGGATATTGGAGAAATATGCTTTCAATTATAAATATTATGGTCCCTCTCCACATTACTCTGATAACATTTGGAATATTCTGCTCAGGTCTAGATGCCACAATACATGAATGACACTGATAATCTCAATGACATCTAGAGTAAGGCATCCAGGAGGATGAAGGACCCTGAGTCCACATTTAATTTGGACAACAGAAGACTCAGGAAGAACATGATAACTCTCTTCAAATATCTGAAGTGTTATCATGTAGAAATGGAATGAAGTTTGTTCTGTTTGACCCCAAGGAGCAGGTATAGAAGCCACGGGTGGAAGTTACAAAGAGGCAAATTTTGGCTTGATATCAAGAAAAAACTTCCTAATAGTTAGCTATCCAAAAGTAGAAAAGACTGCCTGTGGAAGCCATATGCTTCCCCTTACAAGAGTCTATCAAGCAAAGATTGAATGATTACATCTAGGTCCCAATTATTACCAATAAGGAATCCCTTGAAGTATTTGCATGTATTAGAATTCACACTATTCAAATCTATATGTAAATTGTGGTCATTAGATCCAGACAAATGCAAATATGCCATGTGAATTAAAATAATGTGACCTCTTCAGGGGATTCCTTATTTGCACTAGGTGCAGCATAGCAATTGTCCAGACATAATACTTGTCCAGAATGATGTGGTGGTGATTTCTTTTTTAGGTAGATGGTCACTGAGGTTCCTACAACTCTGAATTTCTATTATTCTATGATTTGACCTTTGTTCAAACTAAATAGTAAACTATATGGCCTAAAATGGAAAGGCAAATTAGGCAATTGAATCCAACAGTATGGAGATTTCCCACTAGTGAGGGTCTGACTCAAAGCAATTAAGATTAAATTAAAAACTAACAGTAGCATATTTGGCTGCTGCTGTAGCAGCTGTTACTTTATTAATGCTTAAGTAAGCCTCTTGATGATTTCAATAGATATTGACTAAATTCTACCAACTTGATTTTAGTGACAGAATGATCAATGAGCTTATCAGCTTTTAACTTTTCAGAAAATGAAAACTTTCAGAAAATTTTGTATACATGAGTGTAATTACTTGTGTCCACAAGCACATGTACACACATGCACAAGTGTGGGGCAGATCTGGGGGGGGGCAGATCTGGTGGAAGGTTGTTGCTAGGATCTGACTTGCACACATTGCTAATATTCCTGTCACTGATTTTGCACAATTATTCTCACTTCACTCTCAACCCTTTTGAACAGCATTATTGCAGTTTTGCCAAAGAATATGTTCTAGAAAAAAATTAAATGTCCCAAAATACCCAATATGTCATCATAATTTCCCAAATAAAAAAGCTATTAAGTAAAGTCTCTATATAGGACATTTGATGTTATCCCTTATAATCATAAAATCATGCAGAATCATTCATATCCCTCATATGCAAATGAATATTATATTCTACACTGTAACTCCTCAGCACAGCAGTGACTGAAAGTGGATTTGACATCTTATTATTATTTTTGCACTCCACATACATACCTGACTTTAAAAAATACTTATTTCAAGCATCAGGGTCTTTAAACATAATTTATGTGATTTTCTTTGTTCCATCAAAAATCAGTTAACTAAACATAAATAATTTTCTATTGAAGTTCTGAAATTCTGACAGCTAAACTTAACTCCCAAAGAGAGAAATCCTTATTTAATAAGTGAAATACATCATTACTCAGTGAAAATTGATTCTTTGATTTATTTGTCAAACAGAAGGTTGGAGAAATAAAAGATGCCAACAATATTCTTTAAAACAAATCCATATTCAAATTTTGTAAATGAAGCAGAAAATTAGGGATTGATTCAGTACATTATTTAAGCTCATGCCACACTTTTTGGTACCTTTGAAACAACTGCAGAGTTTATAGTTGCTGATTTTTCAAAGCTATTATTTCAGCTAGGCATTTTCTGTCAAGCCTTTTTTTCATCAGCTTTCCCAGATTGAAGCTATGGGACCATAACCAGTGGACCAAGAAACAACTACTAGCACTAAGATGGATGACCATGAACTACAAGGAACCTTCCTAATCAAAACCTGTACTTGTAATTCTGTTCTGGGAAAACATTTCCACCAAGGTCTATGTAATAGCCTCAGAAGATGGGATTCCCACGGTTATGTAAATGAATAGGCAATAGATGCAACTAGTCAGTGCTTTGAGGGTATGCATTGTGATTTCTTTCTCTTAAAACTGTACATATAAATAAATATAGAATACTGTTTGGGAAATGTGTTCTGTATTCATTTATGTCATGTTAACGAGATGAGCAATCTATCAAAGAATATAGATAAAATGTCATTAGAACAAATTTCAGAAGACTTCCTTGGATGTTGCAGTAGGGTTTTAGTTAAAAAAAAAAGAATAAAAATTACAATTAGAAGTTATAATCTGCAGGACCAGAAAGTGGAACATAGCTAACACATGATTCTACATTGAATTGAAATGTGAAAATAAGGGCTACAATTTGGAACAAAAGAAAAAAGAGAGACATTAGATGTGTATAAGATATACAGAACAGACACTGTCTAGCTTTCTTCCATCAACTTGCAGGATTTTTGTTTGTTTGTGTTATTTTCATAGGATCCAGAGCTAGAAGGGACCTTAGAGATAATTTAATCAAAACCATTCAGTTTATAGATGAGAAAATTGAGACTCATTAATATGAAGGGAATTGCTTGATAATAATATGTTAATAGTGATAGACCTAAGGTTTGAACCTAAATCCTTGACTCTAAGTAGTATTCTTTTCATTATACCACCACATTGCCTCAATGTGGGTGAAATTGTTAGGTGTCAAGGTACTCAAATGTTTTACTTAAGAAGGTATACAAAGAAAGAAAGTGGTTCTTGATACCAGGTAGAAAGAAATGAAAATGTTTAAATTATTTCCTTTTTCCTTCCCCTAAAGTGAGCAGTCTCTAAAATGCACATTTCATGGACCTCTCAGTCCACAGAATTTAGGAAAGGTAAACAAGTCTGAAAAGTTTGAAGATGCTAGGCAACAATCCAGTGCTTATATAATGATGGAGGAACTAAGGTTATTGTCCTTTAAGAGTTTCACCTTCTCTAAGGTTATTGAAGAAACAAAAAGACAAAAGCAGGCACATTTAATGAAAAGGAAACAAGACTCAGTTCAAATATAATCACCGATATTTTCACCATAGTGTCGAAGTTAAATGAAATATCACCAGTCTCTGTTACCCTGGGCAGGTCTCATAACATACCAGTTCTCCAGGTAATTCACTAAGACTGTTAAATGTCAGGGAAGGTATGCCTATTCATTGACAGAAACAGATTCTCACCAGTAGTTCCCTACACCCATGAAATTCCAGAGGCAGTGGGAATTTTTTTTAAACAACAGACTTTTTATTAAGGGATCATGCTTTGTTATGAACAGTCTGCTACATCCACAGAAAATGCATACAAAATTTCACCCAGTCATTATCATCATTATCATCACCAACAGCAACACCAAAATTGCTACCATCATCATCAATTCATAACATATTTTTGCTTTTCACACATTTCTGCCCCCTCAGTAGAAATACATTGACGCTTCATAGGCTAGAATACATTTACCATTCTTTGGGCTCCCCAAAGAAAATAATAGTTTCTATCTATCATCCCTGGACTCTCTAAATTTTCTAATACTTCATATTCAAGAAAAGTGCAGTGAATTATATACTGGCTGTATCATAGCTAATTCTTTACTCTTCATATTTTTTTAGTTCTCTAAAAGTTTAGAATTGAATTTCCCCTTTCTCTCTCTCTTGTTGCTTTCATAAACTTATAGCCCCCATCAATTTGACACCATTTAAGGCAGTGCTGTCCAAACTTAGGTTATCTCAGGGCCACATTAAAATAAAATAATCATTCGAGGGCCACAACCAGAATAAAAAATACAGGACACTAATAGAAAGTGGTGGAACGTGAGGAATCAATACAACAGGCAAAGGCACAAAGTGCAAAAGCAAACACAAAACAACAAAGTGACAACACAACAGTATAAAGGTAAGTGCATACTGAGTAGTCTGCATCCTGCATCGTAGGGATGGAACGCATTGCACAGATCGACTGAAAATTTTGCGCAACATGTTCCCTCCATAATACTGCTTAAAAACACCAAAGAAAATTAACATCGAAGAGATTATTTATTAGTGATCGAATTAAAAAATCTAATACTCATTCCATGCAAATTATTATTTTATTTTTTCATTTGTGAAAATTAAAACCCACAGGCAGGCCGCATAAAATTGCACTGCATGCCTCATGCAGCCAGCAGGCCGTATTTTGGACAGCCCTAAGGTATACCAGGTATACCATGCCCACTGCTCAATTTTATACATTCTAGGCCATTCCCCAACTCTGTCTCCTCCATTTCATTTAAATTAAAAGTGTTCCTCAATACAGGCCAAAGGAATTTTACAACCCACTTGATTTTAAAATGAAAGGCTTAGTGGTAGCTTAAAATAGACAACTTTAGTTTATATTGATAGTTGTGTATTTTTTTTTTGTTTTGGGTTTTTTTTTTTGCACTGGGGAGAGTGTCCAGAACTGTGGGGTCATTGTAGGAAATTCTGTGTGAGGAAATCCCCTCAAACAATATAGATCAGTAACTGCTCTACAATTTATAATTTTAGAAATTTGTTTGAAGGACTTGGAGCTTAAGTTAATTGCAAATGGTTTCAGAGGAAGTGTATATCAGAGGTGAAACCTGAACTCTAATCTTCCTGACTCAAGACTGATTCTCTAGCCCCTCTTCCAGACTACCTCTCAAAGAACATATACAATTTGATTCCAATTGAAAATTTGCTAAGATCTGAAATACTTAGGCCATTAGAAGAGTGATTCCTCAAAGGATAAACAAGAACCTAGGCACCATTAGTAGAAGGTATAACCCTTCAAGCACTGTAACTTAAAGGGAACTGGGGGAGGCAGGGAAGAAAGGGATAACACTTAAGTTTTGCAACAAAAACTCCAACTTCAGGGCTAGTCACTTTGCCCTTTCCTTCTCTGTTGTTTTTCCTGGCCTTACCTGATACTGAATTACTGAAACAAAGAAAACCTGTGCTTTCACCATCTCTCACAGTTCCTGACACCATTTAGAAAATGAGGGGCATCATTACTCACGTGAGCATACATGAATATTGGGGGTAATGCTGTGACAGTATTCAATACGGGGTTAAAAAAGATCCAAAGAGCAGATAAACTGTTATTTAAACAAAAACCACAGCAGTTTTTATGGGAAATATTCCTTTCAGATATTCCTGGATTCAAATAATCTCATTGGCTTGTTTTGCCACCACACCTACTTGTGGCAAGTGCCTGTCTTCTTTGAAGTAGCTATTATTAACAAATAGTTTAGAATTCTTGTTATAGAAAAGGACAAAAAACTAAAAGTGCATCCTTGCTTACACAGATAGCGGTCTGCCTCAAAATTTTTTTAGGGTTATTTTTATACTGGTTTTACCAAAGGCAGCAGAAGTAGTTAATGAATACAGACATATCTACAGACTTTTTTGGTTTTTTACTTTAAAAAATCCATGCAAAATATTATCCCTAAAAAGACTTCAAAAGTCAAAGAAAGCATAATTATAATGGACAATATAATTCCATGGACCTCTGTTGCTCATTAAGCTCTAGAATTTTAAGAATGGATCATTTCTGAATCAGAGACATGAATAAAAGTTTATTGGGCCCAAGCTTAGCAATAAGCATTTTCCAATATAAAAATTACAATAGAACCTTCATTGAAGAAAATTAGCAATTGAAGCATAAAATGAGTAAGTGCTTAAAAGCTAGAGATATAAATATATTTTTATGTTTTCCATTAAAAGATTCAAATACTCTTCCTTGCTTCATTTGGTGAAGAAAGTATTCTTCTGAATGGAGTTTGTTAGGAACATATACTTCCTTTTAAGGATATTTTCTACTCAATAAAGGTAAAATTTATGAAATCCATTTCTACATAAAACATCTGGGAAGATTCCTACTAGTGGTAACATTTTCCAATACAGCCTTCTATTTTTTCTACTTTACTGTTTCAATGTTTGGAAGTATATTACATTCACAATTCTAGTTTTTTTTTTCTTCTCATAAATGTAATCATAAAATAACAGGAGACTTTACATAAAAGCTCTCATAAAAATGGGTGTGGAAGAAAACTAGCATTTCAAAGTAAGAATAAAAAAAGCTAACACATACTGTTTCCAAAGTAAAATATGTTCTGTTTTGGTCAGAGATACTCATGAGGTAGTTAACATGGAATATACAAAGGGAAAATGTGATATTATTCCTGCATCTTGAGGAGATTACATAAGTTCCAAATAGTCAATAAATTATTCAACAAGTATTTATTAAGCATTTAGTATTTACCAGACACTGGGGACAAGACATAACAACAAAAAATGAAACATTCAAAAGTGATCAGTGTCACAAAATCCTGGAGAGGAGTGGTATACATTCTATCTATGGAGAGAATATACATGTATATAAAATTGTCTTAAAAATTAATAGCTTTTTTGAGAGAAAGGAGGAAGGACATTCCAGGTATGAGGTACAGATACTGCAGACTCCTCCATGATGTGAAAGCAAGGACTGAAATAACTTCAAATGGCTAAATAACAAAAACTAAAAAGATTTATGGGAATGAATCTATGGGCTATTACAAGAAAAAAATAGTTCCACAGATCTTGGGGTCTTGACATGACCTAAATAATGCTGGCTAGTAACAAGATTCAGGGTTATTCAAAACTCTTTACACAGTGACAGATTGTTTTGAAAAGATCGAGGGACACTGGGCATTTTGTTACAGTGGCTATTCCTGGCAGTGACCCAGGGATTACAACTACACAACCTTCTAAACAGCATAAAAATTGACTTTAACAACAGGTCTCAACAGAGCAATGAATGTGCACATTCATTCCTACTGTGACATCAATGATTTCAACCCTCTCTTTCGACTTTGGAAAAGTCGAACCAATGGTGGTTGTCCTCTAGACAAACCCTTCCTTTCCTCCCCCCTGCAAGACACACACAGAAAAAATGTTAGAATCTAACCCTGAACAATTATGTGGTTATGAATTTTTGTTTGTTCTGCTTCAAAAAATGTACTTTAATCAATTAGGGTGGTTTAAATTTCCATAAACATCATATAGATACATCAGGAAGAAAACATGACCATAGAAAGAAGGATCCAAAATTATTCTGAGAGGAAATAACTAAGAGGAGATCTTTTCAGAAGATTTTGCATGATATGTATATTTAACAAGGAGGGAAAGGAAAGTTTGATGACAACATAATCACCCATAAGTATTTTCTCCACAATAAATAGATTCAAAGAATTGCCCACATTTTCTTCTGCCTTATTTAAAATTCTCAAATATTCCTTTCAGATTTGACAGCTTATAATGAAACAGAAATGTACATTTTTCATTTATACTTTGGATCACATGATTATAAAAAGCTGCTAACATGCTTAAAATAACTAGCCTTTCTTAGCTTACTTATGGTTTTATATATATGTGTAAATATATATGTACATATATAATTGAATATGTATGTAAATATATGTGTATATATGATTCAATTTAATAAGAATTTATTAAGCATCTATTATAGCTATACTTAGGGCAGCCAGGTGGCACAGTGAATAGAGCACTGGACCTGAAGACAGGAAGGCTTATCTTCCTGGGTTCAAATCTGGCCTAAGACACTTACTAGCTGTGTGATCCTGGGCAAGTCACTTAACCCTGATGCCTCAGTTTCCTCATCTGAAAGATGAGCTGGAGAAGGAAATAGCAAACCATTCCAGTATCTTGGCTAAGAAAACCCCAAATGGGGTCACAATGAGTCAGACAGAATTGAAACAAATGAACAACAACAGTTATCCTTTTATCCTTCTGCCTCTTAGGACAACATCTCTAGGACTCAGCAGCCCTCTCATTCTGGAATTTCCTTCACTACCTTGATCCTTCTCAGTCTGCAAAAATCACTCCACCATGCTGGCCCCTTTCTCATTAGTGAGTTCCTAACCAGGTCTCCATTTTGGAGACAGGCCCATGATATCCATGCTTCATTCTGCTCCCAGCTCTACTTCTGACTATACAGAGTCTGTCTCCAGGATCCTGTGTCTATCCTAACTTCATCCCTCTACCCCATCCTCTGCTTTTCAGCTCCCTTTTATGTATTGTCCGCCCTCATTAGAATATTATCTTCTTGAGGGTAGGAACTATCTTTGTTCTTGCTTTTGTTTTTATCCTAGCACTTAGAACAGTGCCTGGCACATAGGAACAATAAATCCTTGTTACCTTGTGTATTTGTTTTGCCTGCTATTTGCTAAACTTATCTCTGAGTATTGGGGTACAAAGATAAAAACCATACAATATCTACCCTCAAGAAATTTACCAACTATTGGGAGAAGCAACATGTACATATATAAGTAAATAGAAACCATATACCAAGTAAATACAAATTAATTTTAAGAGTAGAATTCTAACAACTAGTATTATCTGATCAAGAAAGGCATCAAGTTGGATTTTGTATTTAAGCAGGGTCTTAATGAAGCTAGGGATTCCAAGAGGCAGAGAGGTAAGGAAGATATACATTCTAGATAAAAGGGATGATTTTGCAAAGACACAGAGGCAGAAGATGAAACACTGGATATGGAAAATAGAATGGAGGGCAGCTTTAAAAGCAATAGTCTTCATTTGATGTTCTATCACTGTGGATCATAAAAGCTCATAATCAAAATGGCAGACAATTCAAAGTGAACTGGAAATATCCCCATTTGGGGAGGACTGATTGGAGTATAATTAAGATGCAGCATATTACCAACAATGATTACCAACAGCCTGCACTATAAGCAACTTGAGAACTTTATACACTGAATATAGCAAAGGACTAGACAGTGATGACTCTGTAAAAAGATTAATAACAACTATATCTATAATAATACTCAAGTTCTCTGTCAAAAAACAAACATCTGTCAGACAAAAGTCATGAAAGTCAATCTTCAGAGGAAGATGACATATATAGATACATAGATATTGTTTTTAATGAAGGCTATTTCACAGTTGGTACTCAAAAAATGTTAAAGAAAATGTTTCAAATGTTTACATATGTAGTCCTCTCTATTTTTAATTACTTCTACAAAATTCCTGAAAAGAGAGACCATTAATGTATTTCTACCTTCTTATTTGGTGTGTGATGATTTTTGGTATACAATGGTGGCTATATATCTTAAATTTATCAATCACAACGTCCTTGGTCACCAATTTTCAAATGAATTAAATTTAAGGTTACATTTAGGTCATATAGAGGTCTAAATCACTTGTGTGCTATTAATATATTCTAAAAAAATTAGAATTAAATATGTTTGTTTGCATTGTGTTTTAAAATAGGTATTCAAGTTCCTAAGTAGTTAGAGTGACTACAGTAGAAAAAAAAGGAGAGACCACAGTAAAGAGTAGGTAGTAGATGGTAGATGAAATAGGATGAAATGAGAGATAATACAAAATAGAATATATGAATATTTATGAAAAAAAGTGGTTAGCCAAGAAACCATTTTCCATCATGAACATGTAAAATAGATTTTTATTTTGGTTCAGGCCTGTGATTTAATCTGCATAGGAATACCCTCTAAAATGCAAATCAGTAACTTCTCTGCAATTTATAATCATAGCAATTGCTTGATATATCAAGCTAGGTATGGGGGAGGGAGGCAAGGGAATAAGCATTTATATAGTACCTACTATGTGCAAGGCACTCTGCTAAGCACCTTCACAGACATTACCCCATTTGATCCTCACACTAACTCCGCATAGTAAATAGTATTATAATTCCCATTTTACATTGGAGGAAACTGAGGCACATAGTAAGTTTCTGATGTCAGATTTGAATTCAACTGTTCCTGACCCCAGGACCAGTGTTCTAGCCTGCAAACAACAGTTGCCACCAATAGCCACATAGTGACTATGCTGGAGTCAACATTTGAACCTAGGTCCTTCTGACTTTGGAGCTGGCTTTCTGTAGTGTACACCATGTTTGTCCCTCTTGGAATACATGAGTCACTAAACATAGGAAGGACAATAAAAAGTAGCCTACAACTGCTCAACCATATGCCTTGAAAATAAGAAAGCTGACTTGATATAATATTCCTGGGTAATTTAGATTATAGCAGTTCTAATGAATGATAATGAAGCCATGTATGAGAAAAATCTAGAGGTAAAAATATGAAGCTGATGAGATATCCCAGTGATTATTCTAGCTTAATATATACTTCATGTCCCAGAAGAAGGCACACTTAGAAGATTTAATGTAGAGTCATCAGCAAAAGAATTGAATTAAGGTTGTGGAAATGAATTAAATCATTTAAAAAAGAGACAGGGGAGAATGAACATGATCTGTCAAAATATTTATAATACACATACAATAATTTAAACAAAGGCAACAACTCTGGCTTGAGTCAGTTTGGTATTTCCCCCAGCCCCCATTAGAATGTATATTCTTTGAGGGCAGGTGCTGTTTTTATATCCTCGACACTTGGCACAATTCTTGGCATATAGTAAGCACTTAATAAATTTTTATCGAGTGACTGACTCTAAGAATTTATTGTTGTTATTCAGTCATTCAGTCATGTCTGACACTTCATGACCCCACGGACCATAGCACACCAAGGCCCTTTTTCCTTCACTGTCTCTCAATCTGTCCAAGTTCATATTCACTGTTTCCATGACCCTATCTATCCATCTTATCTGCTCCCATCCCCTTTTACTTTTGCCTTTAATCTTTCCCAACATCAAGGTCTTTTCCAATGAGTCCTATCTTTTCATTATGTGGCCAAAGTATTTAAGCTTCAGCTTCAGTATTTGCTGTTGTGTTGTCCTTTGTTTTCCATCAGGGCAATGATATGACTGAAGTATTTGACCATCCAGTGAACAGCCTGAATTGATTTATTTAAGTATTGACTGATTTGATCCTTGCTGCCCAAAGGACTCTCAAGTCTTCTCCAGCACCATAATTCAAAAGCATCAATTCTGTGACACCCAGCTTTCTATACAGTCCAACTCTCACAGCCATATGTTACTATTGGAAAAACCACAGGTTCCTCAGGAGACAAGTAAGATGCTCTGATACTCTGATCTCTTCGAAGACTTCCACATTTTGTTGTGTTACACACAAGGCATAGGCTTCAGTGTAGTTAATGAAGCCAAAGGAAATGAAATAACGCAAAATACTTTAGCCAGTTCTGAGCTTATTTATCACTTTTAAAGTACAATACAAATGCTGGCATTCATAATAAATCTAGGTATAGGTTAATACAAATAATGAATCCTGTGGAATGATGACATTATTTGAATTCTCTCTGCATATTTCCCCCCTTGCTGGAACCAATTACCATATTTTACATATATTATAACTTCAAACAATGGAAATTCAAATAATGCAAGTGCTTTATGGGATCCATTATTCACACTAATTGAGACCAAGCTGTAAGGATGCTAAATCATCTGAAAAAAAATCAAATAGTTTTCAATATGCTGCTTAAGAACCTGAGAAGTAATATGTTTTTAGAACATTTTCCATCCAAATTGATTAAAGTAAGTTTGGACATTTAAGGACTACCTTAGTTATATGGACAATACTTGATTATCATTCTAAAAGGACCATTCCACAAGGGTTCTGAGGAGCCAAGATTTTATTATGTATTTTCTTCCTTCTTTCTTGTGAAGAAATTATATGTTTAAATTCATGGTGCATTGTTAAAAATTTCACAATATATTTCTATTCTACCTTTTGGCAAAGATGGGAATGCCTAGCATTCCTGTCACCTGATGGAGTATCTATGTAATCAAGTTTCATGTGACCTTTATAAATTCAATTTGTGACCAACATAACCTTTCTCTATTTCTTGGGTTTTTTGTTTGTTTGTTTGTTCTTTTTTTTGCAGGGGACAGGTTAGAGGTTGGTAGTGAGGGATTATTTCTGTCCTTTGCTTAACTAGCAAGGTTATTTTTTAATGGTTTTCTTTTTTCTTCTTAATATTTCATGTCACCTCATTATATATTTCCTGATGTATCATACTGTTTTTGTTTAATAAAGTTTGCTCGTATATAACTTCTTTAATTGCTGTTTGCCTTAACACTGTTCCTACAGAAATTAGTATTTATATTTTAGTGAGAAAAAAGTTTTTGTTATCTAGATACTATTATTTTCCAACATATTAAAATTTATAAAAAAATCAGTTAGGTCATGGAGAGGAAAATGTGTGCATAAGTAAAAGACAATATCACTTAATTTTATAATGGAAACCTTTTACTTCATATTCACAAGAGCTAAATTGATTTACAATCCCAGTGAATGCCATACAAACCCAGATCCAATCTTTATCAATTGACTAAAAGAAGAAAATTAGAAAAACTTAATGTTAACCTGAACACAGTTAAATATTTCAAAACTATAGATCAATGACTATGTATGACCAAAGAAAATTTACTATCAAAGACGAGCCAGAGAAGGAGAAAAATAACAGGAAATGATCAATAAAAAGTATAAAAATGAAGAGAAGTGGTTCTGACATAAAATAAGAGAGGTTAATTTGAGGGTAATTAAATACCAACCTAACAAGTCTAAGAATGGTTGCCCTTAAAGTGGTCAAGTAGATCAATTGGAAAAGACATATTCATAAACTGGAGTCCATGCTATTTAAAGAACAATGGAAAAGCCAAATGGAGAAAATGAAATGGAATTGGAACCCCAAAACAAGAACTGGATGAATTGGAAATTCATGTTAATTTCTGGTTAAACAATCTACTTATCTATTAATGGTTTCTATATTCATAGCTTTTGGAAGTATTTTCCAGTTATAAGCATAGCATTATTCCCATGAATAAAATAATAAAAAAATAATAAATTTTAAAAATCAGATTTATGTAGAAATTATGTTAAAAATTTATATATAAAATTCTAAACAACCTTCATTTCATCTCTATTAGGTAGGTGCTACAAATTTCTCCATTTTACAAATAGGATAATAGAATTCAAGCCTATGTGTTTTGACTTTAGGTCATATGGGCTTTCAACTACACAAGATTGATCCTGTAAGGTGTTAAACATAAGTCATAAGGCCTTGTTTTGACCGTATTATTCTTTAAATGGATTATTAATTGGGTTTATATAATAATATAATAATAATAATGATTGCTAACACTTTTATAACACTATGTGCCATTCATACTGCTAAGTACTTTATAATTATTATATCATATGATCCTCACAACCACCCTGAAAGACAGGTGCTTTTTTTTACCTCCATTTCACAGATAAGAAAACTGAGGCAAAGTTAAGCACTCAAGGTAAAGGTCAAGTAAGGGTCCCAGCTACTAAGTGCCTAGGGCTAGATTTGAACTCTTGATTTCAAGCCTGTTACTCTATCCATTGTACCACCTAGCTGACTGAAGCTTAAAACAAACAAACAAAGAACTAACAGATAAAGAAGGAATAGACATCTTCACAGTCTTCATATTTTTAGGGTTATCTGAATTTAAATGAAATACCTTGTTTTCTGAGGAACTGTGACCTACTAAAATTAAAAAAAAAATGACAAAATCTTTGATTAATACTATCTATCATTCTTTGATAATTCAAGCAGTAGTACTTCTAAGTAAGGGTACAATGACCAAAATCTGTTTTTATCATTAGTACAATACAATTTTCCTATTATAATTCACTCTGCACAGTACCTAATACAATTTCCCATGAATGAGAAACTCAATAAATATTGACAGTGACCACGAAATTTGAGCTAGTTAGAAAACAGATTTGGTTCCATGTCATAAAAGACAAATTAGTTTATTTGAGAAATTTTCAGAAACAGTGGCTAGGAAAAACAGGTGTGAATCACTTTTCACCACTTAATGAGAACACTATTTTTAGTTCACAAATTCATTTGGTTACTCTCAGGTATTAAGATACAATAATAACAGCTACCATTTATAGAATAAGGTTTTCAAAGTGATTTACATGTCCTCTTATCTGATACTCACAATTGCCTTGGGAGATAGGTATCATTAATGTCTACATTTTACAGATGCAGAAACTGAGGCAGATCACTTGCCCAGAGTCACATAGCTGCTTATCTCAGGTCATTCTGACTCTGAGTCCAGCACTCTATCCCCTGTGTCACCTACTTGCCTCAAACGTCTAAAATTCCCAAACCCAAATTATTATGTATGTATTATTTTCTGTTCGCTACCATTACAGACATATATATATATATATATATATATATATATATATATATATATATATATATGTACATATATATATATATTGAAGTTACCCTTGAAAAATGACAGGCATCTATAGCAGAGTAGTTAGAGAGCTGTTCTCAAAAACAGGACTATATAGGTTCAAGTCCCACAGCTGACATATAGTAGCTGTGCAATCCTGGAAAAGTCACTTTAAAAAGTCTAACTTCTCAATGCTCTAGGTAACTCTTTAAGATTGTAAATCACAGAAAAGTTGTCAACCTGCATTGGTAAAGTTCCTTACCTGCAGATTATCTCTACTAAGGAAATGAGGGGACCAGGCCCTATCTCTCAGGAGAAATACTAGGTATCAAATTCATTGGGGTAGAGTTGGGGGTGGGGAAGACCTTTTATTCCTGACACACCTTTGCAAGCAACCAAACCAAATCAAAACAAAACAAATCCTGAAAAAGGAAAGTCATTTGAGACTGAGAATGGTTATGCTGGGGAGAAGAGGTTGTCGGAGGAGGCAGAACATAACTGCCTTCACACATTTGAAGAGATGTCTTATGCAATAGGGATAAAGATTGTTTTGCTTGGTCTCAGCAGAAATGGTGAAGTGGTTAGAAGTTGCTGGGAGGGAGATTTAGCATCTATATAAAAGGAGAGGAAAAGCTTTCTAAAGAATTTAGAGCCCTCCAAAGTGTAATGGTTTGGTCTGAAGCTAATAGATTCCTTTCACCAGAGACCTTCAAGTGAAGAGTGGTTGATCATTTGTCAAGTATGTCTGTCCTCAAGAGGATTCTTGCCTGGGAGCAGGTTAGACTATCTCTGAGTTTTTTTCCAACTATGAGATTTTATGATTTGCCAAAAACAGAACTGCATATAGAAAAGACCATGAAGTTCAACCTCCTGATTTTTATAGAGACAAGTGAAACCCAGTAAAACCTAGGCCTAAGTATGCCTTAAAATTGGGCTTTGGCACAAACACAAAGTAAGTGTATAGAGGCTGTGAATACCTCAGGCCTGAATTATTGTAATCTTTCTTGTGCTGGCTTCTCAAAAATACTGCAACCCCCCAAATACTCCATATACAACAAATAAAAATAATTTTCCAAATCCACTACTAAATAATGTCATTCGTGTATATTCTAATGATGCCATCTCTTGAATCAAATACCATTCATTTGCCACTCTCTCTAAGTATTCCCTTAACCTCTGTTTCATTGTCTGTTTGTGGAAAGTATCATTCATTTTAATCACCGTATTTCACCTCTAATCATTCTCCCTCTCTTCCATTCCAAGGATTCTATTCTTTCCAAAAGTTTTTGAAATTAAACCTATCCCATAAAGCTTTCAATGGCTATTCAGACAAAATGTATCCCTTGTACAAGTCAGGCATTAAGCATTTGTTAAGGATCTACTATGTTCCAGGCACCGAGCTAAGTATTTGTGCAAAACTATCTACCAAGCAAAACTTCTCTGAATCTTGTTCACATGAAACCCGCAATGTGCATTTAAACATTATTTATACTTCATGTTAATATTTTATTTAAGTGATGTCCCTATTAAAATTAGTCTCACTATTCACATCTTTGTTTTTACCTACATAAAAATTTACGTATTTACCTTTTCCTTGTTTACTTATTTATTCTTACTGCAAGCTCCTTGAGAGCAAGATTCATGTCAATAAATCACCAAAATCAGTGTCAGATACTGACAGGTACTTAATGAATATTTTGTTATTATGATTATATTTAAGACATAACAGAATTTATACACATAAGGTGTTTTTAAGCAAATGTTAGATCATATAACTGAAAATCTAATGGGAAACTACCAAAAGAAAATCAATTGGCCTGGACTATTGCAATGGTCCCCTAATTGGTCAACCTGCCTCAAATTTCTCCTCTCTCCAATTCATCCTACTCAAAACGGCCAAAGCAATATTTCTAAAGCACTGATCTGACCATGTCACTTCCCTATCCAATAAATACCAGTGACTTCTTATTACCTCTAGCATTAAGTCCTGTCTTTGGCATTTAAAGCCTTTACAACATGGCTCCAATCTCCCTTTCCTAGCCTTATTTTACATAACTTCCCCTCATGTATCTTATAGTACAGTCAAACTGACCTCTTACTGTTTCTCACACACAACATTCTATATCCCATCTCCCGGTCTTTTCATAGATTACCCTTCATGCCTGGACTGTACTTCTTACTCAGGTCTGTTTCTTAAAAACCATAGTTTCCTTAAAAGTTCAGGTAAAGCTAAGTCCCACCTTCTACATGAAACCTTTCTTGATCTCCCTCCAGATCCTAGCTACTTCCCCCCAAATTTTCCTGTGTCAATTTTTTAAAATTTTTATATGTACATTTATATGAAATGGAATAGAATGGAAAAGCATTTATTAAGAATCCAAGCAGAGGTGTTACAAATTGAAACATGAGATAGTCTTTGCTGTCATGGAGCTCATATTCTAACTACAGCAGTCAGCACATGAAGGAGGTTTCAGTTGATGGCAGACAGAAAGGTTTAGTTGTATTTAGCTTCTGGCCAGTAGTGTAATAGTGCAGAAAGCAACATCCCAAAGGAACTTGGGAAGCAATGGCAAAAAAAATTTGTTCCTGACTAAGATGATGTGGGTCTAAGGGTCAAAGTATAATGAGAATCTAGGATGTTTCTGGGAGAGGTGGGGCTGGGGTTGGGGGTCAGCATCTATCTGAGGGCTAATAGCCAACTGGATAATGGAGTTTGTATTAGAAAAGGGCAAAGTCTAGGGTTCCTCTCCATGGCATCCAATGGAAATGGTCCCTGTCCATATTTTGTCCTGATGGAATGTAAGCTCCTTATGGGCAGGCACTCTAATTTTTGTGTTTGTAAGCTTCAAAACATTCTAAACAAGTGGTAATCCAGCTAATACTTGAAGACTTCCTTCAATTATAAGGAACCCGGTATTTCCTAAGGTATCTATTTCCACTGTTAGGTGTTGAAGTGAGACAAAAAATATATATTTGTGTGTAAGTGTATGTATATATGTAGGTATGTCGATGTGTATGCATGTCTGTGTATATATATGAGTATGTGTGTATGTGTGTGTGTGTGTATATATATATATATACATACATATAATTTAGTTAAATATGGTAAAATAATTAAAGAAAAGACAGAATCAAATATCTAGTTGGTTAAGATTTTTGGTGAGAAAGCTAGTCAAATGCAAGAAGGGATAATTAATTAAAAAAACTAAATTCTCAGAATAATATCACTATGGCGGCTTGGTATTGTTTAATTTAGGATTTAAAAAAAATTTTTACTGAGGTCTTCTGTTTTTTTCAGCCTCTACTCCTTGCCCTGAGGGTCATCCCATAAGACAAATAGTATTTTTTAAGAAGGAAAAATAATTAGCACAACTAACTGACATACTGAAAAAGTCCAAAAATATACAATGTGTAATACTTGTGGATATCCCACCTCCACAGAGGGGTACATTGGAGGTCTCTTCTCATATCTCTTCATTCAAGTTATGTTTGATCTTTATAACTTTGTTACATTCACTTTTGATTTGATTGTTCTTTCCATTTATATTTTAGTTATTGTATCTATATATATACATGTATATATATATATATATATATATATATATATTGTTTTCTTGGTTGAGTTTACTCTTTATCAGTTCATGTAGATCTTTCTATGATTTTTTTATTTATCATATATATCATTTCTTATGGCACAGTAATATTCCATTACATTCAGGTACCACAGTTTGTTTAGATTTTGCCCAATCAATGAGCATCTCCTTTGCTTCTAATTATTTGCTAGTACAAAAGATATTATAAATATTTTGGTACATATGAGGACTTGATCCCTTCTTGTCACTCCCAAACTCCACCTTACATTTGTTATCCCTTTACCCTTTGGGTTTTGCTTTCATATGCTATTTAAGTTCTTCAATAAGTTCCTTTTTATTTTCTGCTTTTATCTGGTTATTTAATTTTTCCATTTCTATTTTTTTTTGTCTCAGTCAAGTAGATTTCCCCATTCCTCTCCTCTTCCAAAAGTCCTGTTCATTCATTTCATGTAATCAGATAGTTACATAACAGTAACTTATGAACTCTACTTAGTCAAGTAAATTCCCCTTTTCTCTCATCGTCTTCAACTAGTCTTCTTCATGTAATAGCATTTTTTGCAATCAGGATTTCTCTAACTCTCTGCATTATCAATACTCTCTGTCTACTCCAGACTCTTAGTCTCCAGTTTATGACCCCTGTAATTACCTAGCACCTTTCTATTTTCTGTATTCTTCATGGAACCAAAACTTCCAAGGTATCCATTCTGGGCTCTAGTTTCTGCCACTGCCTTGTAAAATTTGCCCTGTTGATTCCCTTTCTCAATTATGGAAAAACATAGTCACAATTTTTTTAAATGATATAAAAACAACAAATTAGATCATGTTAGACTTTGGTGTCTAGAACAGTTGTTCTAAGCATCAAAAACAGTAATTTGTCTTTTCCTTTTCAAAATCCTTTAAATTCCTCTGTTTAACTTGTGAAGATTTTTAAATTAGACTTTGAGCGGCTAAGTGGGGGTATTCATTAAAGGAAATTGAAAATATTCGTTTCACTATTTGTGTGTATATATACACATATACATGTGTGTATGTGTGTGTACAGGGTGTATATTCTCCCCCAAAACATTTTAGTAGCATTCCTCATTGATCAGCAACAAGAGAATGCATTAGAAAATCCCTGAACTAATACTGATTTAATAATTTTTCATAGACTGGGAGTTTTGCTGTATGATAAATAGTTGAAGGCACAGTTGAAGAAGTGTTGCTGTATTCTGGCCTTATTAGCTAGACAGTTTAGCCAATAGGACTGATTTCCTGGTCTTAAATAACAACCATGGTGATTATACATTTAAACTCTACAAAAACTATATGCATTGGATAGGAAATGACTCAGTGAGGAAATCTGCTCTCCCAGTTCAGAACAGCAAATATTTCTTATTTTATAGTCTTAAAGAGTAGGCTAGAGAACTAAGAAAGGGAAGGGAAGAGAAGAGAATGGAATAAGCATTTATATAGCACCTACTATGTGCCAGACATTGTGCTCAGTTCTTTACAAATATTATCTCATTTCATCTTCACAAGAACTGTAGGCAGGTGCTGTTACTATTCTCTTTTCGCAGTTGATGAAACTGAGGCAAACAGGGTCTTACCCTGGGTCACATAATCAATATGTTTGAAAGACAGAATTTGAACACTGGGCTTCCTGACTCTGAGGCAGATTCTTTAACCACTATACAAGCCTACCTCTCTTTTACATCCACCACAATCAGACAAATATTTATATCACTCAATATTATGGCAAAAACAAAGTTTATTGTGACAAACAACAGAAGTTGGAAATGCTGAATCCTATTTCTACTTTTACCATTTTCTAACAATATCAAATCAATAATCCTCTTGTTCTTCACAAATATAATTATGTGACCCATGCTGGTCTGGTCATGCCCAGTTCAGGCAAGATGGAGGCCAGCATCCCCTACCACAAATGGGATGTGTTGGGGTAGGGAGAGCCTCCTTTGATTGGCTGAGTCTTTAAAACTAGTGAGACTGGTAGGATCACCCCGTTTTTGCTGCTTTTTTTTTCTACCATGCTCTCTTTCTGTTGTTCTCATTGGCTGTGTCCAGGGAGTGAAAATCCCAATTCAAACACAGTAAAGATGCCATGAACTGAACTGGTGAGAGGAGAAGAATGTTCCTTCTTCTGCTCCCTTTTTTTTACCTCTGGCTTTAAGAAATAGGCCTGGAAGGTATTTGTTTCTGTTCTGTGGTTTTTTCCCTCAGTTTCAAGTACTTTCATTGATCCCATTGGACCAGGAATTTGAGCCATGGTGAACTTGAAGCCAAGATTGTAGGTGGGGTAATGGCCAGCCCTAAATGGAAGCCCTGAAGGGCCAGGATGCTTAGAACTTGAAGCTTAGAGTGGTTTTGTACTTCAAACTAGGGACAGTGCTCCATAGAAACTGAGCTAAACTATTAATTTAATCCCTTTGCCTCCAAAGGGACTGAGGTGTAAAGGGGGAAAGGGATTATGCTTCTCATGTGTTAGCAGGAGTGAGTTCATGTATCTGTGATTATACCTTTTAAAGTAAATATTTTTGTGTGAAAGCAAATCTGATTTTTAGTGGCTAACTGGAACTGAGGTGCAGGGGAGTCCCCTTACACTTGAGGGAACATATTCACTGGGGTAGTCATTGGCAGAGAGCTGGGGTACCCCTTAGTCTCCTTAAGGGTACCAAAGAAAGCAGGGGGCAGGGGGAAGGGTCATCTAACATACCTAGTCTTCAGGCAGCGAGGGCCATGGTAGTTGGTGCTGCAATTATAAAATTTAAATGAGAACAACAGACTTCAGTGACTTTTAAAGATATAAAAATGATTTAATTCAACAAGCATTTAAGTGTCTCCTAAGTAAAGAGCATGGGGTACTGTGAATAAAAAGACCAAAAAAAAGAGTCCTGTCCTTAATGGTATTCTTTCTGGCTGCTGCTTAACTGGTCAATTGTATATTTTCAAAATGTTTCTTTTTTCTTTAAAATATTTCATGTCACCACATTCTAGAATTTCTGATGTATCAGACTGTTTTTGTTTAAAGTTACTTATATATGACTTACTTGCTACAAAATATGAACATAAGTAAAAACAAAGTAATTTCTGGAACATTAATAATTGGAGGAATTAGGTATATATTTACAAAGAAGTAGACATCTGAGCTCAGCCTTGAAATAAGCCAAGGATTCTAAGAGCATTAGAATCAGGATAGCTTATGCCAAGGCACAGAGACTTGAGATGGATGGAATTTGATAAATGGTCAGCATTAAGTTGTACAGTGTGGCTGGAATGTTGAGTGTGTGAGAAGGACTAATGTGAAATAAGTCTAGAAAAATAGACTAGAACCAGATTGGGAAAGTCTTTAAATGCCGAATAGAGGAGGTATATTTTACCCTACAGCAAGAGATTTCTTAGTGTGCGCTCTCTCTCTCCTCTCTCTCTCTCTCTCTCTCTCTCTCTCTCTCGGGGGGAGGGGGTTTTATGATACTCTGGTGAAGCCTATGGACCCCTTCTTGAAAATATGTTTTTAATCCATAATTGAACAAAATGTTCAATTTTAGTTAGAGGTTAGTAAAAAAATGTATTTTTTTCCTATCCAGATTCATGGACCACCTGAAATTCTCTTGGAAACTCTTGGAGGTCTGAGGATCTCAGGATAAGGACCGCTCCCCTACAAGACAACAGCAGGCCTCTGAAGTTCCCTGAGCAGAGGAATAATATGACCGCTGTATTTTAGGAATATCAATTTGGCAGCTGTAGATGAATTGGAGAAGTGAGAGAATGGGGGTAGGAAGAAAAGCATTTCACAGCTTTTAAGACTTTATTTATCCTTCAGAAGAATAATAGTATATCGTCCTTAAAAAATAAATTCTTTATTCTTTGTCTCTTTGTCAAATATTTGGTGAGTACCTATAATATTCATAGAAGCATATTATAGCATACTTTTTCTTTAGTTCTTTCAGCACCAAGTACAATGATTTACACAAATAAGATACTTAATAAATTCATTTTGAATTCAACTTAATTTAAAGCTAGGAGCTCAGGGAGATAACATAAGAATTATATGATATCAGGCTTATAATATAGTTAAGTACTTAGACAAGGCTGTTACTAAATACCAAAGTGCAAGGTAAAAAAAAAAGTCAGAAATCTAGTCCTGATTCTGCTGCTCCTGAGTCATGGATCACTTCTCTGAGATTCAGTTTCCTCATCTATGGAGTTCAAAGATCGCATCAGAATATCTCCAAGATTCTTTCTGTCCTAAGATTTTTATATTCTATGAGATCATAGAGAAGAAGGTAAACATGAGCTAGAGTGACTTGAAAAGACTGTGCAATTAGTGGGATTGGGTCTGAACTACTGATAATGTCCCAGTCAACAGCAAGGAATTCCTTTAAGGTATAGGTTGCAGAAAGTTGACAACCATGCTTACAATGGAGACAGTTAATAATACAATGATAGAGTGCTAGGCCTGGAGTCAGGAAGACCTGAGTTCAAATTAAGCCTTAGAAACCAGATATGTGAATCTGGGCAAAATCACTTAACCTCTGTTTGCCTCAGCTTCCTCAACTCTAAAATAGGGATAATAAAAGTACTTACCTCCCAGAGTTGTTGTGAAGATCAAATGAGATATTTTTGAAGCATTTAAGCTTAGTGTCTAGCACATAGTAGATGCTATGGCTATTATTATTATTCATCAGCTGCTGTCCCCAAAGGAGACAATTAGCCTCAGACTATGAAAATTATAGCATCAGTTAATCCTTTAGTACCTGTCATCTGATCTCTGACTGTTTCAATACAGCAGAAATAACTTACCAAGGCATAAAAAACTAAGTAAATGTTTAAATATAAAGTTCTGTCTGGAACACATGACTTAGAGAACTCTCCCTCTATTCCTTTGGGATCCTTTCCCGAATTTTTGTGCCAGTTGGTATTCCCCTCTCTCTCACAATTCACCTATGAGATTTATCAAGGAACGTTAAGTTCTATTGATGTTTAATCAGGAACATGGACAGCTCTGGATAGATACATTACATCCTACTAGAATACACTAGGAAATGGAGAGCTGAACTAAACTGGCCAGATGGCTAACGATGGCAGTCATCATTGAGACTTAGACCTAGACAAGAGCTAGCAAAGCTTGCATTAGAGAGGATAGCTCTAAGTGCCCTGAGCTCCAATCTCTTTCACTTAGGGAAAAAAAGAATCTTCACATCTCTGAAGGCTGAGTAGAAGATGGGTAAGTAAAGAACGAAAGAGTACCAAAGTAAAGGCAAGCAGAAATGGAAAAGCTAGAACAAAAGTGAGAGATGTTTTAGATTAAAATTAATAGAGTATCTTTTTTCAGATCTTATGTTCCTATTTATAGATATTCACAAATATAGATCTTCTTCCAGGGATTTTATCACAGGATTGCGCCTTAGAGCTAGGCAGAGACTAGAGGCCATTGAGTCTAGCCAAATCATTTTACAAATGAGTCGACTGATGTAGAAAGGTGAATAGTCCAGGGTAATACAGAGAAGGACAGTAAGGTGAAGCAGTAGATAGAGCACTGGGCTTAGAATCAGGAAGACTCATCTTCATAAGTTCAAATCTGGCCTCAGATACTTAATAACTGGGCGAGTCATTTAACCCTGTTTGTGTCAGCTCCTTACCTGTAAAAATGACCTGGAGAAGGAAATGGCAAACCACTCCAGTATCTTTGCCAAGAAAATCCCTAATGGAGTCATGAAGAGTTGGACATGACTGAAAAAATTACTGAACAACACAACAATACAGAGAATAAGGGGCTGAGACATGGTTTAAATCTAGATCTTCCTGACTGCAACTTCAGTACTATATCTATTAGGTCATTTTCCCTCTCGTTTGGTCAGTCAAGAAACATTTACTAAACATTTCCTGTGTATCAGACACTCTCCCCTGTTTTCTATACCAATGAAAGCAATATTAAAGACTTAAGAATAATTTAAGTGTCCTCGTTTCCCCTTATTAATCTCATATTGATGTGAATTGTTAGGAAGCAAATTGGCTATTTTCCCAGTTTTTAACAAATAATTAATGTTAGATCCTTGAAGAGCAGGATCATCTAAATAGCCATAAGAGCCCTGAATTAAATCACAAAAGATAGTGCATGCATGGCCTGAAACAACAAGTAAAAATGATTCCCAATTTTATGTACTATTGGCACTATCAGATATTTTTGTATATCTTTCTTTACTATATTCATAGCTAAAGCAACTCCTTAAAATGAAAAATCTTGTCATTCTGCTTAACAGAAGCACTACAAGTAAGAGTTGTGGTCTCTCTTCATTGGAAAATTCTACATGTTCCATTTGTTAGCTTAGTCCTTGCACAGGCATTTTAATTGGGGCACTTAGAAAAAAGAATAGGAATACGACGCTACACAGCAAGTCTTCAGCTGAATGTACTGTTCAAACTTAATAGTTCTTATATAACTATTAAGTATGTATTTCACTATTCTAATAAATATTCTTGAAAGCTGAACATTCCCCACATTAGTATTATTTATGTCAATCCCTAGTTATTTTCTGTGCCTTAGAAAAACTGATGAATGCTCTAGGCTACATCTTACAAAGCACAAGAAGTGTGAACACTGCATACTGAGGGAGTAAAAGAACTGTGATATTTAGATAGTCATCAGTCTGACGACTCATAAAAGCCACCATAATTCTGCAGATTCCTAATGGGAGTCACAAAGAACATATAGCTCACTAACAATCATCTAAGAAATGCCAAAGATAGTCAGACTAGTAGGAACATCTAGAGTTATGTTAGGAAAACAAAGAGCAGGTCGTCGATAGGAAGGGAAGCCTTCTCACCTCAAATTATTTTTCTGCTCCCTTTCCACCGTAACATACATTTCCCCCAAATCTATAAAAAAGCAGTCAATAATAAAGCTATGTGAGCCACTTTCAAAGTACCAGTTTGATCCTTCCCTCAACTCTCCATGTGCAAGTCAAATAAATTCTAAGTAGAATCATCTTCCCCAAGACAAGAATCATGTTGAATTGGAGACACGCTGGGACATTTGTAACCAAGAGAGCTCAACATGCCAAGCTCCATTTGGAGATCAAAGCTGATATCATAGGCTTCATTTCAGTGCACACTAAAAGTCAACAGAATGATAAAATAGAAAGTTTCTGCTACCCTTCTTGCTTCTAAATGGTAAGTCTCTTTAATTCTCTTGCAGATAGGACATACATCAACTCACAATAGGAAAGAGGCAATATGGTATAGTAGAAAGAAGACATGTCCTTTTCATGGCTTTCCCCTTCCCCAGCTGTGTGGTCCTAAATGAGTCACCAGACATTTCTGAGTCTCAGTTTCCTCATCTATAAAATGGAGATAATGCCTCCTTGGCACACTTTATAAGTTGTTGAGATGATCAAATATGATAATGTATGTGTCAATCAATTAACATTTACTAATTGCGGGGGCGGAGCCAAGATGACGGCTGGAAAGCAGGGACTAGCATGAGCTGCCTGCCGAGTCCCTCCAAAAAACTATAAAAGATGGCTATGAATCAATTCTAGAACTGCAGAACCCACAAAACAGCACAGGGAAGCAGGGCTCCAGCCCCGGAGAGCCTGGATGGTCTCTGGGTGAGGTCTATCCCACATGGAGCTGGGAATGGAGTGGAGCAGAACCCAGCCTGAGCAGCGTGGACCAACCAGACCAGGACCTGGGCGGAGGGCACCCTAGCACCCTGAATCAGTGAGCTGCGGCAGTTACCAGACTTCTCAACCCATAAACACCAAAGACAACAGAGAAGGTTAGTGGGAAAAGCTGCGGGAGTGGAAGGAGTTCGCGGTTCAGCTTCCAGCCCCGGGGGCAGCTACAGCTGCTGCTGCTTCTGGCCCCAGGCCCACCTGGTGGGAGGAATTAAGTGGCCAATCAGAGCAGGAGTGCACAGCCTGCTGAAGATCTAAGCCCAGTCTGGACTGGGGGTTCTTGGGGAAGGAGTAGTGCTGGTGAGACAGAGCTGGCTCCTCCCCCCCAAACGTGGAACATAGAACTCCTTAGTCTACAAGCAGTCATACCCCACTGAAAAACTCAAGGATCAAGTTAGTTGGTTGGGAATATGGCCAGGCAGCGAAAACGCGCCCAGATTCAGTCTCAGACTTTGCATTCTTTCTTTGGTGACAAAGAAGACCAAAACATACAGGCAGAAGTTAACAAAGTCAAAGAGCCTACAACAGAAACCTCCAAGAAAAACATGAACTGGTCCCAGGCCATGGAAGAGCTCAAAAAGGATTTGGAAAAGCAAGTTAGAGAAGTAGAGGAAAAATTGGGAAGAGAAATGAGAAGGATGCGAGAAAACCATGAAAAACAAGTCAATGACTTGCTAAAGGAGACCCAAAAAAATACTGAAAAATACACTGAAGAAAACAACACCTTAAAAAATAGACTCACTCAAATGTCAAAAGAGCTCCCAAAAGCCAATGAGGAGAAGATTGCCTTGAAAGGCAGAATTACCCAAGTGGAAAAGGAGGTCCAAAAGACCACTGAAGAAAATACTACTTTAAAAATTAGATTGGAGCAAGTGGAAGCTAGTGGCTTTATGAGAAATCAAGATATCATAAAACAGAACCAAAGGAATGAAAAAATGGAAGACAATGTGAAATATCTCATTGGAAAAACCACTGACCTGGAAAATAGATCCAGGAGAGATCATTTAAAAATTACTGAAAAAGAGCCTAGATGTCATCTTTCAAGAAATTATCAAAGAGAACTGCCCTGATATTCTAGAGCCACAGGGCAAAATAGAAATTGAAAGAATCCATCGATTGCCTCCTCAAATAGATCCCAAAAAGAAATCTCCCAGGAATATTGTTGCCAAATTCCAGAGCTCCCAGATCAAGGAGAAAATACTGCAAGCAGCCAGAAAGAAACAATTTGAGTATTGTGGAAACCCAATCAGAATAACCCAAGATCTGGCAGCTTCTACATTAAGAGATTGAAGAGCTTGGAATACAATATTCCGGAGGTCAATGGAGCTAGGATTAAAACCTAGAATCACCTACCCAGCAAAACTGAGTATCATGCTCCAAGGCAAAATATGAATTTTCAATAAAATAGAGGACTTTCAAGCTTTCTCAGTGAAAAGACCAGAGCTGAATAGAAAATTTGACTTTCAAACACAAGAATCAAGAGAAGCATGAAAAGCTAATCAAGAAACAGAAATTGCAAGGGACTTACTAAAGTTGAACTATTTTGTTTACATTCCTACATGGAAAGATGACATGTATGATTCATGAGACCTCAGTATTAGGGTAGCTGAAGGGAATATGCATATATATATATATATATGTGAATGTGTATGTATGTATATATCTGTGTGTATATGTGTATATATATATGTGTGTGTGTGTATATAAATATATATATATATATATATATATATATATATATATAAAAGAGAGAGTGAGAGCAGACACAGGGTGAGTTGAAGATGAAGGGAAGATATCTAAAAGAAATAAAAGCAAATTAAGGGATGAGAGAGGAACATACTGAGAGAGGGAGATAGGGAGAGATAGAATGGGGTGGATTATCTTGCATAAAGGTGGCAAGAGGAAGCAGTTCTGTGGGAGGAGGGGAGAGGGCAGGTGAGGGGGGAATGAGTGAACCTTGCTCTCATCAGATGTTGCCTGAGGAGGGAATACCATACATACCCAATTGGGTATCTTACCCCACAGGAAAGAAGAGGGAAGAAGATAAAAAAGGCGGGGATGATGGAGGGGAGGGCAGATGGAGGTGGAGGTAATCCAAAACAAACACTTTCAAAAGGGGACAGGGTCAAGGGAGAAAATTCAATAAAGGGGGATGGGTTGGGAAGGAGCAAAATATAGTTAGTCTTTCACAACATGAGTATTGTGGAAGGGTTATACATAATGATACACATGTGGCCTATGTTGAATTGCTTGACTTTTTAGGGAGGGCTGGTGGGAAGGGAAGAGGGGAGAGAATTTGGAACTCAAAGTTTTAAAAACAGATGTTCAAAAACAAAAAAAAAAGTTTTTGCATGCAACTAGAAAATAAGATACACAGGCAATGGGGCATAGAAATTTATCTTGCCCTACAAGAAAGGAAGGGAAAAGGGGATGGGAGGGAAGTGGGATAATAGAGGGGAGGGCTGACTGGGGAACAGGGCCACCAGAATATATTCCATCTTGGAGTGGGGGGGAGGGTAGAAATGGAGAGAAAATTTGTAATTCAAACTCTTGTGAAAATCAATGCTGAAAACTAAATATGTTAAATAAAATAAATAAATTTAAATTAAAAAAAAACAATAAAACATTTACTAATTGCTTACTATGTGACAATAACTATGCTAAGCACTACAAAGAAATCCAAAGTATAGTCCTCCAATCAGGAAGCTAACAGTCCAATGAGGGAAACAACATGTAGAAACAAGCTATATACTGATAAATTTGTAATAATTAACAGAGAATCAAGCAAGATCAGGCAAGGCTTCAAGAAGAAGGAAAGATTTTAGCTGGGCTTCAAAAAAGTAAAGGAAGCCAGAAGGTGGAAATGAGGAAGGAAAGAATGCCAAGGCATGGGGGACAGCCAGTGAAAATCCCCAGTCAAAAGGGGAGAGTTTCTTGTTATAGGAATTGCAAGGAGGTATATGAAATTACTTTGCAAACTGCAAAGCATTCTATAAATATTAATAATCCTTAAGGGAGAGAGGCTATATAATGCATGCAGTTTCTGCTTATCTATCTATAAATGACTGAAAAAAAATATTAAGCAAGCCTTTGCTGTGTGCCAAGCACTGTTCAAAGCTATAGGGACGCAAATATAAATGTGAAGAAAGCTCCTATTTGTTATTCCTAAAGCAAAGATCTAACCATTTTAAGTTCCCTGCTCAAGAAACTCTAGTGTCTACCTATTGCCTCTAGGATCAAATAAAAACTCCTCTATTTGGCATTTAAAACTCTTCAAATCTGGCTTCAACTTATCTTTCCAAACTATGTCACCTCTCTCTCTCTCTCCCTCTCTCTCCCTCTCTCTCTCTCTCTCTCTCTCTCTCTCTCTCTCTCTCTCTCTCTCCCCCATTCTGTCTCTCACATGCACGTATGCACACACGCACACATGTACACACACACACACGTGCACAAGCTTGTGCGCACACACAAGCACACGCTCTGTTCCAGCCAAATTTAACTACTTGCTTAACTACTGGGACACCTAGGTGCTGAAATGGATAGAGTTCTGTGCTTGGAATCAGGAAGACTCGAGTTCAAATTTGACTTCAGACACTTATTAGCTGTCTGACTCTAGGCAAGTCATTTAATTTCTATTTGCCTCAGTTTCCTCCTTCATTAAATTAGGATGATAATAGCACCTACCTTCCAGAATGATCAAATGAAATAATAATTGTAAAGTGCTTAGAATGCTGTCTGGCACATAGTAAATGCTACATAAATGTTAGCTAATGGTAGTAATGGTAGTAGTAGTATTTTCCTCATAAGCCTAATGTTACATCTACTTCTTCCTTGCCTTTGCACAGGCATGCCCAGAATGCTGTCCCTCTTGATAATCCTAGTTGTCTTTAAGGCTCAGCCTAAGCACCATCTCCTACAAGAAGTCTTTTCAAATCTTCCTGGTCAATTGTGCATTCCCCTCCCCTCAAAATTATTTGGCATTTGCTAATATGAATATGTTTTGTCATCATTTATCTGGTTTTACAGGATGTTCCAAATATCTTAGTGCAGTTTTAAGCTACCAAAACTTAAAGTAAACTTCCTGGGAGGAGAGATTATTTAGTTTTTGTCCTTGCTACCAAGGCAACTACTACAGGGCCTGGCAGAAAGTAGGTGTGGGAGTTGGTAAGTAGATGGCCTGGGAGTGAAATGTGTCTGTTTCAAGGTCTAGATGCAATGGTCTGCTGAGGCAATCACCCATAAGGAAAGGATGATAATGCATAAGTATTAGGCAACATAAAGAAAGGCCATGGTTATTCAGAGAAAGTAGAGCTTCTATTTCATCTTGAAGCAAATGTACCAGGAAACATGGTCTGGCATACCACCTACCAGCATAAATTCCAAGGATGTAAGACTCCACTTTGAAGTGAAAAAAAGAATGTCCTGACTTTCACACAAGTGAAGAAATGCAAAGAAAAAAGGTAACAGTAACTTGATAATTTCATGTAGCAAGTTTGTCAAAATTAAAATCGGATGAAAAGTTCTCCCTTCAACTCTTTGGTTGCAACTACTAGGAAGCAAAGTTTGAGTGGATAGAGTCTGGCCTGGAGTCAGTAAGACCTGAGTTAAAATCCAGTCTCGGATACTCCCTGGGTGACATTGGGCAAGTCACTTAACCTCTGTCTGCCTCAGTTTCCTCATCTGTAAAATGAGGATCATGATGGCATTTATCTAACAGGGTTGTTCCAAAGATAAAATGAGAATATTTGTAAAATGCTTAGTACAGTGCCTGCCTTAAGTACCTTATCCATATAATAAGTTTATAAATTCTGTTCTTCAACAGACTTTGTATCTAAGTGTTTTGAAATTAACAAAATAATAATAAATATATTTAAGATAGATATTTTAACTCTGACCCATGAAGTCCAGAAAAGGTTATCAATTTTTCCACAAAATGATTCTCCAACTTCCTGGAGTCTATTATGCCCATCATCATTTTGTCTCACTTGCTATCCTATAGATACATTACCATCCAGCCAAGCCCACATCAATTTATTATTTGGTCTTCCTTACCACAGCTGACATCATTATTTATTCGTACCTTCTGGCATGCCACAGTTTTAGAGTATATTGGGGCTATTATATCAATTGCAAAACTCATTGAAAATAAGAATAGCACATCTCTCTGCCTGAAGTATCTCCTCATGCCAGTCCATCCTCTACTCAGCTGTCAAAATAATCTTCCCGAGGCACAGTTCTGACTAAGTTACTCCACTGTCAGTCAACTGCAGTGACTCTCTATCATTTCCAGGATTAATAAATGTGTGTTGAAATTAATAAATGTGAGCTGACTTAGTAACTGTGCAAAGGAAAGAACAAAAGTCTTTTTGAATACCAGCAAATAATAACAACTGATACTCAGGTCAAAGCTAAGTATATAAAACACGATGAGTCTTTCTCTTAACTATTTCCGTTCTCTCTGTTTTACCATACCTTCTCTCCTCCCCAGTCACTGTCAATCTATCCTCTAAGCTTAAAGCACCATTAACCTAACCTGTCACATGCCTGATGCTAGCTACAGGGCACATCTTCCTCTAGGGAGCAATCTCACAAAGCAAGATTCAAATAGTCAACACTAGGCTATAAACATCATTATTAAGTGATTCCTACCTCCAGCTCTAGCACATGCTGTGTGGGCCCTGGAGCAACATAATTCATGACATCAGATCAATGCAGATTCTAGTTTTCACCTTCGCTCAATACAAAGAAGATAAGGGGAAGAACCAGGGAAAGATACTCAGGTCACAGCACCATGACTGTAACAAATATACTACTCTATCAAGCCTCAACTAGCCTCTTTCCTTACCCTTAAACTCAGCTAACTATCATGTATAGGTTGGTGAGATTCAAGGTATATCAGTCCCCTTTTCTACTATCTAGTGCCTCTAAATAATTTAGCAGAAGCTCTGATGCAAACGGCCTTCACTTGATGAAGCTGTTTCCAAAACTGTCTCATGCCTTGCACATGACAGTCTATCTCCAGATCCCCCATTCTCTCATTTTCACTGCTTCCTGGCTTCCCTGATTTCCTTCAACTCCCAGCTAAAATCCTGCCTTCTAACAGAAATTTTTTTCCTGTATATATAGTCTGTATATGTTACTTACATGTTGTTTCCCCTACTTTACTATGAGCTCTTTAAGAGCAGGATTTATTTTTGCCTTTCTTTACATCCCCAGTACTTATTAGCACAGTGCCTGACACATAGTAGGCATTTAGTAAATGTGTATTGACTGACTGAAAGGCAAAGAAGGGACAATTAATAGGAGAATGTATATGCACATTTTAAAGTTTTTGTTAATCAACTTTTGTTTCTAATAGTATATTTTTAGAGCACTGGGAAAGCCATTTCCTTATATTTGACACTTCTGGTAATGCAATTGTATTTATACTACAATATAACATAGTATTAATATACAGAATTCTTATTTTATTAAATGTGATCATGACCAGACGCCTTAATATTAAGAAATTGTCAAAATAAATGCAAATATGTCAAAACAAGAAAAGCCAGAGACAATGGCATAGTTTTCATAAAGATCAGACTGTGTTTCCAAGACAAGAATTCATTGGCACTACCAGCTGAGAAATTATGCTTTTTTTAGGCCAAAGGGAAGGGTTGCCTGACTTACTCAATTATAAACAATTGCCTGTAATGATATCAGTTTTGACTCACATTGGAATGCCCTGCTGTTTCTGTGTGCTTTGCTATTTCTGTTTTATTTTAAATTTGATCTTAAAAATGAAAACACATCATGTGGCTAATTTTCCTTATCTTAGATCGTATATAGAATTGTCTCATTCTTCTTATCAGGATAAGATTTGTGAGAGTCATTTGGCAACTATCATGTTTTCCTCCTAGTAAAGGTATTTTTCAAAGAATTAACAATGTAGTTTATCTATTATACCCCATGATTAGGAGATGACGTTGATTATAAGGGATCAAATTCAACATTAGGAAATCAAAATCTAATGAAAAATGCATGAGTTTTCCAGATTCTGATACACTAGATACTAGTTAACTTAAGATATAAAAACTGACCATTATCCTTCATATCAAGCATCAAGGACAATGACAATAAATGTCTTTTAATAAAATAATGAAATGACTTTCAAATTTAACAATAAAGACATGTTCTAAAAATAGACTCTGGATCTTGAGAGGCTTATTTAACATTTAAAAAGCTATTTCTACAAGAAATAGAAAAACTTACATGATCAATTAGTTCTCGAACCATTCCATTCCACTGTCCATTGACATCATCCTGGGCTCCATATTTTCCATCCTCCACAAGTCTAATCTCATAGGTAAAACCAAGGATTGTAGCTAGTTCCCTGAGGAGGTCAATGCAATATCCCTCGAATCGATCATTTCCATATAGGGGCTTATCAGACTTCTTGAACATAACATAGGGTTCTTCCTACAATAATTGAAAAGAAATGGAAGAGTTTCAGTTAATCACCATATTTACGTATCCTAGAAGTCACAGAATTTCATTCTACAATTTTTAGTATCAATGGCAATTCATTTTGGGTATTGTTACTTTTATTTTAACTACCGTCTCTATAGCTGAAAGTAATCGGTTAGGTCAGATTGCCCAGAAAATAGTTTTCTTTGTTTGGAGAGATTTGAAAAATAACATGCCTATGGTGTGGATTTAAGAGGTGTCAGACTCCACCTACCTCAAAATATGACCTATGTCCTTCCATGTTTCCATTTTCTCCTACTCAGTCTACCCTTTTTCATTCCTTCAGGTTAAATCTGAAGGTGAGACATTTTCTAAGTAGGACACAATGAAAAGATACCTTTATTTAAAGAAAAGAGCTAACTTTGGGAGTCTTATCCGTTCATTGCATTAGCACGAATGCCTTCATCAGAATTAGGATCTTGGAAGGCACAGAGAATTTGGCCCTGAGGCGACAAGTCGCAGATTAGGTAAATTTAACTGTGAAGTTTAAATATTGCAACAAGAAAGCCCTCATGGAGGAGTAGAAGGACAGTGAGCATAACAAAACTGGCCCGGTGCCAGCCAGTGCCAACCTGAAATTGTTATGAAGCAAAGAGGAGAATGGGCACCAAAAGGGCAAGTGGCTAAAATACAGGAGATAGCCAGAGAGCCTATTTTACACTCCTACTTAAGGCTGTCCTGTGTTTGAATATGTGATACTTGTTTGTGTTCTAGGAAAATATAGGTGAAACTGTGACTTAACTGTTACACTAGAGAAATACAATAGATTACATGGAATTTATTCATCTTCGTCAAATCTGTACTAACTCACATAAATATTGTAGATTGTTTATATTTTTGAATATCTTTACATGGCTTTGGTTTAAGTTTTTATTTTTCCCTATCTTAACAAAATGAGAAGAGATCTTAAGACTCATGGGGACTTGAAATATCTTACTTGATTTTCATCCTTCTTTAATGAGTATCCCTAATTTGTTGCCCTGCAAAATGACGTTTTGTCTATTCATTTGATTGATACAATCAAAATCCCAATGCCTTAAAAGAATTATATGTGAACATTTTACCCTACGATCTGATATAACATATAGCATTTTCCCCAATAAAATTTTTAACATACTTTTAATACCATAAGACTCATTTCAATGTATAAGAGAGATTCAGGTATAAGCATCAGAGAATAATTTAGTGGAGTTCTATTTTATTCTACAAACAAATTTTGGCCCTCTAAAACTTTTTTGTTGTTACTTAGAAATATTGTTATGAAACAATTGTTAAATTGTTTTGGCCTAGAGCTAACTGAAACACTTAGGATAATTAGAAAAGTATTAGCAAAATTTGAAGGAGTGTTTTATTTTCTTTTCCCCCATTTTCTATGTAAAGTATGTAGGTACATCCTGAAATTGTTTTCAAAAATAATTTTGTCACTGGATATTCTGTTTAGATGGTAAAACAGCATTAAGAGTACAGTATTGAAATTTAGCAATTTTACTGACTCCTCTTAATTATCCTGTCAGTAGAAAGAATCAGGAGTTAGCATTTTACTTCCTTCCTTCCTCAATAAGTTCAGTGTAGTTCATAGTTTCTCTCTCCTCATCTCAAGCCTTCATAATAGAGGATTTCAACATACATATTTATAATCCCTCAAATACCCTAACTTCCCAGTTCCTCAGTCTATTCAATTTTCATGATCTACATCTCTATTTTACATGAACCACAGAAATGATGACACCCCTGATCCTGCGATCTTCCACAACTGTTCTATTTCCTTGCATACAAACCCTGAAATTTCTTTTCTTTTTTTTCATTCCATCTTCCTCTATGCCTTTCAATACCTAACTCTGAGCTCCATCTTCAATGTTATCTCCATCATTTCCACCCCTCAGTTCTTTCCCAGGTCATTCATTACCTCTACACTGTCTACACTCTCCTTCCTGCTCCTTGGTGACCTCTCGGTGAGCTAACTCAATTCTACACTATCTTCTTCCTTTGAATCCCTTGCCCAATTTTCCTATCACTAATCATTCCTTGCAAAACCAACACCAATGATGAATATTGATCACATGAGACTCAAAAGACTTGGAGGAAATCATGAAAGAGTAATTTCTACTATGCCTACTACAAACTGATGCTATCTAATTTTAAGTGAGTCCTCACTGCATCAAAGTAAACATTTCATTTTGCCCTATTTTTTTTCACTACTCAACTCTCCACAGAGACTGTTCAGTCTTTCTTCAATCCTTCTACAACACCCCCACCCCCCACTCACCAAGCTGATGACCTTATCTTATGAGAAAAATTGAGATCGGTCACCAAAAGTTCCATCTTGCTCACAATCTCACATTGTTCAGACATTTTCCTCTATTCCTTTACTGCAAGCTCACATAAAAAGGTGGCCCTTCTCCTAACCAAAGCCAGCCCTTACACATGGGCATCTCATCTCCTGACTTTTCCAGTAAATTTCCTTCATTATCCTTCCCACTTTCTCTCTCACAGCTTCAACTTCTATCTACTGGCTTCTTCCCTCCTATATGCAAATATGCCCATTTAACCTTCTATCCTTAAAAACCCCTCACTTGATCCTAACATCCCTGCCAGTTATCTTCTTATATCACACCTCCTAACTTTGGTTAAATGCCTTAAGAGCATTATTTTACCTTTGGTTCCTCTGCTTCCTCTCTTCTCACTCAACTCTAAACACTCAAACAATTTGGCTTTTGATCTTATCATTTAACTGAAACTTCCCTATCCAAAGCTACCAAGTATCTCCCCATGGACAAATCTAATGGCCTTTTCTCAATCCTGAGCCTTCTGAACTTCTCTGCCCCCTTTAATAATGTTGATCATGTTCTTCTCCTGGATTATCCCTCCTCTCTAGATTTTCATGATTCTGATCTATCCTGGTTCTTCTTTCTGACAACTGCTACTTCTGTCCTCTTTATTGGTTGTTTATCCATGTCATACCTACTAACCATTGGCATGCCCCATAGCTTTGTACTAGGCCCTCTTCTCTTTTTACTCAGTACAATCTCAATTGATATCTCATCAGTTCTCATACTTCATTTATTATATCTATGCAGATGATCTAGATCCAAGTCTATATTTATAGAGAGACAGTCTCTCTCTCGAGCTATAGTCATGCATCTCCAACTGCCTCTTAGACATCTCAAACTTGATGCCTTATAAACATCCCAAACTCAATAAATCTAAAAAAGAATTCATTACATTTTAAAAAATATCCCTCCCATCTTCTTAACTTCCCTCTTACTGTAGAGTATCCCACCAACCTTTTGTGTCATCACAGATTCACAACTTTTGTGTCATCTTCAAATCTTACGTTACATATTTGACAATTTGTTGTCGTCACTGTCATTTCTACCTTTACAATACCTCTTCTATTATTCTCCTTCTCCAGAGTACTACAGCCACAACTCTATGTCATGTTTTAATCACCTCTCACTTGGAATAATATGATAGCTTCAAGTCTCTCCCCATCCAATCCATTCCCCACTTAGCTACCAAAGTGATTCCTCTGAAGCATATGTCTAACCCATTTCTCCCTACTCAGTACTATCACCTAAAGGATCATATATAAACTCCTCTGTTTGACATTTAAAGCTCTTCATAACCTGGTGCCTTCCAACATCTCCATTCTTCTTTAACCTCACTTCCCTTTATGCATTGTATTACCTAGTTAGACTTGCAGTTCCCAAAACACAACACTGCATGGTGTCCATGCCTTGATATTGAGTGTTCCCCATGCCTGGAATGCACTAGTGTCTCCCCTGCACCTCATAGTATTCCTGGCTTTCTTTAATATTCAGATCAAAACCCACATTCTACAATAGGTGTTCCATAGTCCCCACTAGCTGCTAATACCTTCCTTTGAGATTATATTCCATCTATTTTTTATATTCCATCTATTCTTCCATCTATTATATTCCATCTATTTGGTATGTAAATTTTTATGAATTTAATTATTTATATATTGCCTTCTCCGTTAGAATGCCCAGAAGACAAGAGTTGTTTTAATTTTTTTGTTGTTGTGTCTGTGGTTGTTGATGTTGGAGGAAGTTAGGTGACATAGTGGAAAGAATGTTGGGCCTGGAGTAAAGAAGATCTGAATTCAAATATGGCCTCAGATACTTATTAGCTCTATGACCTAGGCAAGTCACTTAATCTCTGTTTGTTTCAGTTTCCCCATCTTCTCCAGGATTGTTATGAGGAATAAATGAGATTAATAATTTTAAAGTACTGAGCACAGTGCCTGGCACATGACAAGTCCTGTATAAATGTGAGTTATTGTTGTTGTTATAGTTTTGCCTCTCTTTTGTATCTCTAGCCCTTAACACAGTAGCAGGAATAGAGTAAGCATTTAATAAACGCTTGTTGACTGACAGACTAGTCTCAATTTTGAAACTATCTGTGTCATTTTTGAGCAATTAACTAATTTCTTCTAATCTTGGGTTTGTCTATTCCTCTGTTAAAAATGATAGCTACCTCAAAGAATTGTGTGGATAATGCTTTGTAAACTGCAAATTTCTAAATAGCTGTGAATTAATATAAACTAAGATGAAAACATCTGCCTACTGGAGAAACTTGGAGTTTCTCATAACCACCGATTTCTATAATATTTAAGATAATACAATTATGTCATGCATTATCTTTAAGACGAGAATGCTCGTAGACAGAGTCTATGTGATGTGTTTATCTATTATTACATTTCTATGCATATTTCTAGGATCTTCAATAAATGCAATTCTATTGCATTATATGTGGGTGATATAATTAGGGGTATACTGGAGAAGTAGCTTGGCTTAGAAGATAGAGTGTTGCCTATGAAGTCAGAAAGACTCCAAAGTTCCCTCCTACACATACTGGCCTTATAAGAGTTGACAAATAAATTAACCTCTCTATTTCAGACAATTCACTAAGACCATAAAGTTGGGGAGCTTGGTACAGTGGGTAGAGTACTGGCCCTGGAGTCAGGAAGACCTGAGTCCAAATCTGGCCTCAGATACTTAATAGCTGGGCAAGTCAATTAACTTCTGTTTGCCTCAATTTCCTCAAATGTAAAATGATGAGATATTTGTAAAATTCACTTAGCACAGTGCCTGAAACATAGTAGGTACTATATAGATATTAGCTATTATTGAAGTTGAAGAGAAGGCGCTGATCTTTGCTAGTAGAGAAGGGAGACTCCCTCTGCCACTGAAATGACAGGCAAGATCAGGAGCAAAATTGTAGATGTAACTATGGCTTCAGTTGAATGAAATGAAATTAAAACCTTTGTTTGAAAAAACTCCAGAGGTGCTAAGCACAGTAACTATCAATGAAGACCATAAAAATTTAATTGATCATATTTTAATAAACAGAACACTACTGGTTATAGATATGGCAATCATTTCAGATTTAGTAGTCAGCCTGCTGACTTCTTAGAGCACATATTAAAATCAATATCAAACTATTTGAATAAAAATGAGAAGATACAATATAAAAATAAAAATCAAAGTTTAATTTTAATCTAGCTGTAGATATTGAAAAATATTTAGAAGTAGGTAAAAGAATAGGAATTAAGGGACTTTTTCATTTCCAAAGAAATTTTTACCAATTTTAATCTATTACTATAACAAGGAGACCAAAAGAGCCTAGAAATCCTCTCAGCTTTAACCTCTTGACATCTTTGCCAAGCAGAAAGATAAACAAAGGAAATAATACTGTAAAGTATAAAATAATTTTAATTCAATATTTTATTTTTTTCAATTACATGTTCAAAATAATTTTTAACATTCATTTTTTTTAAAATGTTGAGTTCCAAATTCTCTTGCTTCTTTACTCCCCTTTCCCTTCCTTTTATCTTTACTTCCTTCCTTCCTCTCCTCTCCTCTCCCTTTGCTGAAAAAGGCAAGAAATTTGATATAGGTTATTCATGTGTAGCTATGCAAAACAGATTTCCATATTAGTCACAGTGTGAAAGAAGACACAAATGAAAACAAAAACAAAAATGACGCAAGAAAAATAAAGTAAAAAATAGCATGCTTCAATCTGTATCCCAACTCCATCAGTTCTTTCTCTGGAGTTGGACAGGATTTTTCACCATAAGTTATTTATAATTGTCTTGCATCATTGTATTGCTGAGAATAACTAAGTTATTCACAGTTGATCATCATGCAGTATTGCCATTACTGTGTACAGTGTTCTTCTGGTTCTGCTCATTTCACTTTTCATCAGTTCATATAAGTCTTCCTAGGTTTTCCCCAAAAGGGCATCCCCTCAATTTCTGATTCTTTGCCAACACAAAAAGATCTGCTATGAATATTTTTGTACCCGTAGGTCTTTTCCTTTAAAAAAAAATTAGGATACTGACCAAGGAGTGATATTGCTGGGTCAAAGTGAATGCAGGGTTTCATAGCCCTTTAGACATAGTTCTGAATTGCTTTCCAGAATGTTTGGATCTGTTCACAACTCCACCAACAGTGCTTTACTGTTCTAATTTTCCTACAACACCTCCAACATTGTCATTTGCCTTTTCCGTAATATTAACAAATCTGACAGGTGTGAGGTGGTACATCAGAGTTGTTTTAATTTGCATTTCTCTAATTAATAGTGACAGAGCATTTTTTCATATGACTATTGATAGCTTTGATATTTTCATCAGAAAAATGCTTGTTCACAGCCTTTGTTCATTTATGAATTGGAGAATGACTTCTATTTTCACAAATTTGACTCCATATATATTTGAGAAATGAGGCCTTTATCAGAGAAACTTGCCAGAAATTTTTCTTTCACAATTATGATTACTGTGTATTTCCCTTCATCCCATTTTCCTGTTTCTGTCCTGTACTCTTTCTCTCCCTTTCACCCTGTCCCTTCTTATGTCAGGAAAGCAAAATTCATAACCTCAAAGAGGACCATGGGCATGCCTGAATGATTCTGGATCACAAAATATAATGAATTCTCTAGGTAGAATGCAGCAGAAGTATAACATTTATTTAGATTCCAAAGGATCAGACTCAAGGACCAATGCCCCCAATTCAATATTGTGGCAATGACATTCAAAAACCAATAAGTCCACCTCACTATAGTAACAAGGAAATTATAACGAAATATTATAGCAGAAAACCAAATCATACTTGTGCTTCCCCTCAATGCTAGGGCCCTCCTATAAGAAGATCACTCACAAATCCTAACTCCCTGCTCAGCACTCCCCTGCAGCTCCACTAACTCCAAGTTTCACAACTCCCTCTTGTGTTCAGCACTCTCTGCTCTGCAAACTCTGGAAGCTGGCCTTTGGCTTCTGAATCCTGCTCCGATCCTTCTGGTTCCGTTGTGTCCAGTTCTGTTCTCAGTCCTCAGTTTCTGCTCCTAGTCCTCAGTCCTCAGTTTTCTGCTGTTTCCAAGTTCTACTCTCTCTTTTTATACAGTCCTCAGATGTCATCTGATTGACTAGAACTCAGGCATATACCATTGGCTTCAGTCTTAGCAAGGCCCCTTAGGGCCCTGAGGGCTTCATGCCTCTCTCAAATTAGCAAACTAGTTTGGTAACTAGCCTGGGGGCTCATACCTGATTAGTGAAAGGGTGTGATCCTGTCTCTAATCAGGCCTCTCATTGTTGGCCCCTTCTGAAGCCTATTCAATGGGTGTAAAAGATCTTTTCACTTACTGATTGGCTTTACATTCCTCAAAAGTGTTTCCTTCCGACCATCACCTGCTCAAAATTGCCCTCCCTTCTAGCAGCCCCTCTCCTTTCTCATATCCCCTTTCTCTCCAATTTCTCTGTAGGGTAAGATAGATTTCTATACTAACTAAATGTATGCATTATTCCCTCTATGAGCCAATTTTGACGAGAGTAAAGTTCAAGCATGGTCTGCCACTACAAGCCCATCTTCCCCTCCACTATATAAGCTCTTTCAAGTCTCTTTTATGTGAGATAATTTACATCATTTTACCTCTCCTTTGCCCCTTCTCCCAATGCATCCCTCTTTCTCACCCCTTAATTTTTTTAGATGTCCCATCATAGTCAATTCACATCCATGCCCTCTGTCTATGTATCCTTTCTAACTGACTTAATAATGAAAAAAATTCTTAGGGGTTACAAGCATCATCACCCCATGTAGAACAGAAACAGTTTAATCTTATTGAATCCCTTATGATTTCTCTTTCCTGTTTACCTTTTCATGCTTCTCTTGAGTCTTGTATTTGAATGTCAAATTTTCTATTTATCTCTGTTCTTTTCATCAGGAAGGCTTGAAGGTCCTCTATTTCATTAAATATTATCCCTCCTAAAGGATTATATTCAGTTTTTCTGGGTAGGTAATTCTTGGTTGTAATCCTAGCTCCTTTGCCTGGCAAAATATCATACTCCAATCACTCTGATCATTTTACATAGAAATTTTCAAATTTTGTATTAACCTGACTGTGGCTTCCAATATTTTAATGATTTCTTTCTGGCTTCTTACTGTATTTTTTTTTCCTTAACCAGGTAGCTCTGGAACTTGGCTATAATATTCCTGGGGGTGGGATGGGGGGTGGGGAGGATTCATTTTATGATCTCTTCCAAGAGGTGATTGGTAGATTCTTTCAATGTTTATTTTACTTCCTAGTTCTAGAATATACAGTTTTCCTTGAAAATTTCTTGAAATATGATGTCCAGGCTCTTTTTCTATTGTAACTTTCAGGTAGTCCAATAATTCTTAAATTATCTGTCATTGATATATTTTCTAGGTTAGTTGTTTTTCCACTGAGATATGTCACATTTTCCTCTATATCTTTCTTTCTTTCTATTGTTTCATTGTTTCTTGATGTCTCATGAAGTCATTAGCTTCCATTTGCCCATTTCTAATTTTTAAGAAATTATTTTCAGAGATACTGTGTGTCTGTAATCATGTATAATGTTCTGCTCTCCTCACTCAGCATTAGATCATGTCTTTCCAGGTTATTATTAAGTCTGTCTGCCCCTCATTTCTTATAGCACAATAGTACTCCATTACATTCATCTACCACAACTTGTTTACCCTTTCCCCAATTGATGGGCATCCCCTTGATTTACAATTCTTTCACACCACAAAAAGAGCTGCTAAAATATTTTTGAACATATGAGTCCTTTTCCCATTTTTATGATCTTTTTGGGATACAGCCCTAGAAGCAGTATTGCTGGGTCAAAGTGAATGCACAGTTTTGTAGCCCTTTGGGCAAAGTTCCAAATTACTCTCCAGAATGGTTGGATCAGTTCACAACTCCACCAACAATGCGTTACTGTTCCAATTTTCCCATATCCTCTACAGCATTTATGATTTTCCTGTTTTTTCACGTTAGCCAATCTGACAGGTGAGATGTGGTACCTAAGAGTTGTTTTGATTTGCATTTCTCTAATCAATAGTGATCTAGAGCATATTTTCAGGTGACTATAGATATCTTGACCCAGCAATACCTAGGGTTGTATCCCAAAGAAATCATACAAGTGGGAAACAGACCCATATGTTCAAAAATATTTATAGCAGCTTTTTTTGTGGTGACAAAGAATGGAAAATCAAGGGGATGCCCGGCAATTGGGGAATGGCTAAACAAATTGTGGTATATGAATGTAATGGAATACAATTGTGCTATAAGAAATGAGGAACAGACAGACTTCATTATAACCTGGAATGACTTATATGAACTGATGCTGAGTGAGGGGAGCAGAACCAAGAAATCATTATACACAATTACAGACACACGGTATCTGTAAGGACTAACTTTGGTAGACTTGACTCCTCTCATCAAAGACAGCTCCAAAAGACTCATGATGGAAAAAGCTATGCACATCCAGACAAAGAATTATGGAGTCTGAATGCAGATTGAGGCAAACTTTTTGCTCTCTTTTTTCCCTTCTTTTCTGGTTTCATTTCTCCTTTCTCATGATTCATTCCATTGGTTATAATTCTTCTTTACAATTGGACTATTATATAAATAATTTCAATGTGAAGGTATATGTAGAAGCTACATTGGATTACACGCCATCTAGGGGGAGTAGAGGGGAGGAGAAGAATGGGGGGAAATTTGGAACCCAAAAACTTGTGGAACTGAGTGTTGTAAATTAAAAATAAAAAAAGAAATTTATAAAAAAAAAAGAGATCTCAGAAAAGGTGCTAACCTGGGGGGAGGGAGGGAAGAAATGAGGAGCAGACAGACTTCATAATAACCTTGAAGGACTTATATGATCTGATGCTGAGTGAGGGGAGCAGAATCAGGAGAACATTATACACAATTACAGACACATGGTATCTCTGATCACTAACTTCGATAGCCTTGGCTCTTCTCAACAATGCTAGGTTCTAAGACAATTCCAAAAGACTCATGCTGGAAAAAGCTACTCACATCCAGAGAAAGAATTATGGAGTATGAATGCAGATTGAAGCAAACTATTTGTTCTCTTTTTTTGTTTGCTTTGTATTTGCTTCTGTTTCTGTTTTGTTTCTTCTTTTTTGTGGTTCATCCCATTGGTTGTAGCTCTTCTTTGCAACTTGACCGTTGCAGAAATATGTTTAGTGTTAAGGTATATGTAGAGCCTATCTTGCATGCCATCTTGGATGAGGAGGGGGGAAGAGAGGGAGGAGGAGAAAGTTTGAAACTCAAAAATTTGAGGAACTGAATATTGTAAACTAAAAATAAAAATAAATTAATTAACTAATTTTAAAAAAAGAAATTATTTTCTTCAGTGAGCCTTTGTACTCCCTTTTCCATTTGGTCAATTCTACTTTTTAAGGAGTTCTTCTCTCCAGTGAATTTTTGTACATCATTGTCCATTTGGTCAATTCTGCTTTTTAAGAAATTCTCTTCAGTGGATTTGTGCACCTCTTTTACCATTTGGCTTATTATGTTTTTTAAGCTGTTATTTTCTTCATTATTTTTGTGCCTCTCTTACCAAGCTGTTGACTCTTTTTCATAATTTTCTTGCATTACTCTTGTTTCTTCTCATGTTTTTTCTCTGCCTCTCTTATTTAATTTTTAAAATTTTTTTGAGTTCTTCCAGGAATTCTTTTTTTGAGTCTGAGATGAATTCACATTTTCTTTTGAGGCTTTGCATCTATCTGTTTTAACCTTATTGTCTTCTTCTGAGTTTGTGTTTTGATACTCCCTGTCATCATAGTAACTTTCTATGATCACATTCTTTTTTTGTTATTGTTCTCTTTTCCCAGCCTGTTTCTTGACTTTTAGCTTTATGTTAAAATTGAGCTCTGCTCATGAGGTGGAGGGGGCACTGTCCCAAAATTCAGATTTTTCTACTGATATGTTCAGAGCTAGTTCTGGGGTGGGGGGTAAGTTTTCAGTTTTTCTAAGATGCTATAATCCAAGGAAAGGTGTGATCATTGCTCTCCTGGCCTGTTCTGGTCTGTAAGCAACCACATGGTACACAGTAACAGCAACAATATATGATGACTAACTTTGATAGACTTAGCTCTTCTCAGCAATGCAAGGATCTAAGACAATTCCAAAGGACCCATGATGGAAAATGCTATTCACATTCAGAAAAAAAAAAGAACTATGGAGTCTGCATGCAGATTGAAGGATACTATTTGGTCTCTTTTTTGTTTGTTTCTTCTTTATTGTGGATCCTCTCATTGGCTCTAATTCTTCTTTACAATATTACTAACGTAAAAAATTTTTAAATTGTTTTTAAGATCTTATGACGAAAGATCATGAAAGATTATGAGTAAAAAGAAATGAGAATTATCAGAGGAATAATGAATTGATACAAAGATTGGTATAATTGATATAATTTTGTTCCTGGAACTGTGACCTGAGTCCCCTCTACCCTGTGGCCATATGCTCTAGTGTGCTAGTGCTCCACCATGCCTTGTGACTGTGACCCAGAACACACGAGGGCAATTCAACAGTCTTATTCCTAGGGCTAGCAAAGGATCCCCTGTAACCCTCTTCTAATCAGTTGTCTAACTGCCTTGCCCTCTGAGGGCTGAGAGCTCAGGAAGCTACTGCTTCTAATTCTATATAAAATCTTTTTTTTTTTGTCAAAGAATATGAACAGGCAGTTTTCAGATAAAGAAATGAAAGTTTCCGATATTCATATGAAAAAATGCTCTAAATCACTATCAATTTGAGAAAGGCAAATCAAAACAACTCTGAGGTACCACACCACACCTATCAGATTGGCTGACATGACAACACAGGAAAATGATTAATGTTGGAGAAGATATGGGAAAATTGGAACACTACTGCATTGTTGGTGGAGTTGGGAACTGATCCAACCATTCTAGAGAGCAATTTGGAGCCCAAAGGGCTACAAAACTGTGCATTCACTTTGACCCAGCAATACCACTTCTAGGGCTGTATCCCAAAGTGATCATAAAAATGGGAAAAGGACCCACATGTAAAAACAATATTTTTAGCACCTGTTTTTGTGGTGGCCAAGAACTGGAAATTGAGGAGATGCCCATCAACTAGGGAATGGCTGAACAAGTTGTGTTATGTGGATGAAATAGAATACTAGTGTTCCATAAGAAATGACTAGCAGATAGACTTCAGAAAAAACCTGGAGAGACTTGTATGAACTGATTCTGAGTGAAGTGAACAGAACCAGGAGAACATTATACATAGTAACAGTAACACTGTGTGATGACTAACTTTGATAGACTTAGCTCTTCTCAGCAACGCAAGGACCTAAGACAATTCCAAAAGATTCATGATGGAAAATGCTATTTACATTCAGAAAAAAAGAACTATGGAGTCTGAATGCAGATTGAAGGATACTATTTGTTCGTTCTTTGTTTCTTCTTTCTCGTGATTCCTCCCATTGATTCTAATTCTTCTTTACAACATGACTGATGTAAATTTTTTAAAATCATTTTAAGATTTTACAACAAAAGATCATGAAAGATTATGAATAAAAAAATGAGAATCATCAGAGGAATAATGAGTTGATACAAAGACTGGTATAATTGGAATGACTTTTAGGAGCCAAGACTGTGGAGTAAGGAGTAAACCGTTCTCACTCTCCCTTATTGACTTCTAAAAACCCAGAAAATATCCCACTCAGGAAAAAACCTGGAATAGCAGAGCCAGCATAAAGATGAGGTGCAATAGTCTTTTAGCCTAGGAAGCTTGGGGGATTAATGGAAAAGGCCCCTCTTGCTTTGGTGGAAGGGGAGCAGTGTAGGACAGGAGGCATTCCCAGCAAGCCAGTGGATTGGTTAATGAGAGCCCAGTCTTTCGAAAATATATAGAATTCTAATTCATTGCCCAATTCAAATTCAACATGTAGAAAGTTAGGTGAGGCTACTTATGGCCATGATGAATCTTCTTATTGGATGAGGAGATGGACTTGAGAGTGCAAATAAAAGTTTGGAGCTGATGATCTCTTGCTTTCAAGTAAGTAAGACTGCTATGAGCTAAGTAAGAAAGGTGCCTCTGTTTCTTCGGTTTCTTTTTTTTTTCTATCTACACTTCATAGGTGAATGGATATCTGGAGAAAGAATTACCCAGGCTGTGATAGTTTTAGCTTCTAAAGTTCTGAAGAGCCTTCAGAGATTCCCTTAGTAATCAGAGTCAACAGCAGAGACCCCTGGATCTAAGTGCAGCAATAGCTGACACAAGTAAGGAATCAGCCCTAAGGAATAAACTGCTTAACCTGCCTTAGCAGTGGGGTGACCTATCAAAGGATATGCCATGTCATCTGTAAGCTCGCTATACTAACTATGGGAATAAGTGACTTGTCCATCATTCATACCACATTGGCAAGATATTTAACTAGGACATTTAAAGATGAATCTGGAGAGATAGATAACACAGCTGAAAAGTTGCTGGGATTGTTTTTTTTTAAATGCTTTACAAAATTTTCTCCATCAATGACAGTGCAGTCATCAAATCTATGTTCTAGCATGCATACCTATAAAAGGAAACAAATTGTACTAAAGAACATAAAGAAAAGCAGTGAGACAAGACCAAATATACACAAAAGATATGATTTAAATGGAGGATACAAAATTTGGGAGGCATTGATAGCTTGCTTTCCAAGCTAAAGAGAAAAGGATAGCAACATAATGGGGAAAAATCTTGGAATATTTTAACAAAGAAAAGAAACTGAGAAAATAATGATAATAACCAACTCATATGCCTATTTCCCTATCCTTATAGAAGTACTATGAGAGAAATCTACAAGCAGATATAAAATGGCACAGTGGATTGAGAGCCTTTCTCAGTATAAGGAAGATCTGAATTCACATCCTACCTCTGACATATTTTGGTTATGTGACTTTAAGCAACTCATTTAACCTCGTAGTACTCCAGGCACCTCTTTAATACCGAAAGTAGCAGAATGTGTTGTAATGGAATACAATAGAATCTGAAGAATCAGAGTTTCGAATTACCCATGGGGCAACAGAAAGATATCTTGTTCATGTGATCCCATTCCATCTCATTTACTCCAACAAATTGTCCCCTCTGTCATACCCACTTTTACTTTTTTCAATCTTTCTGTCTATTGACTTACTTCTTATTGCATACAAACATGCCCACAGCTTCCCTATCCTGAGGGGAAAAAATTTTCTCTTGATCCTTCCAACCCCACTACTGTCCCCACCTATATTCTGCCTTTTGTAGCTGAAATCCTTGAAAAATTCATATAAAATAGATACCTCCACTTTATCTTCTATCACCCTCTTCTTAATCCCTTACAATCTGGCTACTGATCCAGTGGAAGTTCACCAGCACATTGAGTGAACCACTATGTAGAATTTATAGAAACAAATGGAAAAAGAAATTCTGAATGGGAGGACATGGGTAAATTAAGACATGCATTGTCAGTGGGAAGATCCAAATTGGTATGATTATAGATCCACAGAAGCAACAAAACATCTATTGTTAGGGACTCTTCAAGCCAAGTTGTTACTACAAAGAGCCAAGGGGGCATGAATGCCATTTGGGGGTGCTTAGGCTCCAGCTAAAAGTCCTTCCCACATACACTGAGCTGCCTAAATTTGTATGTGTCCTATAATTATTTCCGGGACCTGGTTAGTACAAAATCTGACACAGAGGTAAATTATATTAGGCATTGGCTGAACTTCTGACTTATTTCTCTTAGATTCAGCACAAGGACAAATTAATGTCCAAAAATAAAATAAGGGAAAAAATGGCATTGAAAACAATTATTGTGCCACATATAACATTCAGAGAATAATACAATAAACTCCCTTGGACAATTCTCTTGTTCTATCATATCATCTTAAATCTCTACATCAGTATTTTCAAGGATTAAAGATATTTCATTCTATTGGCCTCTGTAATAAAGATTTGTCAGAATACCCATTATCAAGTGCATTTTAAGGTAACCAATAAGTCAAATATTTTTGTCTGCACTGCCTTGAAAATTGAGCTGAAATGAGCACAAATAAATATTTTCCCAAAAATGAAATTCACTGAAAGTCTTTTGGAAAGAATTTTTTTTTTTAAAATAGCTTATTATTTTTTAGTCTTTTTTGTCAATAGCTAATTCCTTTCCCTAAGTAGTGTTTAGCAGTCACCTCTCAAGTGCCCATATGTAGCCTAGTTGATTGAATATGTTTTGTGGCTCATTTTAAAACCTATGCAAGTAATTCCTTTTACTCAATATATTCCTTCTTCCCATGATGCTCAGGGAGGAGATGCTTGGAAAATAAAAACTAATTTTAACATGAACCTAAATAAAACATAATTATAAAGGCAAATCTCCTACAAGTATAATCCTACGATGGATTTCTAATTCAAATATAGTATAAACAGTTCTTAGAATATGAACACTCCCGTTCTACTACATTAACCTTTTAATGGCCCAGTAACTCTGGGATCAAATTGCCTCCCAAAGTTCTAGTCCTATTTTGAGGAGTCCCATGTGGAATTTAAAATTGTTCAGGGGATCCTTCTAGGGTTGTAGTTTCCTGGAGGAAAATACCTTTAAATTTCCTTATAGTTTCAAACTCCCAGAAAGGCATTTTAAAGGTGCTACCATTAAAGGATTTTAATTTGCTTTAAGAAGAAAATTAAAACAAATCAACTTATATAGCCCTCCTGAGAGCTAAGTGAATAAGGAAGTTATGGTTCTTATTTACAAAATACAAGAGGGATGTAGGAGTTGAGCCATGTATTGATGTTCTTTGTTATGTTTTTGAATTATATATTTTCCTTAATAATTAATCCAAATAATTTGATACAGAGTTTCTGACCTGGGTAGGTGTTCTAGTAATTAAGTGGTCCATTGTAGTCTCTGACGTGTGTCGGTGAGTGCCTCTGTGGAAAACTTCATATACACAGACAAAGGTCTACAAGGGAACTCAATAAATTCCATCGACCCCCAAGTTGTTAAGAAGCTACCAGACTCCGTTGGAATCAATTTTGTCTCCCTCTTAAAATGTACTGTTAGCAAAAAAAAAAAATCTCGATCTTAGCCCTATATAGTTCCAGAGATATGCATTGAAGGAAGGACACATACCATCCTGTGATATCTTCTTTCAGTTTGTCTTTATCTAGTAGATATACCAGAAAAGCTGGATATTGCTTTGGAAATTTTGAGTATCGTCTTTGAGTCTATTCTTCCACATCACTCACAGGAATGTCAAACAAAGTTATCAATTGTTTTCTGGGGACTTGGGAAGTGGTATGGTGCAATGGAAAGTATACTGGATTTGGAGTTTTAGGACCTTAATCCAACTCCTAGCTCTGCCACCTATTGTCTGGTGACCTTTTGACGAATCTCTGAGCTGTGATTTCATCACTGTAGAGAACTCCTCAGGAAATTCATCCTAATAATGAAGATAGGCACATGTTAGGCCAACAAATAGTCTCAGACCCTTTTCTGGAATACCGAGAGGTCAAGTGACTTTCCCAGGATTGCACAAATAGTTTGTCTCCCAGGTGGGAGTTAGACACAAGGTATTCCTGACATTAAAGACAACTGTATCTACCATGCCATGCTAACTCTCACTTCTATTAAATATATAGACAGAATCAGTTCAGCATAGTAGAAGGATAATTGTATTTGGAGCCAAAGAGCTTGAGTTTTAATTTGGCCTCTACCATTTGCCATCTCTGTGAAGTTGGGCAAAATATTTAACCTCTTTGGGCCTCAGTTTCCTCAGCTGCAAGCTAAAGGATGGGGGTAGATTAGATAATTTCTAAGGTCTCCTCCAGCTCTGCATACCATGAGTCAAAAACAATTTAGAATCACAGACATCAAGTATGTCCTAAATTTCCCAAATCAGATAGTTTTGAGGTATTGCCATTTTTCCATTCCTTCTGGGTCCCCGTGGCACAGTTTACAAAAGCGAAACTTCAGCTTTAGGTATTCTTGATGAATTCTGCTTTGGGTAATTATCATATGCTATTTTGTTTCCAGTTTCAATCATCAGACAGAGGAAGAGAGCTAACAATTTAAGGGCTATTTGAAATACAATTCTTCAGGTTCCCAAAGATGAAGAAGATTGAGATTGAATTTAGAGAGCTGACAAATAATTAGAAAGAAAAGAAATTACAAAAATGCTAGTGAAACTGGCTGGATTATGAATGAAAAGGAAAGAGAAATCAGAATGGATTAGCTCATTATGATTTCATAGTATATTTCTGGGAGGGGAGTTCAAATATTCTTCAGAAGCATTTTTAAAACAAAACGATTGTGTTGTATATGTGAATGTAGCATTGGGAAGGTAAGAGGAGACCAAGGTAAGAGATCATTGGCTTAAATTAAGTCATTAAATTAATCATTGACATTGAATTAAGAAAGGAGAAAAGAAATGAAAATCAGAGAAAGGAAAAAAAAACTGCCATAAGCCTGTACAACTTATGGCAATACCCGAGAGGTAATCATTAAGGCATTATTATTAAAAGTTTCTTCCCCTTTAATTCAACTACAACTCTTCTCATGCTCCCCATAACAATCACAGTAATTAGCAATCTGAGAAAGTGCCTTTATCTGCATAAATTAAATGCTTTCTTGATGCAAGCTGACCACCCTTGGTACATTACCTTCTCCTTCCTAGGAGAGAGAAGGAGAGTGGGATACATCAACAGAATTTTCCAGAGTGACTGGTTAATGCATCAATTAATCACCAAACATATATTGTGTACCATGTATCTGATCCTACTTCTGGGCTCTGGGGATGTGAATAGAGAAGAGAAATGAAACAGTCCTTGCACTCTAGCAGCTTCCATTCTTCAGATTGATTACAACCATGTGCAGAATGAGTGAATGAATAAAATTTATTAAGCCATTAATATGTGCAAAGCATTGAAGATGCAAATGAAAAAGTAAAACAGTTCCTGATCTTAAGGACCATACATTCTAATGGGGAATACAACACTTAAGGAAGATAGATAGTGGGCCAAGAATCAGGAAGAACTGGGTTCAAATCCAGTGTCGTATACTTCCTAGCTGTATGACCCTGGGCAAGCCACTTAACCACTATCTGCTTCAGTTCCTCAAGTGTAAAACGCAGATAATAATAGCACCTATCTCACAGGACTACTGTGAATGTCAAATAGAGATGATTTGTAGACAGCACAGTGCCGGGCACATAGTAGGTGCTTGACAAATACATGTTTCCTTCTTACTCACGATTGAGTCACTCATAAAGTCAATCAATAAGCATTTGTTAAGTGACTAGCATGTGCTAAGCACTGTGCTAAGCAACCACCTACTATGTACTAAGTACCATAGAATCAAAGAAAGACAAAACATAATCTCTGCTCTCAAGGAGCTCATAGTCCTCCAAATTGACCTATTTATTTCCAAGTACAGAGAAATATTCACACTCAGCGAGGGGACAGAAACTTATGTGGACAAAGACAAAATGAGCCACTACCAGTCAATTTTCAGACTGAAACAGAGCTTGGATCACATGCAACTTTCTATATCAAGAATAACAGTGATTCAGAACCTCCAGTGTCATTATTCAAATCTTGTTTTCTGTTCTTCCCTGCCTAATCCCTTATTTCCATTCCCAACAAGAGCAAAGTTTTACTATGAAGCTACTCACACTCTCTACTATGCTCTGTAGAATACCTGCTTGATAGTTGACAAATTTGCTTTCATCTTAAATCTTTTAACATCACCCCTTCCCAACTCCTTCCATCTTCTGGCTCTCACTGACACTTGGCTCAGTCCTGATGGCATAGCCTCCCTTTCAAGCACTGGCTACCTTTTCATTCTTTTTTGGAGTCATCAGATGAGGGGCTGGGGCAGGGAGGAGACAGGACTTGGAATAGTCCTTGCTCCCCACAGCCACTTCCAGGTTCTTTCTTTACCACTGTCACTCAGTAAACTCATCTGTTTTGAGGCTCACTGGATCCATATCTATCACCCAATCAAAATTTTGCTAGCTATTATCCATCTAGCATGCTCTAGCATGCTCCCCTTCTTTCCTCAGTAAATTCAGTGCCTAGCTCATGGTCTTTCTCTCCTCTTCAACAAAGTCAACTAAGGGACTTCAATATATAGATTAATGCTCCATCAAACATCTTAACCCCACAATTCTTCAATTTACTCATTTCCCATGACCTATTTATACCTACCTCACCTCAGTCACATTCAAAGATGTGCACATTCTTCATTTTGTCATCACTAAAAAAAAAGCATACTTACAAGTTCATGAACTCTGAAATTCCTATATCTGATCACAATCTATTATCATTCCATTTCTCCCTATGCTTTACAACCCCACTTCATCCACACCATGACCTACGCTCAGTTCTTTCCCAGGAGATCACCTCTGCACTAGTTTCCCCATCTTGACCCCTTGGAGAATCAGTTCAACTATATAGTGGCCTCTTCTCTTGAATCCCTAGTCACTGTATCCTGTTGTTGAATATATACTGCAAAGTCTCAGCCTTAGATCACTCTCATTATCTGCTGCCTCAACTCCTATATATGTCCTGCTAGAAGAAACTAGAGAAAATTATGAAACTGTTCTGGCTGGGTCCAGTATAAACTCATGTTACATAATTTCAAATGAGGCCTCATTGCTGCAAAGCAATACTTCTGTGCCTCCTTTATCAATACCTTATCCCACTTACTGTACCTCCTTTATCAACACTCTATCCCACTTACCAAAGCAATTTTTCCAAACCTTTTCATCTTTCCTCAAACCCTTCTTGGCTCTTCAAACCCCTAGCTCTCTTAGCTCAAAATTTGGCTCATATTTCACTTAAAAACAATGACGCCCTTTATTTCCAGCTTCCCCTTTTTTCCTCATCACCCAGTTACCCAGTTGCCTTCTCTCAGTATCTTCTCCTTCACTCCTGTCTCACATAAATGATATGGCCCTTGTCTTGTCAAGGCAAACCCCTCTACAAGCACAAGTGATCCCAGTCCAGCTCATCTTATCCAGCAGATTGCCCCCTCTATCATCTGCACTCTCTCTCTCTCACTAATCTTCTATCTCTCCCTGTATTGGCTGCTTCCCTGTTGCCTACAAACAGGATCATGTTTTCCTCATCTTCAAAAACCCTCACTGGATTTATCCATCCCCATTAGCTATACTCCCATATCTCTCCCCCATTTTGTGGCCAAACTCCTTGAAAGGTCTAACTATATTAGCTGCCTCCACTTCCTTCCCTCTCACTCTTATTTACTCTTTGCAGTCTGGCTTCTAACATCTTCATTCACCCCAAACTGTTCTTTCCAATGTTATTAAGGATTTCCTAATTATCCTGTCTAATGCCCTTTTCTCAATTCACATCCTCAATGACCTCTCTCCAGTCTTTAAATCTGCTGATCATCTGCTTCTCTTTGATATTCTAATCTCTCTTGGATTTTGTGACTATTCTCTCCTAGTTCTCTTCCTATCTGACTGCTCCTCAGTCTTCTTTGCTACATCTACACTGAGCTCAGAGCAGCTAACTATGAGTGTCCCACAGTGCCCTGTTGAGTACCTCTCCTTCCTCTATTCTGTTTTACTCAGTGATCTTTATCAGTTCCCTTGGATTTCATTCACATTTCCAGGCTAAAGATTCTCAAATCTGCTTATTCTACCCTAATTTCTCTGATGATCATCAGTCTCCTGTCTCAAAATGCCTATTGTGCATCTTAGACTAGATGTCCCATAGACATCTCACACTCAACATGTACAAAACTCAACTCATTATCTCTCTCCCCAAAGCCTTTCCTCTTCCTAACTTCCTTGTTATGTCGATAGTACCACTATCTTCCCAATCCCCAAGCTAAAATCCCACTTTCTAAAGGGAGTCTTTCCTAAACTCCCTTAATTTTAGTCCCTTTCCTCTGTTGATTACTCATAAATTACCCCCTACATAGCTTGTTTCTAAGTGGGAACTTTCGTATTGTCTGCTCCATCATACTGCGAGCTTCTTGAGAGCAAGGACTGCCTTTACCTGTCTTTGTATTCTTGGCATTTAGCACAGTGCCTGAAAAATAGCACTTAATAAATGCTTGTTGACCATCTACATTATTGCAAACATTTTGTAAATTGTCTTTGTCCTGCTTATCCTGTAAACTCTAACAACTTAAACAAGTTTCCTGTGTTTATCTAAAGTCTCCATATTTATCATTTCTTGTAGCCCAAGTATTCCATTAAACATGTATGTAAGATAATTTTCAGTCATTCCTCAGTCAGTGGATCCTCACACTGTTTCCAAGTTTTTTAATAAAACAAGATTCAATACTATAAAGATTTTAGCTATATATGGTACTTTTATTTTTGTCTTTGACCTCTTTGGAGCAATAGTGGAATTGCTGGATCAAAGGATATGTGAAATTTAATGACCTTTCTTGCATAATCATTTTCCAGAATGGTTGGATCAATTCACAGATCTAATCAATAATTTCATTACTCTACCTATCTTCCTGGAGCCCATCTCACATGGATTATTCCTGTCTTTTATCATCTTTTCCATTTTCATAGGTCTGAAGTGAATCCTTCAGAGTTGTTTAATTTTCTTTTCTCATATTGCTAATGATTTGGGAACTTTTTTCCTATGGTTGTTGATTTACTTTCTTTTGAAAACTGTTTAAATCCTGATATCTTTTTGAATATGTTCTTTTCTACCTGAATGAAAAAAATTGCACTAATACTAGAAGTTTAAAACATGATATTTTGTTTCTTTTCTTGACTAACCGTTATTCATAGGTAAAATAATAGCTCATACAAAAGAAAGGAAATGGGACTGACAATGATCAACAAATTATACTCTTCTTCCAAAAGATATGGTTATCCGTTCTGAATCATATTTTATAATTTTAAAAAATGCTTACAAAATATAGATCTGGAGCTGGAAATAGAATGACTTTCCTTATGCCTGTGTGTGACTATTATGAAGATATAGACAATTGCTTAGTGCCCTTTAATGAAATTAAAATTTCATGTTATAGTTCTAGGATTCTTCTGTTGCTCTTTTCTTCAAATTAGACATAGGAGCATCACAAGAAAATATTCCCAAAGTCATCACTCAAATTAGACTTTTTATCTGGCAGCTGGGAGATTGTTGTCAAACCATCTATCTGGTGGACTTTAGAAGAAATACTAGAGGTCATCATCCTTAAGAGAAAAAGATGATATGCAAATACAAATTGTTTAAAATTAGAAATAGAAGGATGCTCAAAACTTCTTCTTGTTTGTCTTACATTTTCTCTCTAAATACTTTAAAACAAAAAATTATTTTTGATCATACAAGCTTGCTCATAATATTTATTATTCTAGGTGTCAAAAGAGAATTGTTGAATTTTCTTAAAGGCCCTATTTGTATTATCCATATAAGCAAGTATAAGGACTTGAGGCAGTTGCTAACCAAATAGTTAGAGCACTGGGCCTGAAATGAGGAAGACCCGAATTCAAATTTGGCATCAAACACTTACTAGCTGTGTGACCCTGGACTAAACCTATATTTGCCTGTTTCCTCAACTGTAAAATGGGGGTGATAATAATAGTATCTACCTTGCAGGGTTTTGTAAGGATCTTACTGTGCTTACCACAGTGCCTGGTAAACAGTAGGTGCTATATAAATGCTTATTCCTTTCCTCCTCTTTAGATAGTGGGTTAAGGTTTATAAAGCAATCTTATGTATATATTACCTCTTTTGCTTCTCACAACAGTCCTATAAGATAAGTAATAAAAGAGTTACTCTTCCTATTGGTTGTTCAGTCATGTTTGACTTTTCGTGATCCCATGGATTTTTCCATGAGGTTTTCTTAGCCAAGAATCTAGAGTTGTTTTGTCAGTTACTTCTCCAATGTGTCTCCCTCTTACAGACGAGGAACTGAGGCAACTAGAGATTAATTGATTTACCCAGGGTCACATAACTAGTAAGTGTCTGAGGTGGCACAAGTTTTTCCCAACTCTAGGCCAGCGCTCTATCCACTACACCACCTAGCTGTCCTCTTCCTGTTTAACAGATGTGAAAATGGGACTCTAAGAGGTTGACTTACCTGTTGCCAATCGGTCAGTAATATTTATTAAGTACCTACTATGTGCCAGGCACTGTGCTTAGCACTGGGGATAAAAAGAAATGTAAAAGACAGTCCTTGCCTTCAAGAAGGTCACAATCTAATGGTCACAATGCCATTAAGTGTCTTGTTACTATAGTTTGTTAAACTTTTATGTATAAATTTAGCACATAGAGTATATATCTGTAATGTATATTTCTAGAATTTAGCTGTATATAATACCTATATATAATAGGGATATTGTGTGTGCATATGCACACAGTTACTCAAATATTCAAGTGAACTGTGATCTCACTGATGTGGCTATTCCCATCAATAATACAACAATATATGCTGTGCAACCCTCACAAGCTTGCCACAGGGAACTTACCCAAAATTCTGGGGTTGTCCTTGTTTTTCATGTGTTCATATGTTGATTTAATTTAGAAGGTCTTACTAAGTGTTTCTGTGAGTATATATGTGTGTGTATAGAAAGACAGATACAGATACATATATATCATATACATATGGAGAAATAAAGGAATTATCATATACAATCACAGATATACATGCAGTCACACACATATACATGAATGTATCTACATAATACAATATATACATATACACATATATGTGTATTGAGGTCCCAGGGGCTGCATTGCTCCCAAGATCATTGCCCCTATCTTTGACCTGATCCCTATAGTCATCATCTTGGGAAGCAATCATTGTAGAGAAGAAGGCTACCATTACTAACAACAGGCCAACTGTGACTGATGAGCAGGTCCCTAGATCATTCTTTAGACTACCAGCTTTGCTACCAGACTGGTCCCCAGAGCCATGGTCCAGGGGATGAACCCTTGCGGACACACAACCTGACATTTGTCTCTACTGGTTTCATTAATATCCTGTTCCTCAGGGTGTTAGCTGCTGATGAACCAAAAAAGAAGGTTCTTGCCACCTAGGTCTTTGGCAACACCAGTGGTTCAACACTAGAAATGGAGATAGTTTTATCAATGAAAATGCCATTAAAGAAAAAAACTATCATCTACTTTAATGCTGTACTCTAAGGATCATTGGTCCTTTCCATCAGACATGAAGCTGAAATCTGCTACATATGTTGTATTACAATATGAGCTCCTGGACAGCTCTTTGTACCACAAGCATTTTTAACACTGTGATTTGAGTACACTAAGTACTTAATAGATACTGTTTAGTTCCTTCATTTTCAAATGCTACAAAAGTAAAGCAGAAATTCTGGCTGGTTCTACCAGGCTAGACATACTTCAGATACCAGCAAGTAATAGACTTCTTAATCTGTCATTTGAGGATGACCTTGGCTAAATTCAAAAAAGCTTAACACCAGAAGGCTGGCCTGCAGTATATGTATGTATTTCTGTATCTATTTATAAACACATGCACACACATATATACATACATACACAAATATGTACATACGTGTATGTGTACACATATATATGGAAAGAGAACACATGAACCATTGAAATAATAGATCCTTTGGAGTAATGAAAAAATATTTCATTAACCAACTATTCATTAAAATCAATAATAACCAGAGTGAAACAAGAAGTCTTAGAAGTGGAAGATTTTTTAAATGGAAGAAATGTTCTTATTTATAAATAAAGTCATATAAAACACTTCTGACTGCATATGCATTTGATCATATATTTTTCATTCAATTCAAGAAGTTATAAACTCAAAGGAAGCAATAATTTCTGTGTGTAAATTACATGCTTGTAATTTTGTTTCATTATATTTATTCTGTGTGATTCAAAATGGTATTTTAAGGGGTATATATGTATATGCTGAAATAGTAATAGTGTTGTATCATTGTTATGTGTAGAGATGGGTGGAAACTTGATTTATAAATTTAAGTGACTGACTATTTAGTTTTATCACTATTCAGATAACTCAACCTCTATGTCTTCCCAATCACCTTCACCATCATCACATCTTCAAGTCTGTCATTTATATCCTATAGCAAAATATTTTCAAATACCCTAAAATGTCTAACATATGCTTCTTTTACTGTATCCTGAAATTCATTTTTTGTTTACTCAAGTATAAAGATTGAAAAGCATAATTAGCAAAAGATTTAGCCTGAAGTCAATCACAATTAAAATCACAAGAGATAGATGGCGGCTGGTAAGCACGGACTAGAGTGAGCTCCGTACCGGAGTCCCTCCAAAAACCTATAAAAATGGCTCTGAACCAATTCTAGAACAGCAGAACCCACAGAACAGCAGAGGGAAGCAGGGCTCCAGCCCAGGACAGCCTGGATGGTCTCTGGGTGAGGTCTATTCCACACGGAGCTGGGAGCTGGGAGCTGGGAGCTGGGAACGGAATGGAGCAGAGCCCAGCCTGAGCGGCATGGACGATCCAGACCAGAAGCCGGGCGGAGGGGGCCCTAGAGCCCTGAATATGTGAGCTGCAGCAGTTACCAGACCCCTCGACCCACAAACACCAAAGACTGCGGAGAAGGTTAGTGGGAAAAGCTGCGGGAGTGGAAGGAGTTCGCGGTTCGGCTTCCAGCCCCGGGGGCAGCGGAGGTGGGGCAGCTACGGCTGTTGCTGCTTCCGGCTCCAGGCCCACCTAGTGGGAGGAATTAAGTGGTGGATCAGAGCAGGAGTGCAACAGCCTGCTGAAGATCTAAGCCCACTCTGGACTGGGGGTCCTTGGGGAAGGAGGAGTGCGGCTCTGACAGAGCTGGCACCTCCCCCCCAAACGTAGAACATAGAACTCGTTAGTCTACAAGCAGTCATACACCACTGAAAAACTCAAGGGTCAAGTCAGTTGGTTGGGAATATGGCCAGGCAGCGAAAACGCGCCCAGATTCAGTCTCAGACTTTGGATTCTTTCTTTGGTGACAAAGAAGACCAAAACATACAGCCTAAAGAAGACAACAAAGTCATAGAGCCTACAACAAAAGCCTCCAAGAAAAACATGAACTGGCCCCAGGCCATAGAAGAACTCAAAAAGGATTTGGAAAAGCAAGTTAGAGAAGTAGAGGAAAAATTGGGAAGAGAAATGAGAAGGATGGGAGAAAACCATGAAAAACAAGTCAATGACTTGCTAAAGGAGACCCAAAAAAATACTGAAAAATACACTGAAGAAAACAACACCTTAAAAAACAGACTAACTCAAATGGCAAAAGAGCTCCAAAAAGCCAATGAGGAGAAGAATGCCTTGAAAGGCAGAATTAGCCAAATGGAAAAGGAGGTCCAAAAGACCACTGAAGAAAATACTACTTTAAAAATTAGATTGGAGCAAGTGGAAGCTAGTGACTTTATGAGAAATCAGGATATTATAAAACAGAACCAGAGGAAGGAAAAAATGGAAGACAATGTGAAATATCTCATTGGAAAAACCACTGACCTGGAAAATAGATCCAGGAGAGATAATTTAAAAATTATTGGACTACCTGAAAGCCATGATCAAAAAGAGAGCCTAGATACCATCTTTCAGGAAATTATCAAGGAGAACTGCCCTGATATTCTAGAGCCACAGGGCAAAATAGAAATTGAAAGAATCCATCGATCGCCTCCTCAAATAGATCCAAAAAAGAAATCTCCTAGCAATATTGTTGCCAAATTCCAGAGCTCCCAGATCAAGGAGAAAATACTGCAAGCAGCCAGAAAGAAACAATTTGAGTATTGTGGATACCCAATCAGAATAACCCAAGATCTGGCAGCTTCTACATTAAGAGATCAAAGGGATTGGAATGCGATATTCCGGAGGTCAATGGAGCTAGGATTAAAACCTAGAATCACCTACCCAGCAAAACTGAGTATCATGTTCCAAGGCAAAATATGGAGTTTCAATAAAATAGAGGACTTTCAAGCTTTCTCAGTGAAAAGACCAGAACTGAATAGAAAATTTGACTTTCAAACACAAGAATCAAGAGAAGCATGAAAAGGTAATCAAGAAATGGAAATTGCAAGGGACTTACTAAAGTTGAACTGTTTTGTTTACATTCCTACATGGAAAGATGATGAGTATGATTCATGAGACCTCAGTATTAGGGTAGTTGAAGGGAATATGCATATATGTGTATATGTATATATATGTATATGTATATATATGTATGTATGCATGTATATGTATATATATGTTTATGTATATATATAAGTGAATGTGTATGTATGTATATATCTATGTGTATATGTATGTATGTGTGTGTATGTGTATATATATATATGTGTGTGTTTATATATGTGTGTATATATATATATATATATATATATATATATATGTAAAAGAGAGAGAGCAGACACAGGGTGAGTTGAAGATGAAGGGAAGATATCTAAAAGAATTAAAATGAAATTAAGGGATGAGAGAGTAACATACTGAGAGAGGGAGATAGGGAGAGATAGAATGGGGTGGATTATCTCACATAAAGTTGGCAAGAGGAAGCAGTTCTATGGGAGGAGGGGAGAGGGCAGGTGAGGGGGGAATGAGTGAACCTTGCTCTCATCAGATTTGGCCTGAGGGGGAATACCATACATACTCAGTTGGGTATCTTACCCCACAGGAAAGAAGAGGGAGGAAGATAAAAAAAAAATAAAAGGCGGGGGGATGATGGAGGGGAGGGCAGATGGGGGTGGAGGTAATCAAAACAAACACTTTGGAAAGGGGACAGGGTCAAGGGAGAAAATTCAATAAAGCGGGATGGGTTGGGAAGGAGCAAATTGTAGTTAGCCTTTCACAACATGAGTATTGTGGAAGGGTTATACATAATAATACATGTGTGGCCTAGGTTGAATTGCTCAACTTCTTAGGGAGGGTGGGTGGGAAGGGAAGAGGGAAGAGAATTTGGAACTCAAAGTTTTAAAATCAGATGTTCAAAAACAAAAAAAAGTTTTTGTATGCAACTAAAAAATAAGATACACAGGCAATGGGGCGTAGAAGTTTATCTTGCCCTACAAGACAGGAAGGGAAAAGGGGATGAGAGGGGAGGGGGGTGATAGATGACTGGGGAACAGGGCAACCAGAATATAAGCCATCTTGGAGTGGGGGGGAGGGTAGAAATGGGGAGAAAATTTGTAATTCAAAATGTTGTGAAAATCAATGCTGAAAACCAAATATGTTAAATAAATAAATTGCATTTAAAAAAAAATCACAAGAGATAGAATTATTTTAAAACGATTGTACATTGAGGGTGTACCAGGAAATAACTAAGACATCTAGGTCTGGATTTAGAACCAGAAGACCTGGGGCTAAGTCCTGTCTGTGCTACTTACTATTTGAGTGACACTGAATAAATCAATGAACCTCTCTTGACCTTAATTTCCTCATCTGCAAAATGAGGAGTTTGGGTTGTATTAGGGTATAGTGTAAAAACACTGGATTTGCAATCAGAATTTGACTTCAAAACCCCATTCTGCAATTTATTACCTGTGCAACCAAGGCAAGTCATTTAAGCTTTCTGGACTTCAGTTTCCTCACCTGAAAAATAAAGGGGTTGCACTTGTTTACTTCTAAGGTCCCTTCTAGCTCTGCATCTATAGGATTATAACAACTAACCTGGGCCTTCTCATCTATAAACTGTGAGGCTTCAATTAGACTTTCTGTAAGGTCCTTTCTTTTAATAAATGTTACACTTTCTTAGTGATTGGTAATAAATTTTACTGCTCATTATAGACACTGCACATTTATATTTTGGGTCTTCAGAGTACTTCTATAGCAAACATTTCCTTGGCAAATGAGGAAATTCAGTTTTATTTTCTCCTAAATAAAGCTAGAACTGTCTATATATTTTGAGGTGCTTCCCACTGTGCCTCTGTATTTAACAATTGATTTTTGTCCATTAAAAGGATTAGTTAATGCTACTTTAAAGATTGGGCTTTATTTTTTTTCCTCTTCTAGTGTCACAGTGTTGTGTAAATCCTGAGAAATGCACAAAAGCCTAAAGAGATTTTTAATGAAAGGAAAGACTTTTTATTTAAATAAAAGGCCATCCATGTGAAATGGCAAAAAAAAAATGCTATTGCATAAGCAGCCTACTCCTACTGAAAAATTGGGGTATCTTATTACCTCATTTAATAGGCAAGGTAGATTTATCTTTGTTCCATGGAAAATCCTGCTTTTGTTATTAGTTATGGTTTCAGAACTGAGGGAGGTCTATAGAATTGCCATTATTGTTATGGTCTTTCAGATATCTTCTCCACATTCTGGCTGAGAAAGTTTGAAAACTGCCATATCTAATTAACATTTACGTCAACTGCATGGAGTGCACAACGGGTTATCACAATTGGAAGTCAGAATGCCAGGAGGGAAAAGTGAAAAAGCCCACCAGTGACCATCAAAACAATTTAATGTCTTCCTTAGACCCTCAAAAACAAGCTCTGGAGGAGGGATTTGCAAAAGAGGACTGAAGTGGGAGGGTCAAAAATTACAGAAAGAAAATACTCCACAAAGGTACATTAGATTAGTCTCTGTTTAGGAAAACAAGACTCATTTCTTGACTGCCACCTTTAAAATATTCAGAAGACAGTTTGACCTGACCTTTCCGGTAAATGAATTCTCATCATTATATTTCTGAAGCCATGCAATCAAAATGCAGCTCCCCTGCAGGGCAATGTTTCACCTTACTAAACCTTTAAATAAAACATGTTTATTATTTAGTTTTCCTCTATCTAGAATATAAACCAATTAAGTAGCATCTCAGAAAAGATTTCTCACTGACAGCATACATCAATTGTAATACATAGCAAACTGTATTAACCTGGATTGAGATACCATCTTGGACAGTTACTATCTGGGTGACACTTAGCAAATCACTTATCCTACTTGGGCCTCAGTTTCCTCATCTGTAAAATGAGGTGGTTGGCTTAAATGGCCTCTGAGAGCCATATTAGCTTTACTTCTATGATCCTTACAGGTAGGCAGTATCTAGGATTTACACAATGTACAAAAACTATTTGTCTTTATTAACTTATTATGAAACCAAGCAAAAGAGTCTATTGTTACTCTATAACTTTTAAAAATATTTCCTTGGATTTGGGAGGAAAATTTATTTTTATTTTATCCAGTGTACTGCCAAATTATCTGAACCTGTAGAAAGTGCCTCAGGGGCCACAATAGGGACTTTGGTTGTGCTGCGTGTCCATATATCACAGAGGGTACAGCTGGAAGGCAAATGGAGTAGTGGTGACAGTGGAAGAGTACGATATTGTCTAGAAAGCCACATTCTTTAGAAGCCATGAGTGTATATGACAGGGGTTAGGGGAGTATGTTTTTGTATTTTAGCATATACAGCCATTTGTGCTACTAAATTCATCCAGCGGCCTGGATTATCACTTAGTTCATCACTGACATTGACTACTTTGAACCCTCAGCAGATGGTTGTATTTTGGCCATTTTGTTGTTCATTAGTCCAGATGAGGAAAAGAAAATGAAGCTGAAACTCAAATTAGTCAAGGATGCCATAGATAATACTTTCTGTTAAAGGCTTTCTGATGGGAAAGTTGTACCTATTAACCAATCTCCAATCTCCCTTTTATCTACAAATTCATTTTAACCACTACTTGCCAGGGATGATCAAGAGCTGACCACATCAAAGTTATCAGCACCATCTCCATTTACCTGTTTTTAATAGGGAGCTTATTATTTCCTCTTCCAGCTTTATCATCAAAATCAGTAGAGTTCCTAACCTCCCTTTCTCCCAAATTTATAAGCTTAGCATCATCTTCAAAACCTCTAATCTGCTCACTTCAATGTCTAATCAAGCACCAAGAGTTCACAGTTCTTTCTCCAGATTTCTCAGATAAACCTTTCTTTCCTGCAGATCCACAATCTAGACCCTAATTACACCAAGCATCACAGCTGTTGGTCTACCATCTTGTATTTCTTCTATAACACATGTACAATAATAGTTCCATTTCCAAGTATCATTTTGATCATGTTTGTTGTCTGAATCCCATACTGGTTTCTGATTGCCTCTCAAATAAAATCAAATTAATCTCCTCCATGTAATGCCCTCAATCATTTCTTGCATCACTTCTTTAAAACTCAGTACTCGCTTCCTCCATGAAATCTTCCTAGTTTAATCATTGATTTATTCATGCACTCAATAATAACTGAGTGCCTATTATATAAAAACTATTTGGCTTTAAGTATTCTAGCAAATCTTCAGGAAATGTATATATCTCTGTAATAATGGTACATACATATATTTAATATATTACTTCCATTTATATTTACACGTATTTGATTGTCTTATCCTGTTGTATTGCAACTTCCCAACAGAGAAGGCATTGGCTATTTCCTCCTTCCATCACCTAGTATAATTATTTGCACATGATATGTACTCAATAAATATTGATTGATAAAAATATCCATTTAGGCTTCTTTCAGTGTCTCATACTCTAAACAAATACATCGTTTTACCTCAGCTTTAGTCTTATACTTCTTACAAAAATCATTGGCCAAGCATCAGACTCTATTTTCTTCCCGAAGGTTTCCTTCCATTGGGAAAGGTAAACAAAAGAAAATCCATAGAAATCTAATCAATCTCAAATGTTAGCCCAAGAGCCCCAAGACGCTTGAAACTCTAAACACTTGGGTTTTTTAATCACACTTCATCTCTAAAAATGGTCCCGTTCTTTTGAAGTTATATTTCTGTATAATCTCATTCATTTTAATTTAACTCAACATGTCCTAAGAGCAGGAGGAGATAAAAAGTTTTAATCAGCTATTGCCTGTATGAAGCTTACAGTCTAGTGTGAAGATATGTCAATACAATTCATCAGTACTTCTAGGATCTATAACTTTACCAATATGGAATGGGTATTAACTACATGACAGAGATTATAGCACTACTACAACTGAGTCTTTGAAAGTTGCTATAGAAAAAAAAATCACCATGAGGCTGGAACAACCCCAAGGCATACATACTGAAACTAAAAGTTACAAGAGGAGGAAGGGAGAACGATAGAACATGACTTATTAACTATATTTTCCATTCATTTCTGTCAGTCTCTTAGGCCTGATATGGGGAGCCTTTCTTGATTCTCCCAACTCCTTTACCTCATTTGGTCTGAACTTCCACCAAGTTTTATTAATCTCCCTCAGCTTCCCCTTTTCTTCTACATTTTCATTACTAGTACTCTGGTCTGATCCCTTATGATATCAAGTCATGCCAAATCTCTCTAATGTTGTTCCTTCGTCTTTAGTCCACTCCATACACTGCTGCCAGATTAATCCTCCTAAAACAGCATTTCTATGATGACATGGCTCCCTTATTAAAGAATCTACAATTTCTCCTCATTTCTTACTATATTAAACCTTGACATTTCTATCTAGGTTTTAGGCCCTCTCATCATCTGACACTACTACCCTTATTATACAACTGTGTTTATTTAAATTTCTCTTTATAACCTCTACACTAATCATTTCCAACTATATTCAAATCCTCTGCTGTCTGAGTGAACTACGGCATGTGACTTCAAGTCCTCTGGGCTTCAATTTCATCATCTGAAAATCAGGGATTTGGGATGGAGGACCTGTTCAACCCTGTTAGCTACCTGTCAAAGATTCAATCATCTCCTACTGACCACTGAATGAATATGTCTTCTTTAGACCACTAGGACTTTGTTCATGTTATTCCTCCACCTAAATTACTCTTAGTTACATAAGATTCTACTCTCTCTTTGTGGTGCTCCTTCCTTCATAGTAACTATTCATTTAAGCACTTTATTGTTATTCCATTGTTTCTGTTGTGCCCAACTCTTCCAGATCTCCATTAGGGGATTTCTTGGCAAATCTACTGGAGTGGTTTGCTATTTCCTTCTTCAGCTCATTTTACTGATGAGAAAACTGAGGCAAAAAGAGTTAAGTGACTTGCCCAGGTTGACACAGCAAGGAACTATCTGAGACCAGATTTGAACTCAGGAAGATAAGTCTTCCTGACCCCAGGCTCAGCATTCTATCCCCTGTGCCACCTAGTGCGCATTAAGCCCCTTATTATTGCCATTTTATTGTAATTCATATTTCAATGCTTGGTTTTCCTTTCTCTGAGTATGCTATTCAAGATATTTCCAATTTATAAAGGCTCTAATGGGCTACAATACTTCATTTACAAATCAGATGCTAAGATTTTATGATACATGTTCTCAAAGAAACAATGTTATAAATGATCTCCAATTTATCCTGTCTATATCTTGTTGGTACATGGTTGCTAGGCTATTGTCTCCTCCATTAGACTGTAAGCTCCTTGAAAAAAAAATTGTCTTTTGCCTTTTTTTGTAACCTAAGTGCTTACCACTGTACCTGGCATATATTAGGAGCTTCATAAATGCTTATTGACTGTTTCTGTTTGAATAACAGTTTATTTTTACTTATTTTTAAGTAGCTGGAATCCTAAGTGGTTAGAGCTGGAAGGGATCTTGGAGGTCATCTAGTTTAAATTTATTCTCCTTTCCAGGTAATCATAATGAGACCCAGAAAAAAAAAATGAAATTCCTGGCCTAGGCTCTCACAGCAAGTTAGCTTTAGAGTTTAGTTTAGAATCTGGATCTCCTATCTCAGAGCTGATATTCTTTGCACTACTCCCATGTCATTTCAGACTCTGTATAGATTTTTAGTATAAGCTAGTAGAAAATAACACAGTTGTAATTTTAGCAAACAAAAAATAAGAATAATAAAACTGAATAAGAATATATATGTGTTTATATATACATACTTATATAATTTATCTTGAATGTGCTTGAGGGAAAATGCAATTAATTAAGAAGATAAATGGATAATTTTGGTGTGATCCTGAAAAGAAGGTATAGATACATTCAATAATGTTATAGGCTGGTGGCACTGGTTTTATATTGCCTTATTTCCTTTTGACACATGTCTAGGAAAGCAAAACCCATGTGGCATAATTAAGATTGTTTCTTGGATCACAAATGGGACAACAACAGGAAGAAGAGAGATAATGAACAGGAGTTAAAAGAGATGGAAGGAAGAGACTTAAAGAAGATGTTTGTGAAAATAGATTGCCAAGAGAAGAATTAACTGAGTTATAAGCAGTGCAAGACAGAGGAAGATGGGAAAGAATGATTACCCCTTGGGGTATGAAATGAGGCTGTAAGGACATTAGATCAGAAAGTTAACTTCACTAACTACCATCTAGTCTAGAAACTTGGTTGCTGCTTGGATTAAGACATATTAGGAGGATTAAGAGTGCAGGATTAGGAGCAGAATATCTTTGGAATAAGTGGATAGAGGAAAATGCATTGTGAAATAATCCTTTCAATGGAACATTAGGAAATCAGAAGTTAATATATTTACTTTCATTTCATATTGGCTCTACAATATCATTTATATCAATATTTCCCAAATAAAATGAGCCATCGAACACTTTGGGATTTAACATCTCCTGACAAAGCCCACAAATACTCCTTAAAGAAGCTGGAGGGTATGGAATGTCCCCAGAAAAAAAGGGTGGCAGTAAAATTATGAAAATTCAACCTATTTCCACAATAAAAATACACTGTATTATAATTTTGATATATCATTTTATGTCTAATATTTCAGATAAGGAGTTCATCTGGGGTATATAAACTTTTAAAATATATATTCGATTATTGTATTTTATTATAATTATTTATTTTAAATTAACTATTTATTTTAATCATTGGTTTAAATTATTTATTTTATTATCATTGTTTTCCTTTGTAATGCTACATATTTTTTAAAATTAAAAAACATTATTCTGAGAAGGGGTTCAAGTTGCTTAACCAAACTGCCAAAGGAACATCAATCACATAATCCAAAAATTGTTAAGAACTCCATTTTAGAGGGTAAAAAATATCGCTAGCACCAAACTTTTCTCAAGACATAGAACACTTGGATTCTATAGAATACCCTTTAGAAATTCTGTCTTAAGGATTTGGGGTAGAAATGGGGATGTTAGAAGGGAAAAAAATTCTCAGTGACACAACATTGCTTTGCAATGTCCATGTCTGACTCCAGATTGTTCTATAAGGGGGTGGTATCACAACTGCTCTGTAATAATAAATGCAGGATTAGCACCAAAACTTGCTGTAGTAGAAATTATGGTTTGACAGATGTATTTTTTAATTTATAAAACCACCTTCAGAAAGCAAAGTTAGGGTGGAGGTTTGGGGGGGGGTGATTGATGAGAGTGCCACTGTTACTGTCTTGTCCAGTTTTGTATTTTCATAAGAATTTTTTCATACTTAGGAACTTTTCTTTCTCCCTAGATGTTTATGTGTAGGTGTATAGTAGGCCTATAGCCATGATGGCAAAATGTCAATTAGTTTAATGAATTGAACTGAATAGATGATGGGGGTGTAAGTGTGTGCTTGTGGGATGGTAGGTGGGTGGAGATGAAACTCTGCCCACTGAGTTAAGTGCAGAGGGGGAAACGAAGCTATACTGCTTAACAGGTGCAAGCACATTTGTTAAATTCAGAGAGCCACAGGAAAGAAACAACCTCCTCCAGAGAAACAGACTTCCATAAAGAAGTTACCAAAGGAATCTGTACACCAAAGTGCCCTGAGAAGGGGAAAAAATAAATAAAACTCAACATTGAAAGTAGCATTAACTAATCCTTTTAATGCATAAAAATCAATTGTTACACTGAGAGGCATAGTGGAAAGCACTCAACATATAAGGGCAGCCCTAATGTTGTTTCTGTGTTGTTGTTTTGGCATGGGGGTTGGGAGGGTGGAGGATCTGAGAGGAAATAAGCATTGATTGAAAAACCACACAAAAAAAGCTGTACTCACTGTAGGAACTTAAGTGCCAGTCAGCTCATCTAAAATCATACCATTTGGTGGATCTAAAGAACCAGAGGACAGCTAAATAAATTATAGGGTGCTAGACCAGAGGAAAACCCCAGAAATCATTTAATCTTATTGCCCTCATTAACCAAATGAATACACGAAGGAATGAAGACTTTTCCAAAATCAAACAGAGTCCAGCAGAAGAGCTCTTCCTATTTCAGCAGATTGTTTTCTAGCTTCTGTATTGAAGGTATGTTAAGCCATTAAATATGTTTTTAAAAACAAGCAAAAAAAAACCACAATCTGCAAATTTTTGCTACCTATTATAAACACACACACACACACACACACACACACACACATTTAGTGGCTTAATATAATGGACATTTTGTGCTAGTAACAGAGGGAGCCAGAAACATAATTTTAAGTAAATGACAGTACTACTGTCATCATGCTAAACATATGGAAGAAAGGCAAGTTGACCACAACTGACCATGGGGCTCTATAGAGAATCATTGTTTTGCAACATAGTAAGGTTGAGAAGGTGGGGCCTCACATCTAAGATAGCCATAACCTTAACTCTGTGGATTTCCCAAGCTCACAGTCAATTTAAAAGTTATATGAGTATGTAACAGTATTGCCTTATGCTACTCAACCATAATTAAGGTAACTAACAAGAAGTTCTATGCCCAGGTATTATTACATTTATCTGATACCCACGCCTCTTTGAGTTATAGAGTCAATGAACCAAAGGAGTGAAGTAGGAACAAATGGAATGAAAACAAATGATGCCACACAGGTTTTGTGTTTGGTCAAAGAGAATCAGCTATATCCTGTGCAACTCACATAAAACCTCCCACAAATTTGTAATCCAGCATTCCAATAACAGGCAAACCTAGTGGTGAAGTAGCTTCTGGTAAGTCCTTGAACAGAAACGGTCTGTGGGGCAAAAGAGTATTAGACTCCTCTCCCCTTGGGGAGAGGATGACCTTAAGATGTGGGCTTCTCATAGGATTCAGTAGAAGTGTCCCTATGATGCAGTGGCTGACAGTAGCATTTGCATCAAGAGTTAAAGACAAACTAAAGACAGATATACAAAGGAAAGGTAACTTTAAGACTCTACACAGCCACTGAACCTTGGAGTTCATCAAAAAGCTACACACACGAAAGTAGAACTTCATGAAGATTCCACAAATGGAGAAAAGGACTTCCCAAAACCAAGACCTGTGAACTACCCTTTTATCAATTGTGTGCTCTCTAAATTTGAGACCACTCTCTCCTAGGATCTCGTGTGTGCAAGGAGAGAGTGTATCCCAGATTTGGAGGGCATTTCTATCTAGCAACTGTTTTTACTATACCAAAGTAGCAAATACTCCTTTCTAAAAATTTATTAACTTTGACTAAATGACAGCAACTGTTTAATTGATACTAGAGAAAACACTAGGTAGAGTTTTATGAGTAATAGGGTTATCCCTAGAACCCTTTGGAAAGAAATAGTAGCTGCCTTCTAGGGACCCAACCTGACAGGGCTAGTAGAAGTTACAGGAAGTAGGCAAGGAGGGGTATTATAAATGAAACATTACCAAAAAAGTTTCCTAAATTATTATTTGTTCTAGGTCTCCCTAGCAAATGTTTTAATTTGATCAGGTATATTATGAATGTTTCCAGGGATGGGCAAGTAAAGGAGGGGGGAGGTGAGAAAGACTGATGACATTCCATGATGCAATTTTATCAAGTCAAGTTGTATGCTTTTGAAAATAAAGTGTATGTTATCTTGGAGGAAAAGAAAAAAAAAGAGAGAGAAGTATCAGAAAGCATTAGAAAATTATAGTAGGAGGGACAGCTAGGTGGCACCGTGAGTAGAGTACCAGCCCAGGAGTCAGGAGGACCTGAGTTCAAATTTGACCTCAGACACTTGACACGTACTAGCTGTGTGACCTTGGGGAAGTCACTTAACCCCAATTGCCCTGCCAACCCCCCCCCCCCCAAAAAAGAAAATTATAGTAGGTCAGCCACATTAGAGAGCCTGATTATCACCCTCAGGTGGCCTACAATGATAGAAATTAGTTGCCAACGTGGAAGGGTAACTTGGTTTTAGGTGAGATTTAGGCAGGAAATAGAATGAAGAAGGCTCCAAGGCATCTAAGCAGCAGTGGAATGAACAGTTGTACACTCTTAGAGGTAAAGTCCTTATTTTATCTGACTCACTGGTCTGGCCATGATGACTTAACGGTGTTTCAAGGCACCCAGGTTGGAAAGCACTGAATTAAGAGAATTAGTTTTCAACCAAGATGCATGTTGCGCCAGGAACTACAAATATAGCAAATTGTTATTGTAGGCTTTTTTCTACATGTGGCTATTCAAGCAACTATTTTCCCACATATTAACTGCCCAAATTAAAATTTGTTATGACTTACTTATAAGATACCATGTGAAATGTCAGTCAAAAATGCCAATGTGATTGCCATCATTCTACATCTGGAATATTGTCTTCAATTTTGGACACTGAATTTTTGGAAGGATAGAGATAAGTTTGAGGGCAATCAAAAAAGGACAGATGGAATGGTGAAAACACTGTTGTTGTGGTTGCTGTTTGTCCTCTGTTTTTGAAGAGGACCATTGACATCACAAGATTATGTCTTGACTTACAAGTGAATTGGATTTAAGTGAGGCAACGTTGCATGAAGTCGTCAGCCTCACTCTCTCTTTATGAGTCATCAAAGTCCAGTGGCAGGACAAAAGTCAAGACAACTGGTGATGGCCTGGGATGCAGTGGATGACTTTGGCATCTCAGATACCTGACCCAGCTCTAATTACTGCACAGTGCCTGTGTCAGCCACCTTCATGGCTCTTAGAACAAATTGTTCTCATCTATCCATTCTGCCAGGGAAAGTCTTCACATGCTTGGGGTAGACATCCCCCTAACTCACAGACTGGTTTGAGGTCTGTCAGTTACCCTCATCCTGGTTTAGCTGGTCTGCTGAGATAGTGTACCACTGTGTGGCACTTGTGCCTGCTGCAGCTTTTTGGAGAAATAGATGAGAATTAGGTGAGTCAAGTGGAGACCACAGGTGGATGGGTGGCCCTGAAAAGGGTTTGGCAAGCCCTCACACCAGAGGGGCTAGTCCTCCTGAAAACCGATATGAAGACTGGTGACCAAAAATAATAACAAACATAAAAAATGGGGGGAAAGCTGAAGAAGAAATGGCTCATGAGGGCTGTGGCACTTATCCTTGATAATTTAGAGAACTATTATGGGATTAGACTTGCTCTCCCCCTGAAGGCAAAGCTAGAAGTGGTTGGTGAAAGTCCGGGTTCAGGTGTGGAGAATGTAAATATAGGATTATTATAAGGAGGAGGAAAAAACACTTCCTAATAATTTGAGATATCCAAAAGTGGAACAGGCTCTTTAGGACACAGTGGATTTCACTATTGGTCTTTAAGAAAAGGCTGGATGAATCACTTGTAAGCTTTGTTATAGAAAGACTCTTTACAAGTTTGACTGAGTTCATTCCCAACTCTGAAATAATATGATGCTTTTTTCATTAAATTGACCAAATATACATCATCTCAGTATCATATAAATAGAACATTAGAATAAAAAGAAGCACATAGGAAAAATAGGGCATTACGATTACAGTAATGCATGGCACATTGAAGATATTGCAATACAGATTGCCTTCTTGGTTCTTCAAATACCATAACATAGACACTTAGCAGGAGGCATGATAAGAGAGAGTCCTTGGGATCTCTGCTACAGAGGCAAATTGGGCTGTATAACTTTATTCAAATAACTGGAATCCTTCCTCAAAGTATTTCATGGGTGACATAAAGGCCTCGTCACTACCTATAAATTTTCTCCACTCCCCATAAAAGACTAGAATAGGCTGAACATGTCATACAATGTGTGAGATAGATTAAATTAATACAATTTCATTATAATGTTATATATAACATATAACTATACAATACATAATATAATATTTTTTATAAATTATCAAATTATATACTCTACTTCATAGGGTCATAGATTTGGAGGTATAAGGGATCTTAGAATCATCAAGTACTTACTCTCTTTCTGAGCTTTTCATAGTTTTAGGTGTACTAGTATTATCTTAATCTATCTCAGCAAAGTCTAAGTTCAAAGTAAAGAGAAGTTATCTAAATAAAATGAACTATGCAAATATTTATGAGTCTGTATCATGAAATTATAAAGTACACTTTCAACTTTGACATGAGTTATCTTGGTTATCCATATAACTGTTTTGGGTATGGTACATAAAAAAGAAGTACATGAAATAGTTCCTAGAATAGATTAAAATCTTCTTCTGGGAACAAGATTAACACATAGTAAAAAGCTAGAAAAGAAGATAAATGTTTACAGTATGATACAATGACACAAGATAAATGTTTACAGTATGGGACTAACTGCAAGCACAGTATAAAAGTGGTGTCAAATTCAAATAGAAATGGTGGCCACCAAACCACATATAAAGATGCCTGCAGACTACATATTGACTCAGAAAACTATGTATTGACCATATTTATGTTCTATTACATTTTGTTTATTTTGTTAATTATTCCACATTATTTTAACCTGGTTTGGACTGTACTTGGGAATGCTACCAGCTCTTTTCAACCCCTCTGCAATAGAAGTTTAGAGAAGGATGTAGTCAGTGTCTTCAGGGAGATCAGACTTCACCTGAGCATTAAGAAATGGGGAGAATGTGAAAAGCCAAGACATTCTAGAGAGCAAAAACAGTATAAGGAAAAGTATGGAGACAGAAATGACAATGCCATTGTAGAAAAATGAAAGATAACATTGGATAGGTTAGGTGAGGCCAGACCACAGAAGTCCTTAAAAGCTAGGCAGAGGAATTTGGGTTTACTACTGTAAGCAATCATCATTCCCAAGCACTGGAGGGACAGAAACAAACAAACAAAAAATAATACAGTGATTGCTATCATTGCCAATTCATGATTACCCAGCTGGCATAAAATTGAACTTCCTGATCAAGTTTCATCATGCTTAAACTTGCATATTTTCCCATACCTATGATGCAAGTATCTCTTGTCATGACTAAAAGGACAAGAAAATTCATTCAATCTGGCTTGAATAGTTAGCATAAATCAAATTTACCAGTCATTTAAATCTTTCTACTTGATGGCTGTTTGGAAATTAATCCCACATTACCACTGATTGGCCTCTAAAAATGTTAAGACTTGGGCATTAGGTTTTTGTAGTAAATAGAAAGTACTGACTACCAACTGCAGAAGAGATGCTCCTTTGTCTTCAAATGAAAATTGCACTTCCAAATGGTGGTATAGGTATAAGTGATCATTGCTGTGTGAGCTCATTTAAAATGTATAATTATGAGAGAGGTAAAAATATCTAGCTTATCAACATTAATTTAATTCTCTTGTTACTGAAAATATGTCTTGCTGGGGAAAAATCATTTAATTTCATTAGGAAGATTAGTAAAGAAAAAGTACTTCTTCAAGATGAAAACAATTAAACCAAATCAAGGTTAAAACATAATTTTAGTGGGAAAATATTGGTGGAAATGTGCTATTGACACCTAAATAAATCTGTAGGAAATGAAAGCAAACCTGAAATTCATTTCCTACCATTCACTTGCCCTTATTTGTACATTTTCCTAAAGCTGACATTGAAAAGACTGCTATTTTAACTCATTTTCTACAAACTTAAAGATTTCAGTTAACATATAAACCTAAATTATTAATCAACAGAGGCACCACACAAATTAAAGTAATTCACATCAATGAAGCCTAACAAAATAAAAATCTGTGACTAAATTAACATTGGCTCATCTATTATACAGTAATTGCTAAATAACTATAAAATACATTGCATACTGTTCATTAGTGTCCCAATTAGAATATCCTTTTCCATCCAACTCTCATGCACGTCAATATTTCTCTAAAAGGAATGTGGATATAATTACTTACCAAAATGGTAGTAACAATCAAAGAGCGATTGGATAAAGAATCTGTGATGTTGGCAGGTTTTCCCTTTTGACTTTCTGTCATGTTCAGGCCGCTGGCTGGATCCCAAGTTCCAATCTATAAAAAAACCATATGTACTTTATCAATTGTTCATCAGGCACCTAGGAGAGAGTACTGTCAGAGAAAAGTTAAGACTGCCAACACTTATTATTCACCTCTGCTACATTATCTGCTGTCGTTAGATTAAAGTCTGCTTGTTTAAAGCATGATTCAGTGCACTGTGAAGTGTGTCTGCTGAAGTGTGACATTAAGGAACAAAATGATCCCCTGAATTTCTAGAGCCAGTCTAAGTACTTAAATTTCCATTCAAACTTTCATTCACCAAGATAAACCACATTGGATGATACTCTGAGAGTTGGATAGATATGTCCCAATCTCATTCTAGATATATTATGTAAGAGGATGTAGGGCAAAATGAAAACACAGGGCAGAATATGGCTATCTGTAGAATTAGGTTTTAGAAGGACTTAGAATGCCTTCCTTGTTTAACATCCTAGACGAATAATATAGTAGAAACTTAATAACAGTTTAATGACTAAAGAACTGACTATATCACACTGTTTTTCCAATCACTGTCTTTCTTCATAATTTACCTTTCCAGATAGCTTTTCTATTCCTTTCATATTTTCTCATAGGCCAGTTTCTTAATCCATTTATTCTCCTTTATTACTTTCTCCTCAAACTTGTTTACTCTCTCTAAGCCCTAGGAATCCTTTAGTTGCAGAATACAGGAACACATACGGAGGTACACTGAGAATCTGATCAGGATGATGGAAGAACACTGGGATTCCTATAAAGCAAATGTGCTTATTTGACTGCTGATATTACAGGGTTGTTGTTCTTAAAAGCAACACACTGATTTCCTTGTGAACATCATCAATTCTCAGTTCACAATGATGCTGTCACATTCACACATACCTTCTCATAAGGAAAAAATTAAGGCTCATATCGACCATGACGAAATGAGTCAATTAACAAAAACAAAAGTTGGTTGATTCAGTGATAAACAAATACCCAGATGTGTTTTTTCTGCAGTATAAACCATACCAATCAGTTGATTAAAATTTCTTTTTAAAAACTGGTTATTTTGAAGTCCAATGCACATTGTCCTTTATTTGTTACTATAGTCTTTCATTTTTTTCTAGACATTGGTACAATGTCTGTGGTCCTCTGAATTTTAATATACCATCTGTTCTTTCCTATTATCATATTGGTGTCATCCTCAAACTTAATGATTATATTTTCTAACTTATTAACCAGGTTCATCTCATTACATAAAAGCTAAATATTAGTTCAAAGTTAGTCTTTGCAAATTACTTTCTATGTTTACAACATTTTGGTTATAACAGTACAACCAGCTCTTCTCTCAACCAAATAATTATGGACTTCTTACCCCAAGAATACATTAAGATAGATAGATAGATAGATAGATAGATAGAGAAATTTACATATATGTATACACAGACATATATACATATTGACCTATGTGACTGAAAGTTCTTCCCTTTTCTCTTTAGTTAACATTGGCTTCCCCACACCCATCCCCGCAGGATCATGTACCCCTGCATTTTCCTATGATGCCACAACAATCTATTTCTTTGCCTGAATCTTTGCATGAATCTTAGAATACAAATTTTTTGTATAGGTATTTTTTTCCTTATTCATAATGTACCTAAAAACTATTTTCCTATTTTCTTCCTCATATTTTTTATAAGTTGTGTTGTCATATTTGTCTCCTTTTCAAAGTAATAAACAATATGTCTTCACTGTGTATTTGTATTTTTTAAATCTGCAATTTTTTTCTGATAGTAGTTTTTGCATGTTTTTTCTACAATAGATTTTCTGCAGTAATTGTCCCATGAATATTCTAACCTGTTTTCTCCCAATCCCAGATGGGTATATAAGCCTCTAACCTCTGGTTTTGCTCATTCTAGACTGATGCTCCAATTTACTCTGTATTTTAAATATTGAGATTTTTAAAATACAGCTTTGATCACATCAATCCATGTCAAAAATGTCCACTACTTCCAAAGTCTAAGCTCCTTAGTTTGGTTTTTGAGACCCTCTATAACTTATCTTTCCAGTTTTAGTTTCTGATAATGACATATATATAATATGTATATATATATATATATATATGTATATGTCTGTATCAGAGTAGATATAATATTACATAATATTTTATATCATGAGTTTATTTCATATACTTATATCATATTGTATATTACAGCATATATAACTTATGCAATATAATTATATATTTAATATGATGTACAATGATATAATATATAACATATATGTTAGATTATTATTTTATTTTTATCATTATTTAAAGAACACAAACTAATGTAGTGCAAGCTGAGGAACAGCTCCATTATATATATATATATATATATATATATATATATATATATATAGCATATTATCTATAACATATAGTTTGCCTCAGTTCCTAATCTAGAAAATGAGCTAGAGGAAGAAATGGCAAACCGTTATAATATCTTTTCCAAGAAAACTCCAAATGGGGTCAATAAGAGTTGGACGCAACTGAAATGACCAAACAACAACAACAACCTCTGACTCCAGAGCCAGTGTTCTTTCCACCATAACACAGTGCCCCCCATTACTTTTGATAAAAGTAGAATAAAATTGGTATTTTTCTAATTCTACCTAAAATTTAGAGAAGAAATCTTTTTTAATTATTTTTATAGTTCCCATTATGAAAAAAACACATAAAATTTTGAAATTGTCTTAAGAATTTTATGCCAAAAGGAATAAAAACCTATTTAAATTTGAGAAACTAATCCAAACAAATGTCCTAATGTTTGGCATAATAGAACGCATCAAAAATTTACTTGGCACCTCATGTTTACATTAACTAACATCATCTACAGGGGGCAAAATGCAGCTTTCTGACAAAGAACAACCTAAAACAAAGGAAAAAAATAAATAAAAGGCTGCTCTGATTATACATTCTTTTGGCTGAATGTCAAATAGATCTGCCTTGAATGAGAAGTATCAACTGCATTCACTACAAAAATGCACATGTGATGAAAATGAAAGCAACTATAATGTATATGTTTATGTCAAAAACAGCCCCAACACAATGAGAATCAATCACAGACTTAATGGAACCATGGTAATCCTTCCCTATAGAGAGCTGCATACAGAACACGAAATGAAAGTTTTGCCAGAAGTATGCATCTTTTGTCTATTGAAGCTTTTGCAGTACTAAGAGTGGAATCATACACTTAGACAGAAATTCAAAGGTTATCTAGTCCAATTCACTAACCAGACTCTACTTGAAAACCATTAGTAACAAGGAACTTAGCATCTCTGAAGGCAGCTCATTCCACCTTTAGACACTATTAGGCAGTTGCTCCCTATATTGAACTAAAATTTGTACAGGCTTTCTGGTAATAAGTAAAATAAGTCAAATCTCCTTTCTACAGGGTTTTGCAGAGTGATAATTAGCTTCTGGATTGGAAGGAGAAACCAAAAAGATTGGAAGGAAGTTGATTTTGTACATTACTTTTTCCTTATACCTAGTTAGGTCAACGTTGTTACCCCCACAAGAATATAAGTTTCTCAAGGGTAACAAATTGATTTTGTTGCTTCTTTGAGTCCCCAGAGCTCTGAAGCACATAATAAGTGCTAAATAAATGTTTGTTGATTGATCGACTGCTTTACTTGTAGATGACAGCTCCATTTAAATTTATATGTCATTGAATATATTCAACAGCTAGAAAGTTCTATTGTAAAAGCACATTTTAAGTAACACTAAAAGATTCAAATCTATGAAGTACATAGAATTTTTGGAAACATTGAAAACATAGTGCATAGAATTATTGAACTTTAGAAATGATAGAGATGGTTTTAGGTAGATACTATTTATAATTTTGAGGAAGGTTCCACTTATTCCTATGCTTTCTAGTGTTTTTAATAGGAATGGGTGTTGTACTTTGTCAAAAGCTTTTTCTGCGTCTATTGAGATGTTCATATGGTTTCTGCTAGTTTTGTTGTTGATATGGTCAATTATGCTAATAGTTTTCCTAATATTGAACCAGCCTTGCATTCCTGGAATAAATCCTACCTGGTCATAGTGTATTATTCTCGTAATGAGTAGCTGCAATCTTTTTGCTAATATTTTATTTAAAATTTTTGCATCAATATTCATTAGAGAAATTGGTCTATAATTTTCTTTCTCTGTTTTAACTCTACCTGGTTTGGGTATTAGTACCATATTTGTGTCATAAAAAGAATTTGGTAGGACTCCTTCTTCACCTATTTTCCCAAATAGTCTACAAAGTATTGGAATTAGTTGTTTTTTAAATGTTTGATAGAATTCACATGTAAAACCATCTGGCCCTGGAGATTTTTTCCTAGGGAGTTTGTTGATGGCCTGCTCAACTTCTTTTTCTGATATGGGGTCATTAAGAAATTTCACTTCCTTCTCTGTTAGTCTGGGCAGTTTATGTTTTTGTAGATATTCATCCATATCTCTAAGTTGTCAAATTTATGGGCATACAGTTGGACAAAATAATTCCTAATTATTGTTTTGATTTCCTCTTCATTAGAGGTGACCTCACCCTTTTCATTTTTTATACTGGTAATTTGATTCCTATCATATTCCTAACCACCAACAAGCATTATTTGTAATGGGGATAAATTAGATGCATTCCCAATAAGATCGGGGTGAAACAAGGATGTCCATTATCACCCCTATTATTCAATTTGGTACTAGAAACATTAGCTGTAGCAAGAAGAGAAGAAAAAGAAATTGAAGGAATTAGAATAGGAAAAGAAGAAACTAAATTATCACTTTTTGCAGATGATATGATGATTTATCTAGAGAATCCTAGAGAATCAAGTAAAAAACTACTTGAAATAATAAACAACTTTAGCAAAGTTGCAGGATATAAAATAAACCCACATAAATCCTCAGCATTCCTATACATTACTGACAAAGCCCAACAGCAAGAGATAGAAAGAGAAATTCCATTCAAAGTTACTGAAGGCACTATAAAATATTTGGGAGTCTATTTGCCAAGACAAACCCAGGGCCTATATGAACATAACTATGAAACACTTTTCACGCGAATAAAATCAGATCTAAATAAATGGAGAAATATCAGTTGCTCATGGTTAGGCCGAGCTAATATAATAAAAATGACAATTCTACCTAAATTAATCTATCTATTCAGTGCCATACCAATCGAACTACCAAAAAAATTTTTTACTGAGCTGGACAAAATAATAACAAAATTCATTTGGAAAAACAAGAGGTCTAGAGTATCTAGGATATTAATGAAAAGACATGCTAGAGATGGTGGCTTAGCCACACCAGATATTAAACTGTACTACACAGCAGCAGTCATCAAAACTGCCTGGTACTGGTTAAGAAACAGGGGTGTGGATCAGTGGAATAGGATAGGTACACAAGTAGGTGAAATCAACAAGTTTAGCAATCTACTCTTTGATAAACCCAAAGAGGCCAGTTTCTGGGCTAATAATTCACTATTTCACAAAAACTGTTGGGAAAATTGGAAAATGGTAGGGCAAAAACTGGGCATAGACCAATATCTTACACCATATACCAAAATAAAGTCAAAATGGGTTCATGATTTAGGAGTAAAAATTGATACTCTAAGTAATTTGGGAAAGCAAGGAATAGTTTACTTATCAGATTTGTGGAAAAGCAAAGAATTCATGACCCAACAAGAGATAGAGAGCATTACAAAATGCAAAATGGATAATTTTGATTATGTCAAATTGAAATGTTTTTGTACAAAAAAAGCCAGTGCAACAAGAATTAGGAGGGAAGCAGAAAATTGGGAGAAAATCTTTGCAACTAGTATCTCTGATAAAGGACTCATCTCTAAAATATACAGGGAGCTGAGCCAAATATATAGGAATACAAGCCATTCCCCAATTGAGTAATGGTCAAAGGATATGAACAGGCAGTTTTCAGAGGAAGAAATTAAAGCTATCTACAGGCATATGGAAAAATGCTCTAGATCGCTGCTGATTAGAGAAATGCAAATCAAAACAACTCTTAGATAACACATCTCTCCTGTCAGATTGGCTAAAATAACAAATCAGGAGAATGATAAATGCTGGAAAGGATGTGGGGAAATTGGAACATTGTTGCATTGCTGGTGGAGGTGTGAGCTGATCCAGCCATTTTGGAGGGCGGTTTGGAACTATGCCCAAAGGGCTATAGAAATGTTTATACCCTTTGACCCAGCAATACCACTTCTAGGGTTGTATCCCAAAGAAATCACACAAGCGGGAAAAGGACCCATATGTACAAGAATATTTATAGCAGCTCTCTTTGTGGTAGCCAAGAATTGGAAATCAAAGGGATGCCCATCAATTGGGGAATGGCTAAACAAGCTGTGGTATATGAAGGTGATGGAATACTATTGTGCCATAAGAAATGGGGATGATGCAGACTTCATAACAACCTGGAAAAACCTACACGACATAATGCTGAGTGAGCGGAGCAGAGCCAGGAGAACATTGTGCACAGCCACAGATATATGGATTCCGTGAGGACCAACCCCGACATACTGCGCTTTTCTCAGCAACCTAAGGGGCAAGGACAACTCCAGGGGACTCACGATGGAGAATGCTATCTTCATCGAGACAAAGAACTGCGAAGTTTGAATACAGACTGAGGCACACTACATGCTCGCCTTTTCTGCTTCTCTTTTGTTTTTGTTTTTGGGTTTTTTTTTTTTTGGTTCTGTTTCTTCTTTCTCATGATTCATTCCATTGGTCAAAATTCTTCTCCATGACTTGACTAGTGCATAAATTAATTCAATGCGAAGTTATACATGGAAGTTATATGAGACTTCATATCGTCTTGGGGAGGGAGGGGGGAGGGAGGGGAGAAAAACTGGAACTCAAAACTATGTAGAACCGTGTGTGGTAAACTAAAAATAAATAAAGAAATTTATAAAAAAAAAAAGAAATGATAGAGAGCCATAGTCCAATTTTAGAGCTAAGAAAACTGCATTATATGTCTCATCTAAAGCCCAAAGTCACAGAGCTACTTACTGCCAATACTGGAACTAGAATCCAGAGCTGTAATTCTTATGGATAGAGTAAACACAGTCACTTTTATACATGAAAAATGTTAATATGCTCTCAACCTTTACTGAAAGAGCTGTTATTCAATGTCTGATAAATTAACCTAGATAGAAGTTATCTATTTGGTCTGATTATCTGTCCTCACATAAACAGTCTATCTTTACCATTGAGAAACTTCAAAAGATGAAGGCCCATAGTCACAAAAATTGCAGTCTGATAACATTCTATTAAAGGCTATTTCTTCAAGAAAGGAAGTTAAGTGGAAGATTAACCTTGAAATCAAATCCACAGCATTCAATTTGTGTTTAGCACAAATGTGATCATTCTGAAATAGCCTTAGGAAATGCAAAGGTTTCAGGCAGCATATTCACTGAAGGCTGGAAAATAAATTCCCTGGAGGCCAAAAGAAAATGCAATGGACATTGACCAGACTACTTCATTTCTCTCCAATTATATGAGATATTAAAAGGCAACTTTTAACAACACTGCAGTCCTCAGACAAGGAAGATTGCATAGCATATAAAAGTGAGCCAGCACAAATTAATTTTACAACATTTTTAGTGATGCCAAAAGGAAATGTTTGGGTTCAAGTCCCGCTTAGTACCTACTTCATTTTCTTAAACAAGGCTTGTCTAACTTCAGATTAAAAACCCATGACCAACATCTAGAATTTCTCTGACACAGAGAAGCAAGAGAAAGTCACCACTGAAGGGAGTTTCAGTGGTCAGCATGGTCATGTGTAATAAACTAAATACTATATGTTCAAAGATCAAGAAAAAAATTAAGTAGATTGAATTGGTTATCCATATATCATTCCAGAAATAACATGGATAGGATATTACTATTTTAATAACTGCTGATGTCAGTGATGCTTTTAATTTACCTTTTACATGGAGAAATTTCTCATAGGCAAGAAAAAAGTTAATAGTGTATGGTTCCATAGCTGTAATCAGTCACAGAGTCACTAAAATTATTGAAGCAATTTTACAACAGAATTCTGACCCTAGAATGTTTTCATTTTTCTAAAGAACCTAAGGTAGATAAGTTTTCAAAATAATTTTTCTCCCTTTTCAAACTGTAATAGAAGTCAGTTTATCTTAATTATCTTTTATTTTGGAATGTTAAAAAAAAGACTGATTTAAATTTAGGGCAAAAAAATTATTGATTTCTGGCACAAGTTTCTGCCTAACATGATACAAACACACACTTTGTAAATTAATTTTGTAATATTCACATTTGAATCTGTTGTTGCTTCCATGATTCACAGAAGCATAAATCCATTGATCACCTGAATAATAACTAAATATGCAAAAAGTAAAGACTTGTTTACATGGCTTTAAATATAAACAAAACAACTCTAAATTTTAATATAGAAAAATTTTAACTTTTTAGAGGTTTAAAATCATGTAAAGGTTAATACTCCTAAGTTATCTCATTTGCTCTTCAAAGAAAAATTTTAATAACCTTCATCATCTCTTGAAATCTTCATCTTTTACATTTTTTAGTGTAATCAAAATAAAATTGAAATAAAGGCCATATAAAATGGGTAAAGTTGATGCAGTATTAATAAATTCACTAAAATCTTTTAAAATATGTGGTATCATAGAAAGAATACTAGACTTGGAGTCAAATGACCAGGGTTCAAAAGATTTCTGTCTTTGCTATTTCCTAGGAACTCAGGTTCTTTAAGATTAAGAATACAGAGGTAAACTAGATGGTCCCTGAAAGTCCTTATAATAATATCTCATGTTTGCCTAGCACTTTTAGTATTGAGTATTTCTCAGATTATTAAATCTTGTTGAATTGGAGTTCATCAAGTTAGCATAAATATATCATAAAGGCTATGTAGGTGGACAACAAGGTAGATCAGAAATAAATAGGTAAGACAGAATGACATATATGCATTGTTTTCCTAAGCTGATCCTTGCTGTGAAAGCATGTCCTTTAAAAAACAAAACAAAACAATAAATATTTTTCAAGTGTTTATTATGTGCCAGGCTGCATAAACATATATGTATATGTGTGTGTATGTATATGTATATGTGACTTCACTGATGTGTATATTCTCTACAGCAATCATGTCCAATTCACATAGAAACGGGGATCATTAAATTGTACACAGGATTCCTGCAAACCATTATTGACTTACAAAACTACATATTAACATATGTTTTAAAATTTATTTTGTTAAATATGTCCCAATTACATTTAAACTGTTTTGAGTAGCACTCAGGAATGTTGCAGGCCTCTTGTAGCTAGTGGGTCACATTTTTCACATTTCTGCTCTACAATATTACAGATCACGGGCTAAACTATATGCCTTTCCACCCATTCAGTATAACTTTAGTCCATATTCTCAAATAAGTTCATCATATTCAACATCCATTCAACATTTTGGGGACCTTCTTGCTTTCTCTTAACATCATAAGGTTACCAATGAAGCTCAAAGGCTGTCCAGTACTAAATTCTTGCTCATGTCACATGACATCTCCTTTCTTATTTTCAGTGACACATTTCTTACACAGAACACTATATGCTGGTTTATACTTATTTCTTTATTGCTTAAGTGCTATAGTGATAGCCTGTTCATATCCAACATGTACTTTCATATTGCCCTAAGGGTGAAAAAACATTTTTAATTTTTTTAGAGACTATAGTGTTATAGTGACTTATAGCTTTGAGACCACATTCCTGGAAGAATATTGGCATTGAAAAAAAGGTGGACCTTTATTTGTGAGATAAATTTGAGATCATTTAAGGAACATTGAAATTTACCAAAAAGCAATCCTTCTCACTCTCCTATTCCTTTATAAGCCTTGGCTTACCTAAGAAACTTGAGGAAGAGAGAGACAGACTGACACAGACAAGCAGAAACAATGAGAAACGGAAGAAGATGCAGAGAGACATACACAAACTGATAGAGTTGAGCTTTCTATGTAACCCATTCAAGCACATCATGATATGGAGAGTAAATATTATTCATCTACTTGGTTTTTCCTGTGTGGATGGCTAAGCCAAATGCTGTTTATTTATTATGAATATCATATGAAAGACTTTGCAGTGTTTCAAGGCTTGACACTATCATCTACAAACACAAGCACCTGGAAGAATTCATCATCTACTGCAAATCCTTCTTCAATTTGAACTCTGTGCTGGATCTCTCCTTTGGTATGGGCAAACACCTTTGTAGAGTTTTGCCAGTTGTTATATCCCTCACATGACTGGTCAGAGGTTCCTTGGGCCAAATTATCTCCGTTATATTTTTCAAGATTTTTTAAACTCAATTTTGATGTACAGTTGGGAAATACCTTATTGAAAGAGAGATTTTAGGGAAGAATTTTGCTCTATTAAATTTTATAGTCAACAATAAACACAGTAGGATCTCATTCTCTACATCTTTTAGTCAATTGCATAATAGTTAAGATCTAGACTACTGTGGAAGTTCACTTGTGAAAGCTTGTTACTTGTGAAAAACACTCCATCCCTCCAATCCAGTCATTTTCTCTGTCAGTCATCTATGTCTGGAATGTTCTCTTTACTCAGCTCTTCCTTGTGTCCTCTCTGGCTCTCTTCAAGTTCTAACTACAACCCCACCTTCTAAAGGAAGGCTTTACCAACCCCTCTTAATTCTAGTGCCTTCCCTCTGTTAATTATTTCCTCTTTATCATAGATAGATAGATAGACAGACAGACAGACAGATAAATAGATAGATACTGTGTGTATATGTATATATATACATAAATGTCTTAGTCATATATATCTGTTCGCTTATTGCCTCTTCCATTATATTGTGAGCTTCTTGATGGTATGAATGTCTTTTGCCCCTTTTTATAACTCTAGCTCTTAACACAGTACCTGGCTTATAACAGGAACTTCATAAATGTTTACTGACTAACTGATTGAACTTACTTCCTTAATATCTCATCAAAGATGCCCTTGAGGAGTTTATAAATTATTCTCAAAAAATGTTATTACATAGGAAAATCAGCATATTTATTGATAAGTGATAAAGTTCTCTCAGTCATCTTCTCCTTTGATTATTAATAATGCCTGAGATTTTTTAAATGCCTTTGTTGTCTCTTCCATCCTTCCCATACATTTTGAATCAATCCCTCAATGCCCACACAATTGTGTTACCTCTGGGAAGGATCTCTTCTAATTACCCTTGTTCTAATCTAGTTGTTTTTTCCTTTCTTTGTTCTCTTTAGTGACCTTTCCACCTCCTCTATAAAATACATAGCAGACTGTGATGTTAGAGTCTAAGTTCAGGGCTTCTACCTTCCTTGAGGATAAAAAAGTTATAATTTTTAAAAGCTTGCAAGTCTTTTCCATTTTCTCCTTATTGTTCTGTTTCTATTTCATCCTTACACACCCTCAGTATGACTATGCTAATTCGTATCTCTCATCAAATATTTTTAAACTGATTTATTGTGCCACTTTGTTTTGTGATATAATCTTCCTTCTTCCTTCTCTGTATATTACAAATGAGTTTATACTCTAAACCAGTATTTTCCTTGACCACCATGTGTCTTTGAAAGTTAGAAGTGCTTGCTAAGATGCTTTTTAATCTCTTGTGCTGTCCTCACTATTAGAATTTACTCAATTTTATTAAATTATATGAAATTACTTAAATTCATGTGGTTTCTATGCCCTGTACATATTTTGATTTTTAGTTTCTAATAAATTGTTAACATATATCATATTAGAGTTGATTTAATCACACATTATATCTTTTTCTTATTTATGTCCTTTATTTTAGCTTTACACTAATTTTGATCTTTGTTCTAAGAGGTTGATGGTCTGCCATATGCAGATAGCTGATTTAGGAATGATTCCCACATCAGTAGTAATTTGTTATCTATTAAGATAGAATTTATTTCATGTCATTCTGTTTGTTATGTCTAGAATCTTCTAATTCTTTTCAAAAGAAAATATTCATGACATATAGGTAAAAGGCTTCTGTGTAGTCTATAAATCTTTGGCCTCTCTCATTCCCTATTCTTTCTTCTTATTTTCAGCATATTTTATGCAGCCTCACCTAAGCCTACCTAAAGTTGAAGCTATCAAATATTTAAGTGTACATTTATTTAACTTGAAAGGTTTTATGAAGTTCTTCAAGAATGTATCTACTTTTTTCATCCTCTGCTACAGATTTTGCTGCATAGACTACAAATATTTTCATAATGATCTTTTTGTAACTATTTATTATGAGTACTGTAAAACAAAATAACAAAATATCCCATGCAATTATGTTTCCTGTTGCTCTTGGATGCATAGTAAAAATCATTGCCAACAACCCATTTATTTGCCTTTCAAAAGAGAACGTGTGAGCCATCCTCCATTTACTTGCCACTTCCTTCTGTCCTTCCATTTTGTTTATAGTAAAAATGTCAAGATTGGTATGATTTATTCCCCTTTACTAGTATGTCAACCTGTTGGTCATTGGACCAACCTCTAAGAAACCTGTATTACCTGTGCATCACTATGAGACACCTAAGTAGGACTTTTTGTGGAATAATAAGCAAACAAACTTATAAAGTATCCTTCATCAAGACCAAAGCAAGGTCTTTTCATTCTACACATATCTTTCAAGCTGTCCTTTTGTTATTTTCTATTCTTTTTCAGGCTTTTAATAGAATTTTTTCTGCTTGGAAACTTTAGGGATGAATACTTTGGGAGGGAGTGGGATATAATGTGCTGAGCCCAGGGTCTTAAATTTCTAGGAATAGTCCTGGACTTGGAGCTGGAAACCTCCACTTCTTAAATGTACTGCCTATGTGATAGGTCACATAGGCAGTACATGACTCAGGAAAGGATCTGAAAGCAACTTGGTTCTAGGAAAAGGCCCACTGCTTGTTTCTAGTATGTATCAGTCAGACTTTTTATTTCCCATCTAGCCTCCTCTCTCAATCTGTCAGACTATCTTCTTTTCTTCTGATTTATTTCCTTAACTGGTACTTTAAGCCTTGCCTTACCTGGGACTCCTCATCCATAGCCTACTTTAATCTTATATTCTAATATGCATCCAAAGCTGCCTTATCTCTCATAGCTTCTTTTAAATTTGTAATCTAGTGCCAAGTAACATCTAATTTCAGGATCAAAAGTCATACAAATCTCTGATTCATGTTAGCAAGGGGACTGTGCATACAATAATGTTGATACAGATTTTGCATTACATTTCTGAGATTTGGATAGTCTGCAGAGTACCTGTTTCTGCCCCTCAGCACACTCAGAATTCTATATATGTATAGAAACACTTCAACTGCAGCCTTAGTGCAACTTATATAAATACAAATTGTCTTAATGCACTGATTTCTGTCTTAAGCCCAAAGAATAAAAAAACCTTGGGAGAGTGTTTATCCATGCACTCATAGGAATTACAAGTAATTCAGGAATGACACCAAGAAAAATGGACCTAAAAGTATTATGTACAAGTTGTTCAATACAGTTCCTGCATTCATATTTCATCATGTCCAAGAACACAAGGTTTTCTAGCTCTTAGTTTACAAATGAGTTATAAGACAACCTCCCTCCATTTTTTTAAAGAACCCTCATCTGCAAGTCATCAGTACCTGGAAACTCCAGTAAGCAAGGGAAGAAATTCTCTTCACGAATGCAACAAACATGTGACACCAATGCAGATATATGACATACTTAACTTATAGCCTTGTGGAGCTACCTGCCTTAAGACACTGAGAATTTAAGTGGCATGCCCATAGTCACAAAGCTAGCATATGTCAGAGGCAAGACTTAAACCCATCTCTTCTTGAGTTTAAGGCAAGTTCTCCCCATCTACCATACTGCCTCTCATAAAATATCCAACTAACTCTAAAATAATATTTACCTCAATCACAACTTCTCCTCATCTGTCCACCTAAATATTTATTTTATCTATGATTTCCAATGCATCTCTCAGGAAAACACCTTGCTGGGTCCTTTACAAATATAAGCAAAATTAAATTCAAATAATTTTAAGCTAAGCAAATATTCAGTTATCATTTCCAAACCCTTCCTACAGTTTGCCTTCTAAAACAGTGGAGTTAAATCAAGAAAAAAAATGACTCAGCTCCCCGAAGAAATATTTTGCAGGCAGCCTGATATATTCTGTACGTGAAATATACATATATTGAATTAATTGTTTTAGCTGGTTTTTTTTTGTTTAGTTGTTTAATATGACTCAGAGTTAAGAAAAATACTTTCTCATTTGGTTATTTTTCTTAGGCAAGGTGGCAGATTCTCTAAAAGCCTAAATGGATATAAACTACATATGAATACCTATAGAAAACCAAGTCTTTTTAATTATAATGGTAATGAGATACTAAAACTAATCAACATGGTGTGCATCTCAAAGTGATAGGATAAACATGTGGCACAAGTAAAAATATTTAAATTGCCTAAAGGAACACTTTACCCCATTCCCTAATTGCATGCCAATTCTCTAATTTAGTGATTATAAAGGGAAATTTGCTTTGTTGAGATATTCATTAAATATAACTTCATTCATGGAAGTAAAATATATCCCCATGTTCATTGAGGTGTGAGAGCACAGCCTAGCACTCTTTTCATAAGGAAGGAGAAGTTGTTTTATACTTTATGTCCTATTCCAAGTAAGTTGAATGTTTCAAGTACCTTTTCAAGACCTTCCTCCTTCAGGCTGATCACGTCTAAATCAAAATCTGTCCTTAAGCCATTGGTTTTGTTGAAAGTTATTCTGCCTGTGAGGCCTTCCCAGTGGGCCTAGGAGGAAAGAAAAAATAATGTCCATAATTAAGTAGAAGGTAAAGGGAGAACAGATAAATGCTTCCCAGGGTGGAAAGAGAAATAGTTTATCAACTTTAAATAATTTACATTTCTGATGCTTTAAAGGAAAACAACAAAAATATTTTGTATTCTCTTCTGATATGGTCTGGACCTCTCTTTGACAATACATGTGCATGACTGGGATGTGCATGATTGGCTAGGGATAGGGCCCAGATCTGCACTTTAATTGAGTTAGGGAACACTCAGTAAACTCCCTCTAGCAGAGACGGTTGTCTTTGTAACTCAGAGTTGCCTAGAGTACTGAGCAGCTAAGTGATTTGCTCAGGGTTACATATCTCCAATATAGGTGAAGAGGACTAGAAATTAAGTTTTCTTGATTCTAAGGAAAGCTCCCTCAAATTGAAATGAATAAAATATTACTTCCAAATTCATACTAAAGTGAAATTACTCTGTATGTTTACTGTGAAGAAAGTTACATCTATGAAGATTTACATCCAAATTTCAGCAACAATCACATCTTCTTTGGAACACCCAGCTTTTTATATTACTTAGTTTCACATTAAAAATTGTAAAACTATAGGATTCAAAGCTATTTAAAACTGAAGGGCATTTGCAAATGGAAAGAGCACTGAGCTGGGGATGCAGGTGGTTGGAGGATGATTATTCTATTTTCTGCACACGATAAGATCATCATATGACTAGTGGCAGAAAGCTTGATTTTCCCAGAAGAAAAGGATAGTTTTACTCAAAATGGAATTGTGGAAATTAGTGAAATAAGGTACCCTTGGTTTGAGTTTCAACTCTTCCACTACTCTGGGAAACAATGCTGGGTAAGTTGCTTCACCTCTCTGAGACTGCTTTCTCATATATCAAATGGGAGAGGGGATAGATGAGATGATCTCTAAGGTCCCCTTCTTGCTCTAAACTTATGATATAATTATAGTCTTTTAAAATTCATAGCTTGTGTGTAAATTGTTCATATTGTTAAAATAATTGGATATTACATCCAGAAAACTACTGGGAAATAATATATAGAAATTTCCATTATTGAAACTCATTAATGTAAATTATCACATCAGACATCAATTTAAGACCAAAAGAAATTATATTAATATGAAGAAATAATTTATGGATTTTAGTAACAAATCCTGAAAAAAAGTCATATGCATTCATAACTGCATAAATTTCCATAGGAAAAAAAGAAAAAAAGAAAAACAACACCACAAAAAGGTACAAAAATGCTTTCATGTTTTAGCTCTTTGTCTCTATTTACCCTATTATAGAATCTGAGGGAGCTCGTCTAACCAAATATTCCATATATTTACAATACACTTTGCCCCACCTTTTTGGTATTCATTATTAAAATATTATTCTTTTAATAATGGCATTTGAACCACTTTCAAATGAAAATGCTAATTGTTCTTAAAAGAGAGAGACAGAGAGAGAGAGAATTAAACAGGAAAAGGTCCTATGTGTTAGAAAATAAAAACACCACAAGTATATTATCTGGGTTAATGCAGCTTGAGGGCAAAAGAGACAAAGCTACACTTTTTTTCAGTGACATACCTCTTTAATTAGACTCATAAAGCGGGTCCCAAAGCGCCATGGCTTGTGCCGATTACATTGTAATGAACTGACAGTCATTTGTGGGAACTGTTGGACAGCAACTGACACCACATGGACAGCATCATACATTAGAGCTGCATCAGTCTGAAATTAGAATGAAATCAATGCAGTGAAAATTATGTGTAAAATATGAATCAGGGTCTCAAAGAAGTATATGGGGGATCATTTTTCTTCAAGGAAGAAAATAATGTCACCATCTCAGACACTCTATTGAATAAGATATTGTTGCCAGATGACTAAGCACCCTCATGCACACACACACACACACACACACACACACACACACACACACACACACACACTGACACACATACATCTATTGGTATTTCTTTTCTTTCTTAAATGAGATCCTCAACTGTAAATTATCTCAGGGCCACTAATGAACTTTGGAAAATATGTTTTATATATACTATGGCATATAGATAAATATATGAGAGAGATACATATGTATATATGTACAATATACACATACATGGACTAAACATGTTATTTCACTGGTATAAGAAACCCCCTCTACACATGTAGTCCAGCACCTTTTCTTTGCGTAACAATGTTAGAGAGTTGGCTAGATCATTGAGAGGTTAAGTGACTTGCCCTGGGTCACACAACTAGGATATGTCAGAGGCAGGAATGGAACCCAAGTTTTCCTGGTTTTGAGAAGCTCTCTACTACACCAAGTTGCCATAGATAAATAGATGGTAGATAGATGATAGATAGATAGATAGATATAAAGATTAAATGATAAAGATTCTAGACATATAGGCAGATAGACTGATATACATAGAAACAAAAAAGTTAATATTTGTTAATATATCAAACTATATAATTCATATACACGCATACCTGTAGTATAAGTAAATAATTGCCTTATATAACAAAAAAAGTAGATTTTAAAAGTGCCTGCCTAATTATCATACTAATATACAAGCCTTGTGCTTCTCTCATCTTAGATTTTTAGAAAGATCCAGTCCCCGAGATAGACTGTGTTTTCAGGTCATGGTACAGTCTACTAATCCCCTTTCAGGAAACTAGCTTAATTCTCCTGATATTAATTTTCCACTTAATTTTCCAAATGAATAAAAGATGACTTAAGTTGCTTAACTAAAATGAATATTAATCCTCTCATGTCTGGATTCCCTCAAATGAATAACCTCTTTGGGTGTTGTATATGACAAAAAGTTTTGTCTAGTCAAAACAAACCAGAAGCTCACTGTGTTCTCAAGTGCTGTGTTAAGAGTGCACTTACACTGTTTTTGACAGATAGATGCAAGCCCTAGCATCTGAGAAGAGGACCTTCTTGACACCACTGGTGGGAATGAACTTTGTTCCATCTGCTTAGCTTGCTTTAGAGGAAACGGACCTATTTCCCCTTCTCATCTGTGTAATTAGTCAGCCGTGAAATGAGTTCCAAATAGACAGAACCCTGTAGATTACTGCATTTGCCACAATGCAATGTAATGGCAAATTAGCACAGATCAGATGTTTCACACATATGCATCCCACTGTGCTTTACAACATAAAATGCAGGTGTGCAAAACAAAGTTTACATTTCATTACATGTTTTAGCATTTCAGAAATCTACTAATATGGCTCAGATTTTTAATCAAAATATTAGATTTGATCAGAATAGTAGAGGTAGTTGGGAAATCAAAAGTTATCTGGTCCAACTCCCTCATTATACAAGTGGAACAAATGAGGTGCAAAGAAGTGAAATTATTTGTCCCAAGTCTCCCAACTTGAAAGCAGCAGAAAGGATATAACTGCCCCACATTTTCTGTTTCCAAGTACAATGCTCTTGTCACCTCCACATTCCTTAAGGATCACACATATATGCTGATACATATAGAGCTGATTTCACATAATATTCTACTTGAAGTGCTCCAAGTAGACAAAGCAATCTGAAAAAAAAATCACATTATTGTAAGAGATGTGCTTATCATATATCCTTATTTTTTCTGTACACTTGGTACTAAATAATGAGTTTGACTGCTTTTTAATTTTTTAACCCAGTTGGCTGAATGGTGTGATTGTTTTGTCATATTGTAGATCTAGACAGAGATAATTTGTCAGTCAGTGGCACTCCCACAAGATTACAGAGATATATCTGTTTATCCTAGGCTAGCATTCTTGTGGCAACATTCCATATATATCTAAATTTATCAAAAAGCTCCATAATAATGATTATGGACATGAATAACAATTAAATAACAAAATAAGAGGCAAATTATTAGATGTATCACTCCTTCCCCCACAATCATCAGATCATAATGGAGTGGACTTACATCTTAGAACTAAGGAAATTTGCATTAAAATCATAATACTTGACAATGAATACTGTCAATATACTGAATACTGAAACCATTTGGAAAAGTTCTCTCATCTGACAGTCTTAGCTTCCAGATTAATGGGAATAGAAGTGTTTCCTATATAACTAATCATGGTGTATAAATATCAATTCATAATCATTAATGGAAAGTATTTAAAATTTCAAATTCTAAGACAATCACTTATCTAGCATTTAAGTGCCTACTATGTGCCAGGCACTATGCTAAGCACTGGGAATATAAAGAAAGACAAAAAAGAGACCTTGTTCCTGTTCAGTCTCAGAAAAACAGCATGCAAACATCTATGTACAAACAAGATGTATACGGGATAAATTGGGGGTAGTTTCAGAGAAAAGGCACTAACATTAAGGACAAAGTATTCTTGAAGAAGGTTGAAATTATCTGAGACTTGAAAGATTGTTGTTGTTTGTCTTTCATTCTCGAAAAGGACCATGACATCAGGAAGGTGATGCTATGATATGCAGGTGAATTGGATTTAAGTGAGGGAGGGCTGTGTAAAGCCTCACTTTCTCTTCAGGGGCCATCTCAGTCCAGTTGCCAGATATGGATCAGGACAACTGGAGATGGCCCAGGATGCAGTGGGGATCATTGGCCTTTTCAAGCTAAGGTCTTTCATATATAAGAAGTAAACAGTTTGATCTTATTGAAACTTGAAAGAAGCAGAGAAACTAGGAGGTAGAACATTCCAAGATTCAGTGAAAATGTTTAGAGACAGCAGATGGAGCATTCTGTGTGAGAAAAAATGATTTTTCTTAGTAATCATTGCCTGGGAGATTCAGAGGTTCCCCTCAACCCCCTTCTTTCAAGTTCTGACTTTAAGTTCAGTTTTTCTTAAGAAGGATTTTTCTGATAATAAGACTATATTGAGTCTCCTTATCCTGGTCAAACCCCAACCCAAGACTGAATTGATTTAATCAAAGGTGCTAAAGCTCCATTGTGTTCTGCTCAAGCTTGGGTGGAGACAAATTTTTCTAAGTGACCCAAGGCTGGGAGTGGTGCCCTATGGTTGGGGGGTGATCTGATAGAAGAGGTATTTCCACTGTCAGGAGGTAAAATAATGATAGGGAGATATCAGCCCCTGTTGAAAAGGTATATAAACTGGGCACCCCAACCCCCAAATTGAGCCCAGTTCTAGACTGGCTCCCTTGGAGGGGCTCAGTCTTTGGCTGCAGCTCACCTGCATGCTGCCAGCTTGAGAGAAATAAAAACTTGGACTCGGACAACCTAATGTCATTTGTCTTTCTTATATCAAACTCTGCCGGTTGACATGTGTGAGGACCATCACTTCAAAAAGACCAGCATCACTGGATCAAAGAGTAAGGAATAAAGAAGGGAGTGAGGTATAAGACAGCTGGAAACAGCAAGGTTATGAAAGGCCTTAAAAGCCTTTTATAATATTGTAGCAAATAAATTCTCTATGAGCTAGAGAAGGAAATGGCAACCCACTCCAGTATCCTTACCAAGAAAATGTCAAAATAAGGTCATGGAGAGTAGGACCTGGCTGAAAATAACTGAACAATACCACAACATTTACCAATCAAATGACTTCATACCTTAAAACATTTTGGATCATCCATGATCAAGCTAGTGTTTAGTGTCCTGGATGTAGTTTTTAGAGAACTGGATTTGGAATCAGGAAGAGCTAAATTCAAATCATGCCTTAGACACTCACTAGTTATATAAACTTGGGCAATTCACAACTTCTCTGGGTCTCCATTGCCTTATCTGTAAAATGAGAGGTTGGACTGAATGGCCTCTGAAGTCCCTTCCACCTGTAAATTATGATTATATGAATTTCAAGTGCCTCAGCAACACTTATATTGACAAAGTGTCAAAAGGATGAAAAAGTGAGATAATTTATTGCAGATAAATTGAAATTAACACTTTACTTGAGAAAATAGCAATTAGATACTTATAACAATGAAACCCCAAAAGAATTTTATATGCATAAGAATGTTGTCTTCTTATAATACAATTTGCCATTTTTTTTTCCATATTGTATTAACTACTGTCAACATTAATATTCAGGAAGTGAAGATGAGTCTCAAGCCTAGGGTTACTTTTAATAAAATGAATGACAGTTCTCCTCTGTTATTTCCTTTAGAAGCAAAGGCCACATATTCAAGTGGCTTAATATTACTCTGTCATGAAGAAATTACAGCCTGAGGAAATTTTACATTTTCCCAGGGAACTGGCTATATGTTTCATATAGAATTAAATGATTAAATTAGGAGAAAAAAAAATTTTAAATCACACTGAATAAATTGAAAAATCCAAGCAAATGAGATTTTTATATGTTTTGCTATAGAATTATGTGTTGGATTTGGGTACCTAAGCTCTTTATACATGGGTTTTGATTCGTTTTGTTTTTAATTGGGTGGATAGGTAGTGATTTTCAAATTACATTCAGCCTCCTGCATCCCAGATTTTCTGAAAGTATCTTGAAACTATCTCCTTTAAGAAACCACAAGGAAAATACCATTTTCTAAGTTGCCTTAAAATTGACACCAAACAATGGAATTTTTAAAAATTCTGACAACAAAGATGAAAAAGACACTTAAATTTTCCTGTTGTTCACAACTATGGCATTTTTCTACATGTTGCTTGGTAAAGCTCAAAGTCAGCATTAGTTATAATATATATAATGTATATATTCATTTATTTATTTTACAAATATTCATTTCTCCCTCATACTGTTTTCACTGAACCATTTTAAAAATTAAAAATAATACCCTGATAACAATATTCATAGTCCAATAAGACAAATTTTCACATGGTTCACATCTAAAAATGTGTATCACATTTTGCATTTCAAGACTATCACCTCTATGGCAGATAAGAAGGGCCATGTTTCATTTTTAGTCATCTGAATTCATGATATAATATTGCATTATCAGGTCATTCTAATGTGTTTTTCTTTAAGAAAGTTATTTTCATTGTATGAATTGAAATTATACAATTTATGAATCATCAATAAAGTACATGATTACACGCAATATGTTTTTATTTCTAGTGCGCATGTGGGGAGATTGTGCAGACAGAAAAAAAAACTATGCACTACAGTGTTCACATGGCTCAAATTAAACAATGCCCATGCTTTTAAAAGTTTTCAGCATTACTAAGTAACATTTAAATTTAATAGAACATTGTATAGGACATAGAGAATCACAATTAATAAAAAAATAATCAATGAAAATGCAATAGAGTGCCAAGATTTATCCTGGCTTATTAAATGGATATGTTCTTAAATTGCAAGCCCTTTGTAGAAAGGTTTTGTTTTACTTATTTTTTGCAGCAACAATACTTTGCATATAATATGTATTTATTAGTTTTTTGTTGAATTGAAGTGAATTTAACCCAGCATGATACAAATTAGAGAACTTTACTATCTATTTGTCTAGAAACCCTAGATAAGTGACTAAATAGGTAGGTATAGACAATAAAAGAGTATTAAAGAACAAATTTGAGTAAGAGTACAAAATAGGGTAGGATAAATAGCAGTACAAAGAAAAGAAATTACATTTAAGGACATAAGAATAGAAATGTTACTAAGCAAGAGGTGGTTTAGGCTTAAATAAAATTAAACTACCTAAAATAAATTTGAATTTATTTACGAATGATCATCAATAGAACTATAAAGGAGTTAGATATAAACATTACTACTCACATCTTCCTAATGCGAGTAATTGGTGAATAGAGAAAACTTCTATTTGGGACTCAAAAAAGGATCTTAGGGATGGTCTTCACTAGTCCAAACACTCCCATTTTATGGATAAGAAAACTGGGAAAGTAGAGTGATTTGTTCTAAGACATATGGGCACATAGCAAACTTTGTTTTTGAATTTAGCTCTCATGACTACAAATTCAGAACTCTTAACTTCCTCCTTCCATATCTATTGAGTGGCATAGCACTGATCTTTCTAAGATGTAAATATTTCATTGAATCTGTGAGCTCAGCCACAACTGGGGTCTTCCCATCTTTCATGAGAAAGATCTCTGGAAATCCATGAAACAAAAACTGTTTTGTGTACCCAAGTTAGTACCTCAAAGGTGGACTGACAAATGCCACTGATGATATTTTAAATCCTTATTTGAATTCTTACTAACATGCAGCCTGCTTTATCTAATGCCTAGACCTGGGAAGTGATGCTAATTTCCACAGCTGAGAGCTATTGCAACAGAAATTGGTCTAGACACTGAGTGAAATTTCATCTACCTCAAGTTATCTCAGGACTGATGAGGTCCCACAGCATTGAAGGAACCATGAAGTATGCTTGGGTGGCAATGTTGTTTCTTTTCACCTAAAATGAGTGACTATACGTGTTTTTAAAGGTCTACAAAAACAAAGTCACCTTTTAAAAATTTCTGAGAACAAAAACTGATATTTCTATTTTTTCTTTACTTTGTTTCTATCAATTCAAAACAATCTAATTTGCAAAGACAAAAAGTTAGCATGGGGTTAAGCTAGTTATTTTCTATATCTTTTGCTAGCTCTATTACATGAATCCATGCATTCTAGTCTATTCAATAAATACATATAATGTGATCATGTTATATATTATTATATTATATATTTTACATTATATATAATATAATTTCCTAGGTAAATATATATGTTCCTAGATTCTTTCTCCTGGAGAAAACAATTACTACCCCATTGTTCCCATGCATGTCAAAGTCCTAGGGGACAGATGTCACATATACATAATTGATATAGACCTTTTTTTAAAAAACCATCTTTAATGTTTATTGAACAACCACTCTACCTAAAGCACTATAAAGTGGTTTGGGGCAGTTTATAACAATAAACATTTTCTGAGCACCTGCTGGGTGCCCTGAGGTACTGTGCTTGGTACTGCAATACAAAGAGAGAAGGCAGAAATATGAGGGGTGGGCGGTGTTAGTCCCAGACTTCAAGAAACCTCTAGTCTGCTAGGAAATTGGTGGAAACTACAATAGATACATACCTAAATACAAAATGTGTTGAGTGATACAAAACAGTTTCAAGAAAAAGCAGTTAATAAATGGAAGGAGTCAGGTTGAGGAAATCCAAAAAGCATTGAATAGGAGATAACACCTGAGTTGTATTTTGAAGGAAACTAAGATTCCTTGAAGTAGAAGTGGATAGCGAATACATTCCAGATGTAGAGGACTAATTATGTAACAACAGATGATGAAATATCATGTATAGGGAACTGCTAGCTAACCAGTTTGATGAGAATGAAGTGCATGGAAAGGGTAATAATATAAAACTAGAAAGATAGGTGGGAGCAAGTGCGTGAAGGGTTTTAAATTCCAGGTTTTGGATTTTATATTTCATACTAGAGGTAACAGGGAGCCGCTGAAGACTTTAGAGAAAAGGAGTGACTCAGACCTTTATTTCTTGATTATCAGTTTGGAATTATACAGAGAATGGAGTATAATAGGTAAAACACAAACAGCATTGAACCAAAACACACAAACTCGAAAAGTACTGGCACTGCATTGGCTTCTCACAGTTAAACTAAAGGCTCCTTTGAGGCATAATTCCATTAAAAGTCAAAATGACACATTATTGATTGTCAGATAAGCCTCTGTTGGTGTGGATAGGCCTTTCTCCAATGTAAGGGCAAAGGCAACTCTCCACCTGATCCTGACCCTCTACTATCCTAAGGCCCCCACCAGTTATAAGAACCAGGGTCACATTCATTCTTTCTATTCTCTATGAAATGGTGGGTGGATTGGGATTTTTACATTCTCTTCCCTACCTACATCAAACAAATGTTTTATTTAAACATTAAGAGAAACAGCTATTAGGGAGTTCTGAATCAAGTGTGATAACACTTTACCATCCAGCAAAAACTCATTACCTCCCAAAGGTAAAGTGAACCAAATCTGCCAGCCACAACTCAAAGCAGAAAGGAATGTTAGTGGAGTCTCAGTCCTGCTCCTAAATGAATTTATAGTAACAGATCTAGTGAACACATTTATCTTTCTCTTAAATAAGTGCAGACAGGTCCCTTTTGAGATTCGAATGCCAGCTGGCATGTGGCAAATACGTTCTGCAACTTCTAATTCTCAGGCTCAATTCATTTTTGAATTCCCATTTGAAGTACAGTATGAGGCACAGAAAAGTAACGAGAACTAATAGAACAGAACTGGATTAAGAGTCCTAGCTACACTAATTATTTGCCCTTTCAACTACAAAAAAAATGCTTTCAATCTGTTTCTGCATCTGCAAAATTTGGGTAATTACAGATGCTAACCTTTCTCAACACTAGACATATGAAAAATCATTCCCTTAATCATCAGTACCATCAGGAAAAAATAAAAAAAGAAAAGCAACACTACTATTGATTTTCACCCTAAAAGGTAAAGAAAATAATGGTGATTAGCAAGGGGAGGGGGAACATAAGCTGTATCGACTAACAACAGATAATCACAAATAGAAGAGCCATTTAATGTTAGAAAAAAATGTTTATTGGGGAGGGAACTCCTTTTTGATTTCTAATGACTGCCTTTGATTGATGTAGGGAATGCTCTTGGCTTCTCCCATCTCCAGAGTTAGGATAAGAGTCAAGTCCATAGGCTACATGTTGATACATGCAGACAGATATGGTATTTCCTTAAGTTTCAATTCAGAGATTCCATCGTTGAACATATATATTCCAAGGAGTACAAAAACAGGGAAAAGTTACTTATGTAATAATATATTCATAACTTTTTGAGATAGGGAAAAATGGTAATAAATTAGGTACCTACCCAAACGGTATAGGATTACTCAGAAATATGACTTGTTTTTAAACAGGGTATTTGTTTTTTTAATTTTAAAAAGGCTCAGTTGAACCAGTACTTCTAAAGTACCTACTTAGGCTCTGTGCTAGCCACTGGAAAAACAAGGGAAAAAAGGAACAGTCCTTGATTGCAAAGAACTTACATGCTATTGGTTTTACAGGAAGGAGGCTATATATACATACACACACACACACACACACACACACACACACACACACACACTATATATATATCCTTAGGTAATGGCACCTGATTGAGCTGAGCCTTGAAGGCTTTTCTAGATTCTGCCCAACCTCTACCCCTGCCAGACTGGTTCTCTTCCCCAATCTAAAAATAACTTTTTGAATATACTTTGTAATTGTTGTTTCCCTCCAGCACCATGTAAGTTCCTTGAGGGAAAGACTACTTCATTTTCATTTTTATAACCGCACATAGAATCACAGACTGGGCAACGAAATGTAGCTGGAAAGACTGGAGCTTATAGGGGAGTTCAACCATCTCATTTCATAGTTGAGGAAACTGAGATCCAGACAAGTAAAGTAAGTTGGCCAAGCTCACACAGGTAGCAAGTGTCACAGTCTGATACTTTGACTCAAGAGCCTGTATTCTTTCCACTGACTCAACAGGGACTCAACAAATGTTTGTTAAATTGAATTGAAGGGAACAAAGGATTGCAAGAAGCAGAGTTGATTGTGCAGATCACGAAAGGCACAGGGGACAGCCTGTACAAAAGCAGAGAGGTGGAAGATGATTTATTGTATGTGGAAAAAACAAGTGGGCCAGTGTGGTGAGAACACAGAGTACACAAAGGAAGGAGAGTAAAGGGAAAGCAATGTGAAAAGATACCTGGAAGCTAGTATGGTATGGATTTTGAATGTCAAAGGAGTTTATATTTATCTTAGAAGTAATAGGGGCCTATTCAGGCTTATTGCACAATGGAGTGATATGGTCATCCTATCCCCATCAACCCCATCACTAGACAGATGTTATATTAAGAAGTTACTTAACTAAGACAGATTATGATATAGTGACTAGGGTGTGAAGAACAGGAATGGTGGCTGTGATTAGAATGATACAAATGTGGGAATGAGGAAAAAAAAATTGAAGTTAAAGGTAAAGGATCTGTGATCTCTGCCCTAGTCTATTAATGTATTGGAATTATCAGAGACTGACATTATCTTGAGGATAAATGTTCTTCCTCATATCTTAGGGAGACTAAGTTTTCATACTTCTCCAACCTGAATATCCTCTTGGTGGAGCTGTTGAGTTGGTATAATGGCAAGCAAAGTGGGACTTTTTGCTGTTTTTTTTTCTTTTGGAGTGCTTCTCAGTACTAAGGCAATCAAGTGCCTTTGATTGAGCCTTGCCTTTGTTTAAATCAAGGGTCTTTGATTGAATCAAATCTTGGATGACTTGCTTAAGTCACAAGAAAGCCTAAGTCACATGTGTTTGAGTCACATGGTTGTGACGCCCCCTGACCCTGAAGAAGTGTATATATTCTGGGGTTAGTATTTTGCTTTGGGGGTTCACTCATTGGAAGAGTATTTGCGTAGAGATTCTGGGTAGCCGTTAAGAAGCTCCCCTCTCCTTGGCTTTGAAAACTCAGATGTTGGTGCTTCTCTCTCTGGTAACTATGTATGTGTTGCTATGGACAGACAGTTAGAAGCCTTGTCTTCTTATTTGTGTTATTTGCTCTGTTTATATGACTTCCGTTTGTAATTTCTGTTTGTGTTTTCTCTGAAGTTAAGTGTGCTGACTTTTCCCCCTGAACTAAGTAAATGATATAGATATGTGTGTGTGTGTGTTTAATTAAAGTGAGAGTGTAAACCCCCTTAAAGTTGCTTTCCTTAGAAAAGCAGATCAAAGATCCTGTGTTAGCAGCCCTCCTGTGTGCTAGTGTTATTGGCCTTACACCTCCACAGAAGCTGCTAGCAGCATTGTTTTTACAATTTGACAACTTCCATTTTATCTTCTGGACCTTCCTTTCTAGGACTTACTCAGAATCTACTAAATCTACCAGACCCTCAAAATCTGGCAATTACAATAAGCAAAACCTCACCATCCCTCAGAGATAAAGTGAACCAAATATGCCAACTATAACTGCAAGCTCACAAGAATGTGACTGCAGCCTTAGTCCTACAGAGTCAAGCTGTGTGATCATTATATTTTTTTTAAAATCAAGCAATGGCATTGAGGATTTACCAGAAGGGATAGTCTTGAAAGGAGTAGAATATACTGATTCAAGTCAAGTCAATAAGAAATTATTAAACACTATGTGCCTGGCATTTTGCTAGACATCAAGAATACAAGAAAGGTAAAAATAGTCCCTGCCCTCAAGGAACTCACCTTCTAAGTGGGGAAACAATATACAAATATTGTTTGCATACAAGGTATATACATGGTAAATTGCAGGCACTCTCAGAGGGAAGACATGAATACTTTGGATTAAAGTTTGTAGTATTTTTGATGGGCAGCTAGGTGGTGCAGTGGATAGAGTGCCTGGCCTATAGCCAGGAAGATTCATCATCCTAAGTTCAAATCTGGCCTCAGACACTTACTAGCTGTGTGCCCCTGGGCAACCCACTTAACCCTGCTTGCCTCTGTTTCCTTATTTGTAAAATGAGCTGGAGAAGGAAATGGCAAACCATTCTAGTATTTTTGCTAAGAAAACCCCAAATGGAGTCACAAAGAGTCAAAAAGGACTGAAAAATGACAGAACAACCAAAGCATTTTCTATGAGTCTGAATATAACCTGGTATCTCTCCATGTCAGTGTTTATGGGACCACAGATGACAGGATCATAGATCTAGAGTTGAGAGAAAAGTAAAATGATTTGCTCAAGATCACATAGCCAATATGTTCCAGAGGAGATACTTCAACTCAGTTCTTCCTGACTAGCTATGAACTAGCCTATGGCTGCTTCTCCAATATGTGTCTCTATGGTGAATGTGTAAATACATACACATGCATAATTTGTGGACATATAAAGAGATACATATGTATATGTCTATATACATATTTGTTAAGCTTGGTCTCTACAGCAAAATTATAGTTCAGTTGGAATAAAAGTCTTCCTGACATAAGAAGTGACCCTTCTTTGCATCCACAAATAGTGATTTGGGTTTAAAACTTAACAAGAAATTAACCATTTTAATATTCCATTAGGAAGAGTTTGTACACAACCAGCTAAATAACTTTTTAGAGTTTATAGGATTATAAATTTAGTGTGAAAGGAATCTTAATGATCAGCGAATCAGAGTATTATAGATTTAAATCTGACAGAAACTTTGAAGTTCATTTGTAACTGTCCCATCATTTTTATAGATGAAACTAAGGAAGAAAGAAGTGTCGCCCAAGGTCCCAAAGACAGTAAATGGAAGAATAGGATTCAAACGCTAGCCCTACAATTCCAAATCTGGAGCTGTTTCTACTGCATCATGGATCCCTGGGTTCATAGATCTTAGATGTACAGCTAGAAGGGACCTTTAAGGTCATTTAATCCAATATCCTCCTTTTACAGATGATAAAACTGAGGCTCATGTAAATTAAATTACTTTTCCAAGGTCATGGGTAATAAACGGCAAAACCGGGATTTGAGCCCTGGACCTCTGATTTCAAATCAAGTGTTTTTTCCATAGACTCATAGAATTACAGATATAGAAAGGTCCTTCAAATTATCTATTCAAGCTGCTCAGTTTTTAAGAAGAAGCAACTGAAACCTAAAGACAAATTGACTAGCCTATGGCCACATAGCTAGTGAGTAGCTGAGTTGACACTAGAGTTCCTATATTGGGAGTTCCTTTTTATGCTGCAGCTTCTTTATCTACATAGTTTGAAATACAAATGTTGCTTTGTAGCTGAGATACATACACACGCACACACATATACCTATGTATACATATAACATATACATATATACCTATGTATACATATACACATATATACCTATGTATACATATATGTGTATGTGGGTGTATACATGTATATATATGTGTGTGTGTGTGTGTGTGCATGTGTGTGTGTATACACACATACACACACACACACATATAGAACATGGCTATTTTGTACAATTTTCCCAAGAATCATGAAGCTTACCTTGCATATGTTCTCTACAATTTTATTTCTCTACCACATGCACTGTCTCTCAGCCAGATAATCCTATTTTTTTTATTGCCCCTATTTCCAAACACCTTGAAATATTTATACACAGATTCCAAGATGGCTCAATGGTATTTAAATATAGTGTTGAAAAACTCTTTACTTTTTAGTTATAAATGATTAAGGAACAGATGTGAAGCAGGTTTTTTTTTAATGCCAACAGGTTTTCAATTAAAAGTTTCATTTACTGATGTAATTATTTTACCTAATTATGTTTTTTCACTAAGACAGGCCATTGAGAGATATATATCCCCTTTGAAAGATGTTTCATGAAACTCTTGCCGATGTCCATGAAGCTCACTCTATTGATGAGTGTGTTAATGAACTCCCTAGCAACAATATAGCTAGCCTTAATAATTTAGGTCCTGTTAAGTCTTTTTTTTTAACTACATTTGGAACTGCTATTGATCTATAGAAGAGTCAATATCAAGGGGAAGTATTCTTCGAACTTCCAACTGGTCTCCAATAAATCCAATTATCTTAGTATATGGAGCTTAAACAAATTAGCTTCATGAAATATTTTTTATTATATTCATCAATACTATTTAAAATTTCTTCCTCAACATGATGAATTAAAATGGATTTTTAAGTTTGATGACAATTTTAATATTTTCTAATCCAAGTAGGGTAACCCTACAACAAACAAAATGCATTATAACCTCAGGGCTTCCAAGTATGTTTATTTAAACTGTTAATCCCCATTGCCTAGCGAACTTCAGCACTGTAAAAAGGGGGACAGAAAAGAATAAGCATTTACATAGTACCTGCTATGTGCTAGTAGCACAGAACTTCACAGAACAAATCCCCTCAATAAAAGGATTTGTTCTGTAAAACTTGTACTCAGTCAAAAGGCTGGACTCAAGGACATAGAAAGCCACCAGTGGTCTTGAGGCTGCAAGTTCTCCACCACTGTAAGCAAGGGACTATGCTAAACACTTTTACAAATATGTTACAAATATTTACAAATATTTTTACAAATATTTTACAAAAATCCTTTGATCCTCACAATAGCCCAGAGAGTAGATGTTATTATTATCCTCATGTTATATTTGAGGAAACCAAAGAAAAGAAAGGTTAAGTGACTTGCCCACAGTCACATCAATAGCAAATGTCTGAGGCTAGATTCAAATTCAGGTCTATCCTGATTTAAGGCCCAGTATTCTATCCACTCTGCCACCAGCTGCCTCAATAAATTACCAGTAAACACTCTTGTACTTGGTTTTCCTCATTTGCAAAACTGACCATATGATTACAGGTAGCTGGAAAGAACATTAAATATCATTTGAGACAGTGATGTCAAACTCAAATAAAAAGAGAACCTCCTTATCCATATCTAAGGATCCCTGCAGATCACATATAGACTTGGTTTTAAAATATCAAATTATCTGCTTTATTATATTTTAAATTAGTTTGTTAAATATTTCCTAATTACATTCAGGATACACTCTGAGTGTTGTAAGCCTCAAGCAATCTGTGAGCAGTATGTCTGACACCTCTGACCTAAGACATTCCCTTCATTTTGAGATGATAAAATTGGTTAAGTGACTTGCCTAAGATCTTACAGCTAGAGAACAATAAAGCTTGTTTTTAAATTCAGGTCCTTTGGATATAGATCCAGTGATCTTTCTGCTAAATTACGGGAATGTCAATAGTACTTATGTGTGTGAAAAATAGTCATTTAAAATATAATGAATGACAATTTTTAAGCTACAAAATATCAACCTATCCAGACTTCAGAAAAATCTGGAAAGACTTGCATGAACTGATGCTGAGAGAAGTGAGCAAAAGCTAGAGAACACTGTACACAGTAACAGCAATATTTTGCAATGACTAAGTTTGATAGACTTAGCTCTTCTCAGCAATGCAAGGATCTAAGAAAAGTCCAAAAGACTCATGATGGAAAATGCTATCCACATCCAGAAAAAGAACTGTGGAGTCAGAATGCATATTGAAGCATACTATTTGCTCTATCTTTTTTTATTTGTTTCTTCTCTCTTATGGTCCTCCCATTGGTTCTAATCCTTCTTTACAACATAACTACTGTGAAAATATGTTCAATATGAATGTATATGTAAAGCCTATATCAGACTGCATGTCTTCTTGGGGAGAGGGGAGGGAAGGGAAGGAGAGCAAATTTAGAACTCAAAATCTTATGGAAATGAATGTTGAAAACTAAAAAATAATTAATTAAAGAAAAAGAAACACAAGTGGTAACAAAGAAAAAAAATACCAGTCGATCTTTTTAACACAGATGTTCTTCCAGGATCAAAGCTGCAGGTGACTCAAAATTTAATGTAGAAACTGAGGGTTCAAATACACGGCAGCATATTTCTAGTGATCATCTTTATACAATAATTGGTTTAAAGAACTCTTTTGCTGGATAAATCAAAAGATCTGTTTATAAAGTTTAACTAATAAAATTCATTTTAATTGAGACATTGAGTTAAGGCCTTGATGTGTGCCTTAAAGGTACAGTCCTTTTTTATTTTAGTCAGATCAACTAGAATTTAAGAGCCTAATGTTCTAGGAGGCATTGTGTTAAAGGACAGTAAATTATTAGAATCTTATGGTTTTTTTTTAAATTTATTTATTTAACATATTTAGTTTGCAGCATTGATTTTCATAAGAGTTTGAATTACAAATTTTCTTCCCATTTCTACCCTCTCCCCCTACTCCAAGATGACATATATTCTGGTTGCCCTGTTTCCCATTCAGCCCTCCCTTCTGTCACCCCACTCCCCTCCCATCCCCTTTTCCCTTCCTTTCTTGTAGGGCAAGATAAATTTCTACACCCCATTGCCTGTGTACATTATTTTCTAGTTGCATGTAAAAACATTTTTTTTTTGTTTTTGAACATCTGTTTTTAAAACTTTGAGTTCCAAATTCTCTCCCCTCTTCCCTTCCCACCAGCCCTCCCTAAAAAGTCAAGCAATTCAACATAGGCCACATGTGTATCATTATGTATAACCCTTCCACAATACTCATGTTGTGAAAGAGTAACTATAATTTACCCCTTCCCAACCCATCCCCCTTTATTGAATTTTCTCCCTTGACCCTGTCCCCTTTTCAAAGTGTTTGTTTTTGATTACCTCCACCTCCATCTGCCCTCCCCTCCATCATCCCCCCTTTTTTATCTTCTTCCTCCTTTTTTCCTGTGGGATAAGATACCCAAATGAGTATGTATGGTATTCCCTCCTCAGGTTAAATTTGATGAGAGCAAGATTCACTCATTCCCCCCTCACCTGCCCTCTCCCCCTCTCCCACAGAAGTGCTTCCTCTTGCCACCTTTATGCGAGATAATCCACCCCATTCTATCTCTCCCTATCTCCCTCTCTCAATATATTCCTCTCTCATTCCTTAATTTGATTTTATTTCTTTTAGATATCTTCCCTTCATTTTCAACTCACCCTGTGTCCTCTCTCTCTCTCTCTCTCTCTCTCTCTCTCTCTCTCTCTCTCTCTCTCTCTCTCTCTCTCTCTCTCTCTCTCTCTCTCTCTGTATACACACACACACACACACACACACACACACACACACACACATATATATATACATACATTCACAATCACATATATATACATAAACATATATATATGCATATTCCTTTCAGCTACTATGATATTGAGGTCTCATGAATCAAACACATCATCTTTCTATGTAGGAATGTAAACAAAACAGTTCAACTTTAGTAAGTCCCTTATGGTTTCTCTTTCTTGTTTACCTTTTCATGCTTCTCTTAATTCTTGTGTTTGAAAGTCAAATTTTCTATTCAGCTCTGGTCTTTTCACTGAGAAAGCTTGAAAGTCCTCTATTTTATTGAAAATCCATATTTCGCCTTGGAGCATAATACTCAGTTTTGCTGGGTAGGTGATTCTAGGTTTTAATCCTAGCTCCATTCACCTGCAGAATATCGTATTCCAAGCCCTTCGATCTCTTAATGTAGAAGCTGCCAGATCTTGGATTATTCTGATTGTGTTTCCACAATACTCAAATTGTTTCTTTCTGCTTGCTTGCAGTATTTTCTCCTTGATCTGGGAGCTCTGGAATTTGGTGACAATATTCCTAGGAGATTTCTTTTTGGCATCTATTTGAGGAGGCAATTGGTGGATTCTTTCAATTTCTATTTTGCCCTGTGGCTCTAGAATATCAGGGCAGTTCTCCTTGATAATTTCTTGAAAGATGATATCTAGGCTCTTTTTTTGATCATGGCTTTCAGGTAGTCCAGTAATTTTTAAATTATCTCTCCTGGATCTATTTTCCAGGTCAGTGGTTTTTCCAATGAGATATTTCACATTGTCTTCCATTTTTTCATTCCTTTGGTTCTGTTTTATAATATCTTGATTTCTTATAAAGTCACTAGCTTCCACTTGCTCCAATCTAAATTTTAAAGTAGTATTTTCTTCAGCGGTCTTTTGGACCTCCTTTTCCACTTGGCTACTTCTTCCTTTCAAGGCATTCTTCTCCTCATTGGCTTTTTGGAGCTCTTTTGCCATTTGAGTGAGTCTATTTTTAAGGTGTTGTTTTCTTCAGTATATTTATTTGGGTCTCCTTTAGCAAGTCATTGATTTGTTTTTCATGGTTTTCTCACATCCTTCTCATTTCTCTTCCCAATTTTTCCTCTACTTCTCTAACTTGCTTTTCCAAATCCTTTTTGAGCTCTTCCATGGCCTGGCACCAGTAAATGTTTTTCTTGGAGGCTTTTCTTGTAGGCTCTTTCACTTTGTTAACTTCTTCTGTCTGTATGTTTTGGTCTTCTTTGTCACCAAAGAAAGAATCCAAAGTCTGAGACTGAATCTGGGTGTGTTTTCACTGCCTGGCCATATTCCCAACCAACTAACTTGACCCTTGAGTTTTTCAGTGGGGTATGACTGCTTGTAGACTAAAGAGTTGTATGTTCCACTTTTGGGGGGGATGCGCCAGCTCTGCCACACCAGCACTCCTCCTTCCCCAAGAACCCCCAACCCGGACTGGGCTTAGATCTTCAGCAGGCTGTGCACTCCTGCTCTGATCTGCCACTTAATTCCTCCCACCAGGTGGGCCTGGGGCCAGAAGCAACAGCAGCTGTAGCTACCCCACCTCCGCTGCCCTGGGGGTGGTGGCCGAACTGGGAACTCCTTCCACTCCCGCAGCTTTTCCCACTAACCTTCTCTATTGTCTTTGGTGTTTGTGGGTTGAGAAGTCTGGTAACTGCCACAGCTCTCTGATTTAGGGCACTAGGGCCAGCTCCGCCCGGCTCCTGGTCTGGTTGGTCCCAGCTGCTCATGCTGGGCTCTGCTCTGCTCCACTCCCAGCTCCCAGCTCCCAGCTCCGTGTGTGATAGACCTCACCCATAGACCATCCAGGTTGTCCTGGACTGGAGCCCTGCTTCCCTCTGCTGTTTTGTGGGTTCTGCAGTTCTAGAATTGGTTCAAAGCCATTTTTTATAGGTTTTTGTAGGGACTTGGTGGGGAGCTCACACTAGTCCCTGCTTTCCAGCCGCCATCTTGGCTGCACTCCCGGAAGTCAAATTATTAGAATCTTAATGTTAGCATGCTAATATTTCACAAGACTCTAGTTAACCCTCTCTGAAATAAGCCTACATCCATGGGGAATTTTTTCAAAATAGCTTGTTAAGAAATAACTGTCACTTGGTGAATTTGTTGCCAATTTAGAAAGGAATGGGGGAGCATGATAAGATTGCATTTTGGTATATGCCAGTCTGACCAGATGCTTAGGATAGAAATGTCACTTCTCTGAACAAATTTGAGGCAGAAACCACTGGTGCAGTCAGAATGCAATAGGGACTAAGATGAGTCTTCAAAAATATCAAAGGTATAGGTGTTTTGTTTTGTTTCTTTACACACAAAGGGAAAGAAATGACAGATAGGAATCAAACTTTTTGGATCTGACAAATTAAATTACTACAAAGGGTGCAGGTTCCCAATCACGTCTAAAAAGAAATCAAGATAGTAGCCCCCAAATTCTACACCAATAGGAATAGGTATGTTTTCTGAGAGCTTGAAACTTTCCTGATATCTGACAAATAGTGGCAGAGTAGGTACTACTATCAGGATTTTATGGTTCCAATTCCACAACATTATCTTTTCTATTCTTTTTCTCACTTATTTTTTGAAGGGGTGAAGGGAGGAATTTCTATGGCTTTCTTTTGTTTTGCTTATCACATTGACTTCAAAATATACCCTTCTTCTCTCCCCATTCCAGTGGCATCCCTTGTAACAAAGAATAAAAAAGAGAAAAAGAAAGCACTACAGTAATAAAAACCAATACCTTAAGCACATTTGACAGTATATCTATTTTTCTATACCAGACTGTACCTCTGTCTGTCATTCTAGCATGTCTCCCAAAGTCTTCTACTACACTTTCTGCTCTATAATACTGCCTCTCTCAAAATAAAAATTGTGCTTAATAGTCATATAATAGAATAGCGGTTTAATAAAAAGATATCCTAGTGATATTTTTCTCTCCAAAATATTACACATAACATTATATATGCTTCAAAAATATTGATCATAACTGGTATTTTAGGGACATGAAAATAAGTCTTATTTTCTTTATTTTCTTAAATTATTTCCCTGACCTTTGTCAATACCTTCAGTTGCCTCAGACCATAGGCTTCATAAATCCACTTCAAGCTTCAAGCTGTTCCTAACTAAAGTAGTTTGTAAAAACTATAAATTAAAAGCACCAGTCACATCTTAGATGAGTCTTACTAAAGAGATTGAAAGAGTTAAGGCAGGGAAGAGGAGAGGATAACTGGGTACCAAACTAGGATTTATAAGCTCAGAAAGTCTGCAGAATATAAAATTTAAAAAATGAAAACATAGAAATAGAATTAAAAATTGCAAATAAAGAGCAAAAAGAAACACAAACCAGAAAACATGTTCAGAGACAAAGAAGAGCTGATAACTCAGACAGGCAGTCAGAAGTCACCAAAAGAGAACTGCGCATCAACAAGGCTGTGTGGATCAAGATATTTTTGTTCTTTTCCTAATTGAAGTGTATGGGAAAAACAGTCATTATGTTTTTCTATCTCCCTTCTCCTTCAAGAGTATCCAACCCAGATCTTCACCCTTAGACATCCTGGAGTCTCTGAACCTGCCCCTCACCTTCTCAGTCATCCACCCTCCCTGCTAGAATCCTTGCTCCAGTCCATCAAGTCAATTTTGGGGGAGGAGGAAAGAGAAGGGCAGAAGCAACAGGCATGAGAAATCTTCATTCCTTCATGTGAAAGAGATGTGTTCCAGGCAAGCCAAATTAGAACTCAACACATTTTCCTATAGGAACATTTCTATGGTTTGGTTCCCAAATCAAGAAATCTTTTCTTCTTTTTTTTTTTCAATAAGGGAAAAATGTATTCAGAGTTCAAAATAACTGACATGATTAAGCTTTTAGAACACAACCCAAAATTAATTTAGGAATTGTTTTCTGTCCATTGTTCAATAGTTGCTAGTCTAAGTGAAACAACTAAAAAGAGTATTAACAGGTATAAAATGAAAAAGAATAATTATTTGACACAATTCAGTTTTCCCCTAAAACTTTAGTCCCTACAGCTGGGTTCTTGCTACTTGCCATCAGGCTTCCCAAACGCAAATTGCAGGGCAACATATTTCTTTCTGTTATCTCTTGCAGTACTCCTCTAATGCCCCATTTGCTTTTTCATAGTTCTTTCAATCATATCTTGTTAGATCACCTACCCAGGCTTTTCTTGGCATCCTTTAACCCTTAGCTAAAGTCCTACCTCAAGAAACCTTTCCCAAACCTCCTCAATTTTAGTGACTTTCTTCAGAAACTACCCCCAATTTATCGTATACATATCTTATTTGTACATACTGTTTATATTCTATCTCTCTGTTGAGTTCCTTGAGAGCAGGAACTATTTGTTTTTTGTCTTTTTTGTATCTACAATGCTTAGCGCAGTGCACGGAATATAGTAGGTACTTAATAAATGCTATGGACTACCCAACTCTTCATCTCTCAAAGCAGTGATACGTTATACGTATATGTATGTAGGGGTATATATGTATGCATGTATGTATGTATATAGTATTGGACCTTAGCACCTTTACTTAGAATGTTTTTAAATGTATTAGATAAAACATACAGAATTACAAAGGAAACCAATTACTCTGAAATACACTTATCAAAATATTTTAAAAGTCGAGTTCACAGATTCTAGGTTAAAAACCATTACCTCTAGTGACTTTCAAATCTTAAACACACCTATAACCTGTTATAACCCACCTACTACACTCCATCTCATGGTCCCTAAACCTCTCTTTACTATTGCTTTTCCTGGTCTTCATTCTTTAAATCAGTGCAACATATTATTTTGTGTTCTGATAAAGTCTTTGTCATTCTACCATTTTTTGGGGATTTAATGTTCTTCAAATCGTGTGCATTTCACCATGCTTGATTTTTTTCCCAATGACTTTCCCCTAAGATAAACTGAAGCACAAAGTTATGCTTGCTGTGATACAGGAGTTAATAATTCTTTCAAAATAAGCAATAGTTCAAAAAACAGAAGAATTCCGAATGTCAGAGTTAAATTACTTTAAGTTCTACAAACCATGGACAACATTATCTTAAAACAGAAGATTTGTCCCTAAAAATCATCATAAGTTACATCTTTTTTTCCAAGTATTTCTCTTACCTATCATTCATTGATGTATTTATTGCTTTGAAAGGGAAAGCAGTTTGTAATTGTTGATGCATGCCATATTCAATCTTAGCCGAATATAAATTAAGAATCAGACTATTAAATCAAATTCAATCATTGCTGAATATTCTGTTACTTATAATGAGAGGTATAACAACCTTCATGAAACCAAAGCCCAGAATACAGTATTATTTATAGTGGCATGTCAAAACATTTCTAGCAGTGAGTGGTGTCTAATTTTCTAGTTCCATCTAATGGTGCCATTAGATGCCCCCTACAGTCTTGCTCAAATGTCAATCTGTACCAAAGGGCCCCATCCATGGCACTCTACTCCCTTCTGAAATGTAACTGGTACATAAATTCTTTGTTGGCCAAATTTTAAGCTATTTTATTTTATTTGTAAACTAAAAATGACTTCAACAATGACCTGCTCTTTGAATTATACCCTGAACAAAATTCATCATCACATTACTCTAAGCATATTTGTATTTAAATTTGTTTCCATAGTAATAAGCACAAAGTAAACTGATTTTTTTTAGAAATTGCTAATTGTACTACATGTGCTTTGAACTATAATTCGTAAATACATGTGTATATATGTATATATAATTTACACACACACACACACATAAACATACACACGTGTGTGTATAGGGTTTTCATTTACTAGCCATACAGTACAGATAACTACAGATTATTTCAGGTGAAAAACTCAGAGCCATAGACTTCTTAGATCTAAATTTAACTAAAGAGATTTGTTCTGAAGTTTATCACAAAATAAAGTCTCTCAACCATTTCTGGATTAGAAAGAAAATCATTTCCTTATAAAAAGACCTAACCATGCAAAGATTAATGGACTGACAGCATAGATTATAGCAATTATCATGTCGTCATCCCAATCTCTATCACTCCTTACTCATTACCTGTGTGATATAGGATAAGTCACTTTCCTCATCTGTCTAAATTTCCTCATTTGTAAAATGGTGTGCATTGAGATTGTAGGATGTGGAGAGGCAGAGGAGAAGGAAGAGATTTGGACTAGGTAATCTAAAAGTTCCCTTCCTAATGTAAATCCTATGACCTTAAAACCAAACAACATGTTTCATGCATCTAATTTTACATGGATTTGTCCTAAGTATTGGACAAAAACAATTTCAGGGTATTTTGATCACTTCTACCAACTCTATGTTCTATAAAGCATATATTAATGTTTAAAAAAGACAAATGCCCTTATTTTATAATATCTCCTAAGTCAGGGGTTTCTAAATTTTTTTGTTCCTCATGCCCTTTGACATGCAGTGAACCTTCCCATATCCTCTATTAATTATGAAAGGAAATAAATTCTAGTTTACCATGCATATACTACCAGTATACTACCATATATGATCATACACAAGAAATAAAATAAAGATTACTTTCAACAGAATGAAATAGTTATTTACCAAAATTTCCCAACTTTTCTCACAATATCTTGCCTCCACTAGGGGCAGGTAGGCTTTAATTTGGAAACCCTTAGTCTAAGTAGTCTCCAGTTAGCACAGATATAAGCTTGGTCAAAAGAAAAGAATACCATATTTTTAAAGATGAGGGCTTGAATTTTGGATTCCCCACTCATAATCTATATGTCCTTGGGCAAACAAAGAATTCTCTAAACTTCAGTTCCCTCATCTTTAAAATTAAGATAACAATGGTTGTACTATCAATTTTGCAGGGCTGCTATAAGAATCTAATCAGATGAGACAGACAGATATATTTAATCCATAAAACTATTTAAAGGTCAGCTATAGTTATAAGATCCAGAAAAGGAAATCTCAATCTTTTCACTGGACATAGATTAGAAAAGCAGCCCTACCTTCTAGCTAGCATTTGAGAATCATGAAGGAAGAAAGGAAAAACCCTAGAACAAAGATCTCCAGAACCAAAAAGAAATTACATTTTCCAATTACATGCAACAATTGTTTCCTCTACACCCAAATCATTTCCACTGCTCAGTTGAATCACCTCTATTTTCCCTGAGCGAAATGGCCAATTTGTACTCCTCCATAACATCCCATTGTCTCAAAAGTCAGGCAACCTTAATGCCTAGGAGTGGGTGATTAAATATGTATGTATATATATATATATATATATATATATATATATATATATATATATATATATATTTATCAAGAATGACTTCATCAGTTTAATGGCAGCTCATACTGAAAGGCTTCAAGTAACAAGACACTTCTACTGAATTATAAAGTAGGATTTTAAGTAATTCTTTTCAAAACAGAAAATGAATGAAAATGATCTCAAAAACCATACACTATCCTTTATCAGGTGATATCATGAAGTTTTGTTCATACCTAATGTCTGCTTGATTAACCCAATATTTGTTTTCTGCAAAGGACTTTCTCAGTTATTAAGTAAAATTTGGGCCTAGGATGAAGCTCATTTAGGAAAAGATGAATATAGTCAATGTCTTCCTCAAACAATTTATTCAGTGTAGATGAACTATTTTTAATGACCATCCTAGAAGACAGTAGGGCCCATATGTACCATGCTGCTTCTCATTCAGTCACACAGCTTCGAATTCTAATATATTTGTTTTCTTAAAACATAGACCCCTGTGACAATGTTGTAAAGCCTATGGACTCTTCTAAGAATAGTTCTTTTAAATGTATAAAATAAAATACACAGGACTATAAAGGAAACCTAAGAACTTCATTCTATAGCATTATCAGCATTAAAATGAAATGGCTATTATTGGTTAACTACTCATTTGGAACAAAATGCCCATTAAAAAGATAAAACAATGTTATTTTTGCTTTGTAAAAGCTTAAAGAGAGGGATAGAAAATAAGTACACAATGGAATTTAATAGCATTTTGGTGATATTAAAGCAGGTCCCCCCTGCTTTCTCATCCAGTGTGATTCTTATCCATGCTTTCCCATAAATCCTTATCCACAAATTTACTTCTATATTCAAGTGTTTGTAAGATGATTATATAAGGGGATATAATATCACAGCACAATTTGAACTCAATAACTCTTGAGAGAATCCCAAATGTGAATGAACCATAGGATAGTTAGAAAGGATGAAAGGCCATCGAGGCAGGCTCCTTATTTTGAAGATGGGGAAACTGAGTGATTTGCACAATTTCTTTTGGCTAGTTAATGCAGATCCAGAAACAGAAAAGCAAGTCTTCTGACTGATTAGTTCAGAGTTCTTTCCACTATACCATGCTTCCAAAAAATACCACTTCCAGAAAGGAAACCTTCATCTCTTAGAAATGTACAATATCCAGGAGAGATCATTGCCTACCATTATTGCTTTCAGGTGTATAGGTTCAGTGCAGATAGCAATTCTTCTCTACCTAGATGCATTTTTAAGCTCCCTACAGAAGCAAAGAATGTCTACCTCAGTATCTCTATCTTCTCCAGGGAGCCCTCTCTATGCTGTGCAAATGAATTGCAAGATTTACCCCTGTAGGGCTTTGTTAGAAGATGAAAAGGTCCAAACTTCACCGCCAAAATGTGGTTTGGGGCTGGATTAGACAAATCTTGGTTCCCAATAGTCCTCAGAATAACAAGGTCAGGTACAGTACAGCTCCTTACTGACTTCTTACATCAAAATATGTGCTTAGGTATGACCACACACAAAACACACAATATTTTTTTGGATTCCAAAACAAAAGGGAGTGTGACAGAAATAAAAAGAAAATAAAAATCTGAAAGATGTTCTGTTTTCTCATCTGTGCTTTTGTAGTCCATTCCTTGATAGCTAGATGCATACCTCTCTATTTTCCAGTAAAAAATTAATGTGTACTTTCTTTTTTACTTGGAGCAAAATCGATGGTCAGGTAATGATATGATCAGTGGTAACCTTTACCTTTGCCTTTCAATCAGATGAGGATAAATGGGACAGACCATTTCCCCACAAAGACTTAAAGCATCTTTGCTCAGGCTTTCTTAAATTTAAAGTGAGCAAGGGAGAAAGACTGTCCAAATTAAGCCACTGCCCTATTTTTAGACAATTCAGACTAAGAGTTGTCCCTAGCTTATGCGGATCAGCATGATTACTCCAAGGCATGAGCTTTGGTGGGGATAACAACTTAAGGAAATAGCTCGGAATAGGTGGTTCTACCTGCAAGTGCTAAAAAAATAGATTTATGATTCATGGTCATACACTTGGTTGATAAAAGTCCCCTCTGGCAAGTTTGGAAGGATTACCTCCCTTCTCTTTCATCCTACATGTTACACTTTTATAAGTCTCTATGATTAAAGGTTAAGTAGTGACTGCATGATCACTCATACTAAATGCTGTGAGAGACTTGTGCTTTCATAGGATTGCAAGCATTGTAAGATCACATATTTAGAGCTTGTAACAACACTAGAAGCAACCTAGTCCAATCCCTTCAGTTTCTAAATAAGGAAACTGAGGCCCTGAGAGCATAAATGACTTTTCTAAGATCACATAGGTGAGAAAATCATAAGCAGTATATTATAACCTAGGTGCTCTGACTTTGAATACAACAATCTTGATACAACCTTGGGTAAGAGTTGGAGTAGATTCTTTTTGGAATCCTTTCCAAAAATGGCATTCTATGACTATATGATTTTTTTCTTCATAATGAAAGTTGTGTTTAATATTAATTTTAACCTGATTTCCTCTGAATGAAAATATAGGAAGGTGGCACACAATATAATCAGCCTTGGGTCCCACATATCATCGCTGATGGAACTAAGCATCACATCCCTCATTAAATATAGTCCAGGCTGACCGGGTGTAATATTTAGGTAAAAATACACTAGAGGAGCCATGTTCTTTACTCATCATAAAAATGTTTTTTGACAAATATTTTGGTTAAAAAAGTTATGGAAATAGTCTAAATAGATACACTGCCCTTGGGTGTTTCTTCACTAGTCAAGTGAATGTGTGAAATCTACTTAACAAGTAAGTAGGAAAATTCCTGCCAGAGGTGCTGTCCATGGCCACACACTATGATACAACCTAAGGACAGCAGCATAATGAATTTTGTTTATGAGTTATTTTTTGGTCTTATCTATGGTCATTTTTGACTGATAATAAAACGTATGTGAAAGCCAAAGTGCTATTCTGGGTGAAGCTGTAATCTGTGTTAAAGCATACTGTTAGTGGCATGCATGTGGGTCCACTAATTTATCACAGTTGATTAGGGAGATGCTGGCATTCTCCCTTGAGAACCTGGCCTCTGAAAAAGCCAAGCCTGTTCCATTCTCAATGAAACCAAAAAGTATCTAATAGATGTGCTTTACTGAAGTTTGCCAATAGACTACAATGGAAACCATTGATAGCATCCCTCTCATAGAAATAAGTTTTACTAATAGCTTTTAACCCACCAAAACCTGACCAGAAAAACTATCCATGATATTTTTAAAGATTTGGGGTGGTGCTGGAGGAAGAAGGTAGGCTAACCTGCCTCAGACAAAGGTTGTAACAACTAGATTACCCTGTTACTAGACATAAATTAGAGTATTCATTTGATAAATATTTATTGAACACCTGAAGTACAATGTGGTACTGTACTAGATAGGCACTGTGCTAGATAATATGGAATAAATCAGTTAGTCAATAAACATTTTTCATATAGCTATTATGTACTAGTTTCTATACTAAGTGCTACAGATAGGAAGAAAAGTAAAAGATGGCCCCTTCTCTTAAGAAGCTCAAGTCTAATGGGGAGAAAATATCTAAACAGTTATGTACAAATAATCTATACACAGGAAAAATTAGAGATAATCAATAGAGAGAAAGCTCTAGAAATAAAGAGGATAGGAAGGACCTAGCCTTCAAAGAGTTTTTTGTAAGTCCTGACATATTTTGTACCTTCAGGTTTGCAAAGAGCTTCATACTGTACACATTATCTCATTTGAACCTTACAAAAATCTCCTAGGAATATATTTCTCCATCATGCAGATTAAGAACCTGAGGCTCAGAGAAGTGTGGCCATGGGGTCACACAACTGGTAAGTGACAGTGGCAGATTAAAACCGAGGTCACTTCTACCTGAGAATCCAACCCTATTTGTACTAATCCATGTTGATTCTCATAACAATTTAGTGATACAATAATGTAACCAAGGAAATCAGTTCTATAGCAGGTACTGATGTTAGCAAGCTAAGATTAGGCCAAGATTTAAGTAGGGTTTAGAGTTAGATTAAGATAATTATACCCAAAATCCTAGATAAAATCTATTATTATAAGCTACCTTGAGCATTAGGATAATTATGGTTACACAGAAATCAAAGGCAATCCTCATTCTGTGTGACTCTGACTATGGCCTCTTTATACATTTTACTTGAGGCTTGGGGGCTAATCAACCAATTGACATCCTTCCTCTAGTCTATGGATTCTTAACTTTTTGTATCATAGACCTCTCTGGAAGTATAGTAAAGCCCATGGACCCCTTCTCAGAATAATATTCTCAGAATAATAATCTCAAAAGTTGTCTACATTCACTACCTCCACTTCTTCACCACTCATCTACTCCTCAGCTCCTTTCATTCTGGCTTTTAACCCCATTACTCTACAGAAACTGTTCCCTGAAGGATACAAATGACTTTTTTCATTATTCAATTCAATTTCTTTTTCTTCAGTCTTATCTACTCCTTGACTTTCCTGTAGCACCTAACACTTGAGCACCTCCCTTGTCCTGGATATGTTCTCATCACTGACCTCTCCTGACTCTACTATTTTCTGTTTCTCTTCCTTCTGTAGAAGGAAGATATCAACTCTGACACCAGTGGTGTAATCCTTATACAAATTAATCTTTCTGAGCCTCAGTTTCCTCATTTGCAAAGTAGAGATTGTAATATTTACAATATATAGATGAAAGGATTTTTATGCAGAAAGATTTTGACAAAACTGAAAGCATATGTAAATGTGAATAATCATTGTCATCATATCCCATCATTAGATTATAAATTCCATATAGGCAGGAATCTTGATATTTTTCATACATGTATCTCTAGTACCTATTACAGTGAGTTTGCACATCATAGTCACTTAATGTTTGTTTAATTTAATTGAATAATTCCATACTTAGGGTCATTGTACTGTTGTACTGGAAAGGCACGTTAATATCATCTATCCCAACTCACTGCTTGATACAGGAATCTCTTTTACAACATCCCTGAACAGACAGTCATTAAGTTTCTCTGGTAATGGGAAAATATTATTTAATAGGACAGCATGCCATTTTGGGAAAAGTCTGACTGTTAGAACTTTCTGTATGGCCTGCACACACCATACCTCTGTATCTTTCACTCTTTTGTGCTAAATTTGCCTTCTGGAGTTACAAAACAAGAATTCTAATTGTGATTCCGTGTGGCATTACTTCAAATATTTTAAAACACCTATTCTATTTCCCCCTAAGTCTACTCAATTCTATCATAAACATCACCAGTTATTTCAACTTTTTCTTGTTTAACAGAATTTTCATACTGCTTATTATCTGGATTTTCCTCCTTTAGACTTGGACTGGTTTGTTAATAATTCCTTTCCGATGTGCCAATATTTGAGCACATCGCTATGTGGTCTGACCAGCACAAAGAATAATATAGCACCTAGTTCCTTTATTAAACAGAGGTACATGTTAAATTTCATACTTCTCATCCCCTTCTCTCTCAAACCTCGGACTTTGACTCTGGAATGCATACTTCCGATAGTTGGTCTTCCTTCTCATTTTGCCCAGAATCAAGTCTTTATATCACTTTTTCTGATTAATGCATCACTCTCCCCTCTCTTTCCAACTTTCCTTTAGTAATGTTCTCCCCCCCCCCAATAGAATATAAGTTTTTGAAGGTAGATACTGCCTTAGTTGCCTTCATTTGTGTCTCTAGGACTTTGCCCAGTGCCTTGTACATAGTAAGCACTTAATAAATGCTTTATTATCATCATCAAGTTTGCATAGGTTCTTGGGCAATCATGTCACACTATGTTACAGCAATCAGTCTTTTTTGCTGTTCTTCCCTTTTGGGATGCTAAGACTATCAAGTCTCCCCCTTTGTTTGAATCAGTGGGAAACCTTTTGCTGTCTTTGTTTTGGAGTATTTCTCAGCTATTTCTCAGTACTAAGGCTATCGGGATTCATTGACTTATACATGTTGCGATGCTGGGGATGGGGAACTTTCACACTCCCAGCCTGAGTGAAGTCAGAGCCCTCAGGGCTCTGAACAGGATATAATTGAGGGGAGCTTGGTGTTTGACTTTTGGGGCTCACTCATGGAAGGAGTGTTGAGACTCTGGGCAAGCCATTGTAACTGCCTCCCCCCCCCGGCTTTGCTAACCCAGACCTATTGGTTCTTCTTTGATAATTATGAATTGTGATTTGAATCAGAAAAGGTCTGTCTGTTGATGTGTGTAATTTTGTTTGTGTTTGCCTTGAAGTTCAGAGGGCTGATATTTTCCCCCTGAACTAAGTGAATGATATATGTATGTTTGATTAAACTGAGACTGTTAACCCCTTAAAGTTGCTTTCCTTAGAAAAGCAGATCAAAGAGCCTGTGTTAGCAACTCTTGTCACTGGTCTTGTGTCGGCTCTTACACCCCTACAGCAGCTGGTAGCCAAACTGTTCCTATACACTATTGACTCATATTGAGGTGGCAATAGGCCAAATTGCTTGTTTGCTTGTTTTCATGTGAATTGACGTGAAGTGAGGTCTCTCATCCTCTACTTGTCCAGTTGATGTTTTGACTTAATTGTAGGCCTGAATATTTTTGTTGTTATTGTTCAGTCATTTTCCAGTGATGTCTGACTCTTTGTGACACAATTTGGGGTTTTCTTGACAAAGATACTGAAATGATTTGCCATTTCCTTCTTGAGATCATTTTGAAGATGAGAAAACTGAGGCAAACAGGGTTAAGTGATTTGCCCGAGGTCATAGAGTTAGCAAGTGTCTGAGACTGGAAAATGAGTCTTCCTGACTTCAGACATGGTGCTTTATACATTCTAGCACTTAGTTGTCCTTGAATATTTATTCCTACTAAATTTGATTCTGGCCTATCAAGTTACAGCATATTAAGATCTTTAAACCCTGACTTTGTCATCAAGCATATCAGCTACCCCTTTCAGCTTTCTACAATGAGAAAATGTCATAAGGATGATTTCCATTGCTCCGATTCAGTTAATTAATAAGAATGGGATTGAGGTATAGCCAAGAACAGAACCCTATAGCACACCACTGGAATTCTCCCAGACTGACAACCATCCATTAATCAAAATTCATCAGGTAGAATAACTCAACCTGCTATTAATCAGAATAACTACTCTCTTCCAACTCACATTTCCCCATGCTATTTATAAGAATTACATGGAAAAACTTGGTTGAATAAACAACTGAAATAGTCTACAAAATTAAGAGTCTCCATCAAAAAAGGAAATGGGTAGCATTAAATGATTTATACATGGTAAATCAAAGCTAATAGGGTTAAACAGATAGGAAGAAAGGGAGCCTGGCATTCAATACAGTTCTTCTAACTCTAAATACTGTCCTCTTTGCACTGTATCATACTACTTTTCTGAAATTTACATTTTTCCTCTTTCAAAAATGGTTTTTATCTCCATTTTTGAATGTTTTTTAAGATTTTAAGATTTCATTATGCAAAACTAAAACTGTATCAGAAGCTATGGTGTTGTCAAATGTGATTTGGTTGTCATAATTATGTTTAAATTGATGTAAAAATACTAATCAGTCAGTTCTCTCTAACTACAACATGCTTCAATTTAGAAATAAATATGTAAAACAATTGCTACTCCATCAATAATCTAAAATGTGGGGTAAAATTTTATCCCACTGTTTATCTTGTTGTTTTGATAATTAACAGATGACACTATATGAATGCATTCAATAGCCCCCGACATATTTCTCTTCCTTAAAGAAAGTTCTCTTCTGTAAGATAATTATTGCCAGAGAATAAAATTAAGAACTAGCTTGAAAAACCAGTTCCCCCACTTTTTTAAGGTAATAAAACTCATTGTCCCTGAAATCATTCCACTTAATTCTCCCTTGCTCACATATCCCAAACCCCATTTTGCTGAGTGAAATTTAATAAATCTCTCAGTCTGGGATTAAATTTTACTGTTTTATGAACTGTTAAATTGCATTGTATGCTTATTAAAGCTAGTGTTCTTTCACTTCTAGATACATTTCCAACTCTACCCTGGGGTACAATTAACAACCAAAGAGATTTTGTTTCCACCACTGGAGCAAATTCCAGCAGGGAGTGATACATGGAGATCAGCAAGTAATCTGTCTATAAAAAATGGGCACTTAATATTCCAAATATGCCTCAACCTACATAAAGTGTTTTTAAAAGAGAGCAATACTTCAAATGAATAATAATCATGAAATCATGGGGTTTCTGTTTAGTTAAAATAAGACTGTCATTAAAATGTAGTTTATATATTAGAATAAGATAACAACGTAGTCAGTTACATGCAACCTGCATATATTATTTACACATAAACTAGGGTTATGTATAAATAAAACCAGTTATTGTTATCTATTTAAAGCCACAAAATATTTCATCCTCTTAATAATGAAAATTAAATCAGTATGCATTATTTACATGTTAATAACAAAGTTATACTGTTTGAGGAGAGGTTTTTTTAATAGCTAATAGTTTAAAATTAATTTCGGAAATTATATAAAAAATAAATCTTGGAAGTTGCAACAAAATGTTAGAATAACTTTCGAGTTCTCCTTGGAGAGATAAACAAGGACATTGGAAATGTTGGGTTTTTTCCACAAAGTCAACAGGATATATCATTTCATAGGACACTTGGTCATCTCATATCACAATGCTTATGACAAGCATTTGAAAAAGAAGATGATTGCACCTTAAGTGAACCATATGTTAAAGAAGATGAAGAGACCAATGAATTCTATTAATAATCTCCCAATTAAATGGGCAAATACATTAATACTAAGTCACTTCAATTCAAAAGTGGGCATAAGAGAGAATAGAGGCAGCACGGTCAAAAGAGCAATGATTTTAGAGTCAGGGAATCTGGTTTCAAATCCATTCTCTAATACTACCTCTCAGGTCTTGGCAAAGTTATTTAACATCTCTATCCCTTAGTTTCTGATAGTATGCTTTCAAACCATGAATGCTTTCTTCAAAAAGAGAGGTGGATAGTACTAGAAATGATAAACATTGAATAATAACACTAAAAAAATCAGTTATATTCTAACAAACATAAAATGGCATTACATGTATGAGTCATTTTTGAATCAACTGCCAGTGTACATTTAATCCTGTGACTAAGAGAAAAGAGGAAAGTTGTAAAATTCAAAGAAATCATTTTTAAATTAGAAGACAGGGCAAAAAAAATCAGTATACAATTAGGAGAAATAATAAAAAGAAATAACCCCAACCCGACCTATTTAAACAAGTTATTAACATCAAAAATAGGAAATGGATTGAAGGACAAAAATGGACATAGATTTGTGTCATTTCTTAAAGAAGATTAAATAATAATATTTTTAGTGTAAGGAAAGCAAAAGAGCTTGGATATTATTTCACCTAGTGAACATCTGTGTCTTCTTCCTAAGCAGAGACATATGACATCCAACAGCAATGCTGGTTTGTGAATTAGTTTGGAAAATCTCATGGAAGTGGATAGTGAAAGATTATGCACAGTATTGTCTTATAAAACAAGAAGTGGTGGTGAAGAAAGTGAAGTGGTAAAGTATCCAATTAAGTGAAAGGTTCAATTGGTGAAGTATACAATTAAGCCAGTTCATTCCAAGAGCATTAAAGCACGGAACTCATTGGGGAAAAAAGATAAGAAATGGAAAAGAACTGCCAAAATAACTAGAACAACTTTCTCCATCAATTACACTGGACCCATCACACATAGGTTCTAACATCTGTATCCAATGTGCATCAAGAAGAAATGGAAATGGCATTTTATTAAACAATAAGAAGTCAAGTCTTAAGTGCCTACTATGTGTAAAGTACTATGAAAGTCAAAAACACAGTCCCTGCTGTCAAGAAACTAACATTCCAATGGACTTTATTCTTTATCAAGAAAATATGGAAGCTGACTTACACAAAGTATACACAGAGGAGGACTGTATAGAAAATAACATGATTTTGAAGGCATGGAGTGATTGATTCTCAAGATATCTGGAGATCAAACAGTTGGGAAACTCATGGGCCTTACTATTACAAAATAGAGGTAGATAGATAAATAGATGAATATAGATAGATATAAACACATAGATATAGATCAAGAGAATATAAGTGACTGCTGATCTATAAATTTATTCTCACTTTTATTGTCTTTCTGAGAATAATTTACCCATAAATTGACAGTACTCTTTATGGAGGTATGAAAAAGATCCAAGCAAGATTTTCACAAATTATATTATATAACTTTGCAGAAATACAATTAACTGGAAGGTATAAAAAATACAAAATCCCATTTGAATTGTTTTTGTTTATGACAAAAATAATTTTATTTCTTAGAGCACAGTGTCACCTTAAAGGGTCTTCTCCAATCAAATAGCTCCCATGCATATGCTAAAATTACATGAGATTTATTGAAAATGTAATAATAATAAATATGTATATCATAAATTATACATATACATATACAAATATATAGCTTACTATATGCCAAGTGCTGTGTTAAGTACTTAACAAATATCTCATTTAATCCTCACAACCTTGAAAGGCAGGTGCTATTATTATGATAGTTGAGGAAACTGAGGCAAACCAAGAAAAGTGATTTGCCTAGGGTCACACAGTTACTAAGTGTCTGAAACTAGATTTGAATTAGGTCTCCTAACTCCAGGCCAAGCACACTATCTACTATGCCACCTAGTTGACTCAATAAAGATAACTTTGATTATTTTATTAGCTAAAGAATACTATAGTTAGATTTATGTTCATCAAAGGTATTTCATGGATGATTTTAGTCCAGAATCCAGATCAAAGGATTGATGATAAAGTCCTCTAGATGCTGTTTGCAAATAGTATGAGCCTCCCTCTAATTTCCAACCCATTAGTTAGTTTTAAACTTTGACAGAAAGTAGAAGTATAATCCCCATGACAATATTGCAAATACTTAAAGACAGGTATGTATTTCCCCTAAGTCTTCTATTTTCTAGGCTAAACATTCAACTAATCTGTATAGAGATGATAAGTTAAAGATATAAAGACATTCTCTGATGTCTCTATGTTAGAGAAGTGTGAGAGAAGTGAAAGATAATTCAAAGATAAGCCATCAATAAAATATGTAAGGCACAGGTTTTTTTTTTCATTAATGATAAGTTTAAGGGGTTATGGTTCCTGATGTGGTCAAGCACTTCGGATATCCTTACCAAAGGACTTGGATGACTAGTGATGATCATTAATATCATTTAACATCATTTTTGTAACTTTCAATAAGGGCCAGAGCCTGAACTGATTAACCAGCTAAAACAAACAACCTCTTTGTTTCTGAGTAAGCTCAGGATACCTCTTCCTATGTCAACAAGGCCAGATCAGGCTGACTTAAGAACATTGTTTCTCCTATTAACCATTAAGAATGAGACCTTAATCCCGAGAAACTATCTTGCTTAATATTTTATGGGCATATGCTATGTTATGAAATGGTAATGGTAAATTAAACACAGAAATGCTGGGTTGTAGTTTCAACTGACCCTTGTCAACTCTTTTATCTTATTGTATTTACAACCTATTCCATTAAGTAAAATCATTTTCTTGTATCATGGTTAAACATACATGGAGAACATAAAATTAAGGAACACAAACATGCTGAATTGTGACTGTTCTAAAAATATTTAAACCTTCTCATTCTTCTGTTCAGGTAGTCAGATTTTGTCTGGCTCCTTGTATGTACAAGTAAGCTAGTTCTGCTACCTTTAAGGGAATAAATATGAATTGCCATAACACCTAGCTTATTTGCCTACTTTAACCAAACTCTCAGGTCGACACTAATCATAGATATTTCTCATTACTATCACCATTAATGATGAGGGCACAGTCTCTGGGAACCCCCTTGAATCTGGAATACAGTCTCTGGGAACCCCCTTGAACTGTCCTTGAATCTTCTAACTAGATCTGGCCTTCCCCGGAGACTATAGCCTCACATTATCGTTAGGCCCAAATCTCTACCTAAACCTTGCCCTCTATTGTTACTATAGATATGCATGCCTTCGGTTACTTCCCAACCCTGATACTATACTTCCAACCCTTAATTCCATTCTCTTGGTTCTTGGACTCTGACCTCACCTGGTCCGCCTTAGACTCCTCCTCAGGACCCTCCCTAAAGCCCTCCTCTAGTCACCCCAGGCCACCTCTCAATCCCACCTACAACCTTTGTGTATATAATCTCCATCTTGCCTCCATGAAGAGGCTCAGGTTCAATCTAGCTCAGCTCAGGTTCAATCTAGCTCAGCTCAGATTGAATCTGGCCCGCTTGTGAAAACAGGTGTCACAAAGGGTGGGATTTCTTAAGACAACCCATTATGGTGAATCCCTAATAAACCTTGTCTTTTCCCTTGGCTGAGAAGGCTTGAGTCGAATTCTTTCGGCAGGACCCAGAGTCTGTATTTTGGAGCCACGAGCACCCCTAGAAACATATAGTTCCCTACAATCATCATTTTTACCAAAAAACTCTTCATTAAGAGTCAAAATAAAGCACTTTACCCCTCTCAATAAATGATCAAAATTAAAATCTAACTTTGAGATTTGGAATTTCTAAAATACAATTTTGATTTCTAATATAACAAATCAAAGGTAGTTGCATTGTTCACTATGATCCAAAAAGCAATGTGGCATAGTAGATAATGAAGAGACAGAATATCTAGACTCAAGCCCCATCCCACCTCTACCACTACCACCATATCCTAAACATACATACTAGCTTTGTGTAGCCTGAGAAAAGTGACTAAACCTCTCAGATCCCTAAGCAGTTTTCTTAAGATTTTAAATTATAAAGTATTTTCTGATCCACATGGGTAGAGAGTTTCTTGAATCAATGAAATTCCATTGCTTATTATACCTTGCATATTCAACAAAAATAAAAAAATCCTCCTCAATGGTAGAGTTGAGAATACATTAAACTGTTTGTGATAAGTGAAGAAACATTGTACCTTTATCTGTTATTTAAGGCAACTGTGTTATTTGCCTTCTATGTGTGCTTTTTGAGTACTCAAGTCATTGCTTAAGACCTTAGTATTCTCTAGGGTACTTAACACCTTAGTTTATTTACTGGGTACAAATTAAAATTTTATTCACTTAATGGAAGACTGTAGCCCTTTATTTGGAGCCATCCCAAATATGAGCCTAAGTCTCAGTAGTTCCCTCAAAAACAGTGACATTCACCATAGATTTGCTTTTCTGCCTAACAGATTAAGGTGATTTTTTAACACCTTTTGAATGGGCACAGTGGAAATTCAATCTCCCAGAACAACTTTACATCATTTACTAGGAGATTGCTTTTCTTTCTCCTTCCGGGATTAGCACAATAAGAAACAGCAGTTGTTTAGCCAATCTGATTTTTAAATTGAGCTTTGTTTGGCACAACAGTTCCTTAGCAAGCAATTATATATGATGGCCCTGTTTTTCTCTCTTCAAAAGAGCATATAAAGAAGAAAATCTTTGCTTTTTAGAATAGACAGATTCTCTTCACAATTGAGTATAAAATTATTATTAAATTAGTGCAGAGGCAATAAGTTACAGTTTATGGCCTCACCAGACTCCAGTGGCTTCCTATTATTTCCTTATATTTAATGTGTGTGTGTGTGTGTGTGTGTGTGTGTGTGTATTACATATGCTTACATACATACATTTGTACCTTAGGTTTCCTGTGACACAGTGTAAGTTCCTCGAGACCAGGCACTGTTTCATTGTTGTTTTTGTTTCCTCATGTAAGGGATGATTGAACTTTTGTTTCCACAGAAATCATGTAATACATAATTTACAAAACACAAGGAGTCATACTTGTCAGAAAGTCTCTTAAGGAAATAAAAAGTGTAGTAGGGGATGCAGCTCAGTGGTAGAGCAGACATTCCTTTCTCTGTCCTCTGAGTAAACCTAGTGAAAACCTTTTCCTCTGTCAATAACTGCAAGGCCAGGTGAAACTTTATTAAGGATGAGGACCATTAACCCAAATCACTATATTGAATAATGGAACTTTTCTTAGGATATCCTGGGTTGTATCTTCAAATTACACTTTTGTCAACTCTCTTAGCAACTGAGAAAAGTCCTTTCTCATGCAACGGGGATCATAAATCTAAGTGATGCTAACATCCTGAGTTAGGATTATCTTTAAAAATATAAAGAAAAAAACAGTGCTTGAGATGTGGAAATAGGAAATGTAATGGGGGCAGAGACCCACGTGGGGATGGGGGGCTAGGCATTTTTGGATAGGCTATGAACCCTGAAATACTCAGCTAATGGGGAACAGGGGAGAGAAAATGTGAATCAGGATAGGGATAATAAAAGCTGTGTATTTGTCTTAAACAAGTATGCCTGTCAGGTTGCCACAAGAATGTGCCAATCAGGTTACCCATTCTCAAGAATGTTAAATAAAAATCTTTTTTTTTTCCTGAATTCATTAATGGACCATGTGAAGTTCTTGGTAAGGCACTTGTTTCTTACACCCAGTATATAGTATCTAGCACTTGGTAAGTGCTTGGTAAATGCCCACTGGTTGATTCATGAGATTACAGAGAAATTTCAAAAAGAAAATTACCAATGGACATTTCTAAATTTAAAAAAAAATACAGGTCATTTTTACTCAAAACAAGTTCAAGTTCAACTGAAGTCTAACATGTAAGACAAGCTAAGTCTAACCTGTGACAAGCCCCCCCAAAAGTAAACAAAGTGACTCGTTTTTTTCTTCACGTTAGGTGCAGAATTTTTAGTACATTCTTGAAGGCATAATGTTGCCTTCGTCCCACTTTCCTGACAGTATCTGACACAATACTCTTAAATGCTTTGAGATCCAGATGGTCACAAATCTATCAGTTTGACTTGCAAGAGAGTTACTCTCATTTTTGAAAAATAAATCTCAAAAATAGGCAAGTAAGTCCCATCATAATTTTTTAATGAAGTCTTAGTTCTGATGGTGTTTTTGATTTACTTCAGCACTAGGCTAAAATACCTACATCAGTAGAAAGGAAGTTATCAAGTCTATTCTTTCATTGGTATAGAGAACTTTTAGTAAATTCAAATTCAAACTTCCCAACCTTGTTTATTCATTGGAATTGTTTTCCATTTCAAAGTTGCTACTGCTACTGTGTGTGTCCTATTTTTCAAAAATGGTTCTTGGATAAGGTTTTAAGAGAGGAGGTAGCAGGAAAGTGAAACTGAACAATAAGAACAACCACCAAGCCAAAGTAGAACTATATTTCCATCCAGACCAAATCTTTGAAGTCAGTCCTATGATAAGTGATTCCTAAGTGCTGCTACTGCAGCTGTTCTTATTACTTTTGTTATCATTTTCTTCCTGTTGTGTTCGACTCTTGTGGCCCCATTTGGGGTTTACCTGACAAAGATCCTGGAGTGGTTTGTCATTTCCTTCTCTAGCTCATTTTACAGATGAGAAATCAGAGGTAAACAAACAGAGTTAAGCGACGTGCCCAGGGTCACAGAGCAAGTAAGTGTCTGAGGTCACATTTGAACTCAGGTCTTCCTGACTCCAGGCCCTGCACCATATTAACTCTGCCACCCAGCTGCCTCCAGGTGCTACTTTTGGCAAAACTGTTTCCAAGACTCATAGCTGGTAAAGTGCATGTGCTTATTTATATTCTGCACTCTCACCACTTTGAAAGTAATAGTGAGATTAGCATTCTATAATTAGTTAAAAACAAAAATCCACCATTTTAAGTTTCCAAGATATTTTGGGGTTTATAGCCTAGATTTCATTTTTAAGGATCCTGCCTCTAACCCAAATCACCCTGGCTCTCACTCTCATGGATTGGTCAATAATAGGTCCCAGTCCAAGCCTCTTTGGCCATTGGGCTCTGATGGCTCTGAGTGAGTGTAAATAGCAATTGTTTTGGTTTTAGAAAGAAACCTTGAGGGTCTTCCCCTCTGGAACAGCAAGCACTCTAGCATGCCCAGGAGAGCTTGCTAGCATAGGTTCTTTGATCTACTTTTCTAAAGGAAAGGCCACTTTAAGGGGTCAACAATCTTACTTTAATCAAACATATATAAATCATTCACTAGTTCAGGGGAAAGGTCAGCACCCTGAATGTGAATAAAATACAAGCAGAGAAATTAGCACAGAGAGCGAATAGACAGGGCTCCAACTGTCTGAACAAAGTAAAAGATACTTAGTGACCAGATAGGGAATGCCAACATCTGGGTTCACAAAACTGGGTGGCTCTTCAACAACAGCTACCCAGAGTCTCATCTGGCCAAATCACATGAACATTCTTCCCATGAGTGAGTCCCAAAGCAAAATGTCACCTCAGAGTATATCTACGCTTCTCAGAGCCAGAAGGCATCACAACTTATATGACTCAGTGCCTAATTACAAAAAAGCATGACAGCCTTCCTGCAAGCAAGCTTCCCCTAAGCAAGCTTTCCTTTAGGCAAGTTCCTTTTAGGCAAGTTCCTCCCCCAATGGGCTCTATGTAACTCAGGATGCATTACAGCTGTGAGCTGGGCCAGAGCTCAAAGCAGCAAAACATCCAGGATTGAAATACCTGTGTACCTTTAGACCTAGGAACACACCCCCTGTTCCAGGAAAAAAAGGGAACATATATGGTCACATAGGCCTATTAATGGATGGGGAAGGTCTTATATTCCATTAGCCCTACACACTACCAGCTTGATTTTTTTGAGTAGATAAAAGAGGTCATTCTATGCCTCATTTCTTCCTACCTAGCCTTAATCCCTGAATGAGTCTTACCTCAAACTGGAACCTGGGGAAGAAAAGATTACTGCATCTAGAGGTATCTCCAGTCATCCTGATCTATATCTTGCCACTGGACCCAGATGGCTCTGGAGGAGAGCATAAGGCTGATGACTTTGCACAGCCCTCCCTCAATTAATTTCTTTCTCTAAGACTGGAACAAAGGAGGAGAGGATGTGGAATAATGTTGAAGTGTTCTGACTTGTAGATTTGGGGAGAATGACCTCAATGTTTTCACTCTAGTATTTGGCCAGGTCCTCTTGAGGGGAGATGTGGCAATGTAAGGCAATTAAGGAGAATAAAAGAAGTTCTGGAGCAAATGCTTTGGAGAGTATGATAGAGTCAATAAGGTAAGAAGATTACCTTGCTTTGGGAAAGGCCCAGTCAAGGTCTTATAACATAAATTTGTACTGGACCTAATTAATCAGCACAGTCATGGGACTTGCCCCAGCAACATTAAGCAACTTGCAAGCCATTTGCTGTTTAAAAAAAACCCTTTCCTGAAATCCCACCCCACCAAAAAAATACCTTAAATTACTTCATATATATATATATATATATATATATATATATATATATATATATATATATATATATATATATAGTTTTTACTTATACGTACTCATATTGTTTCATCAAGAAGTATGTAAACTCCTTGAAGGCAGGGACTTTTATTTTTTGGTTAGTCTTCCTTTTAACACAGTGCCTGATACATAAAAGAACCTTCAAAAATATTGGGAAATTGATAAACTGCTGATTAATAGTACCTTAAAAACAAAAAAAATGATGGAAGTAAAAATTATATAAAGATACCATATTTTTAAATATTCATACTTCTTTTCTAATACCAGTTACTCCAAGGTCTCAAATTTTCAAATGAACCAAGAGATGAGAAAATTCCATATGTTTTCATTCTAGTTCCTGTAGAGTTTCTCATAAAGGATTCTGCTCCATACCTATAATTCTTGAGACCAAGCTTTAAACTGGGTATCTTCAGAGTTAAAAATGCCCCAAATCTCAATGGTCCGTTACTTACATTCGCCTTCAAGCTGCCAGCTAGCACAGCAACAGAGGAAAATTTTAGGCTAGGGAAACAATGAGAATAATAACTGATTTCTTCAAAGTGTGGTGAGGAAAAATATATAGCAATACCACCACCACCACCTTTATAACACTTAATTGTGTTCAGTTGCAGTTAATCTGCAAGCCCTAATCAAATTATAAGGCAATTTATCTCTTCCTCAGCTTTGTTTTTCTTTAGAAGTTAAACATTTGTCAAATATTGGGGCTTTGGAAGAAATACCCAGCATCATTTTTCCATAGAATTTCCCTTGCCATAATTTTGAAATATAAATGAATCTTACTGCTTGAGAATCAAGCATCCCTGCACTTGCACTTGGTGCTCATGTTGGTAGATTTTGTTTTGCACTAATCAGCTGAATTTATGAGCTGTCCAAGGGAATGATACTGATTGTCCAAAGGAAAGGAGGCAGGAGGATGGATTCATCTCTAGAGCTTGATCATATATTTCTGCTATCCGAAACTCATGGACTATGATGGATTGATCCCCACATGCACCTTTCTTACAGACCTTTGAGAGTAAGGTTACATGCCTTCAATACTTCATAAAAACTGACTGACATGAAGATAAAGAGTTCAGCAAGGGAATATATGGCTCTCTCTATTTCTCTATGCAACCAAGGAAAGACCACACATGTTAATACCATTTATGGAATTATAAACTGTTTAAATATATTTAGGCAAAACCATTATTTACTCCAAATTCATACAGAAGCCTATTCTGGTAAAATATCAAAATCAATTTTGATTCCTCTCAAATATCATCTCTCTGGTTCATTTAGAATTTAGATTAAATTCATCCCCCAAAATAAATGTAAAATCAATTACCTACTTTTCCTGATGCAACTTAAATGACTGGTTTTCACAATAAGGATTTGCATAATTCCAAGGCAGTGCTTTCTAGCTGGAAAATATACAAATAAACGCCCAGGTTCCTACCAAATGAAGTCATTATTTTATCCAAAATCTTTTTGAATTTTTTCCCATAGTCATAGCATGAATATATCCTTTGCTCTAAAAAGGAAGTGGATAAGCATGGGGGATACTGGTTAAATCAATTCTAAGTCATTTTCATAAAATTGAGCAATATGGGATTTGGTGTTGGTGTTGTTAGAAAGCCCCAGAATTGAGTTATTATGCATTCTTCACCACTTCCACCACTAAGGATACATGGTGGAATAATTTTTTTTTTAGAAAGGGGAGGGCAATGAGAGTTTCTGGATTATCTACTTTATATTAACCAATAGAAAATGATACAACTTTCCACAACCAGTAGCTTAACAACACAAGTACAGGATATCATGGTGTTTGATTATTTTATTCTGAAGGACAATGTTTAGTTTTGTGATATTCTATTTCCATGTCCACTATGCAAAATATTATGATTTCACTATGCTTTAACAAATATTGCAAATTTTGTTTAAATTTGCCCAGAATTTAGGGCAAAGAATATGAGAGTTTTAAAATAGCAAAACTAGCAGTGCTGGTTCCACTTTTCTTTGGCTTGTGTTTCTTGGCTTGGCTTCATTTCCTATATTCCTGTAGAGAATCTGGCCACAGGCCTCATAGCACATGGCCTGCCAGCCCCAGAATAAAGCAAAATGCAGTGCTAGCTGGAAAATAATTGTTTATGAATGATCATTCTGTCTCCAAATGAGACAGAACATAGAAATGACACCATACAATTACAGAAGATAATCTTCCTTCCTATATTTTGTCTTCATTTTGCTGTACTAATGAAAACCTACCAATAAGAAATAAGATTATGTGCCTTTCCAAAATATTGACTTTTGTCTGGCCCTAATTTGAGGATGCACTGCAGGAAAAATCTAAACCACCCAAATACTATTCAATAACACGGTATAGGGCAAAATCTATAGTTTTATTGTCTTTGCGATTTTTATATATTTTGTCATTTTTCATTTAGGCAGTGCTAACATTCACAAATCTAAAGTAACTCATTCCAAACATTAACTTCAATAGAATCCCCCTCTCCCAAAGTGGTTGTATGACTTTATTCATCTATCCATTTATTCAAAAACGCTTCACAGATAAGCACTTCATAGGTACCTAAAGTATAGAGAGGCCTGTGGTAGGTTTTGGGAACATAGTAAATTTAAATATGGTCTCTGCCATTGTGGAGTTTATATTCTAGTATGATAATGCATAAATTTTAGAATGTTTCCCCCTTAAAAAAACATTAATTGATCAGACCCACTGTTCTTTTCACTGTAGGAATCATTGCAAATTACTTCGACGAGAATAGGGAAAATAATAGACTGTGTACAGGGATTAGACTTGTGATTATACTGGCATATAAAAAAACTCCCAGAAAAGGAAATTCCACATGTCAGTGCAAGTCAGCACCTTCTCTAAAATTTTTAGTCTTAGAGAGTTTCCTAGAATACCAAAAGTTAAATAAGTTGCCCAAAGTAAAACAAATTAGAGTGTGTCAGGGGAAGGTCTTGAATTCAGGTCTCCTACATGCTAAGGTCAACTCTCCATGCCCTCTGGCATACTGCCTCTCTAGAATATAAAAGGCAAGCAGGCATTTATTTATGGGGATTCTTACTTCAGAGCATTCATAATATGTAGTAGCCATACAATCTCCATAGCCAGAGGCTCCTCTCATCCCCAAAGCACTTGCAGTCACCCAATAAAAAGAAAAAAAAGTACCTCAAGATATAAATAGAGCTAGCATTATTACCCCATTTTACAGATGATGAAATGAGGGCAGGCAAGTAAAATGACTTGGTGAAAGATAAAAATCAAACTAACATCTTCTAGCTCTTATTCCACTCGAATTTACTACCTCAAATATCCCTAGGATCACGATAATAGCAGATCCGCCTTAAAATAAATTAAATTATGCCAACTGAAATGAAGTAGAATTATTCTAAATTAAAATTCCCAACACAGTTGCACTGAAGAATTAGGTACCTTTTGAATGCTCATGTGTTCTTGTGAAGGAATGACAATTAAATCAATAACATGTGATCACCATTTGAAGTCATGAATGATCTATTTAGTCAAGAGACTTGACATATTTTAAACATCCTCTTACTGTGAGTATAGCATTTTGGAAGTAGTCAAGAACCAGAAATAATTTAATCTTGTAAATAATATATTAGACTCTTGTCTTAATTGGCAATTTCATAGCAAGTCTTTCAACGAATGATAAACATCTATGGGAAAAAAAGGAGCTAGGACTCCTTGTGCCTGCCTGCTGTGTAAACTTCTGTCCTTGACAAGGAAGTCTTTATAGATCATACAGTGAGAAAGAAATGTCACTGTTGTTAAGGAAAACCTTTCCTGATGGGCCATGAAATATGTGAAGTTTGCAGATAGCATGCAGATAAGTTTGGCACAGCATATATTTCTGTCACTTCTTGACTAAACAACATGTTTTCTCCATTTCTACTTGAATCATCCGATCTCAAACTAGTTCAACAAACATTTATAAGTCCCTACAATGTGTACGGCACTGTGCTAGATGTTGGAGAAATAAAGACAAAAACAAAAATTACTCTTTCCTTGGAGAGCTTACAATACAGTTCACAGAAGAATCTGTGCATAAATTACTGCAATATAAATTGGAAAATTATTGTCTGCATATTTTGCTCCATTTCTTGAATCAGGAATAGTGGGCATGATCTATTTATAGAGGATGCAATCTCTTCATCAGACTTTGCTTATTACTAAATCCAGGCAGAAGATGTGGCCCCAGGCCTCATAAAACAATGAAAATAACAACTTTCCACAATATCTTATTCTGTGCAATTCTCATCTTTTCCTTTCTGCAAATCATCCATAGAGTAGCTACAGTATCAGAATGATTATATGCCATCCCACAATGTGAATGAACTACCTGTCTTCCTCATCAAATATAATCATAGCTAGCAATAATATCGCATTTAAGTTTTACAAAACACTTTACAAATATCAAACTTTGAACTCACAATAACTCTGTGAAGTACTATTATTATCCTCATTTGCATATGAGGAAACTGAGGGGAACAAAGGCGAAATGATTTGCCCTGGGTTAAAAAAGCGAGTCAATGTCTGAGGCTGAATTTGAAACTCAGGTCTTTCTGACTCCAGGTTAGATACTCTATCAACTACAACAGAGGTATCAAACACGCACAACAGTGAGCTGCCTACAGTCACAATATTCCTAAGTAGGGAGATTAAAATGTAATTGGGAAATATTTAACAAATAAAATAAAATAGATAGCATTACATTTTAAAAATAAGTCAATCTCCCCATGCACATCCTTATGTATACTTCCCTGGCCCTCATTTCTACTTGAGTTTGACACCACTGCACTATGCTACCTAGCGACCTCACATACAATGGTAACTACGTCTTCTGTTTGACTTCTTGTCAGTGAGTCATATTTGGTAATATTCTGCAACTTTCAGACATCTTCCCATTGCCTTTTGAGCTATCTGTAATTTTGATTCATCTGAGATGATCCGGTTCCATAATTTATAGCCATAAAGTATCACTGGGTTCTTGGAAAGATAGGCTTTCTTGTCAAGGAACAGCTTGAGATCACTGAAATCACTAGTTTACCAAAAATTCCTCAGCCTAATCTCAGATCTCTTCCATTTAATTCTGTGCCCAGTCTATTGTTGGTATAAAATGCCTATTCATATATAACTAGACTACTTCAATGGACCGTACATCATATTCATGCACTTTCTAGGCTGGATAGTGTTGTAACAATTCGGCTAGCAGCTGCTTCAGGGGGTGTAAAACCAACAACAACCAGCTCACAGAACGCTGCAAGCCCATGTTTTTTTTTTTTAATCTGCTTTACTAAGGAAAGCAACTTTAAGGAGTTAACAATCTTACTTTAATCCAACCTACAAATATCATGCACTTAGCTCAGGGGGAAAAGCCAGCACCCTGAACTTCAGAGCAAATATAAACAAATTATAAACATCAACAGACAGACCTTGTCTGATTCAAATCTCAATTCAGAGTTACCAGAATTTAACAAAGTCCGAACATCTGGGTTTGCAAGCTGGAGGGCTCTTAACTACAGATGCCCAGAGTCTCCACATCAGCACACCCCAAGACTGAGAGCCCTAAGCAAATAGCTCTGTCTTCCATTTTTATACACTCTTTAGCCATCATCAAACGTCATCTGAGCAACCAGAACTTAAGCTCCTACTATTGGTTCTGGTCTTAGCAACTCCCCTTAGGACCCTGAGGGCTTCACACCCACACAGGCTTAGCACCTAATAGATATGGATCTGGGCCTGGGGCTTAGCATCTAGTAAGACTCAATCAAACACACTTAGTTAATCATTTTAAAACAGGAAGAAATTCCCACCTTAATTGATATTACAGATAGCAACAGTCTCTTTTGAAGGGCTGTCACTTAAAAAGTATTGATTAGGCATTTATTATATAATAGGCTTGTTAGGTAACAGTCACCTATGAGTTAAAGGTACCTACTAGGTAAGAGGCACTATGTGTTATACACTTGAGATAGAGGATAGGAACTGGACCTGTGACTTCATCAATGAAAGGAGCTCCCAAAGAGGAACTCCCTTTACCAAAGCAGGCCATCACCTTCACTGAAACTTATAGTCTGAGAGTTTCCTGGGGAACTGAAAAGTTAAATGACTTACCTAGGGTCACAGGGTCAATATAAATTAGAGGTAGGTTGTTTCTGGTAGTGGTAGTCCCTTTTCAGACATGTCTGACTCTTCATGATCCCATTTGGACAAACAGGATTAAATACCTTGCCCTGGGTCACACATTATACAGCTAGTAGGTGTCTCAGACCACATTAGAATTCAAGATGAGTCTTCCTGACTCCAGGCTTAGCAGCACCTAGAAGCCCTTATCAGAAATTGGACTTAAACCTAAATATTCCCAGCTCTAACACCAGTTGTCAATTACTCCATGCTTCCTTAAGAAACTAGAGATAAAAATTCAGAAATGAAAGAGTCCTTGCCCTCAAGACTATATTGGGGGAGATGACATTTACCTGTCTTATGTGTAAATATATTAAAAATCTTTGCCAAACAAATACAAGGTAATTTTTGAGAGTAGAACACTGGCAACTTGGGGGTGGGGTGGAGATCAGGAAAGCCTTCATGTAGAAAGGGTTGCTTGATCTAAATTTTGACCAAAAACTGGAATTTTAGGAGGCAGAGTTAAGGAAGGATCACAATTAAAGCATGAGGAAGAATTACTGCAAACTAACAGAGTTGTGTGATATAATGTCATATGAGAAATGGAAAGAAGAAAAGCTTGGCTGTACTACAGAGTTTAGGAAAGGGAGCAATGTATAATAAGGCTGGAAAGTTAATTTGGAATTTGGTTGTTACCATGAAAGAGATCAGGTATCCTTCAGAGGAGATAGTGCATGGGAGACTCCTTATTTCAAGAGAACCTTTAGAGTTACATTTTTGTTGAATTTCAGCAATTAGTTCTTTAAAAATAAAAATAAGTAAAACATAAAGCACAGCAGAAGTTTATATTCTTTACCCCTCTCAGTTAGTTCAGTGACTACAAAGAAATTTTCTTTGGCATAAAACATCTTGAGAAAGTATAACAGTTCCTTCATACTAATAGTTTCATCAAAGATGTCCCAGATAGATGTATAAATAGTTTTGTCAGAATTCATAGAAAGGATATTGGCGCAAATATATAATATCAAGAGCCATTCAATAACATGTAAGTGGTAAAAGATATAACTTTTAAAAGATTTGAAACAAGATAAAGTGAAAAAAGTTAAAGTGAAACAACCTAAATCACCAATAATAAGAGAAATACAAATTATAAAAACTATGAGATTTCAAGTCACTCCACGAAAATGGGCAAAAATGATGAAAGATGAGAACAGTCAATGCGGGGAGGGCTATGGAAAGATAGATACATTGATAGACAATTGGTGGAATTATTCAAGAGACATGATTAAACTGCCTAATCCTTTGAACCAACAATTTCATCATCATCCCTGTCCCTCCTCCCTTCTTTTCTTCCCAGGGTTATTGACTGATGTAAACCTAGAGGAAGCTGGTGGCACAATTGATAGAGTCCCAGGCTTAAAGTCAGGAAGACCTGAGTTCAAATCCAGCCTCAGACACTTAATAGCTGTATAACCCTGGACAAGTCACAAATTCTCAGTTTCTACATCTATAAAAATTACCTGGAGAAGGAAATGGCAAACCACTCCAGTACCTTTGTCAAGAAAACTTCAAATGGGGTCACAAAGAGTCAGACATGACTGAAAAGCAACTGGAATGACCTTGAAAGGAAACAGCTGAAACTATTTATGACTATAGGTTGAAAAAAAATTAGCATGTATTGAATATCTAGAAAGACATAAGTAACAGAACAGAATAACAGACCAGAGGCATGATATTCTTTATAAACTAACATATGAAACATTCTTATACCATGAATACATTTCTCATCATAATATTGAGAATTCAACATAGAAACTATATTGGAATCAAAGCAGTTTAACAGATAAAATTATCACCTAAAATCACCTGTGCATAACATTGACTCATAAAAAATAAGAACAAAATTTTAATATATTCTGCTATGAGATATTATGATAGTATACTTAGATGTTCCTAAAGAATCAACTAAAAAAGTAGTGGAAATAATTAACAACTTTAGCAAAGTTGCAAGATATAAAATAAATCCACATAAATCATCAGCATGTCTACATATTATCAGCAAAGTCCAACAATGAGAGATAGAGAAATTCCATTTAAAATAATTGTGGACAATATACAATATACAATACTTGGGAGTCTACATGACAAGGCAAACCCAGGAACTATGTGAAAACAATTACAAAACATTTCCACACAAATAAAGTCAGATCTAAACAACCAGAAAAATAGGAATTGTTCACAGCAAATCCCAGCCAATATAAAAAAATGACAATTCTACCTAAATTAATCTATTTTTTTAGTGCTATAGCAATCAAACTACTAAAAACTATTTTATAAAGCTAGAAAAAAATAATAACAAAATTCATCTGGAAAAAAACAAAAGGTTAAGGTTATCAAGGAAGTCAATTTTTTAAAAAATGCTAAGGAAGGTGGTCTAGCCATACCAGATCTCAAACTCTATTATAAAGTGGTAATATTCAAAACAATCTGGTACTGGTTAAGAAATAGAGTGATGGATCAGTAGAATAGATGTACATAATGTACCCAATACATTATAGTAAATGACCATAGTAATCTAGTATATGATAAACCCAAAGATCCAAGTTTTGGGGAAAAAACTTGTTATTTGACTAAAATTGCTGGGAAAACTGGAAAAACCATATAGTAGAAGTTAGGTAAAGACCAATATCTTATACCATAAACCAAGATAAGGTCAAAATGGGTACATAATTTATATTTAAAGGGTGATACTGTATGCAAATTAGGAGAGAAAGGAATAGTTTATCTGTCAAATCTATGGAGAAGGGAAGAATTTTGAAACAAACAAGCTACAGAGAGCATTACAAAACTTAAAATAGATCATTTTGATTATATAAAATTAAAAAAGGTTTTGCTTAAACAAAATCTATGCAACCAAAATTATAAGGAAAGCAGAAAACTGGGGCAAAATTTTGCAATAAGTATCTCTGATAAAGGCCTCATTTCTGAAGTATGTAGAGAACTGAGTCAAATTTATAATAATATAAGTCATTCCCCATTCACAAATTGTCAAAGGATATGAACAGGCAGTTTTCAAAGAAATCAAAGATATCTATAGTCATTTAAAAAGTGCTCTCAATCACTATTGATTAGAGAAATGCAAATTAAAACAACTCTGAGGAACCATCTCATCATGCCTATCAGATTGCCTAATATGACAAAAAAGGAAAATGATGGATATCGGAGGGGATGTGGGAAAACTGGGACACTAATGCATTGTTGGTGGAGTTGTGAACTTATCCAACCATTCTAGAGAACAATTTGGAACTATTACCAAAGGTATATAAAACCATACATACCCTTTGATCCAACAATACCAGGATAATTTCAGAAAACCTAGAAAGACTTATACGAATTGATGAAAAGTAAAGTGAGCAGAACCAAGAGAATATTGTATACAGTAAAAGCAATGTTGTGCAATGAAGATCTGTGAATGATTTAGCTAGTTTTCAGCAATACAATGACCCAAGACAATCCCAAAGGACTCATGATGAAACATGCTATGTGCTTCCAGAGAAAGAACTGATATTGTCTGAATACAGACTGAAGCCTACCGTTTTTCATCTCCTTCCTTCCTTCCTTTCTCTTTCATTTTCTGTTCGAGTCTTATACAAAATGACTAATATGGACATGTGCATGATTGCATATGTATAACCTATATTGAATTGCTTACTGTCTGGTGGGGGCAGTGAGGAAAAGAAGGAGGAATAGAATTTGGAACTCAAAACTTTAAAAATACGTAAAAAAATTGTTTTAACATGTAATTAGGAAAAATACAATATTATTTTAAAATATATGTTGCTGACAAAACAGGAAAATGATAAATGTTGGAGATGTGGGAAAATTGGAACACTATAATTGCATGGTTGGTGCAGTTGTGAACTGATCCAACCATTCTGGAGAGCAATTTGGAACTATGCCCAAAGGGGTATAAAACTGTGTATACCCTTTGATCCATCAATAACACCACTAGGCCTTTATCCCAAAGAGATCATAAAAATGAAAAAGGATCGACATGTACAAAAACATTTATAGCAGCTCTTTTCATAGTAGCAAAGAATTGGAAACTGAGGGGATGCCCATCAACTGGGGAATGGCTGAACAAGTTGTGGTATATGAATGTAATGAAATACTACTGTTCCATAAAAAATGATGATTTCAGAAAAAACATGGAAAGACTTACATGAACGGATGCTGAGTGAAGTGAGCAGAACCAGAACATTTTACACAGTAACAGCAACACTGCAATGGCCAACTTTGACAGACTTAGTTCTTCTCAGCAATGCAATCATCTAAGACAATCCCAAAAGACTAAAGATGGAAAATGCTATCCACATCCAGAGAAAGGACTGTGGAGTCTAAAGGTAGATTGAGGCATACTATTTTCTTTCCTTTTTTTTTTCTTGGTTTTTCCCTTTGGTTCTGATTCTTCTTTATAACATGACTAATGTGGAAATATGTTTAATATGATTATATACGTATAGCCTATATCAGATTGCATGTCATCTTGGGGAAGAGGGAGGAGAGGCAGGGGGCAAAATGTAGAACTCAAAATCTTATAAAAGTGAATGTTGGAAACTAAAAAAATAAATAATTTTTAAAAATTAAATAAGTAATGTGAAAATATATATATATATATTTATATGTTATCATGTTAAAGACTCATAACCTTTGAACTATGGAACAAAAAGCTCTAAAATAGTGGAAGATATTTATCATGTAGGAATGAATATAAGTATGTATCACTCCAATCACCCTATTTATATTTCTTTCAATTAGGTCTATTTATGTTTTTGCTTTATCTGAATTCATGATTGCTACACCTTCACTTTTTTTTATTTCAGCTGAAGATTAATAGATTTTTCTCCAGCTCCTAATTTTAAGTATGGATGAAGAGAGTAAACCCTGGGTATCTGTAACACCAATGTTACTAGCAGCTGCTATGGAGGTGTAAGACCAACACCAGCACACCAGAAGGCTGCTAGCACAAGTTTTTTGATCTGCTTTTCTGAAGGAAAGCAACTTAAAAGGGTTTACAATCTCACTTTAATTAAACATACATATACCATTCACTTAGTTCAGGGGGAAAAGTCAGCACCCTGAACTTCAGAGAAAACACAAACAGAACTTACAAGCAGAAATTATATAAATGGAGCAAATAACACAAATCAGCAGACAGGGCTTCCAACTGTCTGTCCATAGCAATACATACATAGTTACAAGAGACAGAGAGAGAAGCACCAACATCTGAATTTTCAAAGCTGGAGGGCTCCCTAACAGCTACCCAGAGTCTCATCTGGCCAGATCACATGAACGCTCTTCAAATGAGTGAGCCCCCAAACAAAATGCTAACCTCAGAGTATATATACACTTCTTCAGGGTCAGAGAGCATCACAACCAAGTGACTCAAGGTCATGTGACTTAGGCTTTCTTGTGACTTAAGCAGGTCATCAAAGACTCTTGATTCTATCAAAGGCTCTTGATTCAAACAAAGTCAAGACTCAAAGACACTTGATTGCCTTAGTGCAGAGAAGCACTCCAAGAAGTCCTACTTTGCTTGCCACTACAGGATCATGAGGTCCAAGAATCATAACAACCAACCCACCAGGAAAACTCTGAGGAGTAATGATCCTGGGTGCTAGTTGGCCTACAGACCTAAATTTTGGGGGACTAATGCTTTCTATGAACTGCAACAAAACGTGACCCTAATGTTCAACCCCTCCCCAGAAATCAAGGTGTTATAAGGCAGGATTGTGCTGTTGGAGTCTTGGGGGGAAATATTTATACTTTTGTTCTTGTCATATCTTTGAAGTTATGTTTTGGTTTATTTTTGAAATATTCTTTTATAAAAGCAAGTATGATGTTAAATAGCTAAATGGAAATGGAGTGAATAGTCACAGTGTCCCTACAATATGAGAAATATGGTTAGTGGGATCTTAAGCTGATGGCAGAGGAAAGAAACTCCTTAACCTCCTTGGGATACTTGGTCAATTGTTTTCAGTTATATCTGATTCTTCGTGATCCCATTTCGGATTTTCTTGGTAAAGATACTGGAGTGGTTTGCCATTTCCTTCTCCAGCTCATTTTACAGATGAAGAAACTGAGATAAACAACTTGCTTTAAAGTCCATTTGATCCTTGAGCTTTGGTAGAAAAAAAGATTAATTTTAAAAATTTAGAAAATAATATTTTTTGTTTCTTTCAGTTATAGTTTCTATTTGATGAAGTCAAAATATATTTTTTTTACATTTAGCTTGAGAACACTGCAAAAACCAAACACAGACATTATCAAGAAGGGTAAAAATCTGCTTAGCTATTTTCACATTTGAGATTCTTAACAATTAATTCTCTTTGAAGGATAAACGTTTCATAGAAATAGTTTATAGGTGCAAAACCCATAAATTCATCTGACATATATTAAAAATCCTATTAGATTCACAATTAATATTGATTTGATTGATATTATTAAATTTGAAATCAATTAAAATCATTTTTAGAAAAGTTAGTTTCAGAGAATAAAGACATTTCAAAGGAACCAATGACAAATAGGTAAATGTATAATTGGTGTCTCATTTTTCTTCAGATTTGTTACAAAGTGCATTATCACTACACCCCTCTCTCTCTCTACCTCCCTTCTACCCTCCACCCTATCTTTTCATTTTTTCCTTTCTGTTTATTTTCACTCCCTCCTAATTTCCCTTCTTTGCCCCTTTCCCTTGTTTTCTCTCTTCCCTTTTCCAAGTGGACACCATACACACATATGTCTCATTTGTTCTCTTTATTTAATAATAATGTTATACATTTATTTTAAAGGCAGATCACACAAATATGCATTCATAACAACAAAATTGCTTTTTTTAAACCTTGATGTTCTATCATGGGATTGGTTTTCCCCGAACCCAAATCTTAAAGGGTTTATGCTCTAGACAGAAGGGTGAGGAGAAAAAGAGTTGATAAAAAAAAAGATTAAATCATCCTGAAGGATAAATATATAGGTGATATTTCTAAATATTTAAGCTTCAAGAATATTGCAAAGGCTAGGCAATATTTTTTATCTTTTTCAAAATGCTTTATGTTCTTAAAAAAGTATCTTTCAGTAAAGAGATAAGAAATACAGAGATGTTCACAGAATATGCATATTGGCTATGTTTCCTCAAAATTTAATACTCTGCCTTGGGAGAAATCCAGCATAATAATATGTAAATAGTAGTTGAATGAGAGAATTGAAAGGTGGAGAAGGAAAGATAAATATCACAGAGATATAAGTAGACCCTTGAAAGTATCTGATAGCTATAAGAAGGAAATGACAAAATAGCTTGACTATGTAAAGAAAATAAAATAGAAAGATGCTATTTAATATGGCATGTAAATTTTAAATGTAATTTTATTTTAATTGACATTTACAAAATGTAATTTTGTAAAGATTTTTGTGAACATTTAAAATTACATTACAAAATGCAATTAATTTACATTTAATGTAAATACTTCCAGTATCCAATCACAAAAATAAAACATCTCCTGCCTTCAAGGAGCTACATTCTCTGACAGGATGAAACAACATACACACAGAAAAGTAAATTTTAAAATATATACCAAGCATTTGCCAGGAGATGGAGGGGTGGGAGTAACAACTGAGACATACAGAACTAGATGGACCTTAAGTAGAAAGTGGTCAAGTTTGAAGGTGAAAGAAGATAAGCATTTTAAGAGGTAGCCATAAGAAAGTAGTGCATTCTAGGTAGAGGAGAAAAACTTGCAAAGGTTTGGAGATAGAAGATAGAATGTTGTATATATGGAATGGAAGTCACTAACTATAATACTTCTTTATAGCAAGATTGGTGAGCACCAGGCCCTTATTATCTGCTCTGCTGCACACCTTTCAGACCCCTGGTCCCTGAAATCTGACCCCCTGGATATTGCCATTTAGCCTTTTCTAGCCATTTTGCAGTTGAACTCTCTTCTATGTCGTGTGTGTGTGTGTGTGTGTATCTGTGTGTATCTGTGTGTCTGTGTGTCTGTGTGTTCTACGTAGAGTATGACCTTATTGAAACCAGGGATTCTCTCACTTTTCCATCTCTAGTATTTAGCATAAGGCTTGGCACATAGAGAGTGCTCAATAAATGACCTTTGATATATACTGTAGAACATGTGAACATACAATAAGACTGAAAAGGGAAGCTGGAGTCAGATTGACTTTAACTGACAAATAAATGGGAGTTTGCATTTTATTTCCAAGAGGAAGTAGGAGCTACTAAAGCTATGTGAACATCGAAGTGACATGGACATAACCTTTTGGTAGCTGCATAGATGATGGATCATAGAAGAGTGTAGATACTTCAGTAAAGAATATCAATAAGAAGGCTACTGTAACAGTGAAAGGAAAAAAAAAGATAAATGCTGTAATTAGGGGGTAGTTGAGTGAACAGAGAGAAGTGGACAGAAACTAGAGATATTATAGAGGCATAAGTGATTATGGCAGCTAGGTGGTTCCTTGCATAGAGTACTGGGCCTGGAGCTGCAAAGACCTGAGTTCAAATCCAGCCTCAGACACTCACTAGCTGAGTGACCCTGGAAATCAATTAGCCTCTGTTTGTCTTAATCCACTGGAGAAGGAAATGGCCAACTACTCCAGTATCTTTGTAAGGAAAATACCAAATGGGGTCATGAGTCAGGCACTACTGAGAAATAACTGAGCAACAACAGTTCTAATGAACACTTAACTGAGACTTGCTGTGGAAAGGGAATTTGGAAATGGTACAAGTTGGAAATATGGTAGCATCGGAGAAATCAGAAAGAGTAATTTAGCCAATTATTCTATGTGGTAAAAATCAGAAGTTTTTGTAGAAATTTATTTTTAAATACTCCGGATGAATAGTTCACTTTTACGTTGTGGAGAGATGGAAGAAATCAGTATAATTTTTGATTCTACAGGCTCCTGTTCTCTGCAACAATCACTAGAAACTACTCTTAACTGTTTTGTTCTTTATGCTAATGGAGGTTTGACAGCCACTTACTGTCAAAGTTACTAACAAAATATGTGGAAAATATCTTCCAGAGTGGATTACTGAATAATAGTGCTTAACCACAAACAGATCCATTTTATAAAATTGTTCTTGCTCCTTGTCTCTTAGCACTTCTGTGTACAGTTTATACAATGTTGTCTTGAATTTTGCTTTGTAATTCTTCCCTAGTTTGCCTCTTGTCTGTTTCAGTAACAGAAGTGAAATAAATGTCCTTTTGACAAAAGCACTGGGATTTAAATTATCCATTTGTAACAAGGTCTAATCTAGCCCTCAGTTAGATTTGACATAGCCTATAACACAATATTGCCATAATCACAGTTACTTTTCAAAGAGAATTAAACTTATTTCCTCCTGCCAAAGTCTCTGTTGCCGTCAACAGCCTACCACTCAAGGCCCTTTAAAATCTGGCACTAACTTCAATTCGATTTAACTTAACAATAGTAAGTGCCTATCCTTCCATGTGTACTTCACTGCTCTAAGTGCTTTCTGACTATCGTTCCAGATTTATCTCATACTGCTCCCCCCTATATTATTCTATAGCAGAGTTCTTACCCTGGGGTAAGATATTTTTATATATTTAGATAATTGTTTTTCAATATCATTGGCATACTTTGTAATCCCATGTAATTTTTTTTATACATTTAAATACAGTATTCTAAGCAGGGGTCATTAAGGCTTTACCAAACTATCGAAGCAGTCCATGACACAAAAAAAAATTAAACACCACTCTTTTGTGCTCAGGACAAAATGGACTACTTTTATTTCCCTCCGTTCACTCCTCCTCCATCTTATTTCATTCAGAGCAGCAAATCTGCAGTAAGAGTAGCTGAAGATTTGCAAAACAGTGGTTAACCAGATAATGAAGACCTCAAAGTAATGATAACAAACTTTTTTTAAAAAAATCTGCCACCCAAATAAATATCAAAATAGACTATTAATAGTTGGAGATCTATTGAGCAACTCTCTTTTTCACTTCCTCTTCCCCCCTTCCTTTTTTTCCCCTCTCAATCAATACCTGTCTATCTCTTTATAATGAATATTACAAACCTTAAGTTACTTTTAACTTCTATGTGGCCCTTTCTTGTTTTTTTTTCCTTTAATGCAAATCAAGGTCTTCAATAAAAACAAAATTTTCAACTCTACCTTCTGCCCTCAATGTTTTTTTTTTCTTTTTTAAATTAGGTAATAGAATTAATAACATTGTGTTTTATATTCCCAATAGATTTTTTTAATAGCATGGCAAAAGACTGCTTAGCTTTTCTTTTATTATTGGTGTCAAATATCTTGACATTTCATTCATGGAATTCTGTTGATCTAAAAAGTCTAAGGTCATTTACAAATAATTTGCAATTAGTTACAAAATCCGTCACTCAATAGTTGAACAACTAATTGCAGTTCATACACTGAGTCGTTCACTGTCTTTATAGAATTATGACAAACACATTGTCTCTACTCTTAGAATAGTATTTGTAGATTTCAGAATCAGAAAATCCCCGGCAGAAGTAATGAGGCTATCAATTGTATATATTTCATTTTTGAATGATTGCTTTCATATATTGCCCCCATGCAACAGAATGAAGGCACCCTAACACATCAGAAGTATTTCTTGCATATGAAAAGATTATATACTTTATCCACCTAACCTCCAGAAGTAGTGAACTAAGTGGTAAAGAAATTCTTTACTAACTTGGCATAGTAATCAGCAAATGATAATTCAATAAGTTTATAAATTTATTTATTAAGGTAAAATGCAACCCAAACAGAAAAAACACATAACAAACAAACAAATCCTAGAGAGGTAGTATCTAATTTATCAAGATTAATAAATAAATCCTATGATTTTATCATCAGTATGTCACACACACATACACACACATGATGAATTAAGCATGCTATTTCAACTCTGCCAGAATAAAGAAATGGATATTTTATAAAGCCTTCACACAAAGGGAAAAAAAACCTCACTTTTCTAATTAAATGCATAATCATGGATGCAGATCCATGTTACGGATTCTAAATGGCTTCTACTTTAATGAGCCATTTGAAATGAAATGGTTGCCTGCAATTAGACATCTGCAGTCCAAGGAAAGCAAGCCAACTATGCAGCCTGGCTGCCAGAATTACAGTGCATTCCTCTGCAGGACAATGGAAGAACAGATAATTGTAATTATAACATATACATCCTTAGTGTTCTGTGGTTGAAAGAGTATGCACAACAAGGGTTCTTAATATATTTAATTGCCGATAGCTAATAAATGGTTGTCAGAAAGAACTGCTCTTTAATGCATCCCACTTCCATTAGCAACAGTATCACCACCAACTGATGATATTCATCCTATATGCACCTCAACACAAGGACCTAAATGGTTAAAAAAAAGACAATTAATTGGGAGTTCAATTTCTTCTCCTTTCAGATTCAGCACTGTTTGCTTGGTATTAAATCTTGCAGTCTGTGGATTTCCCAATTTAAAGACAAGTATGATGGACAATAAAGACCTCATTTTGGCCTTAAGGTGACTTGGGGTTTTTAAAAGCTGTGCCAGCAATTCAATATCTGCCAGGTTCTACCAAACTAGGAAAGCTTTGAATATGGGATCACCAACAGACTACATGTCTGCACTCTCAGACCAGTCTAAAGAGGTTTATCACCTGAGGTCTGGTCATCAAGTAATGATATTTGGGGGGGCCACAGAAATTCATTTGATATGTAAGATACTAAGAAATCAAAGAGTAGTGATCTACATTGGAGGGAGCATTCATGAAACTTTAATTACAGGTCTTTTGAAGTACAGAAGTCAAATCTGCCATAAATCATTCAGAGAACAAAGATATGTTTCTTTCCTGAATGATTCAGTTGTTACAAGTTCCTGGTCTATTTTACTAGTCTGGGAACCTGAAATCTCAAGGTTTGTCTCCAATATTAATGGATATAAGCTATAATTGGCAAAATCCACAAATGGCCTTACAGATGTAAGCCTGGATTTAGTCTTTAGACATGACATAAAGATGAAATACACATTTGAACATATGCATATGTGGGTACATTATGCCTATAAATCTATAACTATATGAGATCTACTATAGGCCAACAAGCCTATAAACACAGAAGATCTACTCTGATGCATCCTCCTGACACAAAGGTGATTCAGAGTTCCTGAAATCTACTGAAAGCATGAGCTCTTCTAGGTCCTATCACATTGGAAAGGTTTCTAGTACAAACCTAGGAACCGACCTTTTTGAGTAGGGAGAAGTTCATCACTATAAACTGAACATTTCCTCCCATCACAATACTCTTTAAAACATCTCCCTCATTTGTGGGATGGTAGGGAGTGAGTTGGTAGCACCATGAAGGCCTCAGGCACCCTGAGTAAGGTAACTGGACGCTGCCTGTCTACTCCCAAGAATCCAGTGCTGCCTTTTTATCACGTGCTGATCTTTGCTCCTAATCATGCTGTAGCAAAATCCCAATTCTGGTACTTCATTTTCCAGCTGAAAAAGATGAAGAAGTCTTCTGGATAAATTGTATACTGTGTACAGGTCTTTGAAAAGTCCCCTCTTAGGGAGAAAAACTTTGGCATCTGGCTATGCTACAATTCCAAGAGTGGGACCCACAACATGTTCAGGGAGTACAAGGACCTGATCAGTGCTGGTGCTATCACTCATTGCTACCAAGATACGGGAACCCATTATTGTGCCTGGGTCCACTCCATCCAGATCAAGAAAGTGGAAGAAATTCCTGCCAGCAAGTGCCCCTGGCCCATTGTCAAGCAATTTCAGGACTTCATAATCAAGTTTCTTTCTGCCCCACAGAGTTCTGTGTCACCAGCATAAACCACGCTTTACTACCAAGAGGACTAACATGTTCATCTAAGTGCAAAGACAAGAAGACACCTGTTTTATTTGATCTGTTTAAATACATTTCTCAATTGGAATAAAAGGACATCTCCTAAGGCATGTCATGGTGTAAGGTGGTGGAAAGGGATTATAGTCTGCATTGCTAGATCCACAGCAATGGAAGAAAAGAAATTCTGAAGCATTAAAATATATAAACACTTTATAAAGTCTAAGTATAAATTCACCTTTCAATTATTTGCATGCAACTATCCACCCTGCACAAACATTAGATCCATTGGGGCATGAAGTGTATCATTATTATCTTTGATATGTCACTCAAAATTTAGTACATTGTTCTTTATGTGATATATATTTAATAATAGTTGTTTAAATTTGCTCTTTCTGCCTCCAATCCAAAAAGAATTGGAATTTGTCTTCTACTACAACATGTATACAAGAAATTTACCTGTTAGACTTTATTAAATTATTTTCATTTTGCTCTCAGGAAAGCTGTACATTGGCCAGACAGAAAATAAGAGGGAAAAAAGTGAAACAGAGGCTAGATAAACCCCAAGGCATTATGACTGAAAGGTGAAAGTATCTATCCCTAGAATAAAATTAGGCCACAGAAAATTTTGGGGAAAGGTGCAAGATGGAAAAATGATCAAGTTCCCCTTTCCCCACATCCCCCAGTCAAGTCTTCACAATGTTGTTTTCATTATTGGATGTTTTCATTTGAAATATGAAAAGAAAATGAAGCCATACCAAAGATAACATTTAAAAAGTTTCATCATTCTTAGATTATATAGATTATACATTTCTCTTCCCTACTTAAATAGTTAATCAAGAGACATTGATAAGTCTCCACACAACATTTGAAATATAAATGGATATGGATTTTTCTTGAATTTTTCTACTCAGTTACTTTTGTATGTCATTGTGTCATTAAACTAAATATCAAGTAATTTGGAATGAAATGTTTATCATTAGCTCAAGAAAAAATTTTGAAGGAAAAGAATGCATCTCCTCCCCACCCCCATAAAACACAAATACCTATGATGCTTACAGCTGATTTGTTATAGGACAAAATTTCATCTGTGAAAGAAATCAGAATTTAAATGATGGAACCTAAGATTGTAACTAAAGGAGTTTCAACAATTTTGTTTTGCTTTAAAGTCTTTAAGAGAACAATCTAGCAATGCACAGTTGGCTATTAATAACATAAGTGGGAAGACATTTTCTCAAGAAGAAAAATGATACACCTACAATACTTCCATTTGATTCCGCTGTGCAGTTACTATCCAAGGAGCTTCAGAATTCTAGTTACCAAAATTATAATAAATTTTAAAGCTCTCAAATATAATTTACTCTCTTATCTTTCTGAGTGAACTTTTTCCTCCTGAAACTTTAAATAAAATGAAACAAGAGTCTACAATTTACATTTCAAAAACACATTTACTTCATGAACTCCCATTTTTTCCCACTGTTAATTTATGGTGAAGGCAGACAGTACTAAAGAGTAGGAACCAGGTGTGGGACATCAAATAAGCACTTGCATAATTATGCATCTCTTTCTGTTCATTGTTCAAACATGCAATCATTAGTGTAGCATATTTGGCAATATGGTACCTTCTATGTGTGTTTTAAACTCCATCAATAACAATTCCTCTCTTTATTTCCAGATACTTTAGCCATCAATGTAACAGCCTTTGATTCTGTTGCTGTCTAAACAAACAATTATGAATGTTTATGCTCTGTGCTGTCACACTTGATTGATTCCCTGTTTGTCAGCATATCTACATTACAAGTTGATTATCAAAGCTCAGCTCTAACGAATTCATGAGGACATTATGCATTTGTGGGATTTGTAAGCATTAAAAAATGCTCCCATTAGATGATAAAGATTCAGTTTTAGTAGTTTCTATTGACTTCTGGGCAATCACTGGTCTAATCTTCTGAATCTATAGATGATTTTACCCAGTATTTCTTGGCTGCCTATTAAAAGCACAGGGCAATCAACTGCAACCACATTTAATGAGGATTCAATGTCTTCTATGGATGTTCTTTGCATAAGAGTTTATCCAACAAATAAGGACTGTTCTTCCTACCCTTCCATGAAAAGGAAAATCACCATAATTATCCAGGGCTTACCTTTGTCTCTCTATATGGATGTGTGTGTGTGTGTGTGTGTGTGTGTGTGTGTGTGTGTGTGCATGGTTTGTTTTCAAGTATAAAGCAAACAAAAAAAGAAATCCTCAAATTAAAAAAAACAGTTACTACAGTCTACATCAACTGGCTCAGGCTTAAACTTAACTAGTTTCATTATTCCTTTTCACATGTGAAAAACACATATGAAAAGAACCTCAATGAAAATTGAATATGTGACCACAGTAAAATTCACAATACAGAATATATTTATCTTAATAATGTAAGAAGTTTTCTAATTTTTTTTCTGTTGATTTAAGTGCAATTGAGTGATTTCATATAACATAATTGGATAATAAGATTGAGACATTGGGGTACAGTGGAAAGCATGTTGCTTCTAGACTCATCAGACCTGTGTTCAAGTTCTGCCTCTGACATTTGCTACTTGTGTGACCTTGGTCAATTAATTTGACAAAATAGCAGATTGATAGCTGAAAAGGATCTCAGCAGCCATCTGTCCAACATATATGTGAAAGAAATCCCCAATATAATATATATGATAAGTGGTTTCCAAACTTTGCTTAAAGACTCCAAGGAAGGTAAACCTATCATTTCTTTAGGTAACCCATTCTACTTTTTGGAATAGTTAAATGGTTAAAGACTTGTTCCTCACCTTAAGGCTAAATGTGTCACTATGATTTCCAACAATTGATGCTAATTTTTTCCTCTAGAGTGAAATGGGACAAGTCTAGTTCCTCCTCCATTTGACAACTCTTTAAATATTTAGAGATGGTTATCACATCTCCTCTGAGTTTTCTCCAGACTAATGCCTAGTTCTTCCAATCAATCAACATATGACACAGATACTGGCTGATCTCTTCTGAACTCTTTCCAGCTTATCAATTTACCATCATCTCCCCACTCTCAACAGGGCCACAGTTTTCTCATCTGTAAAATGAGATGAGATGACTAAGTTGTGTCTGAGGTTCCTTCTAGCTCTAGATCTATGATCCTATAATGTTATTTTCAAATCAGAACAGCTCCTTGTCAATACCTGGTATGAAATGATACTCTGTAGCACTGGAAACTTGAAAATATTGAAGAATAATAAAAATAATAATGTACATTATTTTCCACATAGTAGGCACTTAATAAGTATTCGTTGGATTGAATTATACCTTTAAGAAAAGCAGAGATACATAAAGTGTATATTGGAGCAAAACTTTATTACTGTCATTCTTACCACTATATTATCTGTTACAGCTGTTAGACATTTACCAGTTATTTTACTGATGAAGAGAAAAATGTTTCTCTCTCTTACAGAGAAAAATACTCAATCATTTTGCCTTTTCTCCATCCAAAGAAGAGCAAAGCATATACATGCACTAAATTTTCAACTTCATAAAAAATCTTCCCAGCTGCTGAGTTGTATCTTCCCATATTTTAAAAGCAATATATATTCAGCTCTCTAAGGTTATATCTATGTGAGAAGGCAAAGAAGACTGGGAAAAAAGGGGAAGAGGGAAGCAGAGAAAGTGTCAGAAATTAGAACATGAATTTCTTTCAAGTATTTATGCAATCCCACTAGGCCTAACCTTCAAAATAGGAGAGAATCAAGAAAACAAATATTGTCCAACAATTGCACTGTTTGGAGAGATTTCCACCTTTACTACCTCTGCCATATATGATTTAAGAGTGAATATAACATAACATAACATTTTCTGGACTTCCCTATGTAATGAGTATGCTGATCTCACCATAGCACAAAAGCCAAAAACTAAAAATTCTTTCCATGTCTTATGTATGAATGCACCACAAAGAACTTTGTATTTATCTTGTGATACTTACAATAGTCTACATTATACTATAGTTATTGGTGTACTTATCTTTTCCTCATTCCTAAACTAAACATTTCCAGACAGGTAGGACTATGTTTTATTTATTTTTGTATCCCTCATGGCTTCTAGAACAATGAAAGCTCAAAAAATATTTGCCAAATAAATTATTTGAATGATTTAAATACTAGGAAACTTACAGAAATTGCATATTTATAGATCTTTGAGGGGATAGACTATTTCATTTTTGCCTTTATATCAATAGTACCTAGTACAGTACCTGGCACTTAGTAATCACTTAATAAATGCATATTGATTGATTGATGCATTCATTCATTCATTCATAGGACTTAGAGCTAGAGAGGACTTCACTCATCATCTAACTGAACTTTCTTATTTTCACAGGTGAGGAAAATGATACCCAGAGTGATCACGTGCCATGTCCAAAGTCATAAATGTATTAAGTAACAGAGCTGTTATCTGAACCCACATTTTCTGATTCCCAGAAGCATGTGCACACTTAGGTATGCTCTCATTCACACACACAAAAAATTAATGTAACCTTGAAAAAAGACTATTAAACTTGGAACCAGTGAAACTTGAAGTTAAGCTCCATCCCTGACACATAGAAAACTATGAAAATAGGTCAGTCATATAAATTCTCTGAGCCCCACAGGGTGAGTAAAGCATTTTGTAACCCATAAAATTCTATTCAAATATTATTAACAACAACATTATAGTGATTATTATAATATTTAATATGGTATAAATAATATAATAATGATAATAATCTAATCTTTTTCTACTGGCTTCAGATAAAAATATTTCTTGGGAAAGTTCTTATCCTGTTATTTGACTTCTTCAATATCATATGCACATATAGATTAAAATAAGGGGTTCTTGTAGCTGAATAAAAAAATATCAGGATGTAAGTTCATCTCCTGTAGGCTCACTGAAAACATCCTCAGTTCAAACAACATTAATAGCAGACAGGACAGCAGGGATGAGCTGTACCTCATCCTATTGCCAAATGACTGATCTCTCTGATTGTATCTCTATAACTTAAAAGCTTTTCATTTCATATGGATTGGAGATTATGAGTATTTAGGATGGCTACAAGTAAGTAAATTATATTCTTAAATTTTTATGAATTAATGTTATAGTTGAGCATTTGTAGATAACACTTAAATCTTTGATAATGACCTAATTTCAGCACAATTCATTGTTTGAATTGTGTAGCAGAAGGCGAATTGTCAGCCCCAGAACCTGGCACAACAGGAGTAACTAGGCCCAGCCATTCCAGTGCAATGAGTGAGGCCCTGCTAGTGACTAGGCTCCTGGCATCCAGCACAAAAAGCTTGGGACAGTGCCCCATATGCCACAGAAGCAGAACTTCAAAAAAAGAGGGGGAAAAAATAAAAAGGAACCTGACTATAGAAAGCTACTATGATGACAGAGAAGATCAAAACACAAACTCAGAGGAGGACAACAATGTCAAAATGCCTACATGTGAAGCTTCAAAGGGGAATATGAATTGGTCTCAAGCTCAAAAAAGTCCTCTTAGAAGAGCTCAAAAAGTATTTTTAAAATCAAGAATGAGAGGTAAAAGAAAATTTGGGAAAAGAAATGAGAGTTATGCTGGAGAATTATGAAGAAAGAATCAACAACTTGAAAAAGAAGGCACAACAAGTGACTGAAGAGAACAACTCCTTAAAAAGTAAAATTGGCCAAATGGAAAAGGAGGTACAAAAGCTAATTGAAGAAAAGAATTCCTTAAAACTTAGAATTGGGCAAGTGGAAGCTAAAGATTCTATGAGATATCAACAATCAGTCAAGCAAATCAAAAGAATGAAGAAATAGAAGAAAATGTATAATATCTCATGGGAAAAAACAACTGACCTGGAAAATAGACGCAGGAGAGATAATTTAGGAATTAGTAGACTACCTGAAAGTCATGATCAGAAAAGAGCCTAGAGATCATCATTCAAGAAATTATCAAGGAAAACTGCCCTAATATCTGAGAACCAGAGGGCAAAATAGTCATTGAAAGAATCTACCAGTCACCTCTGAAAGAGCTTGCAAAACAAAAACTCCAAGGAATATTGTAGCCAAATTCCAGAATTATCTCATCAAGGAGAAAATACTGCAAGGAGTCAGAAAGGAACAATTCAAATATGAAGGATCTACAGTCAGGATTACACAGGACTTAGCAGCTTCTACATTAGAGAATCAGAGGGCTTAGAATACGATATTCTGAATGGCAAAAGATATTGGATTACAGCTACCCAGCAAAACTGAGAATAATCTTTCAGAGGAAAAAGATGGATATTCAGTGAAATAGGGGACTTCCAAACTTTCCTGATGAAAAGACCAGAGGTTAACAGAAAATTCGATCTTCAACTACAAGACTCAAGAGAAGCATAAAAAGGGAAAAAAGGAAAGGGAAAAAAGCCATGCTGTTCAATAATATTAAACTGTTTACATCCTTACAGGAAGATGATACTTGTAACTCTTGAGAACTATATCTCTATTAGGACAGTTAGAAGTAGTATGTATAGACAGAGTTGTGTGAGTATAAGTTAACATTGATATGAGCATATAAAAAATTAAGGGGTGGAAAAAAGGATTGTTCTGAGAGAAGAGGAAAAGGGTAGGTAGAATAGAGTAAATTACATCACATGAAGAGGCTTATTACAGTAGAGGGAAAGAAGGGAGGGGGTAAGCATTGTTTGAACCATACTCTCATTAGATTTGGTTTAAATAGAGAATGACATACACACTCAGTTGTGTATAGAAATTTATCTTACCCTATAGGGAAGTAGGAGAGGAAAGGGGGGGAAAAGGGAGAGGAGTGGGTAGAAGGGAGGGCAGAAGAAGTATGGGAAAGGGGAAAGAAAAGGGAGGGGAGGTTGATAGAAGAGAGGGCAGACTGAGGGAGGTAGTAGTTAGAAGCAAAACACTGGGGAGGAGGGACAGGGTGAAAGGAGAGAAAAAAGTATAAACAGGGTGAAAAATCAGATGGAGAGAAACCATAAGTATGAACATGAATGGGATGAACTGTCCATAAAATGGAAAGGGAAAACAGAGTGGATTAAAAACCATAATCCCACAATATGTTGTTTATAAGAAACACATTTGAAGTAGAGAGATACAAAGAGAGTAAAGGTAAAAGACTGGAGCATAATCTACTATGCTTCCACTGAAGTAAAAAAAAAGCAAGGGTAGCAATCCTGATCTCAGACAAAGCAAAAGCAAAATTAGGTCTAATTAAAAGAGACAAAAAAGGAAACTACATCTGGCTAAAAGGTACCATAGACAATAAAGTAATATCAATACTAAACATGTATGCATCAAGTTGTATAGCATCCAGATTTTTAGAGGAGAAGTTAAATGAGTTACAGGAAAAAATAAACAGCAAAACTATACTAGTAGGGGATTTCAACCTCTTCCTCTAAGAACTAGATAAATCTAATCACAAAATAAACAAGAAAGAAGTCAAGGAGGAGAAAAGAATTTTAGAAAAGTAGACATGATAGACCTCTAGAGAAAGCTGAATGGGGATAGAAAGAATATGGTTTTTTCTCAGTGGTACATGGCACCTACACAAAAACTGACCATTTGTTAGGCATAAAAATGCAGAAAGGCAGAAGTATTAAATCCATCCTTTTCAGATCATGTTACAATAAATATGTGTAATAAAGGGCTATGAAAGATAGACTAAAAAATAATTGGAAACTAAATAATCTAATCCTAAAGAATGAATGGGTCAAACAACAAATCATAGAAACAATCAGTAACTTCATCCAAGAGCATGACAATAATGAGAAAGCATACCAAAGCTTATGGGATGCAGTCAAAGCATTTTTAGGAAAATTTTTATATCATGAAATGCTTACATGGATGAAATAGAGAAAGAGGAGATCAATGAATTGGGCATGCAACTAAAAAAAGCTAGAAAAAGAACAAATTAAATATCTCCAATTAAATACCAAATTAGAAATACTGAAAATGAAAGGAGAGATTAATAAAATTGAAAATAAGAAAACTGTTGAACTAATAAATAAAACTAAGAGCTAATTTTTCAGGAAAAAATAAACATTTGGTTAATTTGATTAAAAAAGAAAGAAAGAAGAAAATTAAATTACCAGCATCAAAAATCAAAACGGTGAATTTACCACCAATCAAAAGAAAATTAAAGAAATAATTAGTAGCTATTTTGTCCAATATATCAATGTATTTTATGACAATAAATATGACAATCTTACTGAAATGGAGGAATATTTACAAAAATATAAATTTCCCGGATTAACAAAAGAGGAAATAAAATACTTAAATAACCCCATTTTAGAAAAAAAGAAATTGAACAAGCCATCAATGAACTCCCTAAGAAAAAATCTCCAGGGCCAGATGAATGTACAAATGAATTCTACCAAATATTTAAAGAACAATTAATTGCAATAATGTAAAAATATTTGGAAAAATCAGCAGAGTCCTACCAAATTCATTTCATGACACAAATATGGTGCTGATACCTAAACCAGGAAGAGCCAAAACAGAGAAAAAAAATTATAGACCAATTTCTCTAATGAATATTGATGTAAAAATTCTAAATAAAATATTGGCAAAGAGATTATAGCAACTTATCATGAGGATAATACACCATGGCCAGGTGGGATTTATACCAGGAATATAGGGCTGGTCCAGTATTAGGATAATCATCAGCATAATTAATCATATCAATAATAAAACTAGCATAACTCATATGATTATATCTATAGATGCAGAAAAAAGCTTTTGAAAAAATACAGCATCATTCCTATTAAAAACATTAGCAAGCATAGGAATAAATGGAGTTTTCTTTAAAATGATAAGCAATATTTATCCAAAACCATAAGCAAGCATTATCTATAATAGGGATAAGCTAGAAGCTTTCCAAATAGGATCAGAGGTGAAACAAAGATGCCCATTATCACCACTATGATTCAATATTGTACTAGAAATGTTGGCTTTAGCAATAAAAGAAGAAAAAGAAATTGAAGAAATTAAAGTGAGCAATGAGGAAAAACAAAATTATCAGTCTTTGAAGATGTTATGATGGTATACTTAGGGAATTCTAGAGAATCAACTAAAATACTACATGAAAGAATGAACAACTTTAGCAAAATTGCAGGATATAAAATAAATCCATATAAATCATCAGCATTTCCGTAGGCTACCAACAAAGCCCAGCAATAAAAGACAGAAAGAGAAATTCCATTTAAAATACCTCTAGACAATATAAAATATTTCAGAGTCTACCTGCCAAGACAAATACAGGAACTATATTAGCAAAATTAAAAAACACTTTTCACACAAATAAAGTCAGATCTAAACAAGCAGAAAAATATCAATTGCTCATGGTTAGGCCAAGCTAATACAGGAAAAATGACAATTCTATCTAAATTAACTTACTTATTCTGTACTATACCAATCAAACTGTTAAAAAATTATTTCATAGCCCTAGGAAAAAATAATAAGATTAAACTGGAAGAATGAAAGGTCAGGAATATCAAGGGAATTAATGAAAAAAAAATGCAAAGGAAGGTGGCCTAACCATATGAGATCTAAAACTATATTATACAGTGGCAATCATCAAAACAATTTAGTACTGGTTAAGAAATAGAGTGGTGGATGATAAATGTTGGAGAAGATGTGGAAAAATTGGAACACCAATGCATTGTTGGTAGAGTTGCGAAGTGATCCAACCATTCTGGAGAGTAATTTGGAATTATGCCTAAAGGGTTATAAAACCGCATATCCTTTTATCCATCAACACCACCACTAGGTCTGTATCCCAAAGAGATCATAAAAATGAGAAAAGGATCCACATGTACAAAAACATTTATAGCAGCTCTTTTTGTGGTGTCAAAGAATTGGAAGTTGTGGGGATGTCCATCAATTAGGGAATGGCAGAACAAGCTGTGTGGTATATCAATGTAATGGAATACTATTGTTCTGTAATAAATGATGAGCAGGTGGACTTCAGAAAAACCTGGAAAGTCTTACATGAACTGATGCTGACTGCGAAGTGAACAGAACCAGGACAAAAATGTACACAGTTACGGCAACATTGTGTGAAGATCAACCATGATAGACTTAGCTCTTTTTAGCAAAACCATGATCCAAAACAATTCCAAAAGACTCATGATGGAAAATGCTAACCACATCCAGAGAAAGAACTATGGAGTCTGAAGCATTTTGAAGCACACTGTTTTGTTTTTGTTTTTTGTTTATTCTTTTTTGTAGTTTTTCCTTTTTTCTGATTATTCTTTCACAATATGACTAATGTGGCAAAATGTTTAACATGATTGTACATATATAACCTATATCAGATTGCTACCTAGCTTGGGGAAGGGTGAGGGAAGAGAGGGAGTAAGACAAATTTGTAACAGAAAACCTTACAAAAATGAATGTTGAAAACTGCCTACACACAATTAAAAAAAAATAAAATACTATTAAGTGCAAAAAAAGAAAAAATAAAGAAAAGAATTGCAACAAATAGATATGTGGAGGAAGCATGCTTCAAGGACACAAGATGGCCTATGTGAATATGTTCAGGGGGAGAGAGTAGCTTAATATTAGCGAACAGCTATTAATCAGACCATGCTCACTTCATTCTCAGCTTGATTCACATTCTAGACTTCTTTACTTCCTCACCAACTGTCTTACGCCTTCTTAGACATCCTTTCCTACCCATCCGCTTCCCCCTATTAAAATATAAGCTCTTTGAAGGTAGGGACTATCTGGTTTGTTTGTACTTGTATCTCTATTGCTTAATAAAATGCCTGGCACATAATAAGTATCTGATAAATTCTCTATAAAAAGCAATTTAGGTGGAACATAGAATATTGACCTTGGAGCAATGCAAATAGTAGCATCCAAATACATATATAAATATTAAATGAAGAAGACACCTAAGATAATATTTGCCTACTTGACAATTTTGTTGAGTTTAGCTTTTCAGACTAATGGGAATAGACCTGTTAATGGTAAGAATTCCCTATCCATAAAATTTCACAATGTAAATCTTGTTCTTTATACTGACAATGCTCTCAATTCATGGAATTTGAACAGAAATAATTAAGTATTTCTAATTTGCATTTCCAGCCAGGCAAGGAAGTAGTACAGAGTATACTAATAGCCCTGGTCCTTGTAATAGGTATTTCTTTCCAGTTTTCTCAAGACTGATAGTGAGAAATCCTATTAGTTTTCTTCAGTAAGAGAATATGAATCCCAAGCACAATTTTTGCCAAACAGCAAAAGACTAGTATAGTGCAAAGAAAATCTGATTCAGAATAAGAAGATCGGGATTCAAGTCCTAGCTCCATATGCATGATGTTGGTCAAATAATGATTAATGTCTCTCTAAATATTATCATCAGTGAAATGGGAATATTAATATAAGCTATACCTAACACAGATGAACTGTGAGGAAAGTGCTATTATTTTTATTTTATAGAACCATGTCAGTCCTCTTCTTGCTCATATTATAATGCTAAAGAAATTTGCATTTCTGTCAGCCTAAAATAACCAGAAACATTAACTCTTATATAAGAAAAATTTTGAACTCACTGTGGGGAAAAAATGTTCTATATTGTTATTTTATGTTAGTGATTTTCATGTAGTAATTAAATATATTATACTAGTATTTGAGTCCATAGTTGGAAAAGTATTCTTAATTTTTAAGGTGAATTGTACATTTCATTGCAGAAGAATCCGATGCTACTTATTTGCCATGGGAACCTCCACTCTCATTTGGCAAGCCAAAGGAAGAAAGGGATGATGGAAAGAGAGAGCAATTTGAGGAATCATTTTTAATATGTTAGTAAACAATCAGCATTGTTGTAGTCATAGAAAGCTGTGTTTGGAATCAGGAATGCCTGAGTTCAAGTCTCACCTCTGACACATATGGACAAAGCACTTAATCTCTTACTGCTCTAGGATATTTTCTTTGTATACAATTTACAGAGAAAGTATTGACCTGCTTTGTTAAATGGAGTTTCTTCATCTTTGGGCTCCCTATACTAATTAAATCATAGTTCCAATACTTATCCTTAGTAGGCTTCATTCAATGTAAAAGAAAAAAAAAGATGAAACTTCAAAACTTTAACAGATTTGGGATGTGATAAGTGTAGATATTCCTTCTGCAGATATTGTTCATAATCCCTCCACATTTTCTCATCTTATGAAATTTTTGTCCATGCGTCTAAATTCTCTATTATAAAGGCTTTATCAGCAATTTATCAATCTATTTTGCTCCAAACTAACTACGTAACCAAACTCCTTTTGGAGCTGTGCATGTCCTGGATATTTCTTATACTGCTTTCTACCATTGTTGATAGACCACAGCCTGCTTCAATCCACCATTCATTTTTCCATCATCCTTTGGGTCACCTGAAATTCTAATTTTTCTGAGACTGTCATGTTTCATGATTCACAGACATATGGCAAGACCAAGAGGATACTGTTACAAAAAGGATAGGTTAGGGGGATGGTGAGCAACTTGGGTTTGTTGATAGCATTGAGTAATTTCTGAAATGCATTCCAGGCCAAATTTTTCCTCCTATGAGTTTTTACTTGTAAAATTGTCTCATAAATTCAATTATAAAGGGAAAGAAGGCTATTGTTATCTTCTCCTACTTTGGTGTTCAAATATAATTAATTCAGTATAAGTCCATATCAGAAATGTGATTCATACTATGTTACATGACACTATGAACTGGGACTTTTGAGTTCAACACACACTTCATAGGTATCATTCACCATTTATAAGAATATTCAATGACAGCCACTGAAACAATTCAGTGACCTAGAAAAAAATTCAGATAAATATATTTTCAAGTTCGTAGTAATTGACATACTCAAATTATTTTGCTAGATATTGTGCAATCTACTCTCATTTGAAGATTTTTGAAGTACTGTTCTCTATCATAGATTTTACAGTGGAAATTTTTGTCATTTTAGCTGACATGACTCATAGTTGAAAGTCGTTATGCCTACAGCAAACTTATAAATACTGTCTCTTATTTGCATGTATTTGAAAATTTTACTTTTGCAGTTTTCACAGACTGAACTTTTATGAAATAATAGACCTGCAAAGGAAAGGATAAGTTTTGTACTTAAGGAGTCACTACTTTGTCAGTTCTGTGCTGCATCTAGAGCTCACCCACTGTCAGCAGGGTGAAAGTTTAGAATTCTTGCATAGTATCTCATTCAGTGCCCCACATGGAAAATGGTATGTAATAAGGCTAAGTTAGCTGGACCAAATGGAGACTGAAACCTTATTACTGTAATTTTTATAAATAAAAAAGTAAAGGGAAGAGTTACAATGGTCACACCCAACTCAATATGCCCAGCTATCTGAGTATTATATAACATCATTGTTGTTACTATTCACTTTATTTGCTTGTTTTAAAATACCCTCATAATTTATGGGCATTGCAAATCCACATACAAACAATAAACTCAATGAAACCAAATCATATTAAAGCTAGCAGCCAAGAAGTTGACACCTCTAAGGTGTGGAGCTATAATTGAAGCTACATGGGAGACAAAATAATGAGTTTTGAGGAGCCGTGAATAAGAATTGGAAATTGATAGTTCATTTTAAATTAAAGTTTCAATGGGACATTATAATAGAGAAGTAAAAAATGTCATGAAAAAGGGAGATATGAGTCTAATGGAAAAATTAAGGATATATGATTTCCAGTCCAGCTTTCAAATTGTAGCCTTGAGTAACTGATCTTTTTGTGCTTCAGTTCTCTAACTGTAAAAGATAAACATTTTAATTTATAAATGGTGTTTCCACCATTACAATGTAAGCTCCCTGAGGATAGTAGATGTTTTTGCTTTTTATTTGTATCCCCAACATTCGAGGTTTGCCTGGCACATTATGGCACCATTGATTGACCACTTGCTTCTATGTCATCCTTGACTTCTCACTCCCACTCACCATACATATTCAATCAGCTATCATATCTTGTAATTTCTTTCTCCATAATATCTTTTGCAAGCATACCCATCCTTCCACTCACACAGCCTCTCATGGTTCAAGTCTTCAGAATCTCTCACCTACACCAGCACAACCCTCACTGGACTCCCTGACTCATATCTTTCCTAATCCCCTAATTCAATCTATCATCCACACAATTGCCAAAATGATATTCCTAAACATTAGTCTAACCCAATCTAATGCATAACTTTCCTAAAACATAAGTCTGATTCAAAATTCTCCTCATCCGTGCCCTTATATAAGTTCTACTGACTCTTTATTACTAGGATCAAATATAAACTTCTCAGTTTGGATTTAAAGATTGTCCCAGTCCCTTCCTATCATTCCAGTCTTTTTATATACAATTCCTCTCCACAAAGTCTGTTATCCAGCTATGCTAGCCTACTTAATGTCCCTCAAACATGACATTCCATCTCCTATTCCTATGCTTTATTTTATCAGCTGTCCCTCATGCCTGACATGTTCTTACTCCTCACCTCTGATTCTTGGATCCTGGCCATATTTTAAGACTCAACTTAAATGTTACCATCTTCAGGAGACCATTTGCAGTACTCAAGATTTCAGAACTTTCCTCACTAAGGCTACCTTCCAACTACTCTGTATGTGTCTTCTAAGTACGTATTTATGCATACCTTATCTTTTACCTCTGCCTCCCCCACTACCCAGTTAAAAGTAAATTCTTTGAGTGAAGAGACTACATTTGTTTTTCCTTTGTATCCCCAGAGCTTAGCAAAGCACTTGGCATATGGTAAATTCTTAATAAATGTTTGCTAGATTGATCAATGTCACAAGAATACAATGAGGACAAAGAAGATGGCAGATACCATTGCACTAAGTTCTTTCAGAGAGACACCACATAAGTAATAGGATTCTGAAAAAGATCTCTTTGAGAAGATAATGAGACAGAATAACATGCATGAGCTCTGTACAAGACAAACATAAAAAGCATTTCTTTTTTAATTTTTTTTATTTAGTTTTCAGCATTGATTTTCACAAGAGCTTGAATTACAAATTTTCTCCCCATTTCTACCCTCCCCCCCACTCCAAGATGGTATATATTCGGGTTGCCCTGTTCCCCGGTCAGCTCTCCCTTCTGTCACCCCACTCCGCTCCCATCCCCTTTTCCCTTTCTTTCTTGTAGGGCAAGATAAATTTCTACGCCCCATTGCCTGTGTATCTTATTTTCTAGTTGCATGCAAAAACTTTTTTTTTTGTTTTTGAAAATCTGTTTTTAAAACTTTGAGTTCCAAATTCTCTCCCCTCTTCCCTTCCCACCCAAACTCCCTAAGAAGTCAAGCAATTCAACATAGGCCACATGCGTATCATTATGTATAACCCTCCTACAACACTCATGTTGTGAAAGATCAACTTTATTTTGCTCCTTCCTGAACTATCCCCCTTTACTGAATTTTCTCCCTTGTCCTTGTCCCCTTTCAAAAGTGTTTGTTTTTGATTACCTCCACCCCCATCTGCCCTCCCTTCTATCATCCCCCTTTTTTTATCTTCTTCCTCCTTTTTTCCTGTGGGGTAAGATACCCAATGGGTATGTATGGTATTCCCTCCTCAGGTTAAATTTGATGAGAGCAAGATTCACTCATTCCTCCTCACCTGCCTTCTCTTCTCTTCCTACAGAACTGCTTTTTCTTGCCACTTTTATGCGAGATAATTTACCCCATTCTATCTCTCCCTATCTCCCTCTGTCAATATATTCCTTTCTCATCCCTTAATTTTATTTTATTTCTTTTAGATATCTTCCCTTCATCTTCAACTCAACCTGTGCCCTCTCTCTCTCTCTCTCTCTCTCTCTCTCTCTCTCTCTCTCTCTCTCTCTCTCCATATATATATATATATATATATATATATACACACACACACACACACACACATACATATATAGATATACATACACACACACACACACACACACACACACACATATATATATATATATATATATATATATATATAAGCATATTCCCTTCAGCTACCCTAATACTGAGGTCTCATGAATCATACATGTCATCTTTTCATGTAGTAATGTAAACAAAACAGTTCAACTTTAGTAAGTCCCTTGCAATTTCTTTTTCTTGTTCTTTTTCTTGATTACCTTTTCATGATTCTCTTGATTCTTGTGTTTGAAAGTCAAATTTTCTATTCAGTTCTCGTCTTTTCACTGAGAAAGCTCAGTGATATTCCTAGAGAAACCTCTATTTTATTAAAAATGCATATTTTGCCTTGGAGCATGATACTCAGTTTTGCTGGGCAGGTGATTCTTGGTTTTAATCCTAGCTCCTTTGACCTCCAGAATATCGTATTCCAAGTCCTTTGATCTCTTAATGTAGAAGCTGCTAGATCTTGGATTATTCTGATTATGTTTCCACAATACTCAAATTGTTTCTTTCTGGCTGCTTGCAGTATTTTCTCCTTGATCTGGGAGCTCTGGAATTTGGCGACAACATTCCTAGGAGATTTCTTTTTGGGATATATTTGAGGAGGTGATCAATGGATTCTTTCAATTTCTATTTTGCCCTGTGGCTCTAGAATATCAGGGCAGTTCTCCTTGATAATTTCTTGAAAGATGATATCTAGGCTCTTTTTTTGATCATGGCTTTCAGGTAGTCCAATAATTTTTAAATTCTCTCTCCTGGACCTATTTTCCAGGTCAGTGGTTTTTCCAATGAGATATTTCACATTGTCTTCCACTTTTTCATTCCTTTGGTTCTGTTTTATAATATCTTGATTTCTCATAAAGTCACTAGCTTCCACTTGCTCCAGTCTAATTTTTAAGGTAGTATTTTCTTCAGTGGTCTTTTGGACCTCCTTTTCCATTTGGCTAATTCTGCCTTTCAAGGCATTCTTCTCCTCATTGGCTTTTTGGAGCTCTTTTGCCATTTGAATTAGGCTATTTTTTAAGGTGTTGTTTTCTTCAGTATATTTTTCAGTATTTTTGGGGGTCTCCTGTAGCAAGTTGTTGACTTGTTTTTCATGGTTTTCTCACATCCTTCTCATTTCTCTTCCCAATTTTTCCTCTACTTCTCTAACTTGCTTTTCCAAATCCTTTTTGAGCTCTATCATGGCCTGAGACCAGTTCATGCTTTTCTTGGAGGCTTTTGTTGTAGGCTCTTTGATTTTGTTGACTTCTTCTGGCTGTATGTTTTGGTCTTCTTTGTCACCAAAGAAAGATTCCAGAGACTGAGACTGAATCTGGGTGCGTTTTCGCTGCCTGGCCTTATTCCCAGCCAACTAACTTGACCCTTGAGGTTTTTCAGCAGGGTATGACTGCTTATAGAGTTAAGAGTACTATGTTCCATGCCTGGGGGAATGCACCAGCTCTGCCACACCAGCACCTCCTTCCCCAAGAACCCCCAACATGGTTCTGGACTTAGATCTTCAGCAGGCTGTGCACTCCTGCTCTGATCCGCCACTTAATTCCTCCCACCAGGTGGGCCTGGGGCTGGAAGTAACTGCAGCTGTACTTCTGTAGCTGCCCCACCTCCGCTGCCCCCAGGCGGTGGCCAAACCAGGAACTCCTTCTACTCCCGCAGCTTTTCCCACTAACCTTCTCTATTGTCTTTGGTGTTTGTGGGTTGAGAAGTCTAGTAACTGCTGCAGCTCACTGATTCAGGGTACTAGGGCCTGTTCTACCTGGCTCCTGGTCTGGTTGGTCCGTGCAGGACATGCTAACCTCTGCTTCGCTCCACTCCCAGCTCCATGCAGGACTGACCTCACCCAGAGACCATCCGGGCTGTCCTGGGCTGGAGCCCTGCTTCCCTCTGCTATTTTCTGGGTTCTGCAGTTCTAGAATTTCTTCAGAGCCATTTTTATAGGTTTTTGGAGGAGCTCGGTGTGGAGCTCACACTAGTCCCTGCTTTCTAGCTGCCATCTTGGCCCCCCATCTTGGCTCCACCCCCCAACATAGAAAGCATTTCAAAAGAACATGTGAAATTTGCAGTTGCCTAAAAAGCCTTGTACATTCCAGGAAAAAAAAAGAGAGAAAATAGATAGAATTTGAGGAAAATTGTGCTGCTAGAGCTATAAAGTAGTTAAGAGTGTTAAAGTAGGATAGTACACTAAAAATACACTTTTAATGACAATTAACAAAAGTGAGGATTCAACACTTAATATCATTTGAAGTAAAGATTAGCAGTCAAGAACAGTAGCAAAGTTAAGGGATAATTTTCTGACCATTTGTCTCTTGAACTATTGCCCACAATATAAGAAAACGACAAAAAGAATGCATCTGGAATGTTGGGGAAATCCTATATGGAAGATTAATAGGAAAACATTGACAATAATAACACAGACAGAATAATTTGGAAAGGTTGCAATCTGCACCAGAAGAGAGAGACACTCCATGTCATAGAGGACACTAAATTATCCAAGTATGTTCATGGAAAGAGAGCACTGATGCCATACATTATACATTCTAAAATGACATTATGCAATAATCTAAAATTAACTAAGCAACCAGAAATTGCATATTATTATCCAAATTAGCATAGCAAGGGAATAGGCAACCACAAAAAAGTCTCATTACCTCACGAAAGGTATGAGTAGATAAACAATTTGGAAATTTGCTTTCTGATAAATTTCTTGAGAAATGTATGATACTGTGGGGGGTGGCAGGGAGATAGCAATCAAAATAATTTAATTGTGATCTAAGAAATGCAAATTCTAGGGTTTTTGACTGGAAGACTTCCGCACAATGTGAAAAGAACTCTTTCAGGGTTTTTTTTTTTAATCTAGGAGCAAAGTAATACATTGAAGTGGAGGAAGATAAAAATAGTTCATTTTTATAATGTTCTATACATTAACAAGTGCTTTTCTCACAAAATTATTAAGTAGATAGCATATGTTTTATTATCTCAATATCACTAATTCATAGAAATATAGATTTAGAGTCAGAAAACCTGAATTTGAATCCCAGCTATGCCATTTACTAATTATGGGACTTTAAGCCATTTAGCTACTTTGAGCTTCAGGTTTTCCTTGTTTGCTGAATGGGAATAAAAATACATGAACTCTCTATTTGAAAGAGTTGTAAGGATAACACTTAAAAATCTGTAAAGTATTATCAAGTTCATAGGCATGCATAAAGTGAGGGCTGGTGTGTTGAGGGAAAGAGAGAGGGCCAGGCCAGTGAAAATTCTCCCCTAGGGTATGCTCATGTACAGGCCATAATTCACTAAAATCTATAATCTAACTCTAACCTCAAGAAGCTATGAAGCCCTGGGGGGAGGGGGAAAGGGCAAAATAAAGGGAGAAAAGGGTAGAAGAAAGGGGAAGAGGAAGGAAGGAAGGAAGGAAGGAAGGAAGGAAGGAAGGAAGGAAGGAAGGAAGGAAGGAAGGAAGGAAGGAAGGAAGGATGCTCCTGGATGAAATTTTGTTTTAGACCAATCAAGTTCATCCCTTACTACATGATAAAGGTCTTTAGGTCAGGAAACTTGGAATTTACAAGTAAATGATTTGGCTGATCAAATACATAAAATATGAAGTATCATTATATATAAAGAAATGGAGATTCAGAAAGGTTAAGGTGACATGCTGTTTAAGTATTTAAGCCCAATCTTTAACCCGTTCCTCCATCTAGGTCCATTGCTTTTTCTGTTGCCATACAGTTACTTTTCTACTGACAAGAAATGGATTTGGATTATTTCCTCTTCTATTTTTCTTTCCTGTACTATGTTTAATCCACTAAAGCAAAATATTATATTTTAAGAAACTTATCTTTAGATAATATGCAAGTGACTTATATTATGTTGAACAAGCTTAAATTTTTCTAACATTCTTCAGTAGTACAGCAGTAAAGAGCCAGCTTTGGAGTGAAGAAGACCTGGGTTCAGGTCCTGCTTCTAACAAATACTGACTTGTCACCCTGGTAAAGTCTCCTAACCTCTTGAACCATTGGTTCAAGCAGTGCTGAAAGATCTAAATTGCACAACAGTTACTCATTTTCTTTGGTAGAGGGAGTTTCCCCATCTGAGAATTCTCTATGCTAAGGAAATCATAGGTTTGCCCCCAACCTCCCCTTCCCTGCAAAAAAAAAAGTCAGCATTTAGTCATCTGTTTATAGTTGCCAAAAGTTCTAGTCAAATAAAAATGTAAAATATCTTAGTCTTTTAATAAGGAAAGTGTCTTTACTGCAGTAAATGTGACTTTAAAGCCTTAAGGAAAGGAACACTTAAAAAACAACTTTATTGAAATCCTAATAACAAAAACATTTCACATTTTTCTGGCACTTTAAGGTTTACAAAGTACTCTTCCTTTAACAGCTCTGTGAGGTAGTGGTGGGTGTGTGTGTGTGTGTGTGTGTGTGTGTGTGTGTGTGTGTGTGTGTGGTTTTGTGTGTGTGTGTGTGTATTTAGCCCAGTTTGTCAGATGGGAAAAATGTACCTCAGAGAGGCCTAATGATGTGGCCTCACAGCTACTAAGTGGGGGTCCAGGATATGAACCCAGGTCTCCTGATTCTAATTCTATAGTACATGCATTATATAGGTGTCCAAGCTAAGCAACAGTTTGCTCTCCACAAATGGTGGAATTTACATAAAATGGGGTAAAAACCACAGCTAAAATCATAAAGCAAATGAAGTATGAGATGCTATTTCTTTCAAATAGGGGGATAGGGGGAAATGTATCTAGAGCATAATCATCAGTGATATAACCTTATTAAGTGAAGATAAAACTTTAATGGTCGAAATGTGTTGGGCTTTTCTACATATTCTTTGCTGCTGGTGATATTTGAATTTATATTAGACAGCACGAATATGCCCTTTGAAGAGAAGAACTACTAAGTATATAAAGGCAGCATCTATTCAGAGATAACCATTTTGTAATGAAAATCTGACTGAAATGGGTAACCTGACCCAAGGTACGGAAGCATATAAGTTTAACAGAGAAAACCTTTCTGTAATGGGGGGTGGGGAGTGGGGTGAGGAGTCATCTCAAGTTATGTCAAAACAGCTTGTGCTTGATTGTGGAATGAAAATAAAGAGCACAGCCATCACTATGGAGCTGATGACTCTAGGAAGAAAGTCAATGGACTATTAAATAGGAAATCATCTGTTTTCAGATTTTACTTCACTACTATTACATTCCTCCAGTGAGCTGTTATCTGGTGCAAGGGGCCTTAATCTTCTCAATTTCTGGCACAAAATCTCCATGCATTTAGCATAGCTATTTCTATCATAATGTGCAATCACCCCCCCATAAGAAATTCTAACTAAAACGAATGCTCTCACAGCATGGTGTCACCATTACTGTCTCTAACTGCCCACCGAACTCCAAAGACTTAATGTTATTCTATTACAGACTGTTGAAGGTTTCATTATTTAATCTTGGCCCACTTGATGGCTCCTAGTTATTCTGATAATTTTCTCCTCTTCCTATATCTTCCTATGGAACATTATCCCATTGGTTCAAAAAATAAATATAAATAAGCAAATTACATCATCACAAATGGTTACCTAGGGCTTTAAGTCATGCATGTGCTCTGACTAGCACTGAGAGTTTGTTTCTTTAACAACTCCTACTCTGGGTGCCATTCAGTTAGTGATGAGAAGTCATTGAAAATACATCGAAATAAATTGTCTTCTAAAGTCTTTTCCTGCTACTTACAAAAACACAGCTGCAAGTTGACTCAGGAAAATGACTAGACCACAAACTATAAAGACTTTGGACAATTATGAGTTCATCAAAAGAAAAAAAAAATTGCAGCATTTTTAGCATTTCAGAAAATGCATTTCTAAAACTTTTTTTGTCTCATGTTTTGTGGGGGTTTTTTTAGAGGGGCAGGGTTGGACAGGAAAGGCAGGGAATTGAGGAATAACAGATAATACTAAATGACATTTATAATGTACTTTAAGGTTTGCAAAGCACTTTACATATATTATCTCATGTGAGTGTCATGACAGCCCTGGGAGGTAAGTAATATATAGTTGTTGCTCCTCCCATTTTATAGATAAGGAAATTGAGACTGAAAGAACTTAAAAGACTAAAGCTGACACACATCCAAGTCAGGTCTTTCTGACTCCATGTCGAGCACTTTAACTACTATGACATGCTGCCTCTAAAATTAACCTATTAGATATGAGAGACAATAATAATAACCTCATATGTAACACTTCAAGGTATTCATTGTGTTTTTCACGATGGTGTAAAATGGGTGATATGTTAGCATTTTCATTGTATGATAAAGAAGCAAAGCTTCAAAACTACAACAGCAGTTATCTAGGGTCCCATGACTCATAAATATCAGAGCCAGTAAGATCAATGCCATTCCCACCACCTGGCATGATCTGTACATGGATGACATACGTGTGCCTACATATAAACATACATATACATGTATATGTATTTATATGCATACATATATATTTATGTGTTGTGTATATATAGGATATCAGTACAAAAGTCAGTGCAGTTGTAAGTTTTTGTAGGTTACAACTGCACAAAGACTTTTGGAATATCCTTCATATGTATGTGTGTCTTTATACACATATATACATTATCTTTATAGAAATATGTGTGTATATTTGCATATGTAGATGTAGATGTAGATGAGTGTGTATATAGACACACATATATTATCTTTTAATGTATATGTATAATATGGATGAGTCACCCAATCTGGGCAACCATGGACAGATTTGAACATGCATCATTGGTTGGAAAACCCAATTAAACAAGACAAAACAATTTGAGCAGATGTACTAATTTTATGTATATGATTTATATGTATACTATATAGAGATGCATATCAAATACACACAATAGTAGGTATATATACATACATACACATTATATGTACATATAAAGCTTAAAACAATTGTCAAAAATAGCATGTAAATGTATATATGCATATCTACATACACTTACATATGCAAATACATATGTGTATCACATTGTATTGTGTGCAAAGGTATATGTATTTGCATATATTTATATGTTCATTTAAATTTTATAAAGAGAGATCTTAATTACATTTTAATTACACGGTAGTATCATGGTAGTATAAAAGCAAACACACTGAATAAATCAAATCAAGGTGTTAAAATAATAGTGAACAGTTATATAGCACTTTAAGGCTTGCAAATGGTCTTGCACATTTTTATCTCATTTTAGCATCATAAATCCTTGTTCTATTCTACAAATAAGGAAATTGAGGCTGAGTAAGGTTAAGTTTCTTGCCCAGAGTTACATAGTCAGTATGTGTCATAGGTGGGAGTTGATACAAGGTTTTCCTAGCTACAAAACTAGCTATTTACTGCCTTTCACACTGCTAATTTTTTATAAATTATAAAAAATTAAATTTTATTTTCACTGGCTTTCCTTGTAGTAAAACATTGCTATCATTGATTCTGATCTAAGGGAAATAGATAATTCCACCCAACTCTCTATTCACCATCTATGGTGTCAAATATTTCTATAAGTTTAGAATATTTTGTAAGTGAAAAGACTTAAAATAATTTAGTGGTTTTTGCTTTAGGTAGTACATGGTATAAATATTTCTCTGAGTGAACCTTAATTATAGAAATGGAGGAAAAAATAATAGAATGATATTTCTGCTCAAATTAATTTAAAGAAACTCAAACTATGACAAAGGATAAAAGATAATACCCTTTCATTTTTGAGGCTCACCAGTCACTGAACCTCTCTCATCTCAATTACTTCCCCCACCTGCTCCCTTTTGTTCTACTAGGATACTTCCCATCATTTTCATTGCTTTCTCCCAGTCACATATTACTTTTCATCTATTGAATGCACCTCTCCAAAACAAATGCAAACATTGTTTCTTCATAAATTCATTTCTGTCACAAAACTAATTCAATTGAAAAGAGGTAAAGTGTCCATTGCTAGAAAAAAATAAAAACTTTTTTTCATATATATAGATATATTTCTAAAGATATTTTGGAGACATCAAGAGGCAGTGTATTGAAAAGAATACTGTCTTGGAGTCAGGAGACTTAGGTCCTAGTTAGGGCTCTGCTGCCTAAGAGCTGAGACCACAAGCAAATCATTTCATTTCTCCAAACCTCAATTTCCTCATCTGTAAAACAGGAATACGTGTACTACCTGTGACACAAAGCTTGTCATAAGGATCAAAGGGGATAATATGTCAATTGGTTTGAAAATGTTAAAGAGATATATGTAAATCAAAATGGTTATACGTATGGGATGTCCCTATAATGACCTTCTGCAATTTAATTTTAGTCCTTTGGGTTAACTCCCTCAACATATTAGATCACAGAATTGTAAAATCATCTAGTACAATCTTTTACTTTACAGATGTGGAAACTGACGTCCAAAGAAATTAAGAATTAGTCCAAGTTCACGTGGCTGTTTAATGGAGAAGTCTAGACCATGACCAAATGTCCTATTTCTTTTTTTGTAGCATTTTTTTATTCTTTTCTTGTACCATTGTACCATTCTGTCTCTCTTCTTCTATCTCCTACTTGGGGCAAGTTTAATAGAATTGCAAAAATGTCATATAAGCTTGAAATTCAAGGCTCAATTATGATGTTACAAACACTGTTAACATAGCTAACAGAGATCAGAGTAGGTGCACAGAACTATCTACCCCCATCTTTTAGGCTGTAATAGTGAGAAAGGAATAATGGTTTGTTATTTGTCAGGAAAGAAGTCAACAGTCTTGTTTCACAGTCTCCACCAAGTCCACTAAAGCCTTTGAGTTTAATGCTTCCTGAAGGTATTTATTGAACATTTGTTCTTTATACTGAATGATTGGTTGATGATTAAACTGATGAGATTGGTGATTACAAGGGAATCTGACAGAGAGCAGCTCACTTGTGTATATAGAAATACCTCTTACTCCTCTAAATATCAGACTTGCTTACATCTTGAACCATGTTGTGGTCTATAAATTCCAGACTAAGTACATTTTTTTTCCACAAAGTAAACAAGAGGTCATTTGTTAGTGATCTGCTGAAGGATCATTAATTATGAAGAGACCCCTGAATGAGATACTGTAGTCTTTCTTTAACACACTTTAATCCTGAACAATAATATCTTGAAGGCTCCATGTATATCCTAAACAGATTAGGAGGAAATAAAGAAGGGCCCCAGAGTATTTCGTGCTTCTCCTGCCGAACTCTAGGAGAACATAGACAAGTGCTACATAAAATGGGCAGGCATGGATAGGTTGTGACCTGGATCATAGGGAGGAAAATCTAAATCAGTGAGTTCACTAACCCATTTGAGTATGTGAATGAACAAGATTCTGTTTGGGATGAGAAATACCAAGATGGTCAGTATTCATTTCAGTCTTTCTTCTATTTCCTTCTTCCTCTTCTTTTCCTGAGAGATACTAGTCATCCTTCAAAGCTTTCATCAGAATGAAGACCACCTGGAAACTTCCACAAGTATAAAAAGCCCAGGAGCTGTTCAAGGAATTGATTTTATTTTCATTTAATTCAGGTGTTGACTTGGCTCCGTAAAAGCATTTGCTGACAGCTCACAAATCTGGTAACTCCAGTCAAACTAGCATTTGTTTGATTCTTTGACTGCATTCATTCACAAAAGGCCCTTTTTTCTGATCTCTGTTCTCATCCTTTAGAGTATTAAGGCAACCTTTAAATGGAGTTTTTCCCCTGATAAAATCATATTTTGTCGGATCATTTTAATTGCATAATTTTGTTTATTCCTATCTTAATTGCTTCATGTAACATTTTATCTGCGTTCACATTTGCATTCTAGGACAATGCTTCAAAAGACTGAATTTTTAATTGAATAAATCAATAAACTAATTCTAATATGACAAATTTGTTCCACTTAATTGTTTTGAAGTGCAAAACAACAAAAAATATGCAAAGCATTGTGGGGAAAAGGTGAGAAACCTATTGAAAATAAATTAACAACAAACAGATCTGAGTAAGGAATTAAAAACTGAGTAGTTAAAAAGAAATAAAGTTAGGGACATCATACAACCTGAGAAATCATTGAGAGCAAGGCCAAATAATGTCTCCAAAACAAAGGAATTTTTGTGTATCTTTTGAACAGATTGACAAGGAGAGAAATTAAGGATATAGCATTATTATATTTAAGGGGTAAGATTTTTTTCTAGCACTCCTTCAGAATGGAATAACGAGGGTGATTCTTTCCTTACAAATTCAGAAGGATGCTAAATTGTTCATATTTCTGGATCAAATGACACTCAAGGTCACATAGGAAGTAATTGGCAGAGACTAGATTCCAATCTAGATCTGATTCTCAATGCTTTCCATTGTGCCACACTGTCTCTCCATACTTAACACACACATACCTGAAAGTCTGAAGTCACTTAAGTGGATGTATCTCTGTGATCAAAGAGATACATTCAGTACCATTGAGTTAACTATAGTATGTCAGTCAAGTCACTTCAACTCTTGATTTCCTCATATACATACATACATATATAAAAGCAGTTTATCAAACTTATCTACAAGGTTCATTCCAGCTCTAAAATTCTATGATTCTGTCTATCCAAAGCATGTTTTATGTTTAACTTTTCTTTTACCAAAAGAATCAAGGGAAAAGATTCATGACAGTTAAGAAGTCAGCTTATACTCCATCTAAGCAGTGAACTTTTCCTGACTATCTCATTAGATCACAGGATCTAAGGTTTTTAATATGGAAAGGGATTCAGAAGAAAAGGTTACCAATAGAATTCTCCCACTGTGGAAAGTAGCAATCATTAAATCAGGGCTATGGTTGAGAAAGACAGTTGAATTCAGAGGAGTGGAGACAATTAAATAAGCTCCTTGGGGGAAAAGACTTTCATTTTTATGGTTATTCACTTTAGAGCCTAACACAGTGCTTAATATATAACACATAATATAGTTATTAACTTTAAAGCCTATATAGTGCTTAGTATATAGCAAGTGCTTAATAAATATTTGTAGAATTGAACTAAATGCAAAGCATAGTGCTAGGCTCTAGAGATCCAAACACTAAAAAATAAAGCTTATTGAAATGTATCAATTCCTGTCTATCTACTCTGCTCCCCTTCCCCAATTTAGGATTGTTTTGAGGATCGTTATTTTTCTGTATCACAGGGAAAGTAAGTTGGTAAGCTTTTCTTCCCATGAAAATATTAAAAGAGACAATAACATAGTCATCCTTACACAGTGGGAATCTGATTTTGGCAGCTTTATGAAGACTAGATTGGAAAGGGGAGAGACTAGAGACACCAAAAAAACAGTCAGGAGGTTATTATGAAAGAGAAATAATGAGAATCTGAACTACATAAAGGATGATGTGATTGTGTTAGAGAAAACAGATGTGAAAGACAATTTACAGGACTTGGAAACTGATTAGATGAGGTGGTGAGGGAAGTTAAAGGTGATTCCCAGGCTTCAAGTAAGGGTGACAGGGAGGATTGTGGTGCCATTAACAAAAATAGGCAAGTTGAGGAGATGGGAAGGTTTTCAGGAGAAAGATGAGTTCAGTTTTATATTATTGTTGTTCAGTTGTGTCACACTCTTTGTGATCCCATTTGAGGTTCTCTCGGCAAAGGTCCAGCAGTTGTTTCCCAATTCCTTCTCCAGCTGGTTTTATAGATGAAGAAACTAAGGTAACAGGGTTAAGTGATTTGCCCAGGGTCACATAGCTAATAAGTATCTGAGCCAGATTTTAACAGATTTTAAATTTCCTGACTCCAGGCCTGGCACGCTATCTACCACACCACTTAGCTGTCCATCCGCAGTTTTGTACTTAACGTATTTAAAATGCTCACAGGATTTCCAAATAGAGAGATCCACCAAGCAGTTGGATATGTAAAACTGAACTCAGATGCTGAGTGAAGTGAGCAGAACCAAGAGAACATCGTACACAGTAAAAGCAATGTTGGGTGATGATCAACTATGATAGACTTAACTTCTCAGCAATAGAATAATCCAAAGACAATTCCAAAAAACTCATGATGGAAAATGCTAACCAAATGCAGAGAAAGAACTATAGAGTCTGATGCAGACTGAATGCAGGGTTAAGCATATTATTTTCCCTTTTTTGTTTTTTTCTTTCTTGTGGTTTTTCGCTTTTGTTCTGATTCTTCTTTCACAGCATGACTAAGGCGGAAATATGTTAAGCGTGATTGTACATGTATAACGTATACCAGACTGCTTGCTGTCTTGGGGAGGGGGGAGGAAATGGAGGCAAGGAGAAAAATTTAGAAATCAAAATCTTACAAAAATGAATGTTGTAAACTATCTTGACATGGAATTGAAAAAAATACCAAAAAATAAAATACTAAGAAAAAACTGAACTCGGGGAACATTTAAGTCCAGATGAATAGATCTGAGGATGTTTTTAAATCTTACTCCTGACACTGTATCTCATCTACCTATCATGTCATGTCTCTTTTCCCCTTCACTATGAAACTTTTTCCAAAAATTGATTCTATCCAATGTCTCTAGTTCTCCACTGCCCTGCAGCTCCCCAATACCTGGCAATCTGGTTCTTGTCTTCACTATTCTAGTGAGATTGCTCTCTAAAAATACCCAAATGACATTCTAATTGCTCCCAAATACAGTGGCATTTTTTTTAACTACAGTTGACCACCCTTTCTTTCTGGAGGATCTTTCCTTCCTTGACTTGAGAGCCGATGAAATCTTTTGGTTGTTTTTGTTAATAACAATCTATATTTAAATACTGCTTTGTGATTTATAAAGTACTTTCACCAAAACAAACAAGAAAGAGAGCTGATATGCACATTATTATTACTAATTATAAGTATTACTGTCATCATTTTACTAGTGAGGAACCTAAGAGTCTGAAAGGATAAGTCACTTGCTCAGTTCCAACAACTATCTGAGGGCAGATTTAAAACAACATCTTCTAACTCTGATCTAACATTTTCTACAATAACAACTCTTTCTCCTTCCTTGATCTTTAGCTTTTCCTTCTTTTTCCACCTTTGCTGACACCTCTTTTCTAATGCCTTAAGGTAAATATTTCTGAATTTTCTCCACTTGACTAACATCTTCTTTCTGTACTCTCTCCATTGGGAATGTAATATAGTCTCAAATCTTCCAGTAACATTTCTAACAATATGCCTGTTTATACATAATCCTAACCTTATTTCAGAGTTCCAGCATCACCATTACTGTCATGATCTATCTCCTGCATTTCCATGAGTCTTTAGTTTCTAAGAGGATGGCAGGTGGAAGACAGATTAATTGGATCTGCTTATCCCAAGAGAGAAGAACAGGGAGTAGTAGTAAAAGTTATAGAGAGCTGGATTTAGGCTTGATGGTAAGAAAACAATTTCTTAACATTTATCCCTGTCCAAAAGAGAAAAAGGCTGCCTTAAGAATAGAACCATTTGTTGAGTGTGATATAGAAAGAATTCTTTTTCAGGATCAGATTGCACCAAGTTTCCCTTAGAAGTTCTTTCCAAATCTGATATTTTATAATTCTATGCTTCTGTGAATGAAAAAAATAAATGTATGTTGCCAACAACCTACAGGAGATCCTCCTAGCAAGAAGACACCTGAGGAGGAAACTGATACATGACCAGAATAAATCAGAACTAGTATGCTGCGCAGAAAGACAGATCTTCTGGTCCCTTCCTGTCAAGTGGAGCAGCAGCTGGAAAAAGTGATTCTCTAGTATTCCCCAATGAATAGCAGACAACTCAGGCGAAGTATGTCTACATCTCTGTCTCTCCTCCACAGTCCCTCCCTCTTCCTCAGGTCTTTTAACCTGAGAAGTACAATTAGAGAAGCTGTGGAGAAGTAATGTAAGGTAATCCTATTTCTAGGACTGCTGGTATGTTTCAGCTTTAGGGTTACTACTAAAAATGATATTATCAATTCAAAGAAAACATTTTAATGGATTTGTATATTTGTTACTAAGTGAGACATTTTCCTTAAAGTCAATTAGCTTGCTAATTCCTATCAGATTTCTCTTGCCATTGACTAAAATTATCTTTTTTTTATTCAATGAGGTTCAGCTTATTTCTTACTGTCCATTGCCCAAGTGGTCACAAGTAAAGAAATAAATGACCCTTAACAGAGTTAATGGAGGAATTTGGCCACGGTTTTGCTTTTTCTTTTTAAGAGATGAATCTTTTACAGGATTGGTAGAGCGATGTAGTCAGTGATCTTAGCAAAATAGGTTTGGCAACAAGTCCTGTTGGGATTATTAAAGGAAGTCAACCAGCAATGGACATAAGGATTGCCAAGAAAGAGCGGGGGTAAAGTTGAAATTAGAGAAATGAACTTATAGTAGATTTCATAAGCCCATGGGTAGGATGGGTGGCTAGGATGACCTAGGGTTAGAGGTTGGCAGAGAAGAATTTGAAGGTGCCCCATATTTCTGGTCATGGGTCTATTCTCCTTTCAAAGGAAAAAAAATAGAGAAAATACAGGGCAAAAGAAGCAAGGATAAAGTCTTCTTTTAAATTCAGTTAAGATTAAGAGTTCTTAACCTGGGGTCCACAAACTACCAAAAATTCTATGATTTCAGGGTATCAATGAATTTGGATGGGGGAAATATTACATCTTTATTTTTATTACCTTCTTATCAAAATTTGGTATTTTTTCCAATTATGAATGTAGACAACAAATATTATTCTGAGAAAGGATCCATAGATCAGGCTACCAAAGGGATCCATGATACCAAAAAGATTAAGAACTCTTGGATTAGAGATACCCTTACAGAAACAAACTAGGAAGGCTTTGCTTTCTCAGTGGCATGGATAGTCACAGACTTCTTTCTACTGATAAAGTCAGTAATTAATTAGAAAGATGAGTACAAATACCAGAGAATAACAAGTCTCATAACACCTGCAATTTTGATACTTGTAAGATCGTGGAATTCTATGATTTATATTCATATTAAAAAGATAGGCTTTTATGGCAGCTGGCAACGTAGGAACATTTAAAACTGCACAATTACCTCAATGTGATCTAACCTAAACTCTCTCTATAAAATTCTAGGACCAACTCATTGTCAGTCTGCAGCACCTATCTGTCCAGGTTCCATCCACTAATGGATGGACTTTCCTTCCGACAAAATTACTGCATTTTCTTATCAAATCTTCAGAATAACCCTGTGAAGGAGTTACTGCAAAAAAATTTTGTTCCTTTTTGACAGATGATGAAAATGAAGAATTAAGAAGAATTAAGTGATTTGCCAAACATCATGCAGCTACTAAGCCAAGCCATGACTCAAACTCAGGTGATCTGACTCCATATCCACTCTGTCCACTATAGTAGTGGTAGTGGTGGTGGTAGTGGTAGTGGTAGTGGTAGTGGTAGTGGTAGTGGTAGTGGTAGTGGTAGTGGTGGGAAGCTAGGTGGTGAGGTAAAGTAAGTGCCACACCTAGATTCAGGAAGACTCATCTTCCTGAATTAAAATTTGGCTTCAGATACTTACTAGCTGCATGACCCTGGGCAAGTCACTTAACCCTATTTGTCTCATTTTCCTCATCTGTAAAAGGAGCTGGAGAAGGAAATGGCAAACCACTCCAGTATCTTTGTCAGGAAGACCCCAAATGGTGTCATGAAGGGTCAGAAATGACTGAAAATGATTGAACAACAAAGTTGTAGTTAATAGTAGAGTAGCAGCAGAAGCATTTTAAGGTTTGCAAAGAATTTTACAAATATGGCCTCATTTCATGCTCCTAGCAACTCAGGGAGGTGAGTACTATCATTATCCCCATTTTACAGATAAGAGAACTGAGGCAGACAGAGATTAAGTGACATCCCTAGAGTCACACAGCTAGTGAGCTTATGAGGCTGGATTTGAACTCAGGTCTTCCTGATGGTACTTTCAGTGTTCCATCCACTTCACTATTTCAGTGGAAATAAGGAAGTGATATAAATTTTCTAATATCAAAACACAATGCCACATGTAGACATTTTGGGAGAAATGACTGAAAAGTTTTATCTATTGAGTGAGAGATTATGCATTTCTTGCTACTTTCTACCACAAAAAAAATGACTGCCAAACAATACTTTGTCTCAGAACTAGAATGCTTGAGTTGAGGAAGTTTGTCTAATAACTGCTTTATCTGTCCACTAACAAGCTTCCTTCCTTGATCTCACATGTAAATCAATATAGCCCTTTGACATTCAAATGCCAACCACATGATTAAAGAGACTGCACTGGGCAGATGTACAACACTTTGTTTCAAAAGACTTGTATTTAGAACCATAGATGTATAATCAGCATAAGCCAGTTGAAAATGATAACTCATCCTCCTGAATATAAATTACTATCTTGCAAGGTTTTTTTTAAAGATATCATTATATTTTTAGACATTACATGCATATAGCATATGGTCACACATATATTATTGTCCACATTTTAAATAAAATTATTTTAAGGTTGAGTAACCAGAATTAGGAGAAAAATACAAGCCAAGGGTTACTTAATTTTGCTCATGAAATAAAGAATGTGTTCTTTCTTTTTTGCCATAGGATAGGGTGTGGAAAGGAGAATCCTCTTATGTTTGTTCTTTATGTGATAATTCAGTTATGTCAAACATAGAATCACCATGTGACAATGCAGTAATTGTAAGTTTCTCTATTTCTGTAAGTTTCTCTATTTCTGTGCTTTGGCATTTTGCATCTCCTCTTACTATTTCATTTTCTCCAAATTAATCCAAGACTGGAAATATTCCATTTGGGTGAGCAGCATATGGTGAAATTTATGAGCATCATCTTCATTGTCCTTAAATATAAGTCAATGAAGAAGCATTTAATTAGCTCCATTTTACCAGAGATTCATTACTGTACAAGGAATGTCCTACAAACATGATTCAACATTCCTTCTTGTCACCTATGTGAATTAACAGTGCCACTGGACTCCTGTCTTCAGGATCAAAATCCTGGGACACTTCCAAAACCCTAAGAAAGAAAGATGATGCAAAACATAACCCCCAAAAGCCTCTTTACATTTTTCAAAGTAAATTTATAGTTAAGTGAGCTGGTGCAGATAGAAATACTCCTGAAAAACTGTTTCCCCTTTCCTTTTCACTTACTCCCACACCTGCACCAAAAATGTACCCTAATTAATGATTTATCCTAGACAGATGGGTACATTTCTCATATTTAAGTAATTGCTCATTTCCTTCAATAATCAGTTTGTTTTTCAGTGATTGAATTTGGGAAATAGTTCCTTATGTCTAACAAAAATCCATCATGCCATAAAATTTCTTTTCATCAAGGACAACAATATGCTATACTCAGAACACTGAGAGAATTTACTGTTTCATTAGCCAGAAGGTGCAATTAAAAATTCCTGGAAATAGCAAGCATGAGGTGATGCTTAGGAGACTATAAAAGCTATTTAGCAGGCTAAGAGATGGCCTACCTACTCATTTATCCAACAAATTGTTGTGTTCTGCCTATTAGTAGTACTAGTGCTACAATACACTGTAGCTACAGGAAATATGGAGATTTGTAGGATATACCCCCTTATCCTTAAGGAGTTTATAGCCTAGAAAAGGAGCTAAGGCACCTATACAAATCATCATAATCCTGGGCACTGTTACTCCCACAGCTACCATCTCAGTACAATCCCTCATTATCACCCACTTAGACTATTAAAATAGCATCCCAACAGATCTTCCCACTTTGCTTTCTTCCTACTCAAACCTATTTTTCATAATGCTGCCAAACTAATCTTCCTTACACATAGATGTGGTCATATCAGACTCCTCAAAGATCTTCAGACTCCCTTCTACTCACCTATTCAAGTTCAAATCTACTTTGCTTGATATTTAAAGCCATCTCCAATCAGGTTACCTTCCATAACTTTTTTGCCTCCTATCATATTACTTCCCTTGATATACTACCTAACCAAACTGGACTCTTCTCTGTACAGTGAGCATCCTCTGAATTCTCCTGCTTCTTCGCCTTTGCTGACATAACCCCCTATTCCTGCCATTCTTCCTTCCCTTCTTTATTTGTTGAGTGCCCTACCCATCCTTAGAAATTCAACTCCAAAGTTATTTTTTCCATGTATCTTTCACTGATCCTTAGTCAGTAACCCTAACCCTTCCCTCTCTTATCTCTCACGATGCTTTGTTTCATATCTCTCTAATACATAGACTCATAGAGTTGGAAAGGGCCTTGAGCGCCATGAAGTTCAACCCTCTCATTTCATAGAAGAGGTAACTGAGTTAGAGTGAATAAGTGACATGCCCAGGGTCACAGAGTTGGTAAATGTAAGAGATAGAATTTGAATTCAGGTCTTTTGGACTACAAGACAAGTGTGCTCTAGTCACTGCACCCCACTGCTTCTCAATGTAATGCCATATTTATTAAACAATACTATACTGTACTGTACCCATGGAAGATGCTAAGCTTTCTTACTCCTCTTTGCTCCAGTAGGCTGAGTCCAGACAGAGAGAGCAGAGACTATGACTTACCTATATGCTGCGTCCCTCTCACTTCTATACCTAACACCCTGCACATGATAAACACGTACTGGATTTTTTGGTATAATGAATATTCATACAAGTATCTTTTCATTGATTGTATTTGTGTATATGCTGTAAAAGTATCCTTGGTCATTGTCAGAAGTCATCTCTCTCTTTTCTGAAGTTAAATCAATTTATTTTTACCTTGCTTTTGCATTTATCACTTTTATATTACAGACATTTGTGTAGATTTCTCAGCCCTGCCCCAATCCCATGAGACTGCAAGTTACTAAAGGGCAAGAGGCAAGTCACATAATTTTTTGTAGCCCTAATACCTAGTGGAGTACCTCATATCATTGCAATTACCTCCTAAATACATTCCCTATTTCTACTCTCTCCCTTCTCTAATACATCCTCCATACAGCTTGTAAATCAATATTCCTAAAAAGTTCCCACCACATCAATCCCCTTCATAAAACTCCTTAATGCCTCCTTATTGCCTCTACAATAAAATTAAAATCCCCTGCCTGAAACATAAATCCCTTTACAATTGGGTTCTAACCTCCCTTTGCTGTCTTATTTCCTACCTATCCCTTTCACACAATCTCTGTTGTGATCAAACTGGACTATAAGCCATTCTTCATATGTTATATTCTATCACTGGCGTTGCACAGAAGGTTCCCCGTATCCGAGATGCACTCCTTTCTCACCTCTACCTCTTGGAGTTAAGTATCCCTAGCTTTCTGCAAGTTCAAGTATTACCTCCTACTCAAATCTTCCCTTGACCCTCCCAGTTGTTAGTTTCTCTTTCATAAAATGACTTTGTATTTACTTATCTGTGCAAAAAATCCTATTCCTTATTGCAAAGTAAGTTTCTTGAAGGCAAGTATTCATTTTTGTCTTCATATTCCATATGTATAATACAAGCTTCACACACAGTAAGCTCTTAATAAATACTTGCTGAGTTAAATTGAATTGTTGAATAAATATTTCCTGTGAATTACGTGTTTGCCAAGTATCAATGGTTGCTGGTCACAAGTAGAATTAAACCCATGTTGGAAAATGTAGAAGTAATTTTTTACACCTAGATAGTATTTTAGGATTTCCAAGCAAAACAAGAATCCTGTGAGGTAGCAATACAAGGATTATTCTCATTTTACAGATTAAGAAACCAAGGTTCAGAGAGATTTACTGATTTACCCATAGTCAAATAATCCACCACTATTTATTAGTAAATAATAATAATGGCAACTAGGTGCTCTACTTGGAGACAGGAAGACCTGAATTGTAATCTCCCCTAAAACACTTATTAGCTGTATAATCCTAGGCAAATCTGTAAAACAAACAACAACAACAAAAACACCACTCCATTTGCCTCAGTATATATTTGTTTTATCCTGACTCAACTTACTTCACTTTGAATCAGTTCATAGAAGTCTTTCCATGCTTCTCTGTTCATTGTTTTTTTGGGTTTTTTTATTATACTAATATTCCATTATACTCATATACCAAAATTTGTTTAGCTATTTCCCAATAAATAAGCACCCACTTTGTTTCAAGTTCTTTGCTACCATGAAAAAGTGCAGTTATAAGCATTCTGGTGTATATTTAGCCTTTCTTTTTTTATCAATATCTTCCTTGGGGGGTATATTTAGCAGCCACTGAAGATTTTGAGTAACAGAGTGACATGGTCAGACAAGTATTGGGAACATTAGTTTGGCAACAATGTGGAAGATGTATTAGAGAGGGGAGAGACTAAAGACAAGGAGACTAATTATTGAGAATATTGTGATCGTTCAGGTAAGTGGTGATGAGGACCTGAATTGGGGTGATGACCATGTGAGTAGAGAGTAGTAGTAGTTCTTAGAAAAATTATGGGGGTTAAATTAATAAAACATATCAATTATAAGTACATATATAGTGACTACATATATACATATGTATGCACATATGTATGTAAAATACATATATAAATATATGTATATATATTCATTTTATTAAATGTGTTGCAAATCATAAAGCCATCAAGAGACTTCTAATAGCATCATCTGTTTAATAGCAACATGTTCACTGTCCCTACCTTCCAACCATCTACAGCAATTTTCTATAAACAAGAATATAACTAGTAAATAGCCTTTTCAGTTAATCTAATACTGCATTTCCTGACCTTCATAAATAACAGCATTACTATACCAATTCTTTTTTTTCTGATTTTATGTTGTGAGAAATTGTTATATACTTTTCACTGCAAACAATTAAACCCATAATATTTTCAATGCCCTGGTTTCTTAGATAATATGTTTATATGGCTAATAAAAATATTTATGTAACCCTTTTTTCCTTTACAGAAGCTCTTATTTTTAAAAGAATACAGGTTAAATTTAATTTAGTAAGTTGCACAGTGCTTTCAAAGACTCCAAGCTGATCCTTGAAACAAAAACCTTCCTTTTTCACCCAGTATTCTTATGATAATAATAAATGTCTATGAAGCATGATCATGGAGTACTACAGTATCTGAGAAATTCAAGTTCCTCAGGTCACCCAAAGGGCCATGAGGAGATTCATGGTAGGTATAAAAAGACTAGAGTATGTGACCGGCCAAAATCTGAGCAGAGAAGGCAATATAAAGGATATCATCAAATAGATGTGTGTTGTAAAATTTTATATATGGTGAGACCACAGATACCATCCATTTCAATGCCTTCATTTTACAGAAGAAAGAGAGGACCAGAGAAGTGATGTGGGTATACACAATGAAGATATTTTTACTACTATGGAATTTTAAAACTTCAAATGTCTGAATTGTGTATAGAAAATGTCAAAATTTAACAGCGATGGCACACAGAATCATCTTGAGAATGAAACATATTGTTTTAATTGTTAGTATCACTTCAATTTAATTCAGCCACTTTCCAATTAGTATTTTCTAAGATATTTAAGCTTGTTAGGTTTTTTTTAATCATTAAGAGTCTTATGCATGCCAGTGTATTTTACAAAGCATAAGAAGAACCAGCTTTTCAGCCCAAGAGATCTGATGGAAAACACTATAAATCTCTCTCTAGGAGGTGCTCCCATGGTGTTCATCTTTGAACTTAAAACAAAAATCAAAGCATGAAACACAAAATCTGAAATGTAGCTGAGTCATTTATGGGGCAATACATTGCTGCTAAAGATCACAGATGAGAACCCTGTCCAGCTGTGTTTCCTGTCAGTACATTTTGATAAAGGCAAAATATCAGGCAGGGAACTAGCAAAAAAAAATCAGTCTGAAATGTCTTCTTGTACAATAACTCAAGATTCTTTTTTTGATCACTATAACTTATTCTAGTATTACATATTTTACTAGTCCATTAAACAAATAGAAATAATACATCTTAGGAGAGTTTATTTGGGATAAAAGGTAATTTCATATGTTCCTTCAAAATCTTTATTAAGCTTACTAACATATCACTTGATTCTAAATAGAAAATATAAGTAATTTCTATATTACAGTTACAAAGAAACCTCAAAATCTAATAATATTGCTACTTTGATATGTTCTACAAATGATGTAATAAAATATATGCATTTATAACCGTGGTGTTTAAAAAGTTTGAGAGACATAATTTCTGGGTAACTTAATCATTTTATTAATAAGGCTAGCATGTTATTAATAAAAGAGGTCAGTGGCACTCTCAAATGCCAAAGACCCCCTATGGTAGTGGGCTCATCCTTGGAAGAGGAGGTGTTGCTGAGGGTGGCAATCAACTCTGATTGGTTAACAATTAATGAGAGAGTGAATATTACAATGAAAGGTGGGCTCTATTACAATGAGGGTCTTGAGGGTACATGTCTTGGATGACCCAAGTCTTGGTCAAAGAGACTAGTCAATTCCCATATCACCTGTTTGGCAAAAGGGAGAATCAATATTTTCCCAGACCTACCTGAGCAAACACAATGAGCAGGAATCCACCCATTAGCCTAAACTTAGAATTTCTTTTACTGTTATTGATTAGATCTTTAGGTTAGGTAAGTCTTTGCCCAAGATTTCCCACACTGGTGAATTTCTGGATGAGGAAGTAGAAAAAAGCGAAAAACCTTGGTCCTGATTCAATAATTACTTATTAAATTCAATAGAGAAACAATCATTTCTCTCAATAAGTCTTGAGAAGCAGCTTAGTCTAGTGGATAGAGATATGGCCTCAAAGCTGGGAAAACCTGGGTTCAAATTCTACTGTCTACAGGAAGCCTAGGCAAGTCACTTAATCTCTCAGTGCTCTAGACAACTCTCTATGACTATAAATTGCAGGAAAGGCCCTGACTTTCATTAACAGTGGGAGTTTCCTCATCAGCAAGTTTTCTATGATGATACAATCAGATCCAGTCCATATGCCTCAAATTCCTCAGTCTCAACCATTGTCTCAAAAATTTGTCTATTACTTAAATGCACTCATAATCTCCCACTCTATCTTTCTAGACTAATTTTATGTTACTTTCATCATGAATCCCAACCTCTGTGCCTTTACCTGTGCTGTTGTGTCCTATTCACAAGTCACTCCTATACTTGTTGAATTCCATCCAATCTTTTAAAGCCCAACTAAAATGTCATCATCTTCTGGCACTCTTCCCTGAACACCTCAGTTATCAAAGTTCTTTCTTCCCCCAGGACCTCAGAGATCATGGTCTTGTACCTCTCAAGCATTTACAGGTATTTTGTACTTTATTTGGTTTTGTGTCATATACCTTTATTAGATTTGGACAGGATCATACCAATATAAAATTTAAATTTTCCTGAATGTCTAACACAGTGCCATGCACATAATGTGTAATTTTAAAAATCTACTGATTTGAACTAAATATTAACGTTGTCTTTTGTAATGTTCTGTAGTTCCCTCAAAGTGTCACTTTACTTTATCTAAGAGATTAAGGTCTCTTTATAGGAAAGGTAATGAGAGTCTGTACTGTGAGACTTTGGGCTCCAGTCCTTTCATCTGTAAAATGATGAAATTGAACTGGATGGACTGTGAAGTGCCTTCCAACTCTAAGATCCTACATCCCTATATATTTGACACAGAATCCAGGAAAAAAGAATGTAATAAGCAGAAAAAAAAATAAGAAGAAATTGATTTTACATCAAATAGAAGATAAAATGAGTTCCAAAAATAAACTATAAACTAGAAGAGAAGTCCTCAATATAATTGATTTTTTTAAATGACACTGTTGTTCAAACAGCAAGATAATTTTAAACATGTATACACATTCAGTATATATAGCACAAGTATGTATGTTGATGAAGTCTACTGCTAACATTTACTTGAATATTGATTTTAGATGTAAAGAAAAGCCAAGTAGTATAAAGACTAAAAATTCCATATCTTCACCTACTTAGTTATAGCAAAATATCAAAGTATACACTGTAGAAACTAGGTAATGTAGAAAATGGATTTTAACATATGTCATTCAGATTTTAAAAAAGATTAACATTTATTTTGTTTATATGTAAGTACTTTGACAAACACCATTTTTGATGAAAGCTATAATTTTACAAGAAAAAGGCAAAAACTGTGCACACACCCCTTACGGCAAGCATGTTTCCCTGCCAGCATCACTCTTCCTCTTTTTGCCCTCTGAGGAAAGTAGAACAATTCCTTGAAGGAGATCCTTGAACTGTTTGATCCTTGAATTATTACATATGTCATTCTGATTTAAAAAGAAGAGTCCTCACAATTATAACCATTCAAAAGTATAATTGCATGCCTTGAAAGGTCATAGGTCCCCCTAAGGTTAGAGGGATTTTAGTGAAGCCTAGATGACCACCTGTTCAGATATTGTAGAGGTGATTCCTAGGGTTGGTTGAATTAGGCAACCTCTGACATCCTATTCAACGGACATTCTGTGATTCCATAATTCTATTTGCTCCACAAAGCTTTCATGGATTGCCCCATCCCAATCTGTCCCTCTTATAAATTACTATAGCATTTATTCTTTATATCACTTATATGGCAGTCATCATATGCCACTTTGTACTATTTATCATTTATGTGCATGTTTTATCACCATTACTAAATCATAAACTCCTAGTATGCCACAAATACATTCTATGCTTGTATGTGGCATTCATAGCACTTTGTACGTAAACATTCAACAAGTGTGGAGTGAATGAAGGAATGAAAAAATGAATGTATGAATAAAGCAAAAGAAAATTTTTCTGTAAGACTGGAAACTTTTTTCAAGAACTTTGTTTAAATAGTTACTTTACCTTTCCATTCTGCTTTAATTTGGTCTTTGGGTACCCAGAAAATTAATAAATAAAATATTTATAAAGTCTTTTAGATATGCTAATGAAAAATAAACACAAATTTCCTCTTTGCATAATAAAGCAAGAGAATTCCTCATAACCCTTATGCAAACACACCCTAAAAGTCATTATTTCCTTATCCTTTAAGCTTAATTTCTTTGATTAATCGATTTAGATTTAAAAGAAGATTGTCAGAGTATATCCTAGAAGCCAACCCCAAAAGAGCATGATTTATCTGACAATCTTTATATTCTTCAGGCCACAAAATTATATAGTTTTAGATGGATTTCCCATCCATAAAACTAATTTTGACAACAGTGTAATGACAATGATACCAACTTTCCACTCTAAGATATTGACACTGGCTTTAAAGTCCTTATCCATCTTTTCACCAAATGCCATCCAGCCCAATGGAAAGCAGTTGTTTAACCATTGTTTAAACAAATGATAATAGGGGAATTAAGTAGTTTTATAAGTGATTTATTTTTTCCCAGTCATATTTATATGAGCACAAGGTCAAGAGATTTTCTTAAATGTGCTTTGATTTACTATAAACAATAACAGAACTTTATATTTAAATGACCCCAGATTTTCCAATCATTCATACATATATAGTTGTTGTCCTTCAGTTATTCAGTAATGTCTGACTTTTAATGACCTCACGGACTACAGCACACCAGACCCTTCCATCCTCCACTATCTCCCAAAGTCTGTCCAAGTTCATGTTCCTTGCTTCCATAATATTGTCTATCCATCCAGTCTGTTGTGGTCCCCTTTTCCTTTTGCCTTCAATTCTCCCCAACAGTGAGGTCTTTTCCAATGAGTCCTGTCTTCTCATGTGTCACCAAAGTATTTAAGTTTCAGCTTCAGAATTTGACCTTCCAGTTTGCATTAATTTTTTTTTAAGTATTGACTGATTTGATCTCCTTGCTGTCCAAGGGACTCTCAAAAGTTTTCCCAGTACCACAATTCAAAAGCTTTGATTCTGCAGCACTCAGCTTTCCTTATAGTCCAGTTCTCACAGCCATACATTGCTACTGTAAAAACCATAGCTTTGACTATATAGACCTTTGTCAACAAACTGATAGCTCTGCTTTTTAGTATGATGTCCAGATTTGCCATAGCATTACTCCCAAGGAGCAAGCATCATTTAATTTCATGGCTACAGTCACTGTCTACAGTGATCTTTGAGCCCGAAAATATAAAATCTGACACTGCTACAATTTCTTTTCCCCCTATTTGCCAGGAAGTGATGGAAACACTTGCCAAGATTTTATAGTAGGATTCTTTGTATTAACACTTCAGGCTCCACTGGTACAGATTAAAATCCATCTCTATCTTCTAATCCAGAGAATGTATCATCCATATCCTTCCACAAAGACCTGAGAGGAGGATAGTGTTCACCATTATCTCTATTGCCTCTACCTTCCCCTCTTCTCCAAATATATCTCTGGTCTTCTTACTTTCCTCTCTTTACTCTCCTGTCCCCATGGTTGACTAATCTATAATTTAACTAATCAGCCAAAGAGTAAAGAATGTGACTGTACCCTTGAATCCCTTACCCACTTGTATTAACACCATAAACATCTTGCCAAATATAAACCCAGGGTTATATTTACTGTCTTCTCCACTTACATATGTGCTACTGAGCACTACTGAAGAAAATCATTCAACCATATAATATCAGCTGGAAATCTATATTATATAAACTGAATAGAGTCCTTTCTGCTACACGACAATGATTTTATTCTTCCCTGACTCCATCAGACTCATCACAGTTGTTCCAAAGCTTTTTTTCCTGAGTTCCCTTCCATTGATGTCCTGCCTAACATGCTTGCCTCCCACTTCCCTAAAAAACAGAAGCCACCTCCAACAATTCCCCCTCTTTCCCTAATTTACACATCAAAAGCCTCCTCTCCAAGGACTTTGTTCTCTCCCTAGCTTCAGACTCTGGGGAAGAAGGCCAATTCCTCTACTCCTTCCCATAATCCTTTTTGTCTTTTGGCTCCTCCAGGAGTTGGACCCTTCCCTCATATCCTCTCTCCCTCTAATCTTCATTCTCTCCTTATCCACTGTCTCCTTTCTTGCTTCCTAAAACACATATAGACCATTCCAATCCTTAAAAATAAAGAAAAACATTCATTTAAACCTAACATCCTCTTAATCTGTGTACTAGCCCATATTTTTCATCCATTTTAGAACTAAACTCAGCTCCCACAAGTATCAAAGCCATTTGTAATCTGGCTTCTGATGCTACCACTTGACAGAAACTGCTCTATCCAATTCTTTACCTGATAAATCCAAGGCCTTTTCTTAAGGTCTATTATTCTAATTGACCTCCCCAAAGCTTTTGACATTCTCTACCCTGCATACTGTCTCTTGTCTTTGCTTCCTGGACAATTCCCTATCTTTTTTCTCCTCCAAAATGTATGACATACATCCTTCACAATCTCCTTTGCTGAATCATCATCAGTTTTCTTCCTAATAAATTCAAGTTCAGTATTCCCCAAGGTTCTATCAGCTGGACACCTCTGTAGACACATGTGTGTGTATGTATGTATATACATATATATATATGTACATATATACATATATATATTCTCTCTCTCTCTCTCTCTCTCTCTCTCTCTCTCTCTCTCTCTCTCAGACATACATAAACACATACCCACACCCACCCACACACACACACACACACACCCACACACACACACACACTCGCTCACTCCATCTCCCATTTTTATACCATTGTACAGGCTGTCCTTCCATGCCTGAACTATATTCCTTTTTTTCATTTCTACCTCAGAATGCTTATCTTCAAGGATCAGTCCAGCTGCAACCTCCTATCGAAAACTTTCCTTAATCTCCTGGGTGATATTTTCTCCTTCCTCAAATTACCTTGCATTTACTTATCTGCATAGAAATAACATTCCACAAGCAGAATACAAGCTCCTTGAAGACAATTTTGCATTTGTCTTACCTAATGAAGCACTTTCCACATGGTAAATATTTAATAAATGTTTGTTAGACTAAATGGAATTGAATAAGGGGTCTAACCACCATTATGAAAACTGTCTTCTAAGTCTTTTAACTCTACATGGGCGTCAGGGCAAAACAGTAAGAACTGAGTGTATATATATATATATATATATAATACATATATATGTACACATACACACATATATTCATATATACACATATATATACATATATATATATATTCATGGAATGAATGAATGAGAAGCTGGATTATACAGTAGTGTCAAAATGAGAAGTTTAAGACCTGAGTTTCTTTCTCATTAAGTTGTATTATTTCAGGTAAATATTTCTATTTGGAAAACATAAGGAAAAACTCAGCAATCCTACCACATTCTTACTAAGTAAAATTACTATTAAAATGCAATATTAAATATATTAAGATACTATGACTGATCTTTCCCTATTACCTTTAGGATAAAATACAAGCTCAGAAAAATAGATTCAGAGCTAGAAGGGATCTCAGAAGCTACCTAGTTCAACTTGTACCTGAACAAGCTTCCCTTCTTAAATATACCTGACAAGTGATCACATAGTCTTTGCCTGAAGAACTCTGATGAACTCACTATCTCCTGGAGTAGCCCACTTCTGGACAGTTCTAATAGTTCGGAATTTTTTTTTCTTTACATCAAAACTCAATCTGCCTCTTAGCAACTTATAATAATTCCAGGACAAGCAGAACAAATGGATGACTATCCTTAAGATACTTGATGACAGCTACCATTCCTTTCTCTAAACCTTCTCTGATAAAGGCTTAAAATCCCAACCTTCAACCATATGGCAGTATCTTCAGGGCCTTGACTCTCCTAATCAACCTCTATATATATTCTAGGTTATCAATGTTATGTTTGAAATGTGGCAGTTTTGAAATGTGAATAAAATACTCTAGATGTGTTTTGGTAAGGCTGAAATGTAGCAGAACCATCACTTCTTAAGCCCTAGGAATTATGTCTCTTGATGCAACCTAGCCTATGTTAGCTTTTTTGGCTACTGATCCATGTAAAACTCTGAAGTCAAGTCAACAAGCATTTATTAAGAACTTACTATATGCTTTTATGTGCAGGGAAGACAAAGAAAGGTCAATACAAATCATGATTTTAATGAGTTCACATTCTAAAGAGGAAGATAACATGCAACAACTATGTATAAACAAGATATAAACAAGGCAAATTGGAGGTAACCTCAGAGGTAAGGCACTGGATTTAAGACAAACTGGGAAAGGCTTCTTGCAGTCCAAATAAAAGCCCCAGATCTTTTTCCTATGAACTACTGCCTAACCACTTTGACCTATATCAAATTCTTTGCAGGGGGTGGTTTTTTAACAGTGTAAGTTTTTAATTTGTCCTTATTAATTTTATTCTATTAAATGTAGACAACATTCTATCTTGTCAAGATTATTTTTTTCATTCTGACTGTATCATCCAATATATTACCTATCCCTCCCAGCTTTGTGTAGATTGAATATTCCATTAGCTTGCCATCGAAGCCTTTACCCAAGTCACTGATAAAAATTTGGAGCAGCACAGGGACAAACAGGTCCCTGGGCACTCAATGAGAGACCTCCTTTCTAAATGACTTTGGTATCCTTTGGTTTTAGCTTTTCACCCAGTCCTGATTCTACTTAATATACTATTGTCTAGTCTAAATTTCTCCATTCTTTCCCCATAAGAATAGCTTTAAAAGCTACGCAACATTATCTTAAAATCTAAATCATTTCTCTCATTCACCAGCCTTGTAACTATTAAAAACTTAAATTAGCTTATTTTGGTATGACATGTTTTTGATGAAGATTTGCTGGTTTTTGTAATCACCACTTTGTCTTCTTTTACCTTCCCTTTAATAAGATGTTGTACAATGTTGCTCAAATCTGCAGATTCAACTCATTTTCTTTAGCCTAAAATATACGGCCCCCCAAAATCTCTAGGCTCTATCCTATGTTTTTAGGCTTATTTCTTATCATTTCCCTTTATACTTTCAATATTCCAATCAAACTAGAATTACCTTTGGTTCCCAAGCTGATATTCCTCCTTCCTCTTCTGTACATTAGTTCAGACTACCTCTTCTTGGAAAGTATTCTCACCTCATCTCTGCCTATTAAAACCTTTCACCAAGTCTAACAAAAAGGCCCAGAACTAGTGCTCTCCTCTATGAAACCAATTCTCAATATTTCAGTTGCAAGGGATTTCTCAATTCCTAAATTTCCTTAGAATACTAGATGGATCTCAGCATGATCTCAAACTTATTCTACTTCATATCATACTTGAGTAAATGTCATAGCATCCAAATTAGTGTGTGATCTTCTTTTGGGGGGGGGGGATTGTTTTTTTCTTTTTAATTTATTTAATATATTTAGTTTTCAGCATTGATTTTCACAAAAGTTTGAATTACAAATTTTTCCCCATTTCTACCCTCCCCCCACTCCAAGATGGCGTATATTCTTCTTGCCCCGTTCCCCAGTCAGCCCTCCCATCTGTCACCCCATTCCTGTCCCATCCCCCTTTCCCTTCTTCTCTTGTAGGGCAAGATAAATTTCTATGCCCCATTGTCTGTGTATCTTATTTCCTAGTTGCATGCAAAAACTTTCTTTTGTGGTTGTTGTTTTTGAATGTCTGTTTTTAAAACTTTGAGTTCAAAATTCTCTCCCCTCTTCCCTCCCTGCCCACCCTCCCTAAGAAGGCAAGCAATTCAACATAGGCCACATGCGTATCATTATGTAAACCCTTCCACAATACTCATGTTATGAAAGATTAACTATGTTTTGCTCCTTCCTACCCTATCCCCCTTTATTGAATTTTCTCCCTTGACCCTGTCCCTTTTCGAAAGTGTTTGTTTTTGATTACCTCCTCCCCCCCAGCTGCCCTCCCTTCTATCATTCCTCCTTTTTTATCTTCTTCCTCCTTCTTTCGTGTGGGGTAAGATACCCAATTGAGTGTGTATGGTATTCCCTCCTCAGGTCAAATCTAATGAGAGCAAGATTTACTCATTCCCCCTCACCTACCCCCTCTTCCCTTCCTACAGAACCACTTTTTCTTGCCACTTTTATGCGAGATAATTTACCCCATTCTATCTCTCCCTTTCTCCCTCTCTCAATATATTCCTCTCTTATCCATTAAATTGATTTAATTTTTTTTAGATATCATCCCTTCATATTCAACTCACCCTGTGCCCTTTGTGTGTGTGTGTGTGTATATATATATATATATATATATATATATATACATATATATGTGTGTGTATATATATATACATATATATGTGTGTGTATATATATATACATATATATGTGTGTGTGTATACACACACACACACACACACACACACACACACATATATATATATATATATATATATATATATATATATATATATATATATATATATATATATGTACATACATAGACACAGTATGTGATGATCTTCTTGAGGGCCAGGTCTGTGCTACCTTCCATGATTATATCAGCAACGCCTATGGAGGAAGCATCATGTCCTAATCTGAATACTAGGCCTGAGTCAAAAAGACATGAGATCTAATCCTGTTTCTGTCACTTACTAGCTGTATGATCCTGGACAGACTGCTTAACCTCCACATGTCTCGGACAGTTCAATGTTAAACTCTGCACTGCTGGGGAGACTCTAATCAATCCAATGCCATAGACATTTATTAAGTGCCTACTACGTGCCAGGCACTGGGCTAAACATTAGGAATACAATTAATAAAAAGATAGTCTCTGCCTTCCAGAAGTTTATAATCCAAAAGGTAAAACAGCACACAAAAGGAGGCAGAAGGGGGTGGGGGATGCAAGGGGTACCTAGTTGGGGGTGGGGTGGGGCAGAAGAATCTTGTTTTGTGGATTTGAAACTAGATAGACCAGTAGAAAAGCAAAGTGGCCTGAGATGAGAGCCCAGTTTCTGCTTTCTATAAAGGAAGACATTGGGAGGAGTTTGGTACTCCACTCTCTAACTTTCTAATCAAAGGGGAGAGGAGGTTGAGGGAGGTGGTATCAATCAAGGCTTAAATGAGCAGCATGATGGCAATATTAGACCTTATCCTGAGAGGGGCATCTTATTCCTTCGAGTTGAAACAAGGCAGAGCAGCACCAGCAAAACTACCTCTAAGAGTTACCCACACTAACGAAATCATAGATCCTTCAAATATTCTCATACCCCCAGTGCCCTGAACACTACCTTTCACATTAGCAGGGGATTAATAAATATTGGAGGAATTGAATTTTACCTTAGCATCAGTGCTTCTGGCATGCAACTTTCGGAGAACGGGTGGCTGAATGTGTTGGCTGAGAATGGTCTCTGAATAGGGACACAATTGCATATTTTCCCTGACTAGAGCAAATTCTTTATTCATCCACCATGTTCAGCTTCTTCATTTGATAGATAAGGAAACTGAGAACCAAAAAGATTTTGTAATTTTCCTAAAGTCACACAAATAGACATCTAAGACTTGAACTCAGGTTTTTTGACTCCAAATCTCTATTCCTTTTACTACAACACATGGTGCCTCCCTCATACATAAATGACAAAGTGAATAAGGAGGAAGGAATGGGCTTTGCTCAAGATTGTGAAAGCCAGATCATTCCCTTTGTTATTCCACTTCCTGGAGGTCTTTACCTACAAACACTTTGTATATAGAGATATTTTTACTAATATGATCCAGCAACAGTGGGGTGGCTGGGTGATTCTCCAGGGCATCCAAGCATGAATATAGTTGTCTGCAAATAAGAAAACTGAAAAAGGTATTTTCACTTCTTCATGCCCAGGAGGCATGAACTTTTTCCTCCTGAATTGGAAGGGGAGGGAAAAAAAATGAGTGTGCTATAAATTGCAATTCATGAAATCTCAAGTATGAATGATGGATTCCATCCAAATTCCATTTTATGTCATGTTCTCAATATTTTACAATATATCCTAGTAGTCCCTAAATCTCTTTAAGTACAACTGCTCTAAAACTGAGCACGAGACAACAAAAATTGCAATTTATTAGTTTTTGGGGGGGAGGGGGCAAACACGTAGATTCAAGAGTGGAGCCATTAGATTTTGTCAGGGATGCTGAGTACTGCAGCAAACTAGTCTATAATAAATTGTGTTATGCAACTACAATAAGAATATTTTAAAATAGCAAATATTTAATGAAATAATATTCCCAAACTATGTACATTACATCCTGAGTCTATACAATGATCCTAACTAATGCCCTTATATATAGCAGTACACAACACACATATTCCCTAAAACAAGGAGTGACACTTGATATACTGTTTACATTTCAATGCAAGGCAGGACAAATTCCAAATTAAAGAAAAGCCAACCAAAAGCATTTCCTACATAGCTCTCCTATATAGCAAGCATGGTGGGGGCAGGAGAAAGAGGCTAAAATATCTTCCTAAATATAGGATGAAGATGGGAAAGAGCTGATTTCTACGATAATTGCCACCCACTCCTTCAGTCCATCCTCCCCCTAAAATAGAGTAGCTAGCTTAATTATTCAGCATGCATTACTTCAAACTCAAAATAAACACCCAAACAATGCATCCATGCAAATCCACATTCCTTTAAAATGAAATTAATCATTAACGCCAGACTTGAAAAGACCCGTGATTTCATATAGGCCCTATACATTGATACGTACTATATGTGAGGTGATAAACAAGTTATTCAGACTCACTAAACTTCAATTGCTTCTTCTGTAAAATAAATTAAAATGGGGATGATAATACCCGACAGTGATTCATTTGATTTGTTGTAGTTATAACACTTAAAGCATTCTATGAATGTGAATTTTCATTGTTATTATATAAAGCATCTTCTCAATAGTTCCAGAAACATTTCATTTCATTATAAGATGTCTCCAAGTTCTTCCTTAAATTGAGCCAAAAACTACCCCACCCTCTCCAACCCTAATTTCTACTTGTTGGTGACAGGTCTGCTTTTAGGCCACAGAAAAGTCTCATCCCTATCTCACATAAGAAAACTTAAAACATTCCAGGACTGTTCTCATTCTCCACTTTACTGTCTTCACTTGTCTAATTCGATAGCCCCTGTTCTGTTCTTGTACCTGATGCTCAAATGAAATGCTCTTGAATGCCACCACCACTCCCAATCTGGTTGGCCTACCATGTAAATACTCTAGCTTTTAACATGTGGCACACAGAAGCTGAAAGTAGCTCTGGACACTACATTTTACAAATTCAAACAGATTAAGCAGGTGCTACCATAGCAACTGTATAAAGCCAGCTAGTGAGACCTTTCTACAACGTTAAAAGTGTTATCTTTGGTATCAGTTCTCATATTCATAAAACTCAATCTACCCTTGTTATTTTTCTTTATAATTTATATTTATAATTCCATTGGTCTGGTGGTTTTATTGATAAAATGTAGCAGCCTAAGTGCATGTTAAAGATGGCTTCATTGTAGAACACAGTTAAGTATCCTTTCAATGACTAACAAGTAAAATTTTATAAGGCAACCATGTATCTATCAATGTACTTAGAAAAGGAAAGATTCTGAGCCTGAGATAAAGCAATGAATTGCCACATTATGAAATTAAAGAATTTGTAAACAGGACTCAGGTTCTCTGGCCTTTTATTAAACTCAAAATTCAACTCAACCTTTACCATTCTTTTCAGACCTCTTGGAATCAGTAGATCTAGATGTGAATCCTATTTTCATTGTTCACTATGATTATGACCGAGGACAAGTTACTTAGTCTGAAAGTCAAGTTTCCTTATTTATAAAATGGAGATATTATACTTGCACTTCAAATCTGACCTCAGACCCTATTAGCTATGTGACCCTGGGCAAGTCACTTATCCTTATTTGACTCAGTTCCTCATCTGTAAAATGAGCTGGAGAAGGAAAGAGCAAACCATTCTAGTATCTCTGCCCAAAAAAAACCCCAAATGGGCTCATGAAGTGTTGGACAATACTGAAATGACTGAATGACAAAAAATAAATGAATTGCTATCATTGTTTCTGAGTGAATCTGCATAGAACGCATACACAGAGAATGTGTTGAGTATTAATTGACTATCTAAAAGTACTAGTTTGCACCTGGCAAGTTAGGTGTTGGTCCTTCTTGGCAACCTAGGAACACAATAAGGTTAAATTTGATTGGTAAATAATATTTCACCAAACTTCCTGATTAGATATCTATCTGAAATTATTTGAACAGCTCAGTCTCAACCCAACTGGGCATTTCATGATTTTAAGCATGTGTCAAGTTCTGACTGTGCTTGTATTATATATTCCAATATAGCAATTCTCAAACTTTTGGTCTTAGGAGCCCTTTATACTCTAAAAAATCATTGAGGACCCCAAAGAGCTTTTTTGTTTATGTGGATTGTATCTATCAATACTTACTGTATTAGAAATTAAAACTGATAAAGCTTAAAAATATGTATTAATTCATTAAAATAATAATAAACCCATTACATACTAACATAACACACCTTTATGAAAATAAATATATTTTCCAAAAGAAAAAATAGTGAGGAGAGTAATATTGTTTCACATATTTTTGCAAATCTCTTTATTGTTTGGTTTAATAGAAAACATCTGGATCCTCAAAGTTGTTCTGCATTCAATCTATTGTTATATATAGTTTTGGTTGAAGTATTCAAAGAAAATCTAACTATACATGTACAGACACACACACACACACACACACACACACACACACAGGTGGAAAATAGAGAAGCATTTTAATAGACAAATAACACATTAGTATTTTTATGAAAATAGTTCTGATCTTGTAGATCCACCCTTTGACAGGGTCTTAAGAAATTCCAGGGATCCACAGACCCCATTTTAGGAACCACTATTCTAGCATATCTGAGCATGTAGCTTAAGTGTACCCAAACAACAGCTAGAATGGTACAAGATAAACTAAGACCTAAAGTCAGAACAAACATTCATCAAATCCCCAAGGTGAAAATATAAAAGAAAATAGACAAATTAATAAGATTCTTTAGTCAATTTCAAAGAAGTAAATTTAATGGAAATTTCATTACCACTTCAATTATGAGAAAATTAGAATTTTCTTATTATTTCTATCTTTAAGACTTCAATAGTTTGTGATCTCATTGATATGATAAAGTATCTGTTCTGACAGGGACAACTGCAGTCCAGCCATGCTTTCTCAATTGTGCAAGTCTTCCCCAAAGTCTTTCATATATCTTCTACACTGATCCTTCCTAAAACCAACCAATGTGCTGAAGGCCTGCCCCTAGGGATTTTTACATTTAGTGGTACCAGTGAAGGATGGAGGTTAATATGTTTTGCCCTTTCCACATGACCAGCCCAACTCCTTTTCCAATTTTACATATGCTTAATGATATACCTTATGCTATGTTCTGAATGTAGGTCATCATTAAAATTTCAGACCTTACACATCTCTCCACTCCCCTTTACAATCTATATCCTTTTCTCCCCTTAATCCAACATTTAAAATTATTCAACCTTAATACTGTTAACAGTCAATAAAAAAATAGGACAAAAATAATGTAATTTAGGAAAGGAAAACATGAAATGTATTTTATAAAAGGCTTTACACAGCAGTTTAAATTCATAATTAACTATGGTCCTATGACATTCCTTAGAAAATTGATATGATTTGGCAAATGTAGCAATGCACATCAAATACATACTAAAAGACACAAAAGCACTAAAAAGTATATTTATTCCTCTGATATTTGCCTTTTAGGATGTCATTACAAAACCCTGGAGAGCAATTTTGCTGGTATAAAGTGGTAAAAAGTTGAATTTGGCAATTTTCTGTGAAAATACTTTAATATTGACCTGAAATAGATATCTATTAAGACAAACTGTCATTGTACCTATCATATCTTCCACTATATCGAAGAAAATGACTTCTTAAATAAGAAAAGGTAACTAAAAGCAGACAACTAAGTCTAATAAGTGAAGGGAGTTTTAACAAGAAAAACTTTATATTAATGAAGCTGTGAAGCCTGTTAGGTTACCTTTGTTTCTCCTAAGTTTTACTGTAATACAGTATATACAATATACCATAGAAGATTAATAGGAACACTAATAATGTAAATAATAACACTAAAATATTAGAATTCATATTAAACACAGTAACATGTGTTTATGTGTCATATGTGTCATGTGTCATCCCTGAGGACCATTTACCTCTTCTCAGTAGAGTAGTGGTAGACTAGAGATGTGGAATGTTGCATGTGAACATCAAACCATCAATCAAAAGGCATTTATTAAGCACTTAGTATGCGCCCAGCACTGTGATGTCTTCTGGAGATACCAAGAGAACACTAAATTGTCACTGAGGTCAAAGGGTACACATTCTAATGAGGAAGATACCACATGCAGGTATGTACAAAAAAAATGTATAGTAGATACATAGTTACCACTAAGAAAGGATGCCTACAGAAGATAACAGGAGCTGAGTCTTAAAAGGAAACAAAGGATTCCAAGTAAAAAAAAGAAGGAAAAGTGTTCAAGTATTTGGGGAGAGCATGGATACAGGAGATGGAGCACTGTGTGTGAGAATCAGCGAGAAGGTTTGTATGGTAGAACATATGGGGGGGAATAACGTGTAAGACAACTAGAAAAGTAGGAAGGGCCCAGGGAGTAAAAACTTTAAATGAAAAAAAATTATATTTGATCATAGAAACAATAGGAAGCCACTGACGTTTATTGAGTTGGGAGAAAGGGATTGTATGGTCAGAGCTGTGCTTCAGGGAAATCTTGGTCAGCTGTGTGGATGATGGATTGGAGTGGGAGAGACTTGAAGCAGGCTACATAGGTCTAGACAAATTCAGTGACAACTCTAACTCTGAGAGCTATTGTGCAAGTGGAAAGAAGGGGACATATATTAAACATGTGGAAATATAAATGAAAATATTTTGTAGATCATTGGACAGATGAGTTGAGAGAATTGTGAGACTCAAGTGAACCACACTGACTCCAACTTGTGATTCAATTCTGGACCTAGCTCAGTTCCCTTTCTGTTCAGTTATGGGTCTGTCTTGTGAGAAAGCTTTTTCAGTTATGAGAATAGTGAGAAAGTTGTATTGCATTGTTGGAACCTAGCCCTGAGTAGATGGGAAGTTGGACCACCTCTACCATTTGCTTAGAGACCCTTAACTAAGGACTTAGATTATACTGACCAGAAACCCAGTCAGATACAAAGTTTGATACAAGGAGTTTTCTTACAGTTATACATCTCAAGTAAACCATTTGTCTTATCTGGAAACTGGACCCATAGTGGTCAATCTGTTACTATTTCCTTGTTCCTTTGATCGAAAACAGACACTTGGGGAAGGAAGGAGTGGGGTTGGGGTGATTGGAGTGGAATACCTTTTTTCTAATTTTAGGGAACTGCACCTGTTCATTCTCCCCCTTCCTACTTGGAAAGCCCCTAATCTTTCCTCCAATTAGAACTCAGTCAGATTACCTAATTTTGTATCCCACTTTATATCTTGTTGATTGTTTTCTTTTAATGCATAAAAATCCTTCTCCCCTTGAATTCAGGGTCCAGTGCCAAGCCGAGGTGGCCTGGTCCCAATTATGTATACAATTGGCATGCATTGCTCAATAAATTCATATGCTCAGAAGACCAATTCTTTATTTTCTCAGTCATTTCAGACTCCACCCATCACAGAATAGGAGTAAGTAATTGAGGATGAAATCAAGATTATGACCCTAGGCAAACCTGAAAGGACAGAGATTTCTTCAACCATAATAAAGAAGTTTGGGAGACCAGTGAGTTTGAGGAAATAACTAATGAGTCCTATTTGGGGCATTGTAAGTGTAAGCAAAGTGGATTTTAGTTATTATTTCTTGGAGTTTAGTTTCCCAGGATCCATGGCCATAACAATCTCCTGTTCCCAAGTATTTTGCCTTGCCAATCAGGTGCTAAGTCATGTAGGCTTTTGCACCTGATGGCACACATCCAATTAGGTGCTGAGTCACATAGGTTTTCATACCTTCTGGCTCTGAGTATATCAGTCAAAGTGTATATATTCAGGGAGATTGGTATTTGGTCTTGGGGCTTGCTCTTTTTGTTTTCCTAAATGGGACCCCTGGCTATGTGAACCTAGATGCTGGCACTCTCTCAGTCTGGTGATGTATATTAATAGTTCTATTATTCTTTTAAGACAGTTGGAGCCCTGTCTATTGGATCTAATTTTTCTATGTCTCTCTGCTTGTTAGGAATTGATTTTCTCCATTTTCAGGGTGCTGACTTTTCCCCCTCAATCAGTGGATAATTCAAAAGACGCGTTTCAGTTGAATAATTAGGCCAGAAGCCAAATTGCAGGGGGTTATGAGGAGAGTGAGCAGAGAGATGTGAAGGGTAGACAACATTTTCAAGGCATTTGGTTGAGAAAGGGAGAATATAAGACAATTGCTAGAGGGGAAAGTAAGATCTAGTAAAGGGTTATTTTTTTAAATGTGGAGGAGAATTAGGTGTGTTTCTAGGCATCAGGGAAAGATCCAAAATTGATGGACACATAGAAGATTTGAGGGAGAGGATCATAGACCAAAAGCTGGAGGGGGCTTCAGAGTACAACCCACTTATTTTACAAATGATAAAATGAGGCATAGGATGGCTAAATGCCTTCACCAAAGCCACACAGTGTTGATTTGAACCGAGATCCTCTTACTTCAGAGTATCAATGCTTTTTCCATTGTACTATGATAGTTCCTAGATGTGAAGGAAAACTACTAGAGAAGAAGGAGAGAGTTAGATCAAATGTGTGTTCAGGGGATTACTATGGTGAAGAGAAGAGCCACTTCGTACTCGAAGCCTGGGATAAAGAGGTAGATAATGTGGAATAAAGGTAGGAGGAAGTGAGATAAAGAAAGGAAGAATGAGAGTACTTAGTGAATGGCCCCAATTTTCTCAGGACAGTCAAGATCCTCAGGTCAAAGTTTGGAAGGAGAAGTGCTATGGGAGGCTTGAGGAGAGAAAGGAATGTATGAAACAGGTGATTTGGTGAATTAGATGGAGAATCAATTAGGAAAAAAGTTGAAGGATGGCCTTGTGGCAGTAAGGGTTCAGTCAAGATTAGATAATATAATATATTTTATATAATATAATACTACATGATATCTACTAGACTGAGTCAGCATGGTAGTATGACTCCCTCCAATTCCATTCTGAATCACTTGAGTAGGAGTAAAGAAAGAGAATAATGGACATCACTCAGGGTTGGAGTTCAGTAAGATATGAGTCATAATAGATATGAGTGAGGAATTCAAGAAGATAGTGCCAAGCTAAACTGGCTAACAGTACAAGACTGGGAAGAAAGAAAAGTATATGTAGCTAGAGCAGAAGTGATGTCCTGGAAAAGTATTGAGAAGTGGAGGGAATGGAGGTCATAGTGAGGATAAAGAATAGTTTTACATATAGTAAGAGGGAAAGATGGAATGATAGTTTGTGATCAGATAAAGGAATTGTAGAACATAGAACATGTGGGTGATGGCAATATCAGAAGGATGTATGGCCTTCCCTTTGTGTAGTGCTTTGTGGAGTAAATCATAAAGCTGAATAGATTTTGGAAAAAATAGCATACATCAAAGTCTCAAATTAGAAGGCCAGAATGGAGTTGGAGGAGAGACTAAAAAAATCACTGAGAAAGGAGGAAGAATGTGTTTGGGGTTGGTAAATAATAGCCACCAAGATCTGGATGGGGTGATAAATTTGGATAGCATAAACCTCAGAGAAGGAAAAGTTGCTGGGAGATGGAATAAGGGAATGTAGCAATGAAGAAGTATTTGTACTTCTCCAGTGAGTTAGTGGGTACAGGTGGGTAGGAGACAAAGTTCAACCAATACTCATGAGGGTGATGAGGGGTTCAATGACATCTTGAGGTGACCAAGTCCCGGTGAATGCCAAAATATGAAAGGAATACAAGAGGAAAATCTGAGGAAAAGATTGAAAAAAAGAGGAAAAGGTGAAAGAAAGTTTGCTAGTTATAGAGCAAAAGTTTCAGAGGCATAGGAGAAGAGGTGAGCAGGTACAGAGTGGGACATTGGTAGATTGAGGGCTGAGATGCCTAGGAAGGAGGCCAGACATTGGGGATTGGGGGCAGGGGTTTGTTCTTCAGCTTTTAGGGATTAAATATAACAGAACTGGGGAGAATTAGAGGGACTGAACAATGTGATCAGCAGAATACCAGTGTATGGGAGGAGGTCACTATAACAACAACAACATCGGCAGGGATGCAATAATAACAGCAGCAGCATATGTGTAGCCCTTTAAGGTCTGATTTTGTCCTCACAACAACCCTAGGAATCAGGTGCTATTATTGTCCCCATTTCAGAGATAAAGAAACTGAAGTAGACCAAGGTTAAGTGATTTGTCCCAGTGCACATAGCTAGTAAATGTTTAAGAATGGATTTGAATTCAGGTTTTCCTGATTCCCTTTCCAGCATTCTATTCACTAAAGATAGATAATAGATATGTTTTGCTTAATCAGTTTTCCTTTGTTATAGGGGAGTGGTTTCCTTTGTTATAGGGAAGTGGTAGTTTTGGAAGTGATGGTGTAAAATACAAAAGACAAAAATGGAATAGTTTTTAAAATGTGAAAAAAGACATAGAACCATCATGTGCTATACACTCAATGATTGGGACTAACCATTTAATTAAATAAACAGAAGGAGTGGGTACATAGTGGATTTTGATTTTCTGAGGCTTCATTTCACCCAGTGAGATTTCTTTTGTGCATTTTCTGTCATATTTACTTATACTGTAAGCCTGACAAACTATATCTTCCATAAGAGAAAGGAAACACTGGACAAAATGATGTGTTTTGTAACATGTTTCAGGTCCACAACTTCACTTTAAAGGGTTTCAGCTTTAAATCTCTCATCTTCGGTGATTCAAGCTGCTGAAAAGAATATGGTGGGATTGAAGTGAGAGAGCATGGGGTAAAAAAAAAAATGATTGGAATTTGAGGGGACACTTCTGAAACATGGAATCAAATGAAGGCACCCCAATAAGGGCACTGGTTAACAACCTAAGATGAATCTGTATTCTTTTGTACTGAACCAAGGGGAGGTTAGGCTTTGGAATAGATAGATTCACTCTAGATTCACTTATTTCTGATCTCAATCAAATCGGTTTTACTTAACTTTCACATGATATTTCAAAGTTAAAATCATATTTCTCTTCAATTGCCTTTTTTATTTATTTTTTTAATTGTTTACTTTGGTTCCATTTATGTTGTCTACTTTTTCAGCTGAATCAATTCATCAATGCCCAAGGAATACAGGTAAAACCAATTAAGACAAACAAATCACAGTTAAAAAAACAAAACTAGACTTCTGCAGCCTCAGCAGCAAATAAAAGTAGTCACAATCTGCACTTCGTTTAATGTTCCACCTTCAATTAATTTTCTGAGGATAAGGTTTTTTTATTGGTGACATGGGATCATTAGTGGACCCTCTCTACCTTAATTAAGTCCCCTGCTATGACAAAGCATGAAACAATTGATCTTTTAACTTTAAGAATTAATGAAGAATGAAAGAAATTATATAATGTTTTGGCAGAATACTATTGTAATATAGAAAGAATTGTTATCAAGAAGGCAAGATCATTAAAGCAGTTCAAAAGAAACAATTTACCCATCTTAGTTAAGATAGCTGGGAAATTTATATTCTCTTTTTAACTCCCTAACTTTTTATCTCTTAGCTGTACATAAAAACAAACAAACAAGAAAAAATTTTGTGGCACTTTCTACTGGGATTACTATACCCTTTCTGGCTGCCTCGTTCCTCCTTTTCCCCCTTCTGAAACCTCCATTAGGTTAGGCTACTTTAGACTAGCACACATCACCACCACCCCAAAGGCAAGGAAGCCGATCCCAGAACCTGACTGGCCCAGGGGGGTTAACGTTTAAGTTCTGCCCTTCCAGGCAATTACCTGGTCACATCTAGGCTTATTGTTTTGGCTTGCGGGTCACCTTAGGGCATAAAAACGCCACTTAGGTAAGTAAGGGGCCTTTCAGATTTAGTAGAAGTCTCAAGACCAGGAGAGTCACCCACCCAAAGCTGCTAAACAGACAAGTTCCCATATGGAAATGAGGGGGTCACCACCCAAGTAAAGTGCCTACCCTGAAAATTCTCTTTATTGCCAAGATTAATCTACTTTTGTTAACCATCGAATTACACAGTAGTGACATTCCCATCCAAAAAGTCAAGCCTGACAATTTAGAGGCAAGGTCTTTTTTCCTCCTTTTTAATTAACATAGATAATAGATAATTCCAATAGGAAATTCTAAGTGGTCAGGTCCAAAGATAAGCAGATAAACAGGCTCATTCACAAAAATTCTGACTGTGCATAAGTGTCTAAATACCTCAAGGACAGTGATTTCACTGCCAGGGGTAGTCCTTATTACAACCCCTCTCCTACCTAGTAGATCTTCCAGAGATACTATGACAAAAAAAACTTATTATCATGTGGAGAGCCTCTCCCCAAACTCAGACTGATGCTCACAAGATGGAGTTATAGTTTGTCATCAGGTTCATTCTCAAAGCTTTTCCAGCTTAGTAGGGCTTGCTCTAGGGCTTTAGTCCCCTGGCATAAACTTCAAAACTCCTGCATGACTTTCATACCATGATGAGATATCAAATGAGGGCTTTAATGGTAGTGTACGATTGAATACCAATTAAATTTTTAGTGATACCATCTTTTACAAGATTTTACACACAGTGCACTAGTTTTAGTCACTTGTGTATAGGACTTTTTCCTCCTGCTTAATAAAATTAGAATTTATGCAAAAATGGGTTGCAAATTTACATTCCAAGAGATCATTGAACAAAGAATGGATGTCAGATGATGGACTATTTTATAGTATTCCTTATCTCCATAAGAAAAATTGGCCGTTACATAAATGATTATACTCAAAGTCAATTAAAGAATTAATCAATAATTCTCAAATTAATCCAATTTCTTGCCCTATATAACAAGAAATTGTTATTTATATATGTTTGCACTATGGATATATATCAAGAAATAGAATTCATTTAAGAATTCTTGGTTAACTCTTTAACTTATTTCTCAGAGATACGTCTCTGAGATATGAAGTAAGGATGCAAATGTTAATGAACTGTGGCCTTACATAGTGACAAATAAGTATGTTACTGCTAGTAATATGTTTTAGTCTCAGATACTAAGAGCTTTGCTGAGAATCCCATTTCTTTGTAACACTAAAAAAGAAAGTAATACCATCATTGAAGGTCTTTGATGTTGAAAGATAAGAATATTGTCATTTTATTAGGACATAATTCTTTGTCACAGTAACTAACAGCCTATCAGTCCTTTGACCTCTCCTAATGAAAATACAGTACTATTCAGAGTAGGAGGGAATCTTTCACCAGTAAGCATCCCTAAAGAGAAAGCATAAAACATAGGCAAGAATATTTCCATTCATCCTGGCAAATACCTCCCATATCTTCATTAGCAGCCTGATGTGCCTACTCCTATGTTCAGCTTAGGAAGATATATTGAGGCAATAGAGCGCAGTAGAAAGTACAATGAATCTGGAGTCAGTAGGCCTAGGCTTAATTCCCACTGCTGGTGCTGCTACCTATGTGACACTGGACAAGTTACTTAACCTCCTTAGGCCTTTGTTTCCTCATCTGCCAAATAAGGGGGCAAGTCTAGATGGCATCTGTCCCTTCCTAGTCTAGATCTATGATTTCATGATCCTGTGACTTCAGCTTCATAAGCTTCGCAAGATTTCAAAAGATAGAATAGGTTTTATTTTTTATTTAAACAATAAGAGACTCACATTTGAGCCTATGTCCAGGCAGGAGAACTTCTCCCATGGTCAGCCTCTCTTTCTGCTCTGCCTCTGGCTCACTATAGGCATCAATACTGCATAGTGCAGGGTAGTAGTGAGGGTAAGGACCTTGAGGATTCACTGAAGGATCAAGACCCCTTCTCCCCTTTCCATTGGTCGCTACATCACCTCATTCTATGTCCATGGAATCCATACAATTCTTTCATTGTAAAAATACCCTCTGGCAGGTCCCATAAAGAGCAAATACTCAGGGTTTATTCTTGTGCATTTGGACTCTGTGCCTTCTTGATATTTTAATGATCTTTCCTTCATGGCTTTCTCCAGTCAATGGTCCGATGCTTTACTATCACTGAATAGGCCTTTCTTTTCACTGTTTAGCTGTCTTTCCACTGATGCTACATTATCGCAGATATATAGCATGTATTTATCTGGCTATGGTTACTATCTACTGCTCCCAGACAGTCTTTTTTTTTTTGCCTCTGTTCCTATCCTTAAGCTTAGTTTCACTGTCTTCCTATGTTTCCTTCTCTTTCCTAGGAGATAGTGTCAACTTTCAAGCAACTGGATCACAAAGGGATTATACTAAAACAGTATTACATCTCTTCCGCGATTCCAGTGTCAGGATGCTTCTAGCCATTTAAAACTTTTCATCTCTTTCATGCTCAAGGTCTGAATACTTCCAAACTCTTTAAAATCTACTTTTTCACACAGGTCCCACAGTCCTTCCTTACACAAGAAATATTGCCTCTGGTAACAATAGAAACTTTTCCTATTCAATAGGATCTATTTTTCTGCTTTGGAATGGCTCAGAGTGAGTCCATATCCATTTACCTCTTCCTTCCCCCAGTGGCTAGGCAGTGTGCCTCCTACCCACATTAGATTCTCCCACTGAGTTTTGGGCAGTTTGTTGACAGCAATCCAGTTCCCATTCCATTTGTCTATTCCTTCCCATCTTCCTCTGCGGCAGGCCATGCAAATTAGCTTAGTATTGTTTGAGAAAGCCCTGGAAAAGGGAGGGAGAAGGGTCAACCCACCCCAAGGAAATGGCAAAGATTCATGTCCCTGTTACAAATATATACAGTATTGTAAAAGAGTAGAGTAACCAAACACAGGGATTATTAACTATGGCGTCATAAGAGAAATCAATGTGATGCTGTCTTTTCTTATATGTCACATATATACCTGTTCTCCTATAAATTATCTATGAATCTAGAACAGTACCCAATGGGAAGTGATTGATCTAGACTAAGACTCCTACTATAGCTAGGGAAGAAAAATTCCATAGCTCATAAACTGACAAAATTCCTCCTATATACTAACTAGGCTTTGTTCCCTTCTTTTATATTCTTAAATACCAATTCACTATAAATATCAAAATGACCAACATAAGCAAAATTTTTTTTGAAAGTCCTCCTTTTTCCTCTAGACTCCCTTACATGTTTTTCTATGTTTAAATTAAACTCCTAGTAATAAATAGATCCATATTTTCTGGATTTATATGAAAGCAACCAGTATGATTCCATACTTATAGTCATTTAATAAATATCATTTGGTTGACAGTTGGAAGTACACATTAATCCTTGCATTGTTAAATCTTAGTTCTATTTGGATATGAGGGTAATGTACAAATCTTAGGCCATAAATTTTTTGAAGTGGTTATTATGAATTTACAATTGACCTTTCTCCAAATATATAATAAACACCACATCTACAGCACATTCAGGATGTCCATAAAGACACTCTTATTTTCTTATCCTCACAACAGAGTAGCATAGATAAGAATAGCTATGAATTCTATATTGAATACACAGGATATCATCAACAATGATATTAAAAATTGAGTAGGTTGAAGAGTTAGAAGGAATATTTTTAGATTCTAAAAATTTTACTCTCTTCATAACAATACTGCATTAAATTCCCAGCAGGTTTACTCACAAGCTTTCTGTCTGAGAACAAAGTACTTTGTGATTGTCATTTTCCAGGTTATATTATATTTTTAATTGGTTATACAGCAGTTTTTTTAATTATGATAATGATCCATTCAAGGTTAAGGATGAAAGACAAATGAATGGATTATTAAAATAACTGATATATTTTAGTTAAATTTACTATGCCTTTAGTTAAACCTAAAAAAGGCTTCCTAGTAAATCATTTCATTATATAAGTAGAACTAAAACTCCTTTTGTGATATTTCTAAAAATAACAGAATTTTAACCCAGGCATATAACATTAACTTTTTTAAAAAATGCTATAATTCTAGGAGGTCATTTTTCCAATTTAAAAACTGTAAGAAACCAAAATCATTTGAGTACCATAGTCCTCTGAAGATAAATGCATTATGTATATATACATACATATGTGCGTGTATATATGTGTATATATGTATACATTTATGTAATTTATTTATTTCTCTTTATTTATTTGGGAACTACCATTATGAGCATTAAGAAAGGTCAAAGTTTCCTCCTCTACTCCTCATCTGGGGCAGCACCAATCTTATGCTTTGCAGTCCACTGAGTGTATATAACCCAATAGGTAAAACAGATACAACTCTCTCACTGCTGGGATACACCAGGTATTCATAAAGTTCTTTTGCAACTTTAATTTTTGCTTCTAATGTATACATGATTATCACTTGAAAAAATACAATTGATTGAATTTTGATACATTCAATTGTGACTTCTAGACTTAGACTCTTTTTTATATTATTCAATCTCATTTTCCAGTTGATTATTAATATTCTCTAATTGCTATGCTATTTCGTCAATTGCAATGATGATACTGGTCCTAAGTTTCTTGGTTAATTTTTCAAATGAATATAAATAGCTCATTTACAGTTTGCTTTTACCATGTAGACATCTAGAATTATTCAAGTTTACAAGTACATAGGTCTTTACAATTAGGCTGTATAGTATAGACACTAAATCTAGACTAGGATTGTACTCAAGCTCAAGAAAATCAGAGATTATTAATTATTAGTTTCAGATACATATTAGAGAGTACTTTGAGGGTGTGGGGATTGGGTTATGAAATACAAATCATCTATGTCAAACATCAGAGTTATAAAAGATATTACTTAAAGACTAGAAATGAAAGTTAAATTAATGCTTTCACAAAGTAATTTTCTTCCCTGCACCTTCCCCCCCACCCCCACCAGGAACACAACATGGAATTATTTTCAAGAGGGTCCTATATAGTAGCATTCCATTAATACTCATAAAGCCTTTTTAAAGCATAAAAATATACACTGATCATGTAAAAATTGTGATAGATAAGATTGTATTCACTAATAGTCATTTTCACATCATGCTTATGATAAACGAGCCAAAACGACACCCCAGTCTTAATGGTTTTATAATATAGTGAGTACTACACAGAAACACACAAACTAATCTATAAGGGGGTACTCATACCGTCATAAATCCATCCAGCAAACCTGAATCGGGCTTAGGAGGTGCCTGTAGTCGTTCCATTGACCACTTTTCAATAATAGACGAGACTTGGCTGTTTTCAGTGTTTAAGATTCTGAACCCTGTCATGTTAACACCACTGTATCGGTAGGGTTCCACATCAAGAGCAAAGAGGTCCTGATAGAAAGGGGAGAAAAGAAGATGGGTAAATTATTATTTTAAACAAAAATTCTTAACTAATCTGAACTATTAACCAAAATTCAGCTCTTTGAATTTTTCTTAAAGAAAAACACTGAATGTTTGCAAAGAGGGTGGACAAAGAAAGGTATATGAGATGGAGGCATACCACACCTCTGAACATCTGGAGATCAATTCACATCTGCCCCAAAGCATAGGTCTAAGGAAAATTTTCCACAATATACAGAAAGACAAACAATTTTTTGGGTGCATTCCAATGGTCCAAAGTATGTATCCTGACTAAACTACCAATTCACAGAAAACAGGGACTGTCTATTTAGCTCTCATTGTAAAAATCAACTATTTCAACTAAATCAACTATTATAAGACTATATGTTATTAGGCAGAATGGTATAATGGACAGCATGCTGGACTTGGAATCAGGTAAAACCTGGATTCAAATCCCTCCTCAGATACCCTCAGCAAATTTTTAACCTCTGCTTTAGTTTCCTTATTTGTAAATTAGAAGAGAAGTCCAATAACCTCTCAGGTTCCTTCCAGCTCTGAATATATAATCTGATGATCCTAATATTTTACCAAATACTTTGATGATGACTAATATTATGGCATCAATAGGTTTGGGAACTCTGTAAGAGAGTGGCTATAAAACCACAGGTTTGTGAGACATTAATGAATGAAAACTATCCCTTTTCTTACACACTTTGCGTTTTCCACATCTGCTACTCTCATGCCATATGATGAGTCCAAATGCCTGATCTTTCCATCATATATTTCTAACAAATGGGTATCACCAAAGAGACCTGAGGCCTGGTGTCCCAACCAATCCTTGAGATTTTCAATCAGAACTCTAGTCTTAGTGTAGCACTTTAGCCCCTTGCCCTAGGCCAACTCTAGATGCATTTTCCTATTCTGGTCCTCATGTTTCTTGGGCTAGCAATAAGCACTTATCCCATTGATATCAATCTTAACTCCAACCATGAAATCTGGGGACTGGTAAGGTCAAAATATTAGGAAGTTAATATTCTAAATCCTGACAATAACAGTTTGATATTGCTGTTTTTCAGACTCCTAAAAATGGACAGAAGCCTATTCCCAGATCCTATGGGTGCTGTTGGGAGCCAGAACAAGAAACTGGGGTGCTGGCATGAGGGTAGGGATGGGGACTGGAATAGGATCATGGATAAAATCAATGGCACCTGAGCTCAGCCAGTGCAGTGGTCAGCATAAGTAGCAGGAATGGTTGGGAACTTAAATCAGCTTGGACAAGTGTCAAAGTAGGTGGTTGACAGAGATAGCAGTCAAAGAAAAAAGGATCTGAAAGGAGGCATTCTAGAGATACAGTTAAATTTTAAATCATACTGAAACATATCTTAAGCTATGTCAGATTTCCTATATGCTTCATTGTTCTCTTCTGCTAAACAATTAAAGTACAACTTAAGTAATGTACTTGACTCATTCAAAAATCCATTCTAATAACAGTTGGAGTTGTAGACATACATTATGAATAATGCCATAAAAATGTTTCAGAGAAGCCAAAATACAATCTAAAAGAAGACATTAAGAAAATTTTTTTGCTTGCCCAGTTACAAATGTGGACTATGCTTTATCATTTTCTAGTTTTAAATATGATAACATAGCTAGATCGATATAGTACTTTAAGGTGTGCAAAACCCTTTGAAAATTGAACAGATGAGATGCTAAACATTATATGATAAGAGTCCATTATTTTATCCTATCCAGTTGTTACTTCCATTCAGATATCATCTTCACAATGCACATGGACCTCAGTTTCCTCAGGTAGATGACATAGCAGATGCAGTGCTGGATAAGCAAAAGATCTGAATTCAAATCTTCAGACACTTATTAGCTATATGACCCTGGGTAAGTAACTTAGCCTCATTTTTCTCACCTATAAAATGGGTCTAATATTAGCCCCTACCTCCCAGGGTTGTAAGCATAAAATAAGATAACATGTATGAACACTTTTAAAACCAAACTTCTACATAAATGCTAGCTCTTGTTGTTGTTATCTGTGAAGTGAAGTGGTTGGACCAGATCTCTAAGATCCTATGTAATACTAAAATCATAGAATCTAAAAATAAATATAATTATTTAATCAATAACACTTGTGTTTGTAAAAAATAAGTATAGGTAAAAAATTCACTTATTAATTATCTGAGAAACTATGTTTTAATTATCATTATATAATTTGTTACTACCAACTTTCCAAGTAAGCAATGTTATTAAAAACAAATCTGATATGTCTCCACTCTGGTAGGTTTAAAAATGATTAATAAATCAAATCTGAAATTCTGAAAGATGGTTCACTGTGCTGTAAGATCAAAGCTCTCCTTGCCTTTTTATTGTACAAAGCTCTCTTTCTTTGATATCAGTGACTCAACCTATCTATGTCATTTTGAATGCAATAAAAAAACTACAAATTATAGCAATCAACCAATCAATATTTATTGAGTGCGCAGGACGTATAAAGCATTGCCTAAAGGGTGTGGAAGATATAAAAAAGGTAAGACAAGGTCCTTGTCTTTTAGGAGCTTACCATGACAGGTACTCAAAAAAAATACAAGACTCCATTATGATAAGCTCTGTGTAAGAGGACTGAATGATAAATGCTATCAGTTCAGAGAAAGGAGAGATCATTTTGAGCTGAGGTGGTCAGACAAGGCTTCAGATAAAAGAGGCAGAATTCGAACTGAAAGCATTGGTAGGATTTTATTATACATTACAGTTTTGAGTAAAGGCCTGACAGTAGGAAAGGCCAATGCAATTCAAAGAAGAGAGAACAAAAACAGTTTAGATGGAGGTTTATGTAAGACAGTAGTAGGAAACAAACTTGGCAAGATAAACTGAAGTTAGACTATACAGGGCCTTGAACACTAAAGAGTTTGGGTTTTTATCCTATAGACCAAAAGTGCCAGTGATTTCTTAATATAAAGCCTCTTTTGATCTTTGGGCTTGGTATGTGGTGTTGCTAATAAATACAATTCACTGGTTACAGAAGGACTAGTGGTCCACTATGTTCTTTCGCCCATGAGTGTAAGCCCATTACATTAAGTTGCTGATACATCCACTAGGTCAAGTTTCAAGATTTACTGGTTGCTAGCTATTGATTAGGAAGAATTTCTCTAGGCAACAGGAGGCACAGAAGGTTTTTTGGAGTGGAGAATAGCATGATAAAGATGAAAGAATTACAGGGAGGAGAGAAGAGAATTGCAATAATATAGGTAAAATGTAAAGAGAACTTAAAGTAGGGTGGTAGCAATTGAAATTAAAAAGGGACAGATCTTAAAGACAGTTTGAAGAAAGAACTGACATAATTTAGAGACATCACTGAGTGTGGGGTGGGAATGAGAACATGATAAAATAGGAATGACTCAGATGTGATGACTCAGAAGTTTTGAACCTTCGTGACGAGGAGAACTACTGACATAAATGTAATACAGGCGTATCTTGGAGATAATACAGGTTCAGTTCCAGACCACCACAATAAAGCAAATATTGCAATAAAATGAGTCACGTACATTTTTTTGTTTCCTAGTGCATATAAAAGTTATGTTTATACTATACTATGAGCTATTAAGTGTGCAATAGTATTATGTCTAAAAAACCCCAATGTATATACCTTACTTAATTAAAAAATATGTTATTGCTTAAAAAAATGATAACCATCATCTAAGCCTTGAGCAAGCTGTAACCTTTTTGCTGGTGGAGGGTCTTGCCTCAGTGTCGAGGGCTGCCAACTGATCAGGCTGGTGGTTGCTGAAGGTTAGGATGGCTGTGGCAATTTCTTGAAAGAACAATGAAGTTTGCTCCATCGATTGATTCTTCTTTTCTCTTGCACACTTAGAGGCCATTTAAGGTTATTAATTGTCCTAATTTCAATATTGTTGTATCTCAGAGAATAGGGAGGCCTGAGGAATGGGAAAGAGGTGGAGGGATGGCTGGTATCTGTCCCAAAAGAGCTTTAGTTTTAGGCATCCAGAGTCTGAAGTAAAAATGTCCAGGAGGCACTTGAAAATATAGAAATGGAAACTAAGAGAAAGGTAAGAGCTATAGATAAAATCTGGAGAGTTTTTCACATAGAAGTGATAGTAGAAGCTGTGAGAATAAATGAGTTCTTTAAGACTGAGAACCTAAAGAGAGAAGAACAGAGAACAAAAGACTGAACCTTGTGAAATGCCAACATTGTCATGGCAGGAGGAGAAGAGGGGTGAGTAAAAGAGACAAAGAGGGCACAGTTATAGGAGGAAAATCTGTATTGTACAGTATCATGGAAACCAAAGGCAGGAAAGCTTTAAAGAATTAAGGAGTGGTTGTTGGTGTCAGAAGCTATACAGAGGTCAAAAAGGATGAGTGAGAAAAATCCTTTAGAGCTAGTGCATAGAAGGCCATGGAAGACTAATTTCCATAGTTCCAATAGAGTACTGAGCTGGATACTAGATTGCAACAGGTGAAGGAGGGAAGAGGCAGCAGTAGTGAGGAAGCAGAGATTTCTAAACCTAACTAGATTTCTAACTACTCATTCAAAGAATGATACCATGATGACAAATGAAACCGCTTTAATTAGAAAGAAACAAAAAAAGGTTGAAAATCCATTCCCACTAAGTATAACTTTTAAAGCACACTGTAAAATGGGATTGGAAATTGCAAATAACCACAAGAACTGATTCAAATAGCCTCGTGTTAGTAGGATATAAGAAAGTGTAGAGTATGACTGAGTTGAGATTCAATCTAGCATATTAGTCTTTAAGGATTATTTTTTTGCTCGCAGATAAACAGATCTTTAAGATAATTTCTACTGAAACTTTTCTCAAGTATTACTCACAGAGATGGAAAAATACAGTTGCCTAGCCAAGGTTTTCCACAGAAATGTTAATGCGAATTGCTGTGGAAGCCTAAGAGTGATTTTAAAGTGGCCATCAGCAGGCAACTGCTGTCAGGTTTTCTTTAATGCAGCTTTTAACCTCTGGTACTTTGAAGCAAAATATACTTTGAAGCAAGTGACTTAATGTGAGTCCCTCCTCTGGATACTTTGTTACAGTCTGATCAAGCCCTTCTAAAGGAAAACACTTTAGCTTCTTGTGTTTTTATGTTCCCATGGACTCCACGAATCAGTGATACAGTTAGTTCCTTGTGGCACTGAGTATTTCTATTTTGGCAACAATAAAAGAATTAATGGATGTATATTTTAAAGGTATCCATTTACGAGAATAGCACTTAAACAACAACAGCAAGTTATGCACCAATGGTCCTGCAAACTAAGACAAATAACAAGAAATATAATCACTGGGAATTAAAATCTACAATGCCATCATTTCAAAATCAGTAGTTTACCATTAAGATTTATGAGTTTCCCCTGATGCTAGCTGACATCACTAACTCTTAAGTTTTGATTAAAAAAAAGACAAAATATTGCCACAAAAATACCATGCATCATATTTCTTATATTTCATTTAAAAGGCTATTTCTCATGATCAAATTATAACAATGAATGTTACTGCTACTTAAACCAAAGAAAGACCTTTTGCCATCATCCTTCTGGTTTAATAAAATACTTACCAGTGTAGTAAAGATATAATGGTAATATTCGGTCATCATTCCCATAGCTAATGCCTAAGAGAGAAACAAAAATTTAATTATTGAAAGGTCACACAATATGTAAGTGTACGGATTATGATAAGTAAGAACAAAACAGTTAATTCAACTGGAATCCAATCTACTGTATTTGAGTTACACTAAAATCAGGTCAAGCAAATCATTTCTCAGCAGTTAAAAGAGATTAGTAACTATTGAAGAAATTTATGAACCAGATCTTCTGATAGAAAGATTACTATTAGAATGTTGGGTGTTTTCAGTCTTTACGACTTTACATATTAATGAAGGCATTATGATGCTACCCAAATCTTGAAATCAGTATGTCTTAGTTCATTGTATTTTAATGTCGTCACTAAAATTAAAAAAAAATCCCTAAATGAAGAGCACCATTTCATTTGGAAAAGTATTACACAATTTTTTTAAAGTGACAGGAAAACAAAGGAGTCTTTGTGTTTGAGCCATTTAACGTTGCCTTAGCAGTAATGGAGCAGATCCAAATTCACTACCATTATCCAAACAGTACAGATAATTAAAAGTAAGATCTCCAGTCTTCCTAATTGGAAAGTAGTGAATTGTTATGTTTTAATTTCACATTCTTAAAATTCTCATGAATTAGTTGAAGTATCAACAAGAGGAAACTATGTCTTTTCCTCATTCTGTAAATTCCTTACAAATACTTAGGGAGCACATTCCCAAAGGTGTTCATTTTATCTGCTAATGATTACTAAATTCAGTTCTGCATTAGGTAGGGAAGACATCATGAAATGGAAACAGGTGCTTTCACAAGGGATTGTTACATTTCTGCAAGATCATTATCTCTCTATTCTCATCTGTTGAGCAGTTTCCACAGTACCACTGCCAAACACATCTCACCTCATGATTGGAAGAGCAAGAGAACACTATTTTCCTATTAACTAATGAGGAAAAATAAAGCCTATGCTTTGATTATATGTGATGTGGGGTTTCGGAGAGGAAATATTTAGAGGGATTCTAGATGGGAAGTGAGGGCATTTTGTGAACAGAGTAGAGGGAAATGTTTTCTAGGGGCTAATGAAAAATGGTGCTGCGAGAAGGAAGGAGGAAAGACGTTTATGTGCCAAGAACCTACTGATTCTATGACTAAATCTCTAAGAAACAATTCTAGCATTAATAGTGCGACAAATTAGCTATGTAAATGCTTTGCTTTTCAACCATTAGAGCAAAATTCAGAAGATCGAGTGCTTAGGTTGCATATTTGATTATATATGTGTGTGTGTATATATATATATATATATATATATATATATATATATATATATACATCACTGTCAAAACTGTTAGGAAAAATCTCAAATGATGACAATTAGTTGGTGCTAAAATCTAAGTATATAAGCTAGTTTTAGATAATACACAAGGTTGTACTGGAGACTACCCTCTTGGTATAACTGGGCAAGGACATTTAGATAACTTCGTAAAAGGTTCTAAAGACACTTGTATCAGAGAATTTCTGGGAATTATCATACCTAAGAAAATAAGTGAGCAAGAATTGACTATTTGGTTAGTGTGTGAAGGGGAGATAAAATGGTAGAAAAGCTGGATTTAAATCTTAATTGAAAGAATGCAGGATTGGTAAAAGCTGACTGAAACAGTAAGAGACGCAGGGGTACCATCATCTCAGAGTATCAATATTTCAGGTGCTTTTTTCCAAGTATGAATAATATTGATAATATAAATATTGGGTTCTTGCATTTGCATGGTCAAATTCATATTCATATGACCCTGGGCAAGTAATTTAACTCCAATGTTTTTCAGGCAATAGCCTAGGAATTTTCTAGAATATATTAGCTGGGTTGTGATCTATGTTGGTGGAGGGATTTCCTACATACGGAGTATCTTAAGTGAACGAAACCACAGATCATTTGTGATTCACACATATTCATAACATCAATTTGAGTAAAGTGAAAACTGAGCTTAAGTCGAGAAACAAGACAAACACTCATCTTATCAGGTAATCATATCATGACCTTTTTTTTTCATGTGTATATTGAGGGGAGATAAATTGGACCTACCTACAGTGTATAGAAATCTGTACAAAACAATGGGTCCTGTAACAACTAGAAAATTATGGGGATAAGGATTAGAGCTGTGATTTCAATGACATATTGAATTCCTGATGAGGAAATTCCCTTTAACAATGTAGGTCAGCATCTTCTCTGCAACCTATAGACTCACAATGTTGCCTAAAGCCCTAAGAGGTTGCGCAGGGTCATGCAGTCAAGATATATCAGAGGTGAAACATAATATTTAATATAAAATGGGAATTCAACATATTGATCAGATTGACCAACAGATAGCAGACCCTGAAATGGTTAGTCACAAGGACAACCTCCACCCCTGGCTGACCAAATCATTCAAATTACCTGTAAGCCACAGAGAGGAGGAAGGAACAAACCTAAAAACTGATAGCAGGGCACCAGCCCATCACTGTTACAGACTTACTGATCATTCTAGCCTACCCCTTGACTCTTACCACTACTGTGGATGGCACAGTAGCTCATCACCACAAAAACGAATGGGAACTTCTGGGACTAATATTATTGGTCAATTATGGGGAAGTATGTTACCCTATCTTAAGGTTAATGACTTCAGGTCACATGGGATTAATTACCACAAATAAAGCAAGTGAGATTGTTCCTTATGAGGATAAATAGCAAACAAGGACCAAGAAATGTAGTTCTTAGGGTCTGGGATAGTGTTTGAGAAGTCTATAGGACATTTGGGACTGAGACCAAAGGTTTAACTTAACAGATCCTTGTTAAATCAGGAGGGACTTGTGGAGACAGTCCTTATGCTATCTACCTGAGAGTTCTGTAGTCCTTTTGCTACATGCCTGTGGACTTCTACTGCCTTTAATCTGAAGCATCTCAGGCTTCCCTGCTCAGCTCCACCCTGACTGATCAACCTTCCCTGGTCCCTAGCCAGGCATCCTTGCAGTCAATCTCCTCTGCCAGTACAACTAAGGCTCAGAGAGGTCAAGTGAATAGTGCAAAGCCACACAGGCACTAAGTGGCAGAGCTGGGATTCAAATCCAGGTCGTCTGACTCAAAATAAAGCATTCTTTCTGAGATACCATGCATGTTCTCAGAAAGGCGACTTAATATCTTTTGGCTGCTGGGGTACCCTCACAGTTGGTTAGGGACCTTCATACATAATCTTCAATTTATCAAATGCAATAAAGTCAATGTTTGATCTTGAAGAGAATGTTTCATTGGCCAAAAATCTTAATGCAGAATGAACAGGCATGTAGATAACTGAAACTTCCAGCCTCACAGAAGCAGCTCCTATCTTTATGTCCCTGGGAATCCTCAGAGCCAAGAAAATAAGCACTGATATACTTTACTACATGCAAATAGATAAGAAGATGCCCTCAATTCATTCTAAAAGTAACATCAGAAACGGAAAGCGGGCACAGAAAGAAGGCAACTACTCTATTAGATATTACAAAATAACTTTAGACTGCACCATACTATTTTGCATGTATATACATGAGTATGTACAATTTTGCATACACATACACATATAAATATAAAAATGTATCAAGTTCAACATACATGTAGATATGTCTATCTATACATACATATCCATCAATAGATATCCATTTATATAGTGATTTTAAAAAAAAAATCAATCATGAATAGGCTATGTACCTTTGGACCTCAGTTCCCTAGTCTGTAAAATAAGGAAGTAAGCCTAGAATACAGGTTCTTAACTCATAACAGGGGTCTGGTGTCGGGACAACTCATCCTCATTTGAGCCTATATAAAAATCATGTCAATGCTTTCTTAGGGAAGATTATTGTTACATAGGTGTCAGTGTGGTATAGTGATTAGGATGCTGGATTTGGAATCAGAAGACCTGGATTTGAATCCCACCTCTCCTTACTACCTACATGACCCTGGATGATTACTAAATCAAGAAGCATTTATTAAGTGTCTACTGTTTCCTAAATATCTACTTCTAAGCAACTGGGCAAGCCAGTGAACCTCTCTGAGCTTCAGTTTTCTCATCTGTAAAATGAGGGCATTGGACTAGAATGACCTTTAAGATGTTTTCTAGCACTAAATCTGATTTTATGACTTTGTTCACACATAGCATATAGTGCACAACAACCACCTTTCCACAATACCTACTTCCCTGGAGAAAAACAGAGCACTCTCAGTGCATGCCATGTATATTTGCAAGCAATGTTACAGCTTTTTGAAAAGTATACTGCTTAACATTTTAAAATTCTACAAATATTTAAAATTTTATATAAAAGAAAATTAAATGGACAGCAATAATCATATCATCCACTACAAAAATATCTCAAGTTGAGTTGACTGATTTTTCTGCCTTACTGGGGAAAACAGCTCTTGGCCATTTGAAAGTGAAACCACCCTTCAACTCCAAAATTTAATTTATTAAATATAATTGAACCTTGCCATTTAATCAAGTCAGTGATTACCTGTTTAAGAATGCCTGCTGCCATTTCATGACTGCAGTCAAAGATTACATGAAACTCCTTGCCTCTTTTCATCTCCTTTAGTAAAGGTTTTGCATCCTTTGTGTCAGCAGGCAACTGACGTATTTTCAACCGCAAATTGTACCTTGATGGAGCTTTGATGAGTTCTTGCAAACGAATGAGGCCTTTAATGAAAAAAAGGAGAAAAGAATATTTTAAAAACAATGATACAAGGTAGTTCTAATAAAGACATTCTCTCTTTTTTTGTGGCCACGAATTTACATACAATGATATTATAGCCATATTCTAATATAACAATAAGATTGTGGTTGTAACACATTATAACCATATTATTATGGTATGACTATGGCTGGTCATACTCAGTAGATGCAAGTTCCTAATTCTTTGTTGTTATAATTTTTTTTCTTTTATATTAATCAACAGGAATAAATCTGATTTAGGAATTATTTTCAGTGACATGAACTAATCTATTTGTTATATTGTCCTAAAATTATTATATCTGTTTCCTAAGTATGATCTTTAAAAAAAATTAAATTAATACTATGCCAGACTAATTGTTTCTGATTGCTTCTGGATAACCTGTCAGATTTCAACACAGTTTAAATTGTTTACAACACTGGAACATCTACATACATAAAGACAAAGAGTTCATTTTGTTTAATTCTTTAAATCCTTAATCCTTTAAAACTAACACCAAAGACATAAGAAATGGAATAGCACAAAGGAAAAAAATGGAACAAATCCAATCATATTGCTGCTTAACAACAAGGTCAGCATTTTTTATTCAAATAGTTTCTGCATAGAATTCTAAATATATAATTTTTAGTTTATAGAAGTGTGATATTCTACAATATAATTTACAAATTACTAATCTATGAGTGACCAACATTAACATTACATTATTTAACTCTTTTTAAGAAAGACAGAATAAAATCAGACCTTCCTTACAAGTTCATCTCTCTATTAGAAAGATGATGTGTAAAATTATTAGTAATGCAGGAAATCTAATGTTCATAATTTAGTAATAATAAATGCTGAAACTTCATAAAGTTTTCAAAACAAATACTAAAATATATAGTAATATTATTATATATAAAAATGAGTGCATTATTTTTCAATATTTGTATTATCAATGAAATAGGTGGCCTAATTTTCAAAATGTGAGGGCATAGAAGACTGTATTTTGCCCTATTCCATTAAATATTTTTTATCGGTGACTTGCATAAAAATGTTGACAGTATGCTTATGGAATTTATAAATGATATAAAGCTATTAAAGATATGTGGGAAGATAGAATTGGGATCTAAGAAGATATTGACAGGCTGGAAAAAAAGACAAAAATTAAACATGAGGAAAAGTAATAGAAACAAATATCAAAACCTGTATTCATGTTCAAAAACACAACTGCAAAAGTAGCAAATATCAAGACAACCATTCACATGAGAAAAGAACCTGAGATTTTCATGGGGTAAAAGCTCAAAATGAGTCAGCAACAGTAACCAAAAAGCTAATGAATTAAGAGAAATACCAGCAGGCTAACACAATTGTCTGGGCATAAGGTGATGGGGTCTACACCAAAGTGGTCGTTGTATCAGAGGAAAGAAAGTGTGGAGACATGGAAAAGATTTTACAAAAGTAAAAATAAAAGCTAGGTGGTACAGTGGATAGAGTGCCAGGCCTGAAGTCAGAAAGACTCATTTTCCCAAGTTCAAATTTGGCCTCAGAGACTTACTGTGTGTGACCCTGGGCAAGTCACTTATCCCAGTTTGCCTCAGTTTCCTTATCTGTAAAATGACTTGGAGAAGGAAATAGCAAACCACTCCAGAATCTCTGCCAAGAAAACCCCAAATGGGAGCATGAAGAGTGAAACACAACTGTAATGACTGAACAGCTACAACAAAAATTAAAAGGCCTTGGCAATAACTGGACATTAGAATGTACTTCAATCTGATGAATTAATATATGTAATGAGTGTAGAGTTAAGCATTGAGTTATACAAAGGTATATTTAATTCGTAGCACATGTTTAAAGCTGATAGAAGAAAGAATTGGCCATCATCTAAATTCAAAATGTTTTCATTGGTAAGGTAAGAACTATGTCCTCTGGTTCTTTAAAGCTCTGATCCAATGATATAAATGTAGCTGTAAGAGAAAGTGTTTTATAAAGAAACTGAGTGTAAAGGTCATTGGTTCATAGATTTAGAACTGAAGGTATTTTAGTGATCATCTTTTCTATACCCCTTATTTTACAAATGGATAAACTGAAGTCCCAAGGGACTAAGGAAATTGTGTGTTCACACAAGCAGCAAACAGGACGGTCAGAATTCCAACCCAGATGCTATAATTCTAAATCCAGTGTTCTACACTAAGGAAAAAGTATATATTATTTATTTATATTTATAAATATAAAAGTAGCTTTGTTACTTGATATCTATGTAATACTTGGACAAATTACTCAACATGCCTAGGACACAGTCACCAAGTCTGTAAAATCAGTGTTACACTAGGCAACTTCTGAGGATCCTTCTATTTCTAAATGTATTATCCTATGACACTGGTTTTTATTATTATTATTATTATTATTATTATTATTATTATTTCACGAAATATCTGTAGAATGTACCAAAGAGACATTTTACCAACCCTACAATTTTTCTTAGTACTCCTCCTGGTCATATGCAATATATATTCCATTTCCTCACCAACCAATAAACATTTAAGTGTCTCCTATATGCCAGACACTGTGCTAAGTGCTGGGAGCAAAGAAGCAAAAGATCATCCCTGCCTTTAAGAACTTACGATCTAATGAGGGAGACAACATGGAAACAAATATACACAAAGCAAGCTCTTTACAAGACAAATATGAAATAATTTAAAAAGGGAGGCACTAGTAAAAAAAAAAAGTAGGGTTGAAGAAGGCTTCCAGTAGAAGGTGAGAGAAGGTGAGATTTTAGTCGGGACCTAAAGGAAGCCAAGGAGAGCAGTAGTTAGAATGAAGGGGAGAAAGTACTCCAGGCACGGAGGGCAGCCAGAAAAAAAGCCTGTAGTGATATGGAATGTCTTATACATGGAACAGTCAGGAGGCCAGTGTCACTGGATCAGAGTATGTGTTGAGAAGCAAGGTGTAAGGAGGGAACTAGGAAAGGAGGGAGCTAGACTATCAAGGGCTTTGAGTGTCCAACAGGATTTTGTATTTGATCCTAGAGGCAACAGGAAGTCACTGGAGTTTTTTGAACTGGGAGATGGTGGGATTGGGTTGGCATGATCACACCTGTGTTTTAGGAAAAATCACTTTGGTGGCTAAGTGGATGATGGATGGGAGTGAGGAGAAACTTGAAGCAAGTGGACCCAACAGCAGGTTATTGCAATAATTCAGTTGTGAAGTGATGAGGGCCTCCACACAGAGTGGTGGCAATGTCAGAGGAGAGAAGAGGGTATATTCAAAAGATGTTTCAAAGGTAAAATTGAAAGGTCTTGGCAACAGATTGGATATGAGGGGTGAGAGACAGTGAGGAAACCTGGATGGTTTTGAGCCTGAGGATCTATGAGGGTAGTGTTGCCTTCTATAATAATGAAAAAAGTTAAGAGGGAGAGGGGGGAAGGATGAAAGATAATGAGTTCTCTTTAAGACATAATGACTTTAAGAGGTCTATTGGACATCCAGTTCTAGATTTCTGTAAAACGTAGTCTGAGATGCAAGGCTAGAGGTCAGTAGAGAGTTTGGGGCAGGATAGGTAGATTTGAGAATCATCAACATAGAGATGGTAATTAAATCCATGGGAGTTGATGGGATCACCAAGTCAAGAAGTGTAGAGGGAGAAAAGGACCCAGGACAGAACCTTGAGAAATACCATGGTTGGAGGGAGTGATCTGGAGAAAGATATAGCAAAGGACACAGAGAAGTTGTAGTCAAATAAGTAGGAGGAGAACCAAGAGATAATGGTGACCTGAAAATGTAGAGAAAAGAAAGTATCAAGGAGGAGAGAGTGATCAACAGTGTCAAAGGTGGCAGAGAGGTCAAGGAGAATGAGGATTGAGATTTGGCCATTGGATTTGGCAACTAAGATCGTTAGTAACTTTGGAGAAACTAGTTTCAGTAGAAGGATCAGGTCAGAAGCTGGATTATAAGGGGTTAAGAAGAAAATGAGAGGAGAGAAAGTGGAGGTACTTACTGTAGATGGCCTTTTTGAGTAGTTTAGTTACAAATGGTAGAAGAGATATAAGATTATAGTCAGCTGCCGTAGAAGGATCAAGTGAGGTTTTTTTTCAGGATGGATGACAGTTGGGCACATTTATAAGCAGGAGGAAATGAGCTAGTAGAGAGGAAGAAATTGAATGTAAGTGAAAGAGTGGGGAATCATGACGGGGGAGCAGTCTGTTAGAGGAAAAGGGTATGGAATGGGATCAACTGAATAAGTACTATGGGTTAGTCTTGGTGACAACAAAGGTTACTTCATCATATGATAAAAGGGGGAAAGAGGAGAGAGTGGTAGAAGGCATCTTAGTGATGGGAGATGTGGGAAAGGGGAAAAAAGGGAGCTTATTTTTTCAGTAAAATATGAGGCAAAGTTCTCAACTGAGGGATTGGGGGGAGAGGAGCCATGGGAAGTTTGAGAAGAGATAAAAAGGTTTGGAAAAGCCATCGTGGGGAGTGGGATAGTGAGTGATAAGGGAGGTATAGTAGGATTGCCTAGCTGCAGTGAGGGCCCACTTGAATTTTGGCAACATAAATTTATAGTAAATCAAATCAGAACTATTGAGTGATTTTCTCCACTTTCATTCAGCAGCACATGTGTAGGAGCAAATGTGATGAATGGTGGGAGTGATCCAAGGCTGAGGCTCCGCTGAGCATAATCAGTGTTATGATAAAGGGGCCAAGGTTCAAGAGGGGTTCAAGAGAAAAGGACAGTGTAGAGTTGAATAGGTTCACCAAAGGGTCAAGATGAAGAAAAGAGGAGAGTGACTAGCGCAGGGGGAAGGGCCTGGGAGAAGATTGAGGAGTGGAGAGATTGGAGGTCATAGTGTAGACAAAGAGAAGGGTTTTATAAGAGAAGACAGAGGGAGAGGTTAAAAAGCCAATATATTATGGTCAGATAAGGGGATTTCAGAATTCTTGAAAATAGAAATAGTATATTTATCATCTATAAAATAAGGAGATAAGACTAGAATGGGAGTTCTTAACCTGGGACCTGTGAACTTGAAAACATATAGACATAGATAGATAACTGCATTTCATTATGATTTGTTTTCAGTGTAATCCTATATAAAATAAATTCTGAGAAAGGGTTCCTAGGCTTCACCAGACTGTCCAGGAGGTCCATGACACAATAAAAAGTTAAGAACCACTGTACTAAGAGGATCATTTCAATCCCTCCAGTTCTTTTATATTCTCAGCCTAAAACAATTTTTGATAAATTTTGAGAGTGCTTATTGGAAAGACAGAAAGAAAATCCCCCCCAAAAAGGCATGCAGAAGGCAGCTAAATATATAAATGATTATAGCCTTAATCATCACACTGTCACAAATTCCAAATTATGGGACCCTCACAAAAGGTCCTACTTATCTGTTATTTCATTTTAATTTGAAGAAGAGATGATGTTTAATAAGTTTTATTATTCAAAACAAAATGTATGAATTGTCTTGATTAGTTGTCAGTAAAAGGAAGAGATCATGAAAATGTTGCTAAAGGGTTTCTAAATCTCACCCTCTTGCACAGCCTCCTTTGAACAAATAATTAGGTTGGTTCACATTATCTAATTTAGGATGGTTGAGGCTATGGTGCCAGATATTTTGAATTTTCATTTACTCAATTAAGACTAACCATAGCTTCCCAGAGCTATAATTATTGAGTACAATGAAACTTGAGAATGGTAATAGCCAATTCCCTTAAAGTTGAAGGTGTTAGGAAAACTTTTGATTCAATACTTTTAGTTATTAACCAGTGCCACTTGTGCCCTATCACTAAATGAATGAATATATAAATGAATTCATTAATGAATGAAAGAATGAAAAACCATTTGTTACATGCTTAATGCATGCTTCGTATATACTTATAGGAAATTAGAGATATTCTCTACTTCCAAGGAGCTCACATTCTAATGAGGAAAACAATACCTAAGTTTCAGCTCACAAGTCACATAGAAAGACCCTGTGGTCCTTTGGATACATCAGCAAAGCAGATGGCAATATATATCCTTACAATCTCCACTGATAAAATAATATCTCTTTTTTATTTTGAACAGTTGCAAGGACCTTAATGTTGACAGCTTCCTTTTTGGGGTCTTCAGTAGCTACAGTAGCTGAGGAGGCAGACAGCATATCTAAAGGAGTTGCTTCCTGGGATTATGTCTATGAAGGTTGGAATAGAAGCAGGGCTGGTGGTCTGAGGGGGTGGGGAGACACCAGTATCTTGGACTTAGCTGCCTATCAGTGTCAGTTGGTGTAAGGTCATTGGGAATATGATCTTCCCCACCCATCAATAGGCCTCATTTGGAGCTCATGAAGGGAAGCTTGCTTGCTTGTAGGAAGACTTACACACCTTTTGTGAATTTCTAATTAGGCACTGAGCCTAAAAGTATATCTTCTGAGAGGTGAGGTTTTGCTTTGAGGGCTCACTTATGAGAAAAATGTTGGGATTTTCTGGTCAAGACTCTGAGTGACCATATGTTCAGAGCTCCCTGACTCCTCAGAGGTAAAGGCTCTCTTGATTCAGTGGTGGATGTAAAGCTTTGATTCAGGCAGTAGAGCCCTGTCTGTTGGTCTTTATTTCTCTTTGTATTTTTCTATGTAATTGAAGAAGATCATTGACCTCTTTTAAGTTGCTTTCCTTAGTAAAGCAGATCTAAGAACTTGCACTAGCAACCATCCTGGGTATGCAACTGTGGTTGCCGTTACAGTTGGTGAGAGGTTGGTGGCAAGGAAGGTGGATACCTTCTCTACAGCGATTGACTGCTTTCCTTAGTGGACTGGTAGTCTGTGGGACACTGCTATTCCCAGGGCTCTTAGATTCAGAGTCCTTAAATGTGTCCATTGCGGTCTGAGGGGAGATGGTGGTTGAGATGGTGGCAGTGGTTTAACTTTCCTAGTGCAAGGCACCTCAGGATGACCTGCTGGCTTGAAAAACATCTGAGTGTACAAGGCACACTTGTAGAACTAGCTATGCACTGAAAGTGCACAGAATTGGGGATGAGAAGAATTGAGTAAAAATCTTGCTTCTTAGTCTTACTTGTGTAACTACAAAGCTTTGTTGTCAGTTTAGCTCCTCTCACATTCTGTTCCTGATATCTCCCAAGTTCAGCTTTTTCCTCCTCTTCTCTTTTTCTATTCTTCTTCTGACAATTTCTTTCTACAGCTTCTTTTCTGGCTTATAAAACCTCAAATCAGTGACTTGTCTCTAACTTATGATGTGAAACTCAGCAATTCCACATTTCTGCCAGGATGGCCACAGTAGTCCTTTTATGATCTTTCCATAGTCTGCAGTTATTTAATATATAATTCTCAATTGTAACCTTCAAAACTCTAAAAAGAGTCACTTTCAAACAAGCTGATAGACTACAATGCCTGGAAGCCATCATTAACTTAGTCATTGTTCTGTCTTCAAACTGGTACTCTCATTATATTCATCTGAAGAGTAATTCCATATATGATCCACAGAAGAGTTGATGGCTCTGCACCATATCTCATCCAAAAAGCTTTTTCTTCGTAAGTTAATTTTGTGCCCTTTTCAGGAAGCAAAGTATTCACAGACCAAAGGGGCAGCACCTTACACACACAGGCACACACACGCACAGATACACACACACACACACACACACACACACACACACACATATACACATACACACACTTCTGATTTTTCAGAAGGCAAATTTTATCCCTACATTAGTAATTAAAGACATTCAGTGTTTGAATTTAAAGCAGAATTATTAGATGTCATACTTTATCGTACAGATGAATGGTGAGGATTGACATGGAAAGAAAAGGAATCATAGAATAGTGAGTTGGAAGGTATCTCAAAGGTCAACTAGTACAATTTCTACCATAAAGATGATTCCTCTCTAGAACATGACTGATGCCTTCTCAGCCAATCTCTCTCCAAGGACCTAAAATAATCAAAAACTCCAAACACTTATGGCACCTCAGGCGTTAGCTCACCTTGTTAGACCACTATTGATGTTAGGGAGTTCTATCTTCTGTTGAACCAAACTCTGACTCTTTCTTCCTTCTGCCCCTTGGTAATGGTTTCCCTTCTGAAGCCAAGCAAAACAATTTTAACTATTTCCATTTACCTTCCACATGATACCCTTCCAGAGTCATGGAATTTTAGATTTTTAGTTCTAGGAGTCTTAATTTAGTCTAACCCTGAGCCCCTCAAAGGAATTAAATCCTCCCCCAGTCCAAGCCTTCTCTTCTCCAGGCTGGACATGCACAAGTTTCTTCAACCAACCTTCATAAATATGGTATTGTATATCTCCTGATTCACTCCCCCTTACAGAAGATTATAACAAGCTATTCTCTAACTCCAAAGGAATATAGGCTTTAGCCATGATAGAAAAATTAATTCTATCTCAACTGTTATTTAATTATAATAATAGTGATTATCTTTTCCATCTTAGAACCCTCTGGAACCTCCCCCACTCAAGAACCCCAAATACTGGGCTCTGTAAATGCCACATTAACACAGTTAACATAGACTTCATATATACACATAAATATATATCCTTTAAGAAATCAAAACCTGAATACAAGAAGAATTTCATTTTAGGCATCCCTCAAGTTGTCTTATCTTTTTATTTTATTGGTCTTTTGTTTTTATATCACCATCATTTCCCAAAGTATTTATCTTCCTTCCCATACCCAGACCCTTCCCTTGTTAAAAAGAAAATCAGTTCAAAAAAACTAAAGAAAGTCTTATTTAGAGATGAGTTACAACCCTATAATTTCTATAACCAAGGTAGTAATTGTGAAGGAAAAACAGACACGATATTTTGAAGAAAATTAAGATTTGGTTTTCTATGCAATTTTATTAAATAAACATATTAAGTACCTTTTCTCTGTACCAGGTCACTGAAAATTTAAGAAAAAAATAGGAAACCAAATTATGTTAGCACTCCGTTCTATCTGACAGAATTTACTGGATAGCAAAGTTGAATTGTAACTCCCTCATATAATCTTTTAATTAAAATATTCTTTTTTCCCAGTGACATTATTTAATGTAATGATACTAAAAGACAAACAATTTGTACAGCTGGGCTCCTGAAGATCCCTGATGAAGAACATCACCAAATTGCAATTACTTCCTTAATCTAGTAGTGGAGTACCATTTTGTTTCTTCTCATGACTTCACTCAGGGTAAGTAATTTTTGCCCCTTTTATTGTCAGTTCCTCTTATTAGGAGCAGAGATGAAGCTTTATCTTATATTTGCAGGGACAGAGGCCTGAGCTGCTCTTTTTGGAAGTTGCCATCAATTTAGCGTTTAAGGAAAATCCAGAAGGAATTGTTTGTGCACACTCCAGCTGGCATCCTCTTTCAAAGAGATCAATCACACCACCTATTCAGTATGCTTGGTCTCCCCTAGCCTTAGGAAGGCAGTCCCAGGTTTCCTCTCAGACCCAGGTATCTATCTAGGCAGCCTTACAAATGATGGCTTTGCCACCTGGCTTAATCATCAGGCCTATTTATCATTTCTGTTAATGCTGCCTTTGAGCAGCTCAGATAGATCTGAGAAAAATTCACTCACTGTACAATAAGCTGTACACAAAATGTTCCCCCTATGATTCAATATTTTCTCTTTTTTTCCAATATGAAATATGATTATACTCATTGAGAGGCCCGAAGTTCAGCAATTCACAAAGGTATTTTAATATGAGTACTTTATTTCTGCTACATGAAATATTTTAACAATGTCCCAACACTCCATTTGCACAAGTTAAAGATGTTTTAATATTTGCTACTAGTTTTAAAAGGAGATGAATTGCCAGTTGAAAAGTACAATGGGGTTAAATTATTCCCAGCTATGGGAGGTGTGGAGAAGGCAGGGAAGAGGTGTGCAGGGAAGACTGAACAAGTTCCAATTCACTAAAACCACCTTCTTCTGAATAGTATTTAGCATTTTAACTTTTGAGGGGATGGGAGGTGAGAGAGGAGGCAAGTATAAAATAAGAAGACTTAGTTAGGGAAGGATCAAGAAAAGGGGAAAAAGATTAAAGGAAAGTTAGTGGGATATTTCAGAAGTAGAAAAACAGAAGCTGGCCCAAATGAGAATAGGAAGGTAATTTCCCCTTGTTCTCTGATCTACTAACAATTTCATATCAAGACTAACACTGACTGTTTGTTCAACAGCCTAAATGCAGGAAGCCAAGAGGGAAAGGTGGAGTGGGGGGGTGGGGGTGGGGGTGGTTTCTCTGTCACAGAATCCTATCTTCTTAGCCTGACAGTCAGGGCTCACATTTTACACAATCCATAGATTGATATAGTAGAATCTCAGTCACTCACATTATAAATTGGTAGTAAGGAATATCTCTAAGAAAGTGCAGAGAACTGAGAGCATTGATCATTTTAAATTCATATTAATACAATACATTTCAGGTATTTTGTATCAAGCTGAGGAAACCCTTAACAGTAACAACAGGGTATGTAGTCACATGACAAAAGTCTCCCAAGATCTCATTTTCTACAATATGAGAGACTGGGAAAATCATTAGGAGAAATTCTCTAGACTGTTTTTTTTTCCCTCAAAATCAAGCCAAAGCACTGTGACACCACTAGATGAGGATTTCAATTCACAAGACATGTTCTTTTAAACCCAGAGGCTTAAAAAAGACTGTATCATTCCCCCTTCAGGAATATAAACTTATTTTATAATATCCACTATAACTCTATCCAACAAGTTAAATAATTCAGTTACAGGGAGATTACTTTGTAGGTAACTCATTTTGGTGATAGAATGGAATTCTTTTGAAAATTAGATTCAATTCAATTAAGCAGGCATTTACTGAATACTTACTATGTACAAAGCACTGTGCTAGGTGCTAGGGTTACAGTTCAAAAAGAAAAAAAAATGTTTTTCTTATTTGACAAAATGAGGGGGTTGGATCATATGACCTCTAAAGTTCCATCTATTTCTAAATCTATCATTCTATCATGACCGATGATAAGAAGTTTACTTTCTAGTAAGGGACATAAACCTTAAATTTAAAAGTAAATAAAAGGTCATTTGAAAAGGGAGAAGAAACTAACAACTAAGAAGATCAAGAAGTGATATAATTTTCTGCACGAATGCAGGGAAATAAGCAAATTTATTAAGCTAGGCACTTAGTAAGCTATGCGCTAGATACTGCACTAAATGCTCGGATACAAAGAAAGGGGCAAACATGGTTCCTGCAGCCAAAGAGCTCAAATTCTAATAAAGAAACAAAAAGTAAATAACTATGTGCGAGAGAGAGAGAGAGAGAGAGAGAGAGAGAGAGAGAGAGAGAGAGCAAGAGCGCTTAAATTTACTGTACTGATGGTGTAAATGGGAAGTAATTTGTGGGCGGAGGGGAGAAGGCCTCTAGAAGAAGGTGGGATTTCAGTTGAGTCTAGAATGAAGCAAGGAAAGCTAGGAATCAGAGGAGAGGAGGGAAAGCATTCTAGGAAAGGACAAGGAATGAAAAAGCATGGAGTTAGGAGATGGATTTGAGACATGAAATATCACATGTAAGGAACTGCAGGAAGGCCAGTGTTGCTGGATCATAAGAGTACATGAATGGGAATGAAATGAAAGAAGACTGGTAAGACAGGAAAGGGCCATATTACAAAGAACTTTAAAAATCAAACAGAGACTTTCATATTTGATTCTGGATGTAATAGAGACACTGGATTTTATTGAATAGAGAGAGTGATATGGTCAAACCTGCACTTTAGGAAAATAAGTTTGGCATATGAGTAGAAAATGGATTGGGGGAGGAGCAACAAGGCACAAAGACCAACCAGAAGCCTGTTGTAATACTCTAGGAATGAGGCCATGAGGACCTGCCTGTACTAGCGTAGTGGCTCTGTGGTAAAAAGAAAGGAATGTATAGAAGGGATGTTATGAAAGTAGAAAGAAATAAGAGTTAAGAAAGATTCCATTTATGAAATAAATGTGAAAGAGGAGGCAAGGATGACACAAAAGTTGAGAGCATAGGTAAAAAAGAGAATGGCAGTATCTTCACTAATAATGAGGAAATAAGGGAGAAGTGTTGGGGAAGGGGTGGAGATAAGTTCTATTTCATTCATGTTGAGTTTGATATGCCTACAAGACTTCCAGGATGAAATGTACAAAAGGCAGTTGGTGATATAGGATTGGACCTCATAAGAGGGATTAGAGTTATGTATTTAAATCTGGAAATCATTTGCACAAAAGTCAAAAAATGAACTTGGGAGAGCTAATGAGATTACCAACTGAGGTATTATAGAGAAAAGAAGAGAGCTCAGGGTAGACACTTGGAAGATATCAAAGATTATGAAGTGTGACCAGGATGAAAATCCAGAAAAGGTGATTGAAAAAGATATTCAATGAAGCAAGAGGAGACTTAGGAGTATCCTGAGGGGGATTATCCAAGAGGAAAAGATGCTTAGTACTGTCAGAAGTTGAAGATACATCAAGAAGGATAATGTTATGAGGCAAAATTAAGTGGGAAATCATCATAGTAGGTCAAAAGGAGGTCCCTGGAGAGCTGAGATTCACTGCAGAAGAAAGGGAAGATGGTATGAAGAAAAAAGGAATCATCAAATACAGTATTGAAGTCAATTAAATGTCAGCAGGGCTGCTTCAAATGAGTGACAGGTCAAGTTCAGTAGGGTGGGGATAGGAGAAAGGGGGGGAACAAATCTCAAACAATCTGAAAACTAAGGAAACATGGTGTGAAGGAAAAAGGAGAACTTTTACTCTAGAAAAGGAAAGACAAGAAATAAGTACCTTTATCTCATGCCTAATTATTTCAGGAATAGAGCCTAAGCATTTTCTTCAATTCTCTCTCCAGTTCTACCCTCCCACCCCCAACTTAGAATCTCTTTGTGACTTGGCAGCCACAGGTAACCTTTACAATCCAGGCTCTGCTGGGTCTATATTAAGGATATAACCCTTTGGGATCTTAAACAATGCCTAAAATTAGTTTCTGATGATTAAAAACTATTTTCTGAAACCTGGAAAGACTTACATGAACTGATGCTGAGTGAGGGGAGCAGAACCAAGAGAACACTCTACACAGTTACAGCAACATTGTGCAATGACTAACTTTGATAGACTTGGCTCTTCTCAGCAATGCAAGGTCTAAGACAACTCCAAAAGGCTCATGATGGAAAATACTATCCACATTCAGAGAAAGAATTATGGAGCCTGAATGCAGATCAAAGCATACTATTTGTCCTCTCTCTCTTTTGTTTTGTTTCATCTTGTTTTGTTTCTTCTTTCTCATGGTTCATTTCATTGGTTATAATCCTTCTTTAAAACATGACTAATGTGAAAATATGTTTAACATGAATGAATATGTGGAGCCTATATCAGATTACACACAGTCTTGAGTAGGGGGAAGAGGAGAGAGAGGGAGAAAATTTAAGACCCCAAAGCTTGTGGAATAGAATTTTGTAAACTAAAATAAATAAATTTAAAAAACAATAAAAACTATTTTCTGAACAAATACCATCTTTGCCCTTAGGACCTCTTGCTGAAGTGGACAAGAATATTAGTCTGCCTCTCAAACAACATTATGGTCATCTTTGGACCTCACTTATTTTCTGTTTAAAGCATGATGCTTCAATCAATAGAGACAATCTCTGCTGTAGACAGGATCACAGAATTTTATTTATAACTGGAAAGGATCTTAGAGGTTATCTGGTATAATCTCCATGTTTTATAGATGAGAAAGGTTAAGTGGTTTGCCCAGAGTTATACAACAGGCAAGTGGCAGGACTAAGATTTGAACCCAAGTCACCTGACTCCAAAGTCTATTTTTTTTTATTTAATGCTGAGCCAGAGATGTCACACTTGTGGAAAAATTTGCATATACTATTTCATGTCTGAAAGAGACATCTTAATACATATGTTAACCATTCTTGTATGGTTAGGGAATCAAAAACTAAAATAGAGCATATTACCTTAGGCCTTTAGAAATGCCTGCATAGAGGCATTGCCCACATACCTTCTGCCTTTGTAGAGGGTTTATATGAGATATATCCATTCAAAAAGCATCTCTATATCTTTTATGAAACTGTTTTTGAAAAGATTGTCCATTGTTACTCTACATCCTTTTTTACAATGCCTCACATGATAAATCCCTGCTCAAGTTTAATTCCAAGGAAAGAATTTATTTTGCAGATGAATTTATGCGCTTTTTCTGGTCATAAAACAAAAACTATATAATCCAATGTTTTTCCATCTTTGCCCGATTTGACAGAAACATTACATCTGGATTCAATGTTCAAATACTATAATCTGCTCAATTCAGGTAGCCTTCAATAGACATCTATCATCTATTGTGTTCAAATATGTTAGATGCTTCAAAACCTTTCAGAAACAGGCAGGGCATAAATCATAAATAAATAATAAAATGGAGGGGGTGATGTAAAGGATTCAGGAGGGGAAATGAAAAGGCTCCAGAAATTTTTCTGGAACAACTTCTATTCTAGAGGCAAGGAAAAATTATTCCCTGGCTAGTTTTTTCGGGGGGGGGGGGGCGGTGGTCTTTATATCATAATGTCCCCCAGTTCTAGAATAGTCTGAATTACTTTCAGATTGCCCTTCTCCATAGTACGTTCCTCTGCTTAGTCTGAGAAAGCCAATTTAAAACTATTTTTTTATCTCCCTATTGAGCGCTACTCGCTTGGAAAGCCTGAGGGTAAATCAACCAATCAACAATCATTTATTAAGCCTGTATAATGCCACCTGGGAATACAAAATCAAAAATGAAACAGACTCTGTCCTCAAAGAGCTTACATTGTATATAGGGAGAAGGAAGCGAGGGATGGGGAAAGGAAGGACAACATGTACATAATATGGTGTAGCCAGAATGGCCTTTGTTTTCTTTGAATGACTCAGCTTACCTCATTGAGCCTCTGGACACTGTGGCTTGCTCTTCCGGGGCAGGAAGCCCAAAGAGCATTCCAGGAAGCAGACAACTTCCTGTGTGAGGAGTCATGGGGCTGGCTGAGGGGAGGTGTTAACGGCTACGCTAGGGGGAGGGGCCAAGTCAAGAACCAATCGGCCCTGGTCGTTCAGGCGGTGCTTGATGATGTCAAAAACTCTATAAGAGGGGAGAGGACAGCTTGAAGATCCTCTTTCCCTTTTCCGGTTGGAGCCAGAGACAGTTACAGCGACAGTTACAGCGACAGTTACAGCGACAGTTACAGCTACAGTTACAGCCACAGCCACAGCTGAAGCAGGAGCTGCCAGTAGCAGAGCTGACCTACGGGAGGAAGCTGAACAAAGACTTCAGTCCAGTGGGTAATCTTATTACCATAGAGGGGGAAACATGATTTTGCTTTACGCAATCATGCTTCTCTGTAGCCTCCTGGTTACTCTTTCAAGGCGTACTTATTGGGCCTGGAAGCTTTTGATCAATATATCAAAATGGGGTTGCTGGTTCATGGGTTGGTTACTGTGGAGCCTAAATAAATGTTTTGATTCTTCTGCCTTCTACTTTGAGAGTTTCTTATATCCGGCGGTTCCGAACGTTTCAGACATGTTTATGATCCTCTTTGAGATTATAAACTCTGCCCTCCTAATACATATGGCCATATAAAATATAACAGATCCTCTGGAATTGCTACCTCAACTCTCACTAGCAGTGGTGTTTTAAATCATCAGAGGACAGCTGATTACTCCTCCCCTCAGGGGGTAACCCTGAAGGTTTAGTGTTACTATTAAACATCTAGTCAATGTGCTTGCGCCTTGATTATCAGCCAGGCGGATTTAAAAAGCTTCTAGAAAGGGCATTTACTGAGGTACTACAGGGATATGCTGGAATCAGTTCATACTAGCTCTCAAGAGCCAATTTCCAAATTTTGAGTATGAGCATTTACACCTTGGAAATTGACAAATGCTACAGATCACAGCTTGACTTATTGTTTTGTTGATTGTCTAGATCTAAGAATGTTAACAATGAATGAAGATTAAACTTAAAAGTATGTCACATGTTTTCAAAGAGGCAGTTGTCAAAGATCTATCAACATGCCCCTGGTGCTAGAGTAAGAAAAATTAATAACAAAAATTCCCCCAAAAGCCTAGGGCATATTCTCCCACAAGTACATATAGGTCCATAGGAAGAATGGGCTCAAACATTTTCCAACTGTGGTGAGGCACAAGTGTCTACATGTGGGACAAAGGGGTAACACAGTTTCTGGTTTCTGAAGGTCCTTTTCTCCCTTCTGGAGTCCTCCTAAAATCCCTCTTATGTGTAGCTCTCTTTTGGTCCCATTCTAAAACCCATAGCTGGCACACACTTAGAAGGGTGGAGGAGTCACACTCCCTTTCTTGAATAGCTCTCCTTACAAATCCTTATGTGCCTGTGTTTGTCCCTGTGTGTCTTTCTTTGCCCCAGGTTAAATTCATTCTTGCCCACCGGTCCCTGATCTCTGATGGTATGATAAAATACAGAGAGGGTGGGGGAATGTGAAAAGAGAAAGAGGGAGAAATCTGCCATTCTTCCAGCCATCAAGAGCAGTTCCCTCTCAGGGTGGGACTGACTGCTATTTTATTCAGTGACCCAATGAACATCACTAATACTCTTTGAAAATCACATTGCTTTTCTTTTCTTTTTGGACCTAATCAAGATTTTTTGGTTCAGAAAGTATCACAGTATGTAGACACTTTTAAAATTTTATCACTGATTAATTATTAACTGGCATGGGCAAAGGAATTCAATCCTTCTATATACACACACTATATAATATACACACACATACATATACAATATACACACATATATACATACATGCATATATTTAACTTCTTAAATTTATATTATATATATTAATATAAATAAATGCAAGATAATTTGGAGGGCATGAAACTAGCAGCTGGAGGGAGAGGAATCAAGACAGGCCTCATGCAGTAAGTGGCACTTAAGTCAAATTTAGAAGGAAACAAGATATTCTAAGAGGTAGAAGTGAGCAGTGAGTACATTCCAGTGCAAAAGCACAAAGAAAGAGATGGAATGTTCTAAGAACAAATAGACCTGTTTGGCTATATTCTCTAGTGTGTTGAAAGACAGTATTATGTTAGAAGACTATAAAGACAGGATAGGGCTGCTAAGAATGTATTGTTAGAAACAATTTGGAGGAAGATCAGGAGAGACTGTATTTTTTGTTTAATCAAATAAAAATTTTTTAAGTATTCATAATTGAAAATAAGGAAAAGACAGGATTGTTTCTATCTGACTTCTTACTAGTCTGTTGGAAATTATATCCAAGTATCTTCTTTAACCTATTGGCTCTTTAAATAGATGTGAAATTCCAGCATCATGGCCCTCTGATAGCTAAAATTAACATTTGAAGATTTATAAAGTGATTCACAACAAAACATTGTTCTTGTTACAAAAGTATTTTTAATATAATCATTTCCTTTAGTGACCTAATAGTAGACCTGAGAGTAACTCTCTTCTACTGCTCTCCATTGCTCTTAGATACTGCAGTGCTGTGGCTGCTGTTAGAATTTTCACTGCCAGGTACAAATTCTTGCTATATTACCATTGCTCCAGCAGTCCTTGAGGAGGGAACACTGAGTCTAGAAGCTTTTGTGTTTAATGACCTTTGCTATCAAAAAGCAAAAATAGTCTCTTTAAAAAGTCACACTCTACTTGTCAGCCATGCCAACATTGCTAGAAAGAACTTTCTTCCCAGGAGATGTTTTAACTGAGATATCACTACACGTATTGAGTGTCTAGCACATAGTACAGCTATCCATTTTTTGGCTGTCATAGCTAAGTTTTTAGCCAATAGCATCAATGTTATCTTTGACATTATTACCAGTTCAATTACTTCCCAGATTTCTCCACCTTCTCAGCTGCCATCTCACTTCCCCCAACTCCACCCCTGCCCCTACTTTCCAGCTCACTTAGATGTAGTGTCTTCCACTATTAGAAAATAAGATACTTGAAGATAGGATCCCCTCATTTTTTTATTTGTATCCCCAGAGATTAGCACAGTGCCTAGGACATGGAACACACCTAATAAATGCTCACACTATATTATCTTTTCTCTATCTTTATAGTTATATTAATTTATCAAATGCAAGATGAAAAGTAATAGAACCAAGATCCTAGGATGTACCAAGAGTGGAAACCTTGAAGGAGCATTTGAAATGGCATAACTCAACCAAATAAGACATGGGAGGGAAATGAGGAATTAGCAGTAGACTAGCTAATGCCCCACTAATGAGAGAAACTGAAATGAGGCTACTTCAAAAAGAGAGAATGTAGAGTGGGAGCCAGAGTGTGAGCACATGACATGTGACTTCACACTTACAGTAAACTACTTTTAATGTAAACAGCAAAAGAAGCTCTAATTACCACATGGGAAAACTTGCATGTGACGCTGGGCCATCCCTGGCACTATGCACTCTTTGTTCTGTTTCTATATGATATCTGACCTTCCCTAAGAGCAATACAGAGATCTACCACAGTTCTCTTGCAGCCAAGGATGGGTCTTGTGAGTAAATTAACAAAATAAATTAATTTAACAAAATCGATTAACAAAATTAATAAATATAGACATATATAACCAGACTGGTGTGGTCTGCTTCTTTCTTCAGTATCTCAGTACCTTTCTGTTACAGTGAGACTGTTTCTTTGGACAGGTTGCATCCTTACAATTGTCATAGCTGGCAGGATACCAAAGATATGGGTGGGCTCTGTCTCTGTCTCTCTGTCTCTGTCTCTCTTGCTCCCTCGCTCCCTCGCTCCCTCGCTCTCTTGCTCTCTATCCCTCCTCCCTCCCTCCCTTTTTGACTTGTGGTCATGTCAGAGGGCAGGCAGGAGAGAGACAGGGAAAGAGAAAATGAAGTGAAGATTATTTGGGATATGATTGAGAAAGGAAATGTATCAGAATATGCAAAAAACAAGAACAATGCAGGGTTTTTTGTCTGTCTGTGTCTATTTGGAGTGCTATTTGTGTTAAGTGTGATCAATTAACAAAATCCCTTCAGGTGTTCCCTTGGAGGACCTTTTTGGCTCCCCATGGAGAGGCTGTAGGTTTACCTGGGGGCAGGTCTTAGACCACCTTCAAAGACTTGAAGAATTAGAGCCTTGTTTAAAGCTTTCAGGAACTTGTTGGTTCCCCAGGAAGAGCCCTGTGGGAAAGGCTTCTAGCCTCCCGTTCAAAGCCTTGGGGAATGTTCATTCTCTAAGGAGAGTTGCTGGATTATTTTCCCAAGGAAATGCTCTCTTTCTTCTTTAAGGTGAGCCCCCAGCTTACATCAGGAGATGGGGGAAATGATAATAATTTCTTATGCTATGTGTATTTCTGTGATGTGTGTGTGTGTGTGTGTGTGTGAGAGAGAGAGAGAGAGAGAGAGAGAGAGAGAGGAGACAGACAGAGAGACAGAGAGAGAGAGGAGAGAGAATGGCTTCTGGAGACAGCTAGTAAGAATCAAACTGAGAATACCAAAATGCTTGTGAATTTTGTTCATTATTAGGCAAGGAGAAGTAACTTTTCAAAAGGCTGGTAACTGAAAGCTTCACTAGTAAGGCAATTTGGTGGCAACATAATGTTTTTTATATCATAAATTCTCTACTGTGCATCCTTAAATTGTGATTTGAATGTTTTTATAAATGCTGAAATATTCAACCAAGTTTTAGGTTAACATTGTTTAGAATTTGTTTTACAGGAACTAAGATAATTTCCCACCCCCCAGAATGACAGACTTATTGCTTTACAGCTAAGGGAAGAGCATTTCACTGATTGTAAAGAAGCAGGTTATCAGTGAAGTTTCAAAGAAAAAAAATTGGAATTGACAATTAGTTATTAACTCTCTTGGATCAGGAAGCAATGAAAAAAGTAATTGAATTTTATTGGAACATTTAGATACTTAGAGAGTCTTACAAACTAAAGTTAAGTGCTGATCAATTTAAAAATAACTTTTTAATGGTGCGTCTTGAAATTAAAAACTTTGCTGTGATGAGGGCACAGTCTCTGGGAACCCCCTTGAATCTGGAATACAGTCTCTGGGAGTCCCCTTGAACTGTCCTTGAATCTTCCAACTAGATCTGGCCTTTCCCTAAGGCCACAAACCTCACATTATCATTAGGCCCAAATCTCTACCTAAACCTTGCCCTCTGTTGTTACTTTAGATATGTATGCCTTCAGTTACTTCCCAATCTTGATATTCCTTCAGGAACTTCCTGCCCTTAATGCCATTCTCTTGGTTCCTGGACTCTGACCCCACCTTATCCTCCTTAGACTTCCCCTCAAGACCCCCCCTAAACCCCTTCTCTGGTCACCCCAGACCACCCCTCAATCCCTCCTACAATCTTTGTGTATATAATCTCCATCTTGCCTCCATGAAGGTGCTCAGATTCAATTTAATTCAGTACATTGAATCTGGCCCGCTTGTGAAAACAGGCATCACAAAGGGTGGGATTTCTTAAGACAGCCCATTATGGTGAATCCCTAATAAACTTTGTCTTTTCCCTTAGCTGAGAAGGCTTGAGTCAAATTCTTTCGGCAGGACCTGGCGTGTTGGTATTTCGGGGTCTTGAGCACCCCTAGAAACCTATGGTTCCCTTACCTATCATCATTTTTTCATAACCTCTTCATTTTTGGTTCCCTGGCACCGGGAATACTGCTCATCTCAAGTTTTTCTCCAGCCAAGACTGGGAGGTAAGCCTCTCCCTATCCCAACCCTCTTCTCGCTCTCCAAGCATTTTGAAAGTGCTTTTCAGGCCTGACTTCCCAGGTCCCCAGGAGGTGAGACAGCTGCTTGCTGTCTTGGACTCCACCTGATGCTCTCAGGTTCTCAGTCCAGTGGTTTATGTTCAAGGCCATGGACCTGGGCACATCTTCAGAAGCATAGAGGACAAGGATGGACTCCTCCAGGACCATGTCCAGCATGCAACCAGGAGGGACATTGGAGGAAGGATTGTCCCTGAGGTTGGAAAAGTGGTACAGCCTCCTCCCAGTACCCTGTCCTCCAGTCTTCTCAAGACTCGGAAGGAGGGGAAAGCCTGGGGCTTGGCTGTGCTCCCAATTTCTCCACCTCTCTCACTGAGCCCTGGGCAAAATTGAGGCAGAAGGTAAGGTTACCCACTTTATCACAGCTATGTTCTCTTGTTTTAACTAATGGCTCTGGCCGTACATGCCCCTCGACCCATCAGGTCATGGGCATCAAGGATCTGTTGTTTGAACACTCCTTCTCTGGCCCTGCCCCCTTGTTGGGAAGGGACCTGATGGTGAAATTGGGAAGCCAATTTTCTCTAGTTAAACCTCATAACTCCCTTTTCTCTCTGTTTACCAGACCTCCCCATGTTCCCTCAGATGTGTGGGAGAGGGTTGAGCCAATTGTTTGGGATCAGGGAATTCCTGGGCAAGCTAATTCTGCCACCCCAGCCATAGTTCCCCTCCATTGCATCCAATATCCAATTAAGCCCAAGGCTTGGGAGGTTGTGTCCTCCAGGCTCCAAGCCATCAACTTCCAGACTATGACTCAGACTGTGTACCCCTTGAACTGGACCCATCGAGGCAGGGACAGCTCTACACCCCTTGCCAACAGGAAGCAGTTTCAGAAGCTGAGACCTTCGTCCCTGGCCCCAAAAGAATTTGGGTCCTATTTGTTTGAGGGGGGAATGATGAGGGCACAGTCTGTGGGAGCCCCCTTGAACTGTCCTTGAATCTTCCAACTAGATCTGGCCTTTCCCTAAGGCCACAAGCCTCACATTATAATTAGGCCCAAATCTCTACCTAAACCTTGCCCTCTATTGTTACTATAGATATGCATGCCTTCAGTTACTTCCCAATCTTGATATTCCTTCAGGAACTTCCTGCCCTTAATGCCATTCTCTTGGTTCCTGGACTCTGACCCCACCTTATCCTCCTTAGACTTCCCCTCAAGACCCTCCCTAAACCCCTCCTCTGGTCACCCCAGACCACCCCTCAATCCCTCCTACAATCTTTGTGTATATAATCTCCATCTTGCCTCCATGAAGGTGCTCAAATTCAATCTAATTCAGTATATTGAATATGGCCCGCTTGTGAAAACAGGCATCACAAAGGGTGGGATTTCTTAAGACAGCCCATTATGGTGAATCCCTAATAAACCTTGTCTTTTCCCTTGGCTGAGAAGGCTTGAGTCGAATTCTTTCAGCAGGACCCAGCGTGTCGGTATTTTGGGGTCTCGAGCACCCCTAGAAACCTATGGTTCCTCAACAATCATCATTTTTTACCAATAACCTCTTCAGCTGTAAATTATATAAGACTACTCTCCATTTTTGTAACAGATTTGAATTTTAAGAATGGTCTTGCTTCTTTCCTACAAAAAGAGAAACTTATTTAGGGGGACAAGAAGAGCAAGCCTAAGCACTCCTGAGAACTCCCAGACAGATGTGCTATAACAGCTTGGGGAAAATCCTGTCAGTCAGGTCCATAATTGAATGATGAGATGTAGTAGGGACTGCAAAAAAAAAAAAATTATTGAATAAAAGGTGGGGGGGGGGATGGTAATCACTGTCTGGGGAGAGGTACAAAAAAAGATCTTGCTAAGGTTACGGAATTCCTAAACAATGAATTAGCTTACTGAGAATATACATGTTTGTTTATAATATAGAAGTGATTTCTAACAATTTTTTTTTATACCAGGATGAGTTTAAAGTTTATAAGAAAAAAGCAAAACAAAACAAGTAAAGGGTATTAAGTGAAATCTTTTGTATGAGTGTGAGTCCTAGCAAACTTTTATTGTTTATTGCAACAACTTGAAAGAAATAACTGTATCAAGCCCTAGGTTGTGATTAGTGAAACTTGCTATTTGAGGTAAAAATTTCTTGCAACTGTAATTGATATCATTCCAAGTTTTAAATTTAGTTATAGTTGTCTCATGGATCATTAAGTCAATAATCCACTATTCAAGAGAAATGCCACAAAATACTCAGAGGAAGTGTGATCCTGAACTATTACAGGTAGATGTTTATGTGGGGGGGGGTGAGGGGAGAAAAAGGGGGGAACAACCTTGGCATAGCCAAAGGTAGGATCTTCTTGACTCAGTTTCTTTATTGTGTTACTTCCTTTTGAAAAGAAATGTTTCCCCACATGATTAAACCCGAGAGTGGCTGTGAGGTAGAATAGTTACCACATGACTGTTTGTCAACTGTGACTCTTGTCTGAAATCAAACAGGGCTAAGGATGCTTTATACTGGTATACATTTTTTAGTTATTCTGTGCCCTTAGGCTTAGGCCTGGGAGACCAGTTTTGATGCTATTATAATTATGTCCCTGTTTTTTCCATTTTTTTTTTTGGTAAATTTCTTTAATCAGGGAAGGTGGTCAGTAAAAGATATGAGCACAATGCAATTATGTGAGATCTTATTGTTTTCAACAACTGAATAATTAGTGCTTGGGCTTGTCCTCTGTCTGCTAATAGCTACATAATCATTTATAAGATTAAGTCCCTGAAGTACCTCATTCTTACGGCATGCTATGGGAATAATTGGACAAATGTTAAAAAAAAAAGCTTGCGAAACAAAGATATGAATCTATATGAGGTTAAAGTCAGAAACCTCTTCTGGTCATTTTAAGGAATAGAATTGCATTGTGGATTTCTAAATCAATAGAGGCTTACAGGGAGGGCTTTCTATTTCACCCCTGTCCTACATAAATCTTTAGAATCAGAAAAGTGAGCTACCTCTACACTCAAAGATTCCTCCAATTCTTATAGTTGACTGCAGGCTCAAACTTACTTCAGTCTCTGGGCCTAATCTGGCCTTTAGGCAGAGTTAGTATTAATGATCCCCGGATAATAGTAATTTGACTTCTATCCCTGCCCTGATCTTGTAGCCTAGTTGTGCTAACTATAGCACTCTTACCCTCACCACCATTTCTTTGATTGCTACTCTTGATGCGGGACAGTCTCTGGGAGCCCCCTTGAACTCTCCTTGAATCTTCCCACTAGATTTGGCCTTCCCCTGAGGCCATAAACCTTTCATTATCTAGGCCCAAATCTCTACCCAGCCTAGCCCTCCATTGTCCAGCTGCTTCCCACCCTTGATCCCATCAAAATCCTATTCTCTTCTTTCCTGGAGTCTTGACCTTTAGTCACCCCAGTCCCATCAAGATCCTCCTTAAACTCCTCCTCAAGACCTTCCCTAAACCCCTCCTCTAGTCACCCCAGACTACTTGAGGACCTCTCAATCCCTCCCACAATCTTTCTGTATATAAGTCTCATCTTACCTCCACGAAGCTGCTCAGATTCAATGTAGCTCAGTAGATTGAATCTGGCCAGCTTGTGAAAACAAGTGTCACAAATGGTGAGATTTCTTAAGACAACCCAATATGGTGAATCTTTAATAATCTTTGTTTTCCTTGGCTGAGAAGGTTTGAGTCGAATTCATTTGGCAGGACCGGGTATGTTAGTATGTGGGGGTCTCGAACACCCCTAAAAACCTATGGTTCTCTACCCTCATCATTTTCTTTAACCTCATCACTCTGAGTAATTGGGCCCCAGTTATATGATGAGGTTTAGACTGTGGGAGCCCCCTTGAACTCCTCTTGAATCTTACCACCAGATGAGGCATTTGCAGGAGGCCATAAGCCTTTCATTATTGCTAGGCCCAAATCTCTAGGCTAGGTTACTCTTAACCTAGCCTAGCCCTCCATTGTCAGGCTAGTTTCCACACTTGATCCTCTCAAAGTGTCTATGCCCAAATCTGTTACCCTTAAACTAGCCTAGCCCTACATTGCCTGTTTTCTCCAGGTAGCCTTCAGCTACTTCCCACCCTTAATCCCATTCTCTTGGTTCCTGGAGTCTGACCTCATCCCATTCCCATCAAGCTCCTCCTTAGACTCCTCCTCAAGACCCTCCCTAAACCCCTCCTCCCATCACCCCAGGACCACCTTAGATCCCTCCCACAATCTTTGTGTATATAAGTTTCATCTTGCCTCCATGAAGGTGCTCAGATTCCATCTACCTCAGATGGAATCTGGCCTGCTTGTAAAAACGAGCATCACCAAGGGTGAGATTTCTTAAGACAACCCAATATGGTGAACCTGTAATAAACTTTGTCTTTCTTTGGCTGTGAGAAGACTTGAGTCAAATTCATTTGAGCAGGACCCAGTGTGTTGGTATTTTGGGGTCTTGAGTACCCCTAAAAGCATATGTTCTTCTCCAGCCAGGACTGGAAGGTATGTAAGTGTCTCCTTCTCTCTATCCCCTTCTGGCCCTTCAGTTGAGGTTGCTCTCCAAGTACCTTGGAGGTGTTTTTTTGGGCCTGACCTCTCAGGTCGCAGTAGGTCAGACAGCTAGGAGGCTGTCTAGTACTCAGCCTGATGATCTCAGGTTGTCAGTGGTTATGTTGGAGACCATGGACATGGCCACACATTCTGAAGCATGGGGACAGATGCCCCATCCAGAAGTGTATGCCAGATTCTTTCAATTCTCTCAGTACTGGGGAATTGGGAAAACTCCAAGTATGTTCTTGTGGGTTTTTTGTCTTGTTTTGTTTATTTTTTGAAGCTTACTCATATTTCTCCTTAATGGAGGAAGGGACTTCTAGCCCAAATGCCTGAAATGGCTCAATCCTTTTCAATTCCCAAAAGTTCACCTTTAGGTTGTCTTTTGCAAAATTGGGAAAAATCTAGTTTTTCTAAAGAACTTAAAAAGAAAAAGCTGGTTTTCTTTTGCAACACTGTTTAGCCTCGTTATCATCTAGAGGGCCATGAAGCATGGCCCATTTTTGCGACTTTAAAACATAATACTCTCTTGCAATAAGAATTGCACTGTCGCCTCTTATGGCCCCCAGGGCTTTGGCCCCTTCCCCTTCATAGACTCCTGCTCAGGTTCCAGCCATGGGTCTGGCTGAGGCAGCTACCCCTTCAGTCCCTCTCCCCGAGGAGACCTCTACTCAGGTTCTGGCCTCAAGGCCTACCCCTACTGCAGGCACTTCAGTATTTACCACCATGAGCCTTGCTCCCTTGGCAGTCTCTGGGGTATCTCCCTCTTCAACCCCCATCCCTCCTCAGGTACCAGCTGATCTTTAACCTTGCCGGTCAGATCCCCTGGCCTTGCAATCTAATCTAATTCAGCTGGCACCCCTCAGCCCCTCCCTCACAAGAAATAGGACTTTTTATCTCCCTCCCCAAGCTCCAGTTCCCACAGCACCTTCAGGGCTTTTTCCCCTGAGGGAAGTGCCTGTCTCAGCCTGTGGGACAATCAGAGTGCATATTCCATTCTCCATTTTGGATCTCATTCAAATTAAAGAGAAACTGGGGAGATACTTGGAAGACCCCACTAAGTTTACTGAGAGTTTTTTAGGGATCTGTCCCTACAATTTGAGCTTTCTTGGGGTGATTTGCATATCCTCTTCTCTACCACTGAGGAGAAGAGGAGAATCTGGGAAAAAAAAAATTTGGGGATCGTTTGACTAGCAATAACCCCATGAGATATCCCCCAGGAACAGCTGCTGTTCCCACTAGTGATCTGATATGGAATTATCAAAAGAGTGAAGATAGGGGAAAGAGGGACCATATGGTAACTTGCCTGTTAGAAGGCCTAAGAACGGCATTCCAAAAGCAAATACATTTTCAAAAAATTAGGGAAATTACTCAGGGACAAAAGGAAAACCCTGCCCTTTTCCAAGACCAGCTTGTAGAAGCAATTAAGAGATATATGAATTTGGATCTTGATTCTGTTGAAGGTGCAGCAATCCTTAGCATGTATTTCATTAACCAGTCTGCCCCAGATATTAGGAAGAAACTACAGAAAAAACACCTCCAAGGTACCTGGAGAACAACCCCAACTGAAAGGCCAGAAGGGGATAGAGAGAGGGGAACACTTACATACCTTCCATTCCTGGCTGGAGAAGAACTTGAGATCAGCAGTTGTTCCTGGTCAGGGAACCATCTGAAGAGGTCAGAGAACTATATGCTTTTAGGGGTACTCAAGACCCCAAAATACCAACACACTGGGTCCTGCTCAAATGAATTTGACTCAAGTCTTCTCACAGCCAAAGAAAGACAAAGTTTATTACAGGTTCACCATATTGGGTTGTCTTAAGAAATCTCACCCTTGGTGATGCTCGTTTTTACAAGCAGGCCAGATTCCATCTGAGGTAGATGGAATCTGAGCACCTTCATGGAGGCAAGATGAAACTTATATACACAAAGATTGTGGGAGGGATCTAAGGTGGTCCTGGGGTGATGGGAGGAGGGGTTTAGGGAGGGTCTTGAGGAGGAGTCTAAGGAGGAGCTTGATGGGACTGGGATGAGGTCAGACTCCAGGAACCAAGAGAATGGGATTAAGGGTGGGAAGTAGCTGAAGGCTACCTGGAGAAAACAGGCAATGTAGGGCTAGGCTAGTTTAAGGGTAACAGATTTGGGCATAGACACTTTGAGAGGATCAAGTGTGGAAACTAGCCTGACAATGGAGGGCTAGGCTAGGTTAAGAGTAACCTAGCCTAGAGATTTGGGCCTAGCAATAATGAAAGGCTTATGGCCTCCTGCAAATGCCTCATCTGGTGGTAAGATTCAAGGGGAGTTCAAGGGGGCTCCCACAGTCTAAACCTCATCATATGGATCACTAAATCTCAATGATGCTAATAACTGATGTATAATTCCCAGCTCCTCCCCCCAAATTTCCCCTACCCCAAGCTGTCTACAGACAGATTCCCCTGATTCCAAGCTCTGGCTTCCCCTTTATTCACTGATGCCTGCCATTGACTCCTATATGCCTGCTCTCCCAAATGAATTCCCTACTTTGCTTTGCTGCTGAGATCACCTATTCTACTCCTATGAGTCCTCTAGTTCCCAGATTTTGATCATTCTCCATCTGGCTCATCTAGCTACTAACCAACCGGTCCCTGGAGGTAAAATTATTTATTTCCACCCTGCAATGCTACCTTTTCCCTCTACTCTTGCAGCCCCTTTTTCCAGTTGGTGAGTTCCTCTCTGAACTCCCATTCTGAGGAACAGTCTCAAGCCAGCCATCTTTCATTCCTCTGCAGGCTCACTGCTTCTAATTCTTTGAACTTCACCACCATTCCTCCCTTACTCCACCCTTCTCTCCCATTCACCTCTCAATTCCTTGACTGTCTTTTTGCTTGCATTTGTATCCCCAGTGTTCATAATAGTGCCTTGCACAGAGTGAGCATTTAATAAACGCTTGTTGACTTGGTGCCTACATTTTAGAGATCAGGAAACTGACCCCAAGACAGGTGAGGTTATTTCCCTGTTGTCACACAACAAGTTAGTGAAAGAACAAGAATTAGAATACTAACAGCTCACATTTACATAGCACTTTACAGTTGGCAAAGCCCTTTTCTCCACACTCAGAGAGGCGGGTCATAAAAATATTATTATTCTCACTTGAGACATGAGGAAACTGAGGTTCTGAGGAGGAAAATGATTTGCCCACTGAGGTCAAACATTATGACTCCCAAATCAGATCTTCTGGGCTTTAATCCAGTCAACTCAAGTATGTAAGATCTCTCAGCAGCAGAGAAAGTATTGGGGAGAACAGTGTCTCCAGAAAGCCCGCAGCTCAAGACAGGGGTACCCCTACAGTTTTAGAACACATAGTGTCTGGGGGAATATGAATATATACATATATATATATATATATATATATATATATATATATATATGTATGTACATATATATATAGTGAAACAGACAAGGAGTTAGTGGGGCTTTCTAAAATGGAATACAAGATTAGATCTGTCTGTCTTAGTCACTTAAAATACTCTTCTCATACAGAACCTTATTCAGCTAATGCCATTGTATTAGACCTTCTGCCAGATTACTCGGCTTACATAAAGCATTCAATTCACCTTGCCCATCACTGCTTTAGTTGTGGCAGATTGTTATCACTCTCAATGAATTAGATATATTACTGGAAAATTTACTGTAAAGGATGAATTATGTTAGATGAATCTTCCTTTTTCCATTTACTTTAATATTAGACTAAAGCTGGATTTTGATCAGGACAAAAATGTCCCTGAATATCCACTTTAAGAAAGTAGCAAAGTTTTAAAAATTACTTAGTGTAAGCCATTACTTGGAAACTATTCAACCTGTCCATTCTCACAAAATAAATTGTGCTCCTAGAGGGAAGGTATGCTGGGAAATCATAGGATCCCATATCTGTACTTGGAAGAGCCCCTCAGAAGCCATCTAGTTCAATTTGTTCCTGAACAAAAATCCTGTCTCCAGCATCCTTAACAATTGGCCACCCAGCTTTGCTTGAAGACTTCTAGTGAGAGGGAACTTACTTCATACTACATACCAAAATAATCCAATTCCATTTTTTCATTGGTCTAATTATTAAGAAAGTTTTTTTTTCTTTCAATAAGCCTACATCTGCCTTTCTGCCACATATGATGCTTCTAAATAATTTTCTATGATGTTGAAAAAGTTATAGGCATATTTTTGTTTTGTTTTATTTATATTGTGATTTTGATCTTTTCTGCTTCTCAAAAAGTAGGGAGAAGTAACCCAAGACTGGTAAGCAAAAATTCAAAATAAATTAAATTTCTGAACATTGTTCTGATCCATAAAATGGGTGTATGTCTTCAGAGGACATTTCCACTTTCTTGTATTTCTTTTATGCAAGCATAAATATATTCTTTAAATTGGATGGGTACTGAATCATCTATTAATATAATTTTTTTTAATGTCTGTAATAGTAATTAAGGTGGGACTTTTTGCTGCTCTTCTTTTAAGTGCCCTTAATGATTCTGGCCTTTGTTTGAATGGGGCAGATAAAGTGGGATTTTGCCTTGGAATGTTTCTTAGAATTAAGACAATGGAGAGTCATTGAATTGTATATTATGTGATACTAGGGATGGGGAACTTTCACACACCCAGCCTGGGTGAGGTCAGAGCCCTCAGAGCTCTGAACCGGATATAATTGAGGGGAGCTTCTTGTTTGACTTTTGGGGCACACTCATGGAAGGAGTGTTGAGACTCTGGGCACGCCATAACTGCCCCTGGCTTTGTAACCCAGACCCAATGGTTCTTCTCTGGTAATCGCATATTGTGATTTGAATTGGACAAGGTCTGTCTGTCGATGTTTGTAATTTCTGTTTGTATTTGCCTTGATGTTCAGGGTGCTGATCTGTTCCCCCTGAACTAAGTGAATGACACATGTATGTTTGATTAAACTGAGATTGTTAACCCCTTAAAGTTGCTTTCCTTAGAAAAGCAGATCAAAGAACCTGTGTTAGCAGCCCTTCTATATGCTGGGGTTATTAGTCTTACACCCCTACAGCAGCTGCTAGCAAGATTGTTGCTACAATGTCACACTATAAGACTCAGGACCCTAGATCCATTTTCTGCTATAATTGTCTCTCTTAAGCTTCTCCAGGCTAAAATATGCTTGCTTGGTGGCAAAAAATGTAATATGAATAGTTGGCTTTCATTGAGTATTGACAGTGACAGATTTACTTGTGCTGATCTGTTTCCTTAGTTAATTTTCACCCACTGGACTTTTATGAAGATAAAACACAAATTTAATATAGCAAATTGCCAGGCTACACCACTGCAAATTTTCAATAAGTATTTTAGCCCCCAAATCAATAAATTCCAAAAAGTGCATTATAATCACTCTAGGAGACAGAGGGTATCTTTTAATCCCCTGGGAAGAGTTCCTTGAACCTGACCTAACAGCTCAATGGAGGAAAAGAGAAGAGGGGATTGAAAAAAGACACTTTGAGATTTCAAACACGCTCAACAAATATTTATTGAATAAATAAAACAAAAATGATATTGGTCCAGAAAGTTCAAAAAGTGGAACTAGAGAAAGATAGGATAGAGAAAGAAGAAATCTTAACAGGTTATAAAATATGGGAGTAAACAGAGGGTTAAAAAGGGCTAGGAGAAAAGATTAACCTAGTTTATCCTAGCCCTAGCCTAATGCACATCAGAGCTATAATTCAGAGTAACCAAACTCTGCTTCTAACTAGGTTTTTGCCCTTAGACAAGTAATTTAATCTTTCTTGGCCTCAGTTTCCTTAGCTACAAAATTAAAGAAGAAGGATAAAGAATATCTAAAGTCCCTTTCAGTTCTAATAGTCTGACCTACAAATTGAATGGAATGGAGCAAAAGACTTCAAAGATCATCTTGTCCAAACCTCTCATTTTTCACATGAGGAAAATAAGACCCATAGAGGTTAAATGACTTGACCAAGGTCACAGAATTTATTAGTTATAGAAAGAGAAACGGTACCTAGGTTTCCTGACCCTTGCCTAGCCTAATGCTCTTTCAGAGATTGAAGCAAAGGCACTAATGGAGAAAAAGCATAAAAATAAGCAAAAACACTATTAGAAAACTGCCTTAGCTAAACAGATATTATGTGGGGCCAGCAGCAAGTAGACCAACAATTTTCCTTGGGAATAGTATAAAAATATATTTTATCTATACCCGTGTGTGTGTGTGTGTGTGTTTGCGTGTGCTTGTGAATCTGATATGTGTATTTCTTAAAACTGACTAGGGAAAAATTAGGGGAAATTGAAAAGATAAAATGGAATTGATCATTTTGGAAGGGGTATGTGTGGTAAAGATAGTTCCAAATCTGGTGGAACATGAATTTTGATCTTGTTGTTCAGTCGTTCTGCCCTGTCCAACTCTTTGTGACCACACCAGGCTCTTCTATTCTCCACTACGTGTTGTCAACCTTACAGAGTTCGTTCTAAGGAAGACAAACAAAATTAGGCTGTAGGTGTATGTTTATATCTCTCAAAAGGATGCACAGGCATGTAGATGCATGGGAGTTCATTAGAAAATGAACTCAAAGAAAGGCCAGTTGAAGGAGAATATATACCCATAAAGCAAGGAAGTGTTTCCTCCTATCCCTTGACTCAGGATGTCCATGTCCTTTGTCAGCCAAAATTATAGTTACCATAAGGCAAGCAAGTGCCCTGACTTCAAGATATCTGTCATTTTGTTAGCCATTAACAAGGCAATGTCATAACAGAATAATGTCCATAAAATATCAAGATAAGAGAAGTGCCATTAATCAAGATAGTGTCTGGTTCAAGGTGCCTGGTCCTTATCAGTAAGAATGATCCCAATTAGCTTCATCTGGCCTTGTGATTGCTGACACAGAAAGGAACATTTTGGCTTCACTTAGAGAACAGGAAAAGGATTAAGGCATGTTAACTCAAAGTGGCCAAAATATTTTTCTCCTAATGGGCCAATCCAGGTTTTAAGCCTTTTTCAAATGATTTTTTTTTATCATGCCAATTTTTGCATGAAATATTCCCTTGATATCTCTGATTTTCTTGAAGAGATGTCTTGTCTTTCCTATTCTATTATTTCCTTCTATTTCTTTCCATTGCTCTTTTCAGAAAATCTTTCCAACTCTCCTTGCCATTTTCTCTGGAATTTCACATTCAATTGTATGTATCTTCCTTCTCCTTTCCCCTTCCTTTTCCTTCCTTCCTCAGCTATTTGTAAGGCCTCACCAGTCAGCCATTTTACTTTCTTGTTCTTCTTTTTCTTTAAATTTTTTTTGTTGATGCCTCCTGGACAACATTGCAAACCTCTGTACATAGTTTTTTCAGGTACTCTATCTACCACATTTAAGGGATTAAATCTATTCATCACCTTCATTTCATACATAAAGGATGTTATTTAGGTCATACCTATATAGTCTAATGGTTTTCCCTACTTTCTTCAATTTTAGTCAGAATTTTACAATAAGAAGCTCATGATCAGAGTCACAGACAGATCCAGGTCTTGTTTTAAGTGACTATAAAGAGCCTCTCCTTTGGTTGCAAACTGTATAATCAATCTGATTTTAATATTGACCATTGTAACAACAATGTGGCTAGCAGCTGTAGTGGGGGTGCCAGACCAATAACATTAGCACACAGAAAGGCTGCCAACACAGGTTCTTTGATTTGCTTTTCTAAGAAAAGCAACTTTAAGGGGTTAATAATCTCAGTTTAATTAAACATATATATATATATATATGTATATATATATGTATATATACACACGCACACACACAGACATACACACACACACACACACACACACACACACACACACATACACATATCATTCACTTAGTTCAGGGGGAAAAGATCAGACCCCTCAACTTCAGGGCAAATACAAGCATACATTATAAACAGAGCAAATAACACAAACCAGTCTATGCATAGCAATACATAGTTACCAGAGAAGCACAAACATCTGGGTTATCAAAGCAGGGGGTGGGGGGGGTGGGGGAGGGGAGCCTGTTTCAACAGCTTGCCCAGAGTCTTGTCACTAACACTTTTTCAATGGGTGTGCCCCCACAGGCAAAAAAAAAAACCGACAACCTCAGAGCCCTTCTACCCTGTTAAGGACCCTGAGGGCTAGGGCCAACTTAGCATTTAGGGTATAGGATAGTTATTCGATCACTAGCACCATATTATATACATTGTTTCAAATCAATGACTCCTGATTGCCTTGGTGCTGAGAAACACTCCAAAACAAAAAGATCGCAGATTTACCTGCCCAATTCAAACAAAGGCCAGACTCATTAAAGGTGCTTGATAGCCTTGGCATTCCAAAAGAGAATAGCAAAAAGTCCTGTCCTGATTACCATTACAACCATCTGGTGATGTCCATGTGTAGAGTCACCTTTGAAGTTGTTGAAAAAGTCGTTGCTTTATTAGTTTCTGCCCTGTTTCATTTTGTACTCCAAGGCGAAACTTGCCTGTTATTCCAATTATTCTTTTTATTTCCTACTTTGGCATTCCAATCCCTTATGAAGAATGTGACATCTTTTTTGTGTGTGTTAGTTTTAGAAGATGTTGTAGGTCTTCATAGAACTGAACAACTTTGGCCTGCAGTACGTAGCAATCGCCTGAAATAAATTCATCCATTCCCATCCATTTAAGTTCACTGGCACCCAAGATGTTGATGTTTAATCTTTCCATCTCCTGTTTGACTGGCTTACTTTGGTTCATAGATCTTATATTCCAGGTTCCTATGCAGTATTGACCTTTACAGCATCAGGTTTCCTTTCATCACCATATGTATCCACAGCTGAGCTTCCTTTCTGCTTTGGCCCAGCCACTTCATTAGTACTAGAGCTACTTGCAGTTGTCTTCTTCCCCAATAGCACATCTGACAGCTTCTGACCTGACAGGCTCATCGTTTGAAGTTATCTTTTTTTAAAAAATCATTTTAGTACTCTTCTTGGGGTTTTCTTGGCAAAGATACTGGAGAAGTTTGCCATTGCCTTCTCCAGTGGATAATCTTTTGTCAGAACTCTCCACTATTACCTGTCTTAGATAACCCTGCACAGCATAGCTTATAATTTCACTGAGCTACACAAATGCCCTCCTCCATGACAAGGCAGTGATCCAGGGTGGGATGAATTTCAGTGAAACAAAAGATTCTGCAGATTAAGCCAATCTTCTTGTATTCCAAGATTAAGAAAAAAATATATAGCCAAAATACAAGAGGAAAAACATAAATTGATATACTGTATATTGCATACCATTATCTCAAACCTTACATATCAAGTCACATACTGTATTTTATCCTTGCCAGACAATACGGTGGTGGCAAGTATTGGTCTAGCATTTTCAACTACTGCCAGCATATTTATATACTAGAATGTACTAATAACAGAAAGTCTCATACGAAATTTTTTTTAAAAATTAGATTATGCCATTACATGCAAGAACTGGATAAAAATCATAAATCTATGTAAACTATATACTAAAGTGACTAAATCAAGAAAAAATGAAACAATGTCATCAGAAATTTAGTTTTCTATGCATTTGAGAACATATATGAATTACTTTGAGTCCTGTGTCTGGTTAAATGTCAATAGGACAGAGTCATGCAGTGCATGGTGAAGCTGGATTTATGACCATAAGGTCTACTTCTACATTAAACAAGTATAAGAAGTAACAGAAATTACACAACATTGAGTGAGAACAGGTGGAAAGAGCTCAAAATCATTGTAAAGGGAAATTCCAATCTGATTATCAAAGGAAAGTCCCAAGACAAATATCCCTTTGTGGCACCTTTTCCTAAAACAATGTCTCTTTTTTCCTAATGCATCTAGGCTTTCTTCATTGATCAGATAAAAAGAATGATAGCCCTTCAGAAAGCAGTAGGCTTCTGCAAATTGGTAGAATTTAGACACATAATAGGGTTAGCAAAACTTAAGTCTGAGAAAACAATGTTGCCCCATAATTTCCTCAACCATCATTATATTCATCATTCAACTATGAAATTTCCCCTATTCTGATCCTCTCTTCAGGAGGAAGAGATGGATACAGTGAAATTTTATTATTTCCTATATTATCTTCCATTTTCAGAAAAATAGAAAAAATTAATCATGCACTCAAAAGTAGGGGTGAGTTGTTGTCAGATAAGTTAAATATCCTTAGGATAGATGGAAGTAAAAATACTTAAAACAAAGCTCCTTCTTATATATTTTAAACTAGTCTGTCACCTCTAAATTTCTAAATAATTTCATAATTTATTTACAAAATCACTAAAGTAGCACAAATATAGCCATTATCTAAAACATAGTGTGGTTTCTCTAAGGCCTCTTGTCATTCCTAATCTTTATTTCTAAAATTCAAACAAATTAAGAAATGGCTGAAAATATAGTAAAAGAAATGTCAAGGTATTTTACTAACACTTAAAATTACTTGGAAAATGCTATATAATTCACAAGAGAAAAACTTTATACATTATTTGTATAATGAATGAATAAAATGAATCTGATAAAAATGAAATAGACTTCTCTAAATAAATTTAAATATTTCCTATACATTCCAGAACAGCTCTTCCCCTCCCCTTTCCCATTCCCTTTGCTTATATAAAGACACTCCCAGATTACCTAACATTCCAGGCATTCTACAGCCTTGCTTTTCCCCCTCTTCCTATTCTCCTACTCCCTCTTCCTTCCCCCTATCCTGTCAAACTGTATATAGACCAGATACCTAACTCCACTGGGTGCTCTGGCCTCCCATAAGGAACACAGCCCACTGGGCACATCTCCCCAATAACTGACTTTATTAACTTGAAGAAGGTCTGAGTGAATACTTTCAGGACAGATATTGTGACTCACAAGCTGATTCTTTGTCAATAACATTTATGTAGCACTTGAAGGTGTGCAAAGTGCCTTTCAAATATTATTTTATTTTATCCTTATTACCCTGGTTGAGGGATGGGGGTGGCAAGTACTATTATTATTATCTCCACTGTGCAGATGAGGTAACCTAGGTAGAGGTTAAATAACTTGCCCTGGGTCAGACACCTAGTAAGTGTCTGAAGTTGTATTTGAATTCAGGTCTTCCTGACTTTAAGCTGAGTGCTCTATCCACTAGCTGCCTCTAAAATCATGTTTTTAAAACACAATTAACCTATATATACATTGATAAAGATTTCCTACTATATAATTAGCACACCTGAAATAATATCATAGCCAATTTCCTAAGATTGCTTAATTTACTCAAGAAACGATATTCAAGCATTACTGCACCAGCAATACTGAAACCTTCTTGGAACACTAATACACCAAACTATGTAATCAACTATCTCCAAATAATTAGGTTTAACACATAATTGCTAATTGTATTTGCACTTGGAATTACAGAACACAGCACTTGAAACACTGTACTTAGAAACTAAAACATATAATCATTCTGGATCCAAATTTCCCCCACCCCCTGAAATAAGATCAAAATTATCTGATTCTACATTTCATAATACTGAGAAATATTACTTTCCAAAAAGGTATTCTTGAATGAATATCTTTTGATAGAAAGCCATGATGTGGATAAAAATGCATTATTGTAGTCTATTTAAATTTAAGCCTCTCAAAAAAGAAAATGAATGCATACTATCATTTGACATTTTATGGTCTGATACCAACTCAAATGACCCACTTAGTGACTTGTCTATATACAACCTTTAAAACTCATTTACAGAAATTTAATGAAAAGTCATCTCTAGTTGGCTATTTTGAAAGTAAACGCTTTCATTTTTTTTCTATTTTCTCCATATCAAGTTATTAAGTTTCATAATATCAGATCAAATGCTTGGTACTTACTTATTAGTTATTAATTCCAGCTATAAATTTAGCCTTCCCTCTAAAAATTCTTCTATATGTAGGGTTACCATAGTTAAAACTTTTTTCAAAAGGAAAAAAAGGAAAAAAATCAGTGTATAACATGAAACATAATACTTGTTTTATCAATATATAAAAGTCACAAATGTAGGCTTCCTATGAAGAAAATTTTCCAAACAGTTAGAGATGTCTGAGAGTGGAATGGACTACTTGAAGAGTTGGTAGTTTCCCCCTCACTGTATGTCTTTGACAAAGCTTGGATGACCATTTGTCAGGGATGTTGAAAAGAGGATTGTCATTCAGTTATGACTTGGACCAGATGTCATATAAGGCCCTTCCAATTCTGAAATTCTTTGGATCTGTGAAATAGGAAAAAAGTGTCTCTCAAGCTATCACCATCATTGTGCAACTTTCCTGATTGTCACAATTTCCTATCTAATTTGGCAAGTTATTTAGATTTATATAACCCAAATATTAAAATTACAAGTGCAACATAGGACCACTTTAAGAACTTTCCTGGCAATGAATTTGGTGATAAAACACCAGGCTATAGTTTCATATATCTACCAGCTACCATATCCAATTAATTCCTGCTACCATGACAGTAACATAGTGCCATGGAAAAACTATAAGATTTGGAATCCAAAAATCTGGATTTGAATTTTGGCCTTGATCCCTACTAGATGTGTGACTATGAGCAAAATACTTAACTTCTCTGGGATTCTCTTCATCTGAAAAATAAAGAGAAAGAGACTAGATGACCTCTAAGGTAATAAGTTCTAAATCTATGGTCCTATGATCCTTTCTGATCCATATGAACATTCAACTGCTAACAATGTCCACATCCCTTTCTGACTTTGCCTCACTTTTCTATTCCACTAGAAGAGTCAGTATGAAAGAGGATTTTTAAAAAAAGGAATATAACAAATTTTTAACTCTATATCATTTGGCATTTAATGCACATTTCCCTCTACTAGTCTTATGCCTTTTTCAAGACCATAGTGTAGGCTGTGAGTACCCAAAGCCAATCAAAATGATGGTATAGGGCCATCATCCTAGAGTGATTCACAATGATTTCCCCTGCATTATCAAAATAATAGCATAAATGTTTTGATTTATCTGTGGATAACTAGCAAATCTAGATATTTTTGTTACTTTAAATAATCCCTGATTTCATCAGTGTAGGGTACACCTTATACCAACATAAATCACAACCCTCCAAGCCTTATATTGTTTTCACGGGTTACAAAAATGAAACAAAATAGCTATTGGTATTTAGCCTTCTAGAGTTGAGCCTTTCCACACAGAACTAACCTGGACCTCAAACAAAAGATACTATGCTGGGTGCCTACTCAAAACTTTCCTTTCATAGCTTATGGTCTGCTGAAAAAATCTAGAAACCAGGGTCAACTATGTGCTACGATAAATAGGACATTAGCACAGAGGCAAGTATACAACAAAGGTCAAAAAGTAAACAAACATGTATATCAAGTGCAGCAAAAAAAAGATTAAAATTTTAAAGATTTTACTGACCAACACCACTAAAAATTACTTTATACTCTATTATATTCTAATATTATGAAATTATTTTTAGAATAAAACATATCACATATCCCTGAGCACAAATCATAAGGGGATGCTTGGTCTATAAACAAAGCTAGGAGTGTAATGATTTACAAGAAAATACTTACAACTCAGTATTGAGACTGTTTACAAGCTGACACATTCCTGATTTATTTTTAGTTCAAATTTAAAATGACTCCTATTCTACTCCATGACTGACAGAAACATGATCTTGTTTCTGATGCCAATTCTTTCCTTCTTTTCTGGACATCATTCAGAGATCTAACAGACTTTTACGGTGTTTAAAAGCATTCATCCAAGACCACAACAAATGCTAATGATCATAAAAAGACCATATCCTGTTCATATCATTTTCAGGGTTTCTCTAGCTCCAATATTATAACATTTAATTTCATTACGTCTATGTAGAGTGATGTGATTTTTGTTGGCAAGAGAAAAACCTTATAGAAGGATAATTGTCAAGTAGCAAACTAGAAAACTCAACAAAATAAATTAGAATGTAAAATGGGATGAGTAGAATACATAATGAACTGCTTTTGAAAGGAGATAGGGATAATACAAGTGTAATGGTTTACCAAAGTCTTAGCATCAACCCAAAACATGTAGACTAGAATTCATTTAGATTCTTGATCATAATAGTCATAGAATTTAGTACGTGGTTAAAAAAAATCAGTGAGGTGGCTCAGTGGATAGAGTCCTGGACCTGGAGTCAGGAAGACATCTTCCTGAGTTCAAATCTGACCTCAGACACTTAATACCAGTGTGATCCTGGGCAAGTCATTTAACCAGATTTGCCTCAGTTTCTCATCTGTAAAATGAGCTGGAGAAAGAAATGGTAAACCACTCTAGTGATCTCTACCAGGAAAACTCCTAATGGGGTCACAAAGAGTGAGACATGACTGAAATGACTGAACAAAAATATCTTCCTTTTGTCCCATGGTCATGGTTGACCTCTCCTCCCATTGAGTCCTACTGTCTATTTCAATTTAAAGACAAATTACCATTCCATTTACCCATTTATTTTGATTAGAAGTGATGATACCAATTGAAGGGTCATAGATTTAGAAATGTAAGGGAATTGTTTGTAGGTCATCTATTCCCCACATTTTACAGGTGCCTGAGCCCCAGCTTCTCATTTGCAGACACTCAGCCCAAATTCTAACCAGAAAGTCATATTATCTCCCTTATTAGGAGGAGAGGAGATAAAAGGAGAGGAGGGAATGGAGGAGGGGTAGAGAGGAGAATAGAAAATCTTAGAGCTGATAGATACATTTATACTCCTGTTTTAAAGTGTCTCTCCTTTCTGTCCTAGCTTCAAATCCATATGTAAACACTTTAAACATAGCTGACTACTTATAATTGGCCTTAAATTAAAACAGACCACTTAAATTAAAACTGGGCAGTTGTGGGTTCAATTAACCAAATGTCTATGCTATTAGTTACAAGTAGGCAATTAGTTAATTACAAACAATGCTGAAAATATGCACAATTGGATGCACCAAATTGCCATCCACTTGTAAATAGGACATTAGCAAGCTTCTTTCTTCTGAAAGCATTTTCCAAGAAATGGTTACAACTAGAGATGTTTAAGATGTTCTAAGTTGACATTTAAAAATATATGTGTATATGTATATACACATATATACATATATATTCACCCAACCACAAAATGGCTGTTAATTTTTAGGACAGTACTATTTTAAAGGTGATTCATGAAAAAATGATCTGAAAGCAGAATAAGTCTTTGCTTTGACAACGCCATCTACCTAACAATATTCCTATATTCACCATAAATGTATTGGTATAACCCATAGACTATAGGTAAATTTGTGCAGGATCTGTGATTTGGGGAGGGGGGATGAGGAAGTCCTTTCCACCAATGCATATTGCAACTTATCTGTGATTTAATAAGTCCTACAGAATATCATTAGACACATAAAAGTTAAATGACTCAACCAAAATCAAATAGTTAGTAAATCAAAGGTGGAGTTTGTACCCCAGCTACATACCTGTGTACTACCTATGTGACCCTAGGGCACATCACTTAGCTTCCTTGATCCTCAATTTCTCAATTCGTAAAATGACAGATTTTGGCCTAGATGACCTCTAATGCCCCTTTTGGATCTAGATCCATGATCTTATGAATCTTACCCAAATCTTTCTGACTCCAAGTCCAGTACCATACCATATCCTGCTATGCCAAGATGCCTATTAAACCACATGTAGAGAATGAAAATACTATTTCATGCATGCCAGTAAAGTTCAATACATACATATAAAGGCAATATCAAAAATATCCTAAATAGTAAAACACTCAGAAAGAATCACAAATTTGCTTCTTATCATTTCCTATAGACCAATTAACCTAACTATTCTTCAATTTCTTTATCTCTTTTTTTAACATTATAAACAATATCAATTATGTCTTACCTATTTTAAGAAATAAGCATATTCAACAATAATATACATACTCCTTTGCAGGAAGGGACAATGTTGTATTTCAGCTTTGTATGGCTAGTGTCTAACACAAAGTAGGCACTTAAGATATATTCGGTAAATTGAATTTAACAGTATTTATTCACATATCTATGTAAATTAGATTAAGACAGAATAAACATTACCATATAAATTGGCATGTGCATATGTACATGTTAAGGCCCATGTGCAAAAATAAACTTATTTGTAAATGAGCTTTTCTGCTGTAAATAGGCAGATAGGACCTGCCAAAGAGCAGAAAAAACTTAATTTATGGCATAAAGTAAGATACAACAAATTAAATATAGTACTAAGAGCATAAGATTTGAATCTAAGCTTTGCCACTTACTTTCTGTGTGATTTTATGGAAATCACTTAAGCTCTCTGGACCTCAGTTTACTCTGAAAAATGAATGAGTTGGACCATCTGAACTCTGAGGTTCATTCCAGCTCTAAATCTGAGACTTTAGATACACTTCAAAGGGCCCAAAATTTAGTCACTTTAACTTTAAAAATTCCTTCTTAAAAAAAGGAGTATAAAAAAGACTCAAGCTTAACCAGTAATTTTTTGTTTGTTGCTAAATCAGTAAATATTTCTTAAATTGCTACATTGTTTTAAAATCTTCAATCAAACCACTTTCTCATGAAGACAGTCCATATACTAATTTTTTGTCTCATTCTTTTATTTTTACTTTTTAAATTTATTTTTATTTTTAGTTTACAATTTTTTAAAGTCAGACATATTTGCAAACGAGACAGTTTCTATAAGGTCATATTTGTGTTGTATGTTGGATCAGAGTGTTCCTTTGTCAACATATTTCATAGACACCATAGTTGTGTTGTTGAAAGTAGAAAGGGAATTTCAAGAACCATTCTATCTGATCTTCCATTTCATATGTTAAGTTATTTCTATAACTAATTCTCTAATTGTAACTGTGAAATTCTTATTGTCACTGCTATTCTCTAACACTTTATAGGCAAATTTTAAAACAAAAAAGATGATTATAGAAGTAATCCCATGATACTGATAACCAGATGAGTACTTTAAATCAAATTCATCATTAATTTATTATTATTCAATATAATATTCAGATGTTTCAATAACTCTGAATGACTGAGGCAGAATTTTTAATTACTAACTACCTGTATCTGAGAATAGCCTCCCAAATCATATATAAAACAATAGATTGAATATTGCAACACAAAGGCAGAGACTAAATTACTCAGCATATGTTCAGAGAAAATTCATTAGGGTCCTCAGTTTACAATATACAGCAGAATGCCATTTGGTAAATTGCCTCTTATTGGACCTTAAAATGATGTCAATAAGAAGTGAGCATTTTACATAGACATTTAAACAAAATGTGTTATTCTTTTTTCCATCACACTATTTGCATATGAAGAGCTTTTCCAGCTATTAAGGATATGCCAGAGTAAGAAAGTGGCTAGATGTGGTGGTCTACTGACAGCCAGTCATATGCTTTTGCTCTGGAAACCGCCGCCCCCCAATATAAATAAATACATCTCTCAGACAAATATTGACATCAAACTTCTCAAAAGACGCATTACAGAATCAGAGTTGGAAGGCACTTCCAACCTGAACCTGAACGACAATCTCTACTACACTATATCCAAATGGTCATCTAGTCTTGACTTGAAGACCTCTTCCTAAGGCATCCTATTCAACTTGTAACAACTCTGTGTTAAGATTTTTTTTCCCCTTAAGTCAAAACTAAATCTGCTTCTTTTGCATTTCCACCCATTGCTCCTAGTTTTGCCCTCAACCTCACTCAAGAAACTAAGCATCTATCATTCCTTCACACAATCCTTATATGGCATGTTCCTGAGCTCCAGCAAACATAACGGTCATATTCCTTTGGATGCTCTTGCTTGTCAGTGTCCTACTTGAAATGTGGAACCGAGAACTGGAAAAAAAAATTCAAATATGGTCTTAAGAGTATCTTGTCTATCACCAGAATAATGATGCTGTTGTTTTCCACATGCAAAATACTGCTTTCAAAATCCCCTTTGAGCATAAAACCAATTATATGACTAGGAGTTGTGTTATAATGAGAGAACCATGATGTTTTCTCGCTCCTTTACCATGTTCTTTGCTTATCGGGAGGATTCCCTGTAATCTGGCTCACCAAAAGGTCAATGCTACAAATTGCAAACTAAATAAAATTTTACATTCAAAAAATCCGTAAGTAAAAAACAGACCCACAAAAAGCTACTTAAACTTACCAGTGCTATCATCATATACAACTGTGACTGTTTTCCACTTGAAAAATTGCACCAGGTCCAAAATGGCACGGCTGAGTGAGGAGAAGTCAGGGTATAGACTGACATAGAAGGAATCCTTGTTGTCTGACACTTGGTGCTTCCAGCGAGTCTGTATGTGGGGAACCCCCAGGGCATTGCAGATGGATTGCACTGCATTGGCTGATGAACTGTGCGAAGGCCCAAAGATGGCTGCTACCCCGAGAGACAGCTGATCACAGGCTGAAGAGGAGATAGAAGTCTGTCAATGATGAGAGGAGAGAAGCCAATGTGCCAGCAGACAAAGCATTAATCCCATGAGCCAAAAGGCAAAATCCTGCATTACTCTGCTCACGATAATTTTAAATATCATTTATATTGAACTAATTTCACTTCCAGTTTTTCCATTGTTAACATTTTTCTTGTACGTGGGGATTTAATACATCCAGACACCTGTAGCTAAATTTTCTACAGGTCACTTTGAAAGAAGGGAGGAAAAAAAAGAGTAAGCTCAACAATGTCCAAATGCAGTAATATCCAGTGAGAGTTTTACATTTTTGTCAAATATTTATTTATAATATTCTAGTCCATATGTATGCATTATATATGTAAATGTATTTATAATATATTACGCTATATATGTATATATAGACATATATGTATATATTATACATACATATACATACGTATAGGTGCGAGGGGGTATAATTTTTTTTTTCTGGGAATAGCCCTGATTTTGAAATAATGTATCTATTTTGGACAATAAATTCAAAAGGGAACAATCAAAAAGTTGCTGCTAAAACTCCACACTCTGCCACAGATACAAGTGAGCATCAATAGATATACAGCCTCAGCCATAGGACACAGGACAAAGGCTGAACATTAGCAACTACCCAGTGATCTTAATGCAGATAAATTAGAACCCAGAGTGAGTAATTTTGTAGCACTGCTAATTCTTAGCAAGAAAGCTCCAATTGCCCTGGATTTCGGGTAGACTAATTTCCTGCATATTGTTGGGAATTTGGGTTTGTTTGAAGTGCTAAATTGAATTCAAATACTTATCTAAGGATAATGTGAAACCATGGAAAGTTACTGAAAGGAAACAGAGAAAGACTGAGGAGAGGGTAGAAGAAGACAACTGTCCAATAAAAAAAAAAGTCTATGAGTTACTCACTGAGTCTGTAAACCTTTGGATTATTTGGCGAACTCTTCATATTCATCCATTAGTACTTATGGAGTATCCACAGAGTTCAAATACAATGCTACATGTGGCTCTCATATTATCCTTCTCTATATTAATCCCCATTAACCACACACCTTTAATCAGCAGAAACTCAGTACAGATGTCCATGGTATGAGATTTAATTCATTATATCTTCCCTCTTAAAGTCGGGATTGAGCTTTAATTTGTGCTCAGACTAAATTCATGCAAAAATCAAGAAGGGGAATTTATTGCTAGTGAATTTTGAATTCTTGAATAAAGGTTTTAAGTGATGTCTAATATTTTCAAAATCTGATATTTTCATCACCTGATCTCTAGTTTCCTCAAATATTTCTAGGATAGCATCATTTTCTCTTTCATAATATTCTGGCCTGCTTTGAGGTTGATATTTAAAGGAGAGACATTTTAAAAGATCCATTAATATTTCATCTGTACTCACACTCAGAATTCTCTAGCATTAATTGGTCTAAGCATGCTTTACATTTACATCTCCCTAATGGAAATAATCATGAACTATGTCACTAGTCAAATTCTGCAGTCTGCCTGCATAAGCTTCATATTGCAGCCACGAGGACAAATATAATCATTTCAATGGAACCTTTAACCTCTGGTTGCAGCCCTTCAAACCTTCCATCACACAAAAGTGGTTTTAAAATGTGTAAAATGATTTCACATTCATAAAGAGATGAACTCTGAGGGCAGACAAAATGTAGACTCTGATAAACACTAGTTGGCTGCAAACAAAAGGACACATTTTCACCTTGAGAAACATGGACCCTTTACACAGTTCCCATTAATGCTAATAAGCATAGTTTGAAGAGATTGTCTGGACCAACACAAGAATATATAAATAGCAATGAACACTTTAAGGGATTCTATTCCATCACAAGTTTATGAAGTATCTTAAAAGTAGCCACTTCAAAAAGGCAAAATCCATACAAAAACGATTTCGAACTATGCGATATTACAGTAGCCCATTTCCTGCAGAAATGTTTATTACCTTAATACTTGTCAGTAGACAGTAAAATCTACCTCGTTACTTAATTAAAAAGCAATATCGAAGCTTAGGTTCATTACTCAGTATTTTTGCAACATAGTAAGGAGATAGAATGTTGGACCTACAGTCAAGAAGAAATGGGTTCAAATTTTCCCTCTGATACTTAGCTGTGTGACCATAAATAAGACACAATCTCTCTGAGCCAGTTTTATCATCTCTAAATTGAGGATAATGAGATCTATAACGGCTCTCTACCCTATATATCTCATATTGATCTATATCATTAGTCATGAGATTAAAATGACATAATGTCATTGCAAAGCACTTTGCAAACTTCAAGACCTATAAAAATACGTCATTCTTGTAATTAAATGAGCTAAAAATTTGAACTATTTCCCATTCTTTTATGTTTAGATGTACAAATTAAATAGGGTTAGGGATTGGGAAAGGGACTAGTCCTGTCATTTTGCTGGTACAGGGAATTCCCAGGTGAGGAAGTTAATACTTTCTATGCATCTGAGAGTCCTGGATAGTTTCCTAGAGTACTGAGAATGTCTTGCTCAGACATATATAGTTAGTATATATCAGGGGTGGGACTTGAACCCAGGTCACCTTATATCCAAGGCCACTTCTCACTCCATCACATTCCCAATTGTTTTTTTTACTCTTTTCAAAAAATAAAGCCTTAGAATGTGAAATTCAAATATAATGATACTATTTACTTCAGTACTTCAGGAATCTATTATTTTATTGGTATGCGTACTCTCTGCACCAATGCAGATTATAGCCTTTCTATATCTGTATAAATGTCCTTTAACAGTTTCTATGGCTCCCCCCAAATCACCCTGCAACCAATCTCAAGGTAAGACTCACTGAATCTAGACATTAGACATGATCCTTCACCTGGTCTACACTCAAAACCTGTCTAACAGAATAGGACTTGTCATTTCTTACACTCTTCTGACACAGCCTTTAGGGACCCAAAGTTACTACTATATCCCAATATGGCTTTGGAGAAGGAATTTAGTGAAGAATTATAATAATAGCTCACATTTTATAGAGCACTTCATGTTCGAAAAGGAACTTTTTCACAACAAACTTGTGAATAATGAAGACACATAAAAAGTTCCATATAGATCCACAAAATGTATCTTACTCCTTGCATATTCTTAACTTTCACTGTACCATATTAATTCACCATAGTGTCTAATTCTATTAATAGAAAGAAAAAACAAATAATTTTTAATTGGACATGAAAGATACATACTTAAGGTTTGGCTTTTTGTTTGTTTGTTTTAAAGATTCCTCTCAAAGTTTCAAGGGTATCATGAAATTTTTAGCTTTCTCAACTTTATAAAATCACTTGGAACAAGAAATGCTTGGTGGGAGAACAGATAAATTAAGATCATAGTAGGACTATAATTAGTTTTGGGGAAAAAATCTATAAAGCACAGACTTGAGGATACAATAGCTCGCATTTGTGAAGTGCTTGACAATTTAAAAAGAATCCACAAGCTCTTGAAAGGTGGTTTTGGTATTTCAGAGGCTGGGGGGGGGGGTGGGGAACAAGATAAAATTAAAGACAGAAACATTTCAATACATGTATCATTAGTCACATGGATAGTATAAATTTAATTACAACACAGTTAACTTGTGTATTTCAATCAACTGTTTTGAGGAAGGGTTCTTTGTGTTCAGGTTTAGTCCCAGGTTATTTTTCAGTTTTGTTTTTGTTAATCTTTGTTGGCGGTGGTGTTGTTTTGTGTTTTTTTTTTTTTTAGTAAATTATACAGTCATAAGAAATATTCTTTAGCCCTTAAATGAAGTTGGCATCAAAAGTTTATCAATACACATTTAGGCCGGCGGTTGAATTAAAATGTTGCTGTTCTGTGTCATGTAGAGATCTTTTGATAAAGATCAAAATAGTCTATGTTCCTAAGGAATTACCCACAGACTAGAACTAAAACAAAAAAAACTGTTAGACATTGTTATAGATTTTAGCTCTAGAAAACCACAAAGGTTTTAAAAAAAAAGTATGCCAAGTTACCTTTCTTGGATGCTTCAAAACTATCATAGAGATTTATCTTTTGAGTGTCGTAGGTAAGGGTGGTATTGGGCAGTAAAGTTCTATTTCTGTTGATTGTGTTCACAGCAAATCTGAAGGCTAATTCCTCAGCTCCCATTGGGCCAGATTCCACATATTCAAAAATACCACCTGATAACAAGAAAAGAACAAATAATCAACTTTTATAATAAGACAGAGGAAATACATAAATATTTTAGTTTCTATTAAATATTCTTTAAGTTATGCTACTGAATGTTAGCATATTCCTCTAAAAATCGACATTTGATTTATAATTATAGTTTAAACGATAAGTATATATTGCCAAAATAACCTAAATATTATAGACCAATAAAGTATTATTTTTGTCAGCCTTAATAATTACTATTGTTATGATGATTATGACACACATATAACTTTAAAGTTTGTTTAAATTATTTTACCCATGACTCAAGTAAATGTGTATATATAGATTTTACTGAGTAACTAAAATTTGACATGGAAATGATTAATATAAAATTCATACCAAAGACAAAACAGGGAAAATGACTATTCCCTGCTTGTATAAAACTATAATGAAATTTACAGTAAAGTACATGTAATAATTTAGAATCAACAGTAATTTAGCATTGTGTACATGATTCTTAGGAAATAAAAAGTTTGAAAAATTCATTTCTAAGTAAATTTCAGTGTTATGTTTGCAAAAAATGAAAACAATAATATTAACTTCAAAGCAAAAAATCAAAAAATTAAAGTATCACTCAGCCTTCAATGTCTGAAGATCTTAACACTGTAAATTTTTAACTCTAAAAGCCTATTGTATGTGTCACACATTCCTGTGTAAAGTAGATGTAAAAAAGATTTTCATTAACTGTATATTCCTTTATAGTACTCATTTATATACTGGTAGCATAATTTATTTCAAAGGTCCATTCCTTAAAATCTGTCTCACAATGCGTACTTTTCACTAAGTCAGAATGACTGTCACCACGTTATTTAATTTAATTCAATAAGTATTAAATTCTGAGTACATGCAAGACATTGTCCTAGGGCTCTGAGGCTATGTGTTCTCTTGAAGAAGCTTACATTCTGGGGTAGAGAGTAGAGAGGATACAGAAAAATGAACACAAAATGTGTATGGTCATCTCATCGGTTCCCATGAATTCAATTATAATCTCTATGTTGATGGTTCTCAGCTTTATTCAGCCCTAACCTCTCTCTTGACCTCCAGTCTAACATCTCCAACTATTTATTGAACATCCCAATCTAGTGTCCCATGGAGATTTTAAAATCAAGATGTTCAGAACAGATGTCATCATCTTTCATTTCAAGTTCTCCCCTCTTCCTAAATTCCCTATTACTATCAAGAGCATCATCACTCTTAACCTAGGCATAAACCTCTATGCCTCACTCTTTTCATTCCCACCACTGTAATCCAATCAGTTTCTAAGTCCTGTCATTTCTACTTTCATAATATCCCTGTCAAACATCCCCTTCCCTCTGACATGGCCACTTGCCTGATAAAGGGCTTCATCTCCCCACACCTGGACTATTTCAGCAGTCTACTGGTTAGTCTCCTTGTTCCAATCCTTTCTTCACTGCACACTATCCTCCTGCCTAATTTAAGCACAGATTTGACACTACTCCTGATCCCATTTCATAGATTCCTGTGGCTCCCTACTTCTAACATCAAATATAAAATCCTATTTTACTTTTAAAGCCTTTCACAACCTGGCACCTTCTGGTCTTCTTACACCTTATTCTCTAACCTATACTCTGCAGCCCAGTGATACTGGCCTCCTTGTTGCTCCTCCCAAAAGACATTCCATCCCTCCCTGATTCAATGGATGTTTCCTATGCCTGGAACTCTCTCCTTCTTCATCTCTATTTCCTGTCTTCTCTTGCTTCCTCCAAATTGCAACTAAAATCCCTGGCTTCTCTTGCTTCCTTCAAACTGAAGCTAAAACCCCACCTTTTGTAAGTAATCTTCCTCAATCCTACTTAATGCTCCCCCAAGAGTAGTGCTTGATCACACCCTCCTTCCTTCCTTGTTGTTCAGAACTGTGAATGAACATGTATCTCACTGTACTACTTGTGATCATCTCAGTCTTTTAAAGTGGACTTTTGAGCAGTTATTTATTCCATTTTCATTTGTGTGCTTGATATGCTGCTAACCATGACAATTTGCTTTTCCAGCTGAATAGTCTTATTTCATTGTGTTAATTTCTACATTTATAATTTTAATATGGAAATCCAGTTTAAATTTCTATCCGGACACTAAACATAAATGGAGCACTTAGAAATTTCCTTTACTATACTTATAAATTCTAGACCATATATGTATTCCTTCTGTTGATTATCTCATATATATCACATATGTGTGTATGTATGTGTGTATATATATACATATACATGTATATGTATATATGTGTGTGTATATATTATGTACACACACACACACACACACACACACACATATATATATATATTGTTTGTAGGTAATTATTTACATGTTATCTCCCCCATTAGATTGTGAGCTCCTTGACAGCAGGAACTGTCTTTTGCCTTTCTTTGTACCCTTAGCATAGTGCCGGTATATATTATATGCTTACTAAATGTTTATTGACTATTGATTGTACAAGCTCCCAATATTTCTCTCTTCTGAGCCTGAGCAAATCTCTTAGGGTAGTTATAAGCTGTTATACTCAGTAACAGTTGTGCAGGTACCATTGAACAAATTCCAACTCCCCTACCTCCCCTTTGTTACAAATCACCTTCTAGTTTTGACAGGTGCCCATTTCCAGTTCTAGAACCATGGAAATCACCTTGCTATTGCTCCTAGATGGGGTATGTCAATCTATTGCCCTAAGGTCCCATTCACCATCCCTGAAGCTTTCAGAATCCAAAGAGTCTCTACCTGGTCACCATTCTGTATTGCCTCCTCCAATTAGAATGTAAACACTTCTTGGGCAGAGGCCACTTTTGCTATTTTTTTTTTACATCTGTATCTCAAACCCTGTACTACGCTTGTCACAAGGCACTTAACAGTTTTTTTAAATGAACATTTCCCTTCTTCCATATTCCATATTTCTTGTATTTTTAGCAATTTCCCAAAACATATCACTGATGATATTGCCTCTCAATTCTTTTCCAACTGCTAGACTAAATTAATATTTTACTTCCCATAAAATACAGAAGAAAAATCTCATTTTTCACAAATGTTTTTCAAATGATAGTGAAATTTATTTATATAATACAGAGAACTCTTTATTCACAGCTAATCAAAACAAAGGATTTTTTTTTGGTATCTTATTGCAAAACAAGTATATTGACCTTTCTTCTTGATATGGACTAAGCCAAAAGTATCATATTTGTCCATGGCAGCTGAAGTCTTTATCCATTCATATTTAGAAATATTTGAATCTTTTAAAGAAAGTGAAAATTGCTTCTATAATCTGGTAAAATTATTAATAAATCCTTTCTTCCATCTTTTTTCTTTTTGCTAAGCAGGTATTTTTAATTGGGAAATACATCAAAATACAATTTTATAAATTTATTTATTGCTCTAATTTTTTCATAAATGCAGCAAATTTATGGATAAAAGAACAAATCTAATGCTGCATTGATTTAGAAAATTAAGTTTTTCAAATATATTCACTAAATATGCATTTCAGAAGAAAGATTTTATTAAAAATATATATTGCTTCATCTTTATTATCACTAAGAAAAATAGCAATTTCTCCTAAACACCTTTCGAAGTATTTTAGCATGAGAAATTCCATAGGTTTCACAATAGCATAGAAGTAACCTGCACCCTGGACCTACATCCCCATAAATTTTACAAAGAGCATTCCTCTTTAATGAACTATGTGGTGTTTTAAAAAATAAAGTTGATTATTCTCCTCTAACAATTTGAAAAACTACATTTAGCTTCTCACTCATATTTCTTGTTCTAAGTAATTATTTAGTGAAGCACACAACATATTGTAACAACGCTTGTGCCAGCAGTGGCGTGAATACATGATGAAGTAATTGACACAAAAAGACAAAGACACAGGGCTAGGTGAGTCGTATAGTCAAGCTATAGACTGACTTTTATGGAGTAATTGTCAGTCTTTTATACAGGTCAATTGCTGAGTCATCCTGACATCAAAGAAGAGTACAATAAAGCATTGGTTAAGTTTTTTATCTCCTTGTTCCTGTGAGTGAGACACCATTTTTCCTCAAGGCTAACCAAATTGAAACATTTATGTTCTCTTGCATATAGATAACCAGACTGAAACATTTCTGTCATCTCCCATGTAGATAATCAGCTACAAAAGCCGGTTTTCTTTGCCACATCTTCTTATCCTGAAACTGGCCTCTGCCGTGCATAGACCCATTCTCAATTGACCTTGCCATGCAAAGATCGAAGAGACTGCTTCACAGAGGTCTAATGAGGCCTAAACAGTGACCAGGATATAGCTGGCTCTCCACAAATGCTGCTTGCTACTACTGTGGCTGTTTAAGACCAGCAACACTAGTACACAGGAAGGCTGCTAGCACAAGTTCTTTGATCTGCTTTTCTAAGGCAAGCAACTTTAAGGGGTTAACAATTTCACTTTAATCAAACACATATGTGTCATTCACTTAGTTCAGAGGAAAAGCCAGCACCCTGAACTTCACAGCAAATACAAACAGAAATTACAAACAGAGACAATATAAACAGAGCAAACACACACAGTTACCAACAGACAGGCCTCTAGCTATCTGACCAAAGAATTACATAGTTCCCAGAGAGAGAGGCACCAACATCTGGGCTTTCAAAGCTGGGGGGCACCAGCGGCTACCCAGAATCTCATCTGGTCAAATCATACTCTTCCAGAGAGTGAGATTCCCAAACAAAATGCTAACCTCTGAGTTTATATACCCTTCCAGGGTCAGAGGGCATCACGACCATGTGACTCAAACTTACGTAAACTAGGCTTTCTTGCTTTTTAAACAGGTCAAAGACTCTTGATTCAATGAAAGAAACAAAGGCCAGATTCATCAAAGGCACTCGATTACCTCAGTGCTCCAAAAAAGAAAACAGTAAAAAAAGTCCCACCATATTTACCAATACACATATATCAATTGCATGAGCCATCATATTTTAACTAGTAATTTGTAGAAATGTATTCAGTTCTAACATCAATTGAGCTCCATCCATTTTTACACAATTTTCATTCAAAAATTAATTTTATTGAAAATTTCTCTTGATGTAGCATCACCATCAATAGATTCTCAATGTAAGAAATTTTTCCTAATATAAACTTCCACATCATAGCATGCATATGTAATCAAATGAGCATCTGTAAGTCTGTTGCATCCACTTGCAATACAAAATAGAAGGTTTTACTTTTTCAGTTATTACAGAGTCCTCTGACATATGGTCAATTTTGATTATCGCTCTGTTATCTGCAAATGCAAACAGTAAAAGCTGCTTTACACATGACTCACCAAGCCTCCATTCAATTCTAGCAATAGGTACAGAGTATTAACTTTCTTCCGATCTGGTGAGGATGTTTAAGTGTGTCAATGTAACCTTACATTATGCAAGTAATCCTTCCAATGCCACAAACATGGTTTGTGGGAAAATGTTCTCTTGCTTATTACAAGCATCCAATTTCCTCTTCAAAGTCTATCCTGCCAACATGTTCAAAATACTTTTGTTTCATGCTGCATGCAGCTAAAGTAGTCATACACAGCAAATATAGTGCTATTTCCACTATTAATAATAGTACTTGTGAATCCTAATAATATAGTGTATCATGTTTACTGAATTTGGGTTTTTTGTGTTTCTGCCACTTAAATTCTTTTCTTTTGCTTGTACTAGTTCCAGGTGCTCAAAAAGACTTTCAGATCAGTTCCTCATTTTCAGAGATATTATTTCAATTTTTTTGTAAATTAGAAAATACATTCAATACAATTTTTATTTAATTGTCTAACCTTTCAAATGTTTATCCATAAATGCTCTTGAGTAATTGCAATTTATTAAAAGTTGCCCTTTCTTTAATTAACTTGCTATACCATACTTAACCAAAATACTTTTAACTTCCACAGACTTTTTTTTTAACTTAAATTTACATACTTCACTTTCATAAGCGCTCAAGGATACAATTAATCTATTATGAGACTAAACCAACTAATAGTGATGGTGGCCAATTCAAATATATATATACATACATTATATATATTATATATATACATATATATGTATATATATATATATATAGAGAGAGAGAGAGAGAGAGAGAGAGAGAGAGAGAGAGAGAGAAGGGAGGGGGGAGAGAGAGACCTTATTTGTGCATACTATATTTAGTAATCAAATAGTCGCTGTACTGCATTCACTGGCAGAATGAATTGGTTGTGTTGGTTCACTTTTGCTAAATTTTATTTGAACTTGGCTTTTGTTGAAAAAAAAAGATGCATTTATGTGGGAATTGTACTTAATATCTCATGTTCGTCCATTGCTTCTTCCTTCTCCTCTCTTCCCACCTTTCCCATCCCCTAGCTCCCAGGCACAGGGGTACACCAGGGTACACTTTCGCTTTGAAAAACATTGATGTAGAGTCAAGAACATTCAGGCAAACCTCAACTAGCACAGATTTTGCAGAGCAGATTTGGTTCTGAAACAGAATCATTGCTTTGAAAGCTCTAAACTATTCCCCTTTTGTAGGCTAATTGCTCACATAGGAATTTAAGGTTTCACTTTGCACCTCATAATGCCTTGAGGTAGGTAGTATAAATTTGATTATCCTCATTTTACAGATGAGGAACCCAGGCTTAGAGAAGTTAACAACTTGGTAACAGCCACACTGCTGGGAATATCAAACCTGGAACCTGATCTCTTGACTGTAGGTTCAGGAATCATTATGCTGTGCAGGTACAATTCTATGTTACAACTTTATTCCTTCAATATTTTATTGCAAATAATATATTCATCAAATGTCTGTTTTATTTACAAATGAATAAACTAATGGGAGGCTTCTGTGGTTGTTGTCCTTTGTTCTCAAAGAGGAGCAAAATGACATCACTATGTTGGGGTCTGACTCTGACTGATCAGAACATTATGAGCTTGGAAGGCTCTACTACAGGTTGGGGACAAATGGTCCCTATGAACATTTGGAGTGGAGATGTCTCTAAATTTGTGTACCTCTTATTTCCTTTGAGTTACTTCAATTCTGCGTTGCGCATAGAGCACAGGGTCTTCTTTGATAGGGGCATGCCATGCTGGACAGTCCTATGCCAATGTTTCCCATTTCTTACAACTGAATTCAAAATTCTTCTGACCTCCACGTGAGCAATTGCCTTGTATTCGTGGCGGAGGGAGAGGGGGGATAGGGGCTTCTATATAATTTCTGAAAAGGGTTGAATATAAATGGAACACTTTTCGGTTCCCATTATTTTCTACACGTATATACATACATATATGTCAAATATATGGAATGTATAACTATATATTTAGAATTTATATGCAATGATATACAATACAAACAATACATACAACATGTATATATACATGTACATGCATGTGTGTATATTGTTCATCTTTCGCTTTCAAAAAATACTACTGATATTACAACGTTAGGGTAAGGGCATAGTTTGTTCAGCTGTGGTTGATCAGTACAATTCAAGTTCCAAAGGCTTTGCTTACAGTGCCTTTTTTGATACTGGCACACTTTTACAGAGAACTTGCACAAGGCAAGTGCTCACAGGACCGGCAGAAGTGATACAAGGACACTCTCAAGGTCTCTCTGAAGAACTTTAGTATCAATTGCAAAATATGGGAGATGTTGGCACAAGACCACCCAGCATGTGTTTATGTACACACACACACACACACACAACCACTTTTAAAGCCAGAATTATAGTCCCCTCTTCTGGAAAACAATCTTATCTAAAATATTTGCTCTTGTCAGAAATTTGCAATTTTGACAACGAAACTGACTTTTTATTCCAAAATAATAGCTTTAGCTCCAAAAACTACTATAGGAAATTTCAGTGAAGCAATAATTTTTTTCACCTTTTCCTGAACCTGGAGGATGATATTGTTACTTGACTCTAACGGTTTTTCCCCTTTAATATAGCTTTACAAATAACATTTATTTTGTGCTATATACCTCCTGCAAAAGAGTAATTTCCTTTAGAGCTGTTATTTCTATTTATGTAGCATTACAGTTCTGTAGCATTCCATAAGCATCCAGTATTCAAAGACAAGATTGCTACCCTACAGAGTTCACAAGGCATGTTGGATGAAATGCACCCCACAGCCATTGTGTACCTTTAAGATCCATGATTCTAGAGAAATATTTTGACCAGTCTACAATTTCTGCTCCTCTGACAGGGACCAAAATACACTACGTTTCACCTTTTCAAAAATGCATACCTGACCCTGAATACATCATCCCCAAATGCCTCTACTAAAATTACAAATACTTCCATTGATGTTTCCCCTCTACTCCTCCACCCCTCCAGGGTTCTTAAATACTGGATGCTCCAATTTTCCAAAATCACTACAATGGATGGTCTTCAACCTTATTTATCTGATGCCCTCCCTATGGTATCAGTGGAAAATCCAAGTGCATCTTAACAATTATATACTTCCAACTTATCATTTATAGTTTAATTTTATAAGATTAACACTCTAAAATAACCCAAAATCTGACTCTTGCAAAAGATATGCTTATTTTATCAATTTCAATTTCTTATTCTCTATTAAGAAATGCAAAAATTACTTTTGTTTCCTTTGAAACTTTATTTGAAGGATACAATATCAGAATTTTTGGAAAATAATTGCAATCTTAATTTCAATACAACAAATACGAGCAAGCAGGAAGACATAAACCCTCCTCATTTGTTGCCTTATTTTTTCTTAAATGGCAACAGAAACCTCAGAAATAGCATTCAGTGAATCAACAAATATTTATCTAGACCCAACTTAAGTATTGTGCTAGGCATTGTCAAAAACATTGAAGTGTGAGATGTGGTCCCTGGAACTTGTCTAGTCGGGAAGACAAAGAGGAATGAATACACATACACAAATAATGACAATAAGTAAATGCCAAATTGTGACATAGACTCTAAGTGCTATACAAACTATATAGCAAAGTGAGTTCAGCGAGAACTAAGTAAGGGAAACCTTCATGAAGGCACCAGGACTTGGATCTGTACAATGAATGAAAAAGCATTTATTAAATGCTTACTATATGCAAAGCACTGTGCTAAATGCTAGTGAAACTAATTAAAAAAGCAAGACAATTCCTACTCTCAATAAGCTTACATTCTAATGGGGGAGATAACACAGTAGTTTCAACTCTAAGTCAAATGGAAAGGTCTCATAGTCCTTAGAGTATAGGCTCATTTCCACTTATAAAATTTATCAGTTTCTAATTTTATGATGCCAAAGATTGGTGGCAAAAATCTTCTTCATTATCTGTGGCTACAATGAACAGAAGCAGTTGCTGGACTGTGTCCCCTCTCCATTTGATTCTTTGGATGATGGCTGCAGGGGCTAGGCTTAAAGCAAGGAAGGAGGTGTAATATACCAGTTCCCAAGTCCCTTTTCTGCCCATTATTGGCAGTCGGTGATTGGGGTGGTGAAATATCTTCAAATGAGGATTGCTCCCTCAAAGATGGCTGTACATAACCAAGTCCAGAAGCAGGTGATCTGGAGAACACTACTTAGTATTCCCAAGGCTCTTGGGTTTAGGGTTCTGGGCTATATCCATCAGGACCTGAGGCAAAATGATGATGGCAATGGGAAAATGGAGGAAAGCGCAGCTATCAGAGGTATTTTGAAAGAAAAACGGACAGCATTTAGTGACACTCCCAAGTTTGTTCAACAGTGCAACAGTAGATTTTCCCCAATGGAGTGACAACTCCCTTTATTTAGGATGTTAGGCACCAATGAACACGACAAAGATACTATTCAGTTAGGGAAACATTTAGATTTGCCATTTTGACAAAGGAAGCAACTTTCTTTTGATGCTCTAAATAACAAAGACATTCAACATACCAGAACTTTCTTTCCAAAGGATGATACTTTTCAATTACCTTATAAATGCCACTGGAGAGCGTTCTTATTCAGCACTTATGTATTTTTGTATTATATGACAGTTATTAGTCTTATCCCTTCATAGACTTCACGTTCCATAAAGGAGAGGGACAACACTTGGACTCTCGTTCAGATGTGAGACACAATACTTTATACTCAGTAGTTGCCCAAAAAATCCTGATTAAATTGAAATGCACACTTAAGGTGGGACTAACATAATGAGTGAATGGGGGAGGGAGATAAAACATGGTTTTTCAAGAATTGTCATGAGTTTGACATTTAGAAGAATGCAATGAGTCTGAAAGGTCAAGAGTGGGAGAAAGCATATTCCAAGCAAGAGAATGCCCAGCTCTATAGATATTCTCAAGTTTCTCACCCCTACTTAACATTTAGCAAGAAACCATATTGTTTTTCCAAACCCACTTTGAATTGTTCAATAATTTATTCTACCGATATCTCTAGAGTATCATCATTAGGTGGCCAAATTTTCCTAAACTAAAAGGAAGGTACCTGATCTAAGAATTTCTTTTGCAAGGCTTCCTTAAATGAACATTTTTTTCTTGATGTTGAGACTATCCAAGCAAATATTAGAGACTCAGTTACGCAAGCCTAAAAGCTGTTCTACTGGTTTATAACCATCACTCTTCTCTACTGAACTTTCTCCCAAAGACTGACACCATCATCCCAGTCTGTTCCCCTATACTTTCCCCCAAAAGTCCCTCCCTAGAGACTTCTCTAGTCTATCAAGATACTATCTTCCCAAATCCCATTCTTTCTACTCACCATATTGGCACTTTGCTTTCTTCAGGCATCCATGTCAAGTATAAAAAAAAAAAAAGAATTTATTGGGCCCTTATAATGTGCCAAGCAGGGTTAGTAGAGATAGAAAGTAAAACAATGAAACAGTCTCTGCCCTCAGGGTGCTCACATTCTATTGGGGTAAGCAACAGGTACACATCTAAGTTTATATAAAAAATACAGTACAAGGTAATTTGGGGGCAAGGTAAAAAAGATAATGTTCATCTCTCCAAAAGATTTTGTTGAATATGAAATAATCACTTCATTACTGCCAAATGCAGCAGCATTCAGTTCCCTACATTTAAGCATTTACTAAGAGTCATCTTGATACTCCAGGCGAAGATTTGGTTGAAAATAATTTCTCCTATTTTTCCTTCAGTTGCTATTAATTACCTTTAACCTGGATAACCAATAGGAAGCAAAATGTTAAAAAAAAAAACCCACTTGTAAGCTAAAGAATCAAGTTAGGGAATCTGGATTTTTGTTTTTGTTTTCAGTTCCCTTTGTGTCATTCAACAAACATTTATTAGGTGCCTACTCTGTTCCATACTTTGTGTTAGGTGCTAGAGATACAAAGATAAAAATTGAGTCCACCGGGTCCTCAAGAAATTGGCATGGGGGTGGAGGATAACTGATGCACATGAGCCCGTGTCTATGCAGAAAATATTCATGATTAGGGGATTTTATATTCCATAACAGAATCGGAAAGACCACGAAGGCTTCAACTGATAGTCGTATTAATTCATGTCATTGCCCTTTATGTCTCCAAAGGTTAGAAGATGGATATTAGCAGCAGCAGCAGCAAATAAAAACAGGAAGCAGCAGCAGGTCTTGTATACCGAACCAGCCCCTGGGAGGTTTGGATTTAAGGCCATTAACCATTTCCGGAATGTCTGGTCAGAGGCCACTTCCCACTCACGGCCTCAAGAATACTCCTTTGGACTCCAAAACCCAGGTCAGTGGCCCAGCTGCCTGGGGAAAAATGAAACCCAAACCCAAAACAAACAAACCCCCAAAACAGTGGCTATGCATTTACAAAGCACTTTAAGGATGACAATGCGCTTTCCAAGTTTCCTCTGCAAGGGAGCCAAATAGGGGGCGGGGAGGGGGAGGTCACACCCAGGGTTGCAGATCCTCCTCGGACTTCGACACCAAAATCTGGCTCAAGCTGAGCTTCCCCCTCTCCCGAAGGAAGGAGACCAGGTGGTATCGTCTTCTCCAAGTAACCTTTAGCCCGTATTTCTCTTCTGGAGTGTCCACAACCAGCGGCGGCGGGCCGGGCGGTGGGGTCTGGGGCCGGTCTAGATGGAGGGGGCAGGGCCCCCTTCCTTGGTCCCCCGTATCGGCAGTTTCGCCCACGGCCGAGGGCAGGCCTGGAGTCTCCGGGTTAGGGGGGTGTGACCTCCGAGGGGCGCAGCTCTTGGGGCTGGGTGGCAGGATCGGCGGCCTTCGAGCCTCCTCGTGCTCCTCCAGGCCCGGGGCCTCGCGCTGAGTGGCGGCCGCCCGGAGGGAAAACTGGGCGCCCGGGCCCGTACCCGGCCCCGGCAAAAAGTTCTTGAAGGTCAGCGGTGGAAACCAGCACGTCCGCGCCCTTCGCAGCGAGCGCCGCCGCCAAGCAGGCCCACCAAGCTGGAAGGGCAGACGGCGACGCGGGGGCAGCAGCGGCCGCTTGCGGACCACAGGCAGCCAGCTGCCCAAGGGCTTCTTAAACTGGGGCGACACCCAGGCCGGACGCGTATTGCGGGCAGCCGGCCGCAGGGGCACTATCCTCGAAGGCGCGGGGCAGGGCCTCGGGGAGCCTCCGCCGTACTTGCGGCCCTCCAGCGGCCGCTCCAGGAACAACAGTTGGGCCTTGCGCGGCGGACCGTTGCTCTTCTTCCTGCGAGGCATTGACGAGAGAGGGAAGGGCAGTGGGCAGCTTCATGATGCCTGCCTGGGGGAGGCTGGGGAGCAGGAGTCGGGGCGGGCACTGGTCCTCACCTAAATCCCCTGACCGAATACAGGACCAACTTCCCCTCCAGCTCCGGCACAGGCCACCTCACAGTCAGGCCTGAAAAGCTGTGACGTGGTCCTGCCCCTATTGGTGGACACCCTCCTCACACGTGACTCGAAACGCTCCTCCCCTTAATCTATTTCCTGCCAGATATTCCTGGGGTGTTCTGTAAAGTGCTTGAGGGTTGTGTTTTGTCCCCAGGTTTCTTGGAATCCCAAGAGACAAGTGCACCGCAGCCTTGTGAAGTGGTGAGATTGCTGGGTTTGGTGTCAAGAAGATCTGGGTTCTAATTACATACTAGCTCGGTAACCTCTAAGAGCCTCAGCCAGCAGAATTGTAACAGTCAATTCATAAGCGTTTGTCACTTTGTGTCAGGGACTCAATATGCCAAGAGTTGGGGATACAAAGAACGTCAAAAATAATCCCTGCTCCGAAGTAGCCCGTAGTGTAATGATGAATTCCCGGGTATCTTAAATTTTAATAGCCAGTCAGTCAACAAGCATATATTAAATACCCCATGTGCTAAAATATTGACTTCTGAAGGTACAAGGAGCAGTTGGGAGGGGAAAGAAGAGTGCGGCACAAGTGCTCTCAAAAAATTTACAATCTAATTGAAAAGACGAATGGAGACGAATGGACGACCCGACCTTTTAGACTCCTGCCAGCCCTAAATTGATTGTTCTAGCTTAGCCATACTTGGAACATGCATGGAAATGGACCTTAAAGAACCAAGGAACAATGAACTCCTTTTTAGATGTCACTTCCAAGGTCCCTTTACCCCTAAATCTATTGTTCTGGCTTAGCTGATGTTGAGACTTTGATAGGAATTAGCCTATCCTGGACATCCCAGAAAGCATACAACCATTCTCAGGGATATTCCAACTCCTGTTGCTGTGATCTTATATGTGTGTTTTATAAGGGAAAATGAGATGGCCAGTCCCTTGTCCACTGAGACAAACTAATGCCTATGTTGGGTCCTCTAGTATAGGACTGACTCCAGATTGTGAATGGCCACTTTTAGAAAGATGAGTAGTTTTAATGAAGCTCTATTTCACACTACTAGCCACTGTCACATTTGCTTTGGATTCCCTTCAAACCTTTGCTGGCAGTTATGTCTTACTTCATGAAAACATTCAGTCAGAAACAATTAGTTAAACAAGGGCAAGCTGAAGTATTCGCTAATAAGAAAAGAGCAAGGCTAGTCAGAGAACTCCTATATGGTTCCTTGGCTCTACACTATCAGCCTTACAAGGACTCTCTTCAAACTTGATAACAGGCATTTATATTTACATGGAGCTTTTAAGTTTGTAAAGTATTTTACACTTTCTCCCTTGAGCTTCACAACTGTGAAGTAGATATCACATGCATAATCCCTATTTTACAGATCAGGAAACTGACACTCATGGAGGTTAAATGACTTGCCTATAGTTAGGAATGGAGTTCATTCATTCAATAAGTATCAAGTGCCTACTCACTGCCAGGCATTGTTAGGCACCAAGGATATTGGTGTTAATGTGATTAAAGATCTTCCAGGACCATTTAATAGGCCTCTAGTGGAGCTAGCTAAGGGAATCTTGACTAGAGGAAGCTTGTTTGTAGGCAGGCCCACACCCATTTGCTAAGTAAATGCTAAGCCCCAGGGCCCTTAACAAGGTATATATACCCTGTGGGTAGCCCTTAAGCTCAGACTAGAGAGCTGAGGAGAATGGAAATGAGAGAGCTTTGAGGAGGAGAAGAAGAAGAAGATGCAGAGTAGAGAGAGAGTTTCGAGAGATAGAGAATTGGAAGAGACTTCAGGAGGAGAGGATGAAGGCAAGCAGATAGGATTCATGAGTGAGTGTTTACAGGAAGGGCCTAGCAGAAGAGAAGGTTACAGGATGGCTCTTTCCTGTGATACTGTGTTTTAATCTCTTAGCTGTTACATTGAGGTGCACTTACTGGTTTTGGAATACAATTACTGCTATGTCGAATTGGGGTTATTGGCTTAGGGATTTGATCCTCTGGTGTCTGAATAAATGTTTTACTTCTTCTGCCCTCTATATAGAGAGTCTCTTATATTTTGCGATTCCAAACTATACAGACATATTCATGGTCACCATTGATATCATGAATCTTGCCTTACTGATACAGGATACCAAGAAAACAGCCTTAGACTGCAGAGATTTTGCAGTCTGTTGGGAAACAACACAGGATCAGAAAGGTGGATACAAACTAACTTAGAGGTAGGATGCTAGCCAGGGTGTGTGTGTGTGTGTGTGTGTGTGTGTGTGTGTGTGTGTGTTGAGGGGGAAGGATCTAGATAGGCTTTCTGTAGGAGTTTGCGCTTGGGCTAAATTCAAAGAACAAAGGGAGTCTAGGAAGTAGAGGTGCCAACAATGTGTATTCTAAGGCTGGAAAATTGATCTACAAAAGATAAACTATTGTTTAGGGGAACAGAAAGTTGGCCAATTTGGAATGTAAAGTGTATGAAGGAGAGTAATATGCTTTAAACCTAGAAAGGCAGGTTGGCACTAGACCAGGAAGGGTTTTAAAAGCCAAACAATGTCAGAAGCAGGATTTAAATCCAGATGTTTATGACCCCAAGTTCACTCTATCCACTTAGCAATGCTGATTCTCATAGGGGAAACTAACTGATTTAGTATTGGCCTCTAAGATATCAAGCAAGAAAAACATTTTCTTGTATTTTCCCTCCATACCTTTTCAACACATTTTTTTGCCGGCTCTAATGATCTTATGTAAAGCATTCAATACATCTGTGTATCCTTAGGCAAGCTACCTAACTTCCCTGGGCTTCAATTTTCTCATCTGTAAAATGAAAGGAGTTGTACTAGATGATCTCTGAGACTTCTTCCAGAACTAAATCTGTGATCCTGTAACCCAAATTAAATCCCATTGTAGTAGCAATTTAGATTTGAAGATCTTTCTCCTGCTTACATCACAGGAAGCCTAAGTTATGTGTGGTAGGAGGAGCTTCCTGACAGGAAAAGGAAGTTGTGTCACAGAAAATGCAGAGAGAGAGGGAGAGAGGGGGAGAAAGGGAGAGAGAGAGAGAGAGAGAGAGAGGGAGAGAGCGCACGAGAGCATGAGCGCAGTTATGACTGCTAATGGCTTGGTCGGGATACTTAAAATTAGCTGTACTGTGAGTTTGTTTTGCGGAAGACCTCAGCAGGGGGTCGGAGAAGTTTTGGGATGGTGAGGCTCCATGTTGTGGTATTACTGCTGTGATAGATTGGATAAATGGCTTGTGGGATATGGTTCTCTGGTGTCTGAATAAATGGTTTACTTCTTCTACCTTCTTTGAGGAGAGTCTCGTATCGTTTTTGATACAGAACTACATAGGCATTTTGACAATTATCATCTACATTGTTATTATTGCCTTACCGATACACCCATCCAAAGAGATAAATTAGTATTTTTTTTAAATCATGTAACATACACAAGTAAATGGAAATCTACTTGATGTTTAATTTCTTACAGGCAAGGGTAATATCATTTACATTTGTATTTCTCCTAGAACCTGCTCAATGTTTGTTTAATTAATGAATGAATGGATCATGCCAATAGAGCATCCTGCAGAACCCCCCGCCCCTCCCCCCCCACAGAGTAAAACCTCATTTCACAATAGTTATTATCTTTACTTTCTAGAGGCATTGTGGTATAGTGGAAAGAACATGCAGTCTGGAGTGAGAGGACCAGGACTTTGATGATTACTATGACCTTGGTCAAGTCCCTTAACCTCCTTGGGCTTCACATTCATCTGTAAAATGAAAGGCTTGGACTAGATGACTTCTGAGGTCTCTTCCAGCTCTACTATATGATCCTAAGTATGTCCTTGAAGTAGTAACATGGATTTTGATCTATAGGTAAAAGTTAGAGAAGCTCCTTCCTTTCACCCCTCCTACATCTGTCGTTTCAGATCTAAGCACATCCAGTATTTTAAAAGTAGGAAATTCTTGATGCAGCCTTAAATGAAAGAATATGAGTCAGAAAGCAGCTGGTAAACTAAAATCAAGTTGCAGGAAATAATGTAATAGTGCAGTGCTGGCAGGCTGGTCTTGTTAGAAAAAGATTGTTTGTACCCCAGCATAAAACTGCTTTCCTCTTCTGTGTGTTTTTAAAACTTAAAAAGCTTTTAGCTTTACAAACTTCCTACTGCTTCCAACCTGTTTCTCACTACTGGATAGAGAATAGGTGTTGATTTTTTCTTCCTGCAGATGGCCCCTTTTGATCCTAGTCAGAGAGCCCTGGAGTTAGTCATTCAAATAATATTAATTTTAAAAATCAAAGCACTACATACTGAAAGAAAAAGTAGAGAATGGTTACTTAAATGTTAGCAACTGAAGACCTAGAAAGGAGGAATACTGATGGAAGAGGCAGATGCTTGAATAATATCAAGATATAAATAAAATTGATCAAAACTGAGAGAGCAGGGAAGTCAGCCATATGACTAACTGCCAGATAACATTAGCTGAAAAAAGGCAGAGAACATAGAGCTTTGGATTACATTCAAGTTTTTAAAAATATAGGTCAGCAAAATAAAAAAACACACACAAGAGTAAATGATTAGCTGAATAACTGGACAGCTTACAATTTCTCTGGACCTCAGTTTCTACATCTGTAAAATTAAAATATTGGACCATATTTGTAGTTCTCAAACCAAACAATTTTGTGCAACTTGTGTGTGTTCGACGTAATGTGATAAAACTTGATTGTTAGCTATATTTTCCTTCTATGATAAATTCTGGATTATCAAAATATCTGTCATATATACAGCCAATTTATTATGAAAATTGGCTTCTTCTGCTTTGTTCTCAAATATCCCCAACTCCCATATCAATATATATCTTATATTCCCAACCCCACTCCAGATGAACATTTATAGATTCTATCAAAATAATTCCAGTCATAAGTATTTCATATCAAAACCAGTTTGGAAAATGTTGGACTCTGATTCTGTGATTTCAGAAGTATGAAATAAGAGAATTTCAGTGTTAAAAAGGATGTCAGTAATCATCTAGTTAAACCCATATTTAGAAGAGAATCTGTCTACAACATAGCCAACAAATAATCATTCAGCCTTGACCTACAATCTACAATAAAGGGTAAATCTACTACCTTTCAAAGACTTCAAGGTCTTTGTACTTTTGAAGAGATAGATTTGTTAAGAAAGCTTTTCCTTTCACCTTGCTAAAATCTGTATCTGAACTTACACCAATTTCTTCTACTTCTCCTTTCTGGGGCAAAATGGTAAAATGGTATTGGTGATGTCTTTTGACCTGCACATAAATTGGATTTAAGTAAAGCAGAGTTGCTGAGTCTTGGCCTCACTCTCTTTTCCAGAGCCACCACAGTCCAATGACAAAAGTAAAAAATCAAGACTACTTATGGTGACTCGAGATGCATTGAATGACCTTGGCATCTTTGATATTTAATCAAGCTCTATCAGAGGTGGGGAACTTGTGGCCTGGAGGCCACATATGGCCTTCTAGGTCCTTGGGTACACTTTTTGACTGAGTCCAAGTTTTACAGAACAAATCCTTTTATTAAGGCTGCAGATGTCCTACCCCTGCTATTTAAGTGCTCCATAAGTGCCTGCTTTCCACCACCTTCGTGGCTCATTGGAAGAAATTGTTCACATCCACCCATTTTCCTCTGGAGAAGTTTTCACATGCTTGGGGTAGATACCACCCCCATCCCAACTCACTGACAGGTTTGAGACCCATCAGTTACTCTCAACTTGGTTTAGCCAGATCACTGAAATGGTTTATGGGAGTGTGGCCACTGCGCATGCTAGAGCTTCTTGTAGCCACAGGTGAGAATTGGATGGCAGGTAGACAACAAAGGTGGAAAGCACCCTTGAAAAGGGCTCACAGACCTCACATCAGAGGTACTAGTCTTTTCTGAACACCTATATACCTCAAGCTGCACTGCCAAGCATTCAAACTCTACTGCAGAGAGTGTAACTCTGATGAGCTGGCCATGTTGTTCAAATGCCATATGTAAATTTGCCTAAAAGACTATTTTATGAAGAACTCACGCAAGGCAAGCATTCACACAGAAGTCAGAAGAAGTGCTACAAAGACACTCTCAAGGTCTTATGAAGAACATTGGAATTGAATGGGAGACACGGGACACACAGGAACAGGATGCCCAACACTCCCTACCCTCATCAAAGAAAATGCTGTGCTCTATGAGCAAAACAGAATTGAAGTAGCTCAAAGGAAACAGGAGATGTACAAATTTAGAGACGTCTCCACTCCAAATGTTCATAGGGACTTTATGACCGACCTGTGGCAGAGCCTTCTAAGCTCTTATTGGTCCGATCAGCCACAGTTGGACACTCTGTACCTTGACCCCCAACATAATGATGTCATTTTAGTCCTTTTTGAGCAAGAAGGACAACAACAAACTAACCTTTCTTGAGCAAAGGAGAACAAGTCCAATAACCCCTATATTTCCTCATTGCAATCAAATTCTTGAATATATATATCCTGCTTTCCTTGTCTCCCTCCCCTCCCAGGAAGTCTTTTCTTCTCTAAATCACTCCTCATGTAGCAGTTCTCTCCAGCTACCTCACCTCCTGTTCACTCTCCTCTGGACAAACTCCAACTTGTCAATGCCCAGATTCCTAAACTGTGACACTCAGAATGTATTAGCTTCAGCATTCTGTGGGTTGGTGCTTCTAAATTTATATAAAAACCACAGCTAAACAGCAAGGAATGCAACATTCAAAACTTTTGGAATTTAGGGAAAAATCTTTATTTATGAGCTTGCTCCTTGGGGACCTAGCACACTATGAAAATACTACTTAAGAAATATTTATAAAAGATGGTAGTCAAACTAAAATTGTGTTTGAATGTTGGATGTAGTAGTATATTGACAAATGGTTGTGAAAAGCTTTTCTCTATTCATTTTGATTCTTTTTATTTCAAATCTAATGCATTCTACTTACATCAAATTATATAAACTATGCAAATTAGATTCAATAAAATATTAAGATACTTAGTGATTACTAAATATAGCTCTGGTGTGGGCATTTTAATGGAACCATAACTACACATAAAATTCAAAATTTTCTCCAGCTTTAATAAAGAATCATATTTTTAAATGCATTACCCTCTTGTCTGTGTGTTTAATGGTTTCTTTGGGGGCTGAGCAAAATTTCACAAACACCAGAAAGGTATAAATTGAAGAAAATAAATTACTATAGGTTTTAAACTTTTAATGTCAACCACCATCATAAATAAGCAGTAAGGCACTGATTCTAGGCAATATGGATTCTCTTCTTTACAGATAATAGGTAGGTGACTTTTTGATATGCATTGTCTCGGAGCACAGTAATAGCATGATACTTTAGGAGTTTTTGTTCAAGCTAAACTTGGAGGGCAAATGATAATAATTCCCTCCTCCCAATACCTCTGATACATGAGGCATACATGCTAAAATCATACAAGATTCTATGTCAGTCCTCTGCTAAGTATCAATACCAAGTAAGGCAGAAAACATGGACCTACTGTATTTGTTCACCTGAAGTGTTTGTCTGTTTCATGGAGGGTGACAATCACAATGTTTGAAGAGAGAGATCTTTGGCAATCTAAGCTGACATCTTACTTAAGAAGCAACATGGTACAGTGCAAGGAGAGCTGGGCCTCTAAGGAAAGACCAGGGATTGAATTTAGATTTTTTGCTCTGTGATCATGGACTTCTTTATGCCTCAGTTTTTCTCATCTGTAAAACAGGCATAATATTTGTATATACCTACCTCATAGGGTTCTTATGAGGTGCAAATGAGGTAATGTCTATATAGCAGTGCCTTATAAACCTTAAAGAGCCATGTAAATATTATTATCAAGTCCAAGAATATTGCAAAACCTTCTTAATGAAACAATCATTTTTAAAAGTTCTATAACCTACATGGGAAAAGCCAAGTAGAAGAAAAACATACTCCCCAAATTATTGTAAGAGGTTGGACGGGCAGGGCATTGAGTTAAGCCATCATTTATATACCTTGGACAATCTCTGAGATGGAAATGAGTTGAACCTAGAGGTCAACAGGAGGAAGAGATCTGGATATCACCAATGATAAGCTTTCTGCAAGCTTATTTCCCCCTCAACTGCTTTTCACTGTTTTCTGAATAGTGTGAACAAAGACACTCATAATATTCCATTATATTCCACTATGATGTGTATAAATCAACTTTTGATCAAAACTGGTATTGCTTTTGGTTGCTTTGACTCTCTGATTAAAAAGGATATTGAGGCAAGGAGATGGAGTGTTCACCAGTTAAGGTGATTTCTGAAATCTTTTTTTTCTTTTCATTGTGATGACTATTAAACTTTTCTAAGAAGTGGTGATCATCAGAGTCAAGGTCTTTCATCTCATTCTTTTAAAAGTCAATAGCTAGTTTAAATGGGTCAGGTTGGAGATACTGTAATTGCAAGCTGTGTCTTCTCATCTTTTGCCTTTCTTTTAATTTAATATTGATTTTGACCTTTGCTCTGTCAGTAAGTGCAGATGCTGGAAGAGTTCATAACAAGGTGAAATTTACAGGAAAATGCAAATGAAGTAAATGCTGCTTTTCTATGGGAAAAAATGTAATACTCTCCCATATTTTTCTTTCCCTAGATAGTGGCTGTAGCTGGGATTGAAAATGCTCCTATGTCCCAGAAAAGTTATAAATACCAACTCTATATTGGCTAAACTTATCAGGAAATAGTAAAATATATGATATATATGTATATATATATATGTGTGTGTGTGTACATGCATATTTTAATATGTATATGTATGTATGTATGCATATACACATACATATATATTTGTATACATGCATTCACATGAGATAGATTTCTAAACAGAATAAGGTTTCAAATCTTAAGTCATTTACTACCTGTGTGGCTTTAAGCAAGCCATTTCCTCTCTGGGCCTCAGTTTCCTTAAAAGAAAATGAGAAAGTTGGAATAGATGCTCTCTAAGTTCCCTCCTTGCTCTAAATCTATGATCCTATGAAATAAAGACCTTCCCTAAAAAACAGCAATTAACCAATTAATACAGGGGGAAAAATTGATAGATATGCATGGGCAGGACCCATTAATGAAATTAGTAATCTGGCAGGGGTAGACAAAATGGTTGTTAACCAGACTGAACTGTTCTCTGTGAGTCTGTGTAGAAATCCTGAGGGAGACATGATTAAGTGTGTGTGATCAGCCAATTGATGATTAAAGACATGAATGGACAATAAGCCAAAAACAAAGAATAGAATAGTTGACTACTGGTCAAGCAAGGCAGACTTGCTCTCAAATATCCACTGTGAGAAAGCTGCGAATCTTAGAAGAAAATTGGTTTTCTTTTCTCTGAAAAGGCAGTGAATAAGGGCAACCTTAACAAAGCTATAAACAAATCAGAGAATTTCCTCTGCCCTCCTAATTATGAAGAGGAAATGGTCACACTTTCATGAAAGAATAATGAAATATTAGCTAGACCAATTTAAAGGCAAAAGACCTAAACCCAAACCTCAGAGTAAATTTTAAAAAAATCCTTCCATTTCTCCTTTCTACTCCTCTACTCTCCAGAGATTCAGAAAACATAAATTCAGCTTCTATTAGGACAGACTTAACCTGATATTTGAAAGTCCATTTAGATTAATGAGGGATCCATTTTTTTCTATATTGTTCCTAGCACATAGCAGATGCTTAATAAATGTCTGTAGAATTTAACTGAGTAGTGAATTGATGAATATATCTACCCAACTCAGAAATATGTTGGCTAATTCAAGATTAATGGGATTTTGTTGGTTGGTTGGTTGGTTGGTTGGTTGGTTGGTTGGTTGATGCTCCATTTACTCTCTCCAGTCATTGATACCAAACTGCCAATTGAATTAAAAATAAATAAGACAATATAAAAAACAATTTAGAAAGTTAAAGAAAAGACAAAACATTGATTTTTAAGAATAAAGGAATCTGTCTTATTCTGATTAAAATAGTATTGCTATGAGGAGAAGTACATTTTAATAGTTGTGACAAACCATACTCATTATACCTGATGCTGTTAGGGTAAAAAGGACTTTGAGGAATTCCAAAGAATGGGAAAGAGTCTGTTGTAAGAAGCTTCAGCTCATCTACTTTCATTTGCTACAGAGTTGCTGCTGATGGCAGCTGATCTACCATCTTGGGTACAGAATGATGGGAGTGATTTTCACTGCATTAAATTTTCAGCTCATGGCTCCTTCTCACATCATTAACCTAGAGCATGTTTAAGGGGGTGTTAAGTACATAACTTGCTCTTGGTGAACACATGCTGGCTCTTAGGAAACTAAGTAGTGATTCCTAAAAGTTCATAAAATCTCTCTTTAATATGTTCTATGTTCTAAATCTAGAAGCCCATGAACTTTTTTCTTCAAATATTTTCATACACTTGTATATATTTGTATTTTATATAAAATTATATATATACATATATGTGTATATATATATGTACATATATATATGCATATATATATAAATGATTTCAACAAAATGTATTTCCTTTGTAATCCAATGTATTTTACTTTGTGAATTAAAAAATATTGTTCCTGGAGTGTTCTCCTTCTCACCTCTAACCACTTGGAATCCATGATTTCCTTCAAGATTTAGTTCAAGCAACACCTTGTTCAGGAAGCCTTTCCTAGGCCCTCCAGCCTTCCCCTCTAAAGTTACATTGTATCTACTTCGCATGTTTCTTGAACATGCCAACATATGTACATTTTTGTCTCACCTTTCAGAATATAAATCCATTAGAGGCAGGAACTATTTCATGTTTCCTTATAACCCTAGTACTTGGCATAGTATCTAGCACGTAAGAAGGTACTTAAAAAGAACTTCATTGAAGGCCTCTAACCTCCCTTCACAGGCTTATTCACAGCCAGCCCCCACATGCTACTCCTAGAACTTTGCCTTTTTTTTCCTTCTGTTATGTCTGCGCAGGTTGTCCTCTACCTTCTCAAATCCATTTCATTCTCACATCTCCCTCTTAGAATCCCTGGTTTCCTTCACGTCTGACCTCAGCTCATGTACTAATTCCTATGGGAAAGCTCTCTTTAGTCTCCTAGCTTCAGTGCTCCTTAAAGTGGTTGGGAGGGAGTGTTAAGGAATAAGTATAAGAGGGACATGGCTTGATTGGAAAGGGAATATGATGAATCAATTGGAAGACAGGACGATAGGTCATATCCTCCTCTCCCTCACTGCTTATCCTGGGCTTGTGATCAAAACTACCATCTCTTCAACACGTCCCCAATTCTCTGCTTCCCACCATTAACCTTGCATATCTGCACTTGGCAGGGGCATTTCTGAGAAATCAAAAAGTAACCTGACCCAGACACCTGGAGCAGCTATACAGGCACTATTCCCTTTACCGCTCAGTATATCCATATCATTCAACTCTGCATCTCTGCCCCACCTCACCATGTCTTATTACCTTGTCACCTCTCCATGTCACTCATTACCTTGAAATGTCTACCACTCTGTGATAGAAGGGCAGTAAGTCCCCCTTATTTTCCCTCCCCCCACATACATACATACTTTTTTTTTCATTTTTTTTAGTGGGAAAGAATAGGTAGCCTAGGATGTGTAGGCATGGATGCTTTGTGATTGTATTATATTTTTCACCAAAACTTACTCTTCTTCCAATTTCCCTGATTTCACTAAAGCCACTGCCATCCATCCACTCTCCTGGGGTCTCGACTTGTTATCCCTGACTCTCCATTCACATTTCTCTCTTCAGAGTTAGCAATGATCTATTAATTGCCAAATCTGATTTATTTTTCTCAATCCTGATCCTTCTGGACCTGTCCATAGCATTTCACGTGATTAGCCACCCTTTCCTGCTGGAGAGGGTATCCTTTTTAATAACTTAAAGGTTTGCAAACTGTTTGTAAATATCATCACATTTTATCTTCAGAGCAACAGTCCAGGAAATAAGTTCTAATTTTACAGATCAGGTAGCTGAGTCTGAAGGAGGTTAAAGATTTGCCTAGGATTATGTAGCTAGTAAATATCTGAAGCTGAATTTGAACTCAGGTATTCCTGATTCCAAACCCAGTACTCTATCCACTAAAAGTGCCAGTTAGCTGCACTTCCCTTTTGGTTTTTCTCCTAATTGTCTGACTGCTCTTGCTTCACCTTTGCTGGTTCATTATTCATATCACACCTCCTAACTAAGCATACCACAAAGGCTTCTGTAAGCTTTCGCTTAGTGACTTCATCAGACCCCATAGGTTTAATGTCTGTGCAGATGACTCCCAAATCTATGTAGCCTACTCTAATTTCTCTCTTGAGCTTCAGTCTCACATCACTAACCGCTTATTGGACATTTGGAACTTAGTGTCCCATAGGGATTTTAATCTCATTCTGTACAAATCAGACCTCATTACTTTGCCCTCTTCTGAATTTCTTCTGTTTCCCCTTGAAAGCAGTACAGGATGTTCCTAAAGTATGGACACATAGCAAAAATGCATATTTTCAAGAAATGAAATGAATGAAAATTTCAACAACATTTTATTTAATTGGAATATTACCAAATAACATCTTCAATATGATTTCCATCATTTGTGATGCCAAGGTTGACGCACTTTGCAAGATTCACATGAACTCAATGCAATAACTCCACATTGCTATCAATTTTAGCACATTCACTCTTTATGTGTTCAATCAAGTGTGTTGCATCTGTGATTTTCATTGAGTACACCTTCTCCTTTAGAATACCCCAGAAATAGAAGTCAAGGGGCCTAAGGTGTGTTAATATATGCATTTTTCCTATGTGTCCAGACTTTAGGGACACCATGTATATTCCTTCTAGATTCTATCTGTGTTTGCAACCTTGGCATTATCCTTTACTCCTTACTTTCCTTCATCTTGCTTATCTAATCAGTTGCCAATTTTTAAAAAACAAATTTTATTTTGACTGTAAGAAATAAAACAGGCATTTCCATAACGTAGTAGGACAGAAAGGGGAAAAAAAGATGATTGCACATGAAACTGTTAATCTATTATTTACAACTTGCTATTCCTTTTAAATATATAATAAAGTTATAATGTAACTTTCTTTTCCCCCCTTTTTTCACCTTCCCTTTCCCTCTAGAGATGGCTACTATTAGACACAAATATGTGTGTATATGTGTGTGTGTGTGTGTGTGTGTGTGTGTGTGTATCATCCTTTACATACTTCTATTTATCATTTCTTTCTCTGGATGCAGATAGTATCTTCCTTCATAGGTCCTTTGTAGTTAATTTGGGTATTTATAATATTTAAAATGACTTTGCCTCTCAAAGTTGTTCGAATCTTATCAACTCAGTCTCCAAATCTTATCATTTATACCTCTACATCTCTCCCATCTGTTCTTTTCTCTTTCTTTAAGCAGCCGCCACCCTAATTCAAGTCCCCCTCACTTTTCTTATTATTGTGCAGCCTTTGCTTGTTCTTCCTGCTCCAAGTCTCTCTTCTTTCCCGTCTAGACTTGACACTGCTCCAAAGTGATTTTCGTAAAGTGCAGGTCTGACCATGTCATCTCCCAAACTAAATAAACTCCACTGGCTCTAGAATCAAATATTTCATTTTCATTTCATCCTTTCAAAACTACTATTTTTATGTATGTTTTATGATGTTCATAATTATTACTACAGTCGTACATGTATATGCTTTATAAATAAATACATATGTATGCATATATATCAAAGGTGTGTGCTATGTTTTTTTTAACTGAGATGTATGACCCTTGCTCTAATTGTCAGATAGCACTGTCCTTACTTTTCAGAAATTTAGGTATATATCTATCTGTTTACATGTTTGTAATATGTTTTGCATGTTTGTCCTCTCCCGGGTAGAATGTAAGCTCTTTGAGGGCAGGGGATACTTCTCTCTGTTGTTTTTTCATCCTCGGTGCCTAGCAGAGTTCCTACCACATAAACAGCACTTAAGTGATTGTTGATTTAGATTAGAAACTTACTAAAGAGTCATTCATATTCTCAGGTTGTGTCATTTTGACACCACCAGTCACTTTAATTTGACATTTTATTAGTGTATTATATAACTTTTTAAAGTATCAAGAAAAATAGTACAAAACTTAAATGCAAATGGTTCTGAAAAAGAAGGATGACTAATGTTCTTGCTGGACAGCAGCCAGACCTTAGATACCCAGACATGAAAGGATAAGCTCTTTGGATATGGTTAAAGAATGCTTAGTTCAAGGTTTCCACATACTATTATTTGCATAAAGCACTGATCACAACAGTGTCTTTTGGCACTTTACAATTCAAAAATCAGTTTCCATTCACCATTTGATTTATTACAACAGATGTTCTGATCAGCATTCCCAGGTCACTATGAATAGAGTACATGTTTATATAATTACAGGAGAAAAAAGGTGATAGCTTTGTGTCTTATCCAATACTGTCAGAATAAGCCAATACACACAGGGGAAAGGTTTTGTGTATAAACACATGTCCTATAAATATACATAAGCCACAACTTGAATTATCTTTCACAATATTCAAAAGTGGATTGTTCCCTACAAATATTTAAGAACAAACCTTATTTTTTTTCTGTTATGAGCTAGTTGAAATCAGCTCTGTATTTTTTTATGATACCATGAGAAATACATTTAGCTTTTGCTGGGGCACAGTAATTATCCCCATATGCCTCATTTAGGGTTAGATAGTGAGAAGTGCCATTTATCTTACTTTTCATATGCCTTGTTTATGTCACAGAACATCTGATATGAAGAATACCATTGAGAGAAGCTGAGATAAGGTTAGCTTTATAGATGGTTTTGTCAGATAAAGATACTGATGCTGAGCAACTAGTATATATGCAAAATGTCAGTATATAAACTATTATTTCCTAAAAAATAAAATGAAAGAAGAATTTTGTAGGGCTAACTACTATTTTGGTTGAATTTATTTTACTGTAATATTTTAATATCAGTTGCTTTAAGTAGACATGCACATGAATGGTAATGTTGATGTTTAAGCATAAAAATATTTTCAATAGGACTTTATTTGAAAAACAAGACAGTATAATGAAATAGAAAGAACACTGACTTAAGGTTCAGAACCTGGATTCTTCTCTTCATTCTACATATCACTTAACCTCTCTGGGACTCAATTTTCTCATTTGTAAATCGAAGCTGTTAGGCTACATGATTCCTGGGCTCACACCAGCCTGGAAACTCTATTATTTTATATAGTAAGTTTCCAATGTAAGCCCAAAATTGAAAATATAATCCAATTACTTGGGAAAAAGAATAGGAAAGGAATCTACTTTCTAGAAACAGGTTAAGTACTTAAGCTAATCCAATCATTATGCCTTCATCTAGGAAGGAAATCACAGAAATGAATTGCTTTTTTAACAATCAACCTACCTGGCTTGTATTCTACTGCTTTCTGATTCTGGTCCCAGAAAGGAGAGCTACATCACTACTTAAATCCCCTGTCACTTCATTCTGAATCATATAGTGGTCTTAAGGAAGCTGAGTTAATATAATGACTCAGTTGAGTCATCCAGAAAGGTCTCAATAATAAAGCAAAGTTGGAGACCTCATCCATGATCACATTAAGGCCAGTGGTGATTTAATTAACCATTGACCTTGCTCTGAAAAGTAAGAATCATAGCTTTACATCCTTGTGGGCCTCTTGACCACCCCTGCTAAGACTATACACATTATCTTTTCATTCTTAGGAAATCTGAGAAAATAAAATATGTTTCTCAAATTTACCTTTTAGTTTTATCCAGCCTATAAAAAAGTTCAGATAAAAATTATGCATATTGATATTTTCATATAAGAAGGCATGGTACAGTTGAAAATATATCAGGTTTCGAGGCAGAAAACTTGGGTTTATATCCTGGCTCTGCCGCTTATTTTTTGTGGGGTATCAGACAAGTTATTTAACCTTTATGGACCTCAGTTTCCCCAATTGTAAAATAGAGGGTTAGACCAGAGGATATTACAGGCCCTTTTAAGCTCTAGGTCTATACAATCCTTTGATATTATAAAAACTATAGAACATTCTCCCTCAGGTTGTATCTAAATACAATCTGACTGAGTGACTTTTTCATGCTTTATTCAGTTGTCTGTAATTATATGGACAGCAGGGGTGGGGGGGGGAGGGGGCGGGAATGCGGCTAAATTAAGCCATATCATAGGTGTTAAGTTATATATTTCAATGACTATAATTTTATTTGAATGCATACCTCCTCACCTGATGCAAATCACCAACACTGTAACTTTGTGGATAGCATTTAATAGGTGCTATTGCTAAAAATTTCATAGAAGTATAGGACTACAGAGTCTGAGATTTGGAAGAAACCTTATTTAGTCCAACCTATACATGAAAAGAAACCCTACTAACATTCCCAGGAAGTGGTCCTCCAGCCCCTGCTTGAAGATCTCAAAGATGAATGAAGCTACCACCTCTGGACAGCTCTAAATGTTAGTAAAAAAAATTTCTGACATCAAGCTTAAATTGACTTCTTTATACTTCATCCCTATTGTTCCAGACCCCTCTTTAAGGCCAAACAGAACAAATCCTAGACATGAGAGTCCTTCAAATATTTGGAGACATCCATCATATGCTCTCTTTTCCTCTCATCACCTCCCCCTTCTCTTTTCCAGGTTAAACAGGTCTATCCTTCCAATCACTCAGGTTCACAAACTCAGTGTTATCCTTCAAACTAATCCTCATAAAGCATTTCAACATCCTGTGGCCAACATGCTGATGAGGCTTTCTAAATTAGGTCTTCAACTGGCAAGCATACAAGTTTATCAGTAGGCCCATGCTTGAAGTCTTTCTGGCTTCGGAGGACTTTTCTAGGATATGAAGTGTGCTGGTGTAGTAGTATAGCAATAGAATAGGATTCCAGGGGAAGGTTGGACATCAAGTAATTTCATAACAACCAAACTGTTTGAAGATTTAGATTTGTTTAGGTGGTGTCTGTGATTCACCTGGACAGGAGGGGTAAGAATCAAAAAGAACTTTCAAGTATATGATTCTATAATGATAAAAAGCTTCCAAAGATTGTCTAATTTTTTCAAGGTTGTCCATTCTAGTAGTTTCTAATTGCCTGATATTTTTACTCCCTTTCCCATTTCTCTACCATTTCTAGGCTTCCACATAGAATCATGGCTCTGTTTGTTATTTAGTCATTTCAGTTGTGTCCAACTCTTCATGACCCCATCTGAGGTTTTCTTGGCAAAGATACTAGGGTGATTTGCCATTTTCTTCTCCAGCTCATTTTACAGATGAGGAAACTTAGGTAAAGAGGATTAAGCGACTTGCCTTGCCAAAGGGTTACGCAGTAAGTGTCTGAGGCTGGATTTGAACTTGGGAAGATGAGTCTTCCTGGCTCCAGGCCCAGTGCTCTATCTCCTGGGCCAACTATCATGTAGTTATAACAACCTTGAAGATCAATCCAATCAGCTGATTCTGGGGTTAAGTTCATTCAGCTCATCTGAGAAAGAGAACTATTTATTCGCCATCAAGTAATGTCCTTTTATAACCATGGTGCTTGATGTAGTCCAGCAAAAAGCAGGAATCAAATAAGACCTTACTATTTAAATATTGGCTTAAAATCAAATTGGCCATCCTATTCTGTCAAGGACCTTACCATCCGTCCAGTTACCAGCTTCAATGTTTTCCTAGACTACATACCTTTCCTCACCCCACATATCTCATTAGTCAACAAATCTTGCCATCTGTGTCTTTACATCTCTTATATCCTCTTCTCTTTGGTTATATAACTACCACCTTATTTAAGGCATCACAATTACCTCTTGCCTAGATTATTACAGGGCCTCCCTAATTGGTCTCTGTGCCCCAAATCTCACCCTACTCAAGTCTATTCTCCACGTCAGCTACTAAAGTGCAGCTTTGACGATATCATTCTCCTATTCAATAAACTCTGATGACTCCTTGGTGCCTTTAAGATAAAAATATAAGCAATTCTGGCTTTTAAGGTCCTTCACAACTTGACCCCAACCTACTTTTCCAATTTTGTTATGTTACATTCCTTCTTACTTTTTGTGGTATAGCCAGACTGGCCTTCTTGTTGATTCTCACATGACACTCCTCCCTCCTTTCCTTTGTACTGATTGTCCCGCATTCCTGGAATTCACTTTATCCTAACCTCTTCCTCATATAATCTCTTCTTGCCTTCAAAACATAGCTCAAATCCCACTATCTAGATGAACCCTTTCCTGGTCCTCTTGGTTCCTATATGCCTTTCACTACAAAATTACCTTGTATTTTGCATATGCTTATAGATATGCATGTAATTATCTCACCCCACCTTACCCCTTCTAGTATGTACTTAATTTCTCTCTTTGTATTCCCATCATTTAGCACAGGCATGGCAAATAATAGGTGCTTAAGAATCGCTTATTGATTGATTCATGGATTCTGTGACTTACAATCATACAACATCAAAAAAAGAATATTGGAGTTAAAAAGACATAGTATTGGACTCCCAGGACCAGTCTTAGGGATACTAATGCAGTTACTTTTCTGTCATATTGTAATTAGAATTTCACTTAAAAATATTTATGTTCCAATTCGATGCACTTGAAGATTCAAGTAGAGTTTCCACATGGCACCAATTAACCTAGTTGTAAGAAGAAGAGTATTCAATCTGCTTTTTAATTTTCTTAGGATAAGTCTTAGCTAACCCTTTCTATTTCTGGCAAAGATGAGTCTTTGAAAGAATTTAAATTTCTGCCATTTTAATTTCTTATTACTATACAAATCCTAAATTTTCAGAGTGTGTGCATGAATGTACACAATAAAAAGAACCTACGTATACATATGAAGTATAAATATATATTATAATATTATGACTTGTGACATCACTTGATAATTAAAAGTTCCTATGCAAGTAAAACCTGTATATTGTAAGACTCAAAAACATGCAATTTTTAGTTATTTATTTTTCCTGGTGATTATAAAGGCAATTACTAATTGATTGTATCTAATCAAATGTACAGTTTCTTTAGTTATTAAAGTTCTAGTTTATAGCCTCTGCTTCCATGAAATATGCCATATAATGCCTATAGTTTTCTAATAACATTTAACCTATAAATAATGCCTCTGACCTTTCATTATTCAAAAAACATCAAGAATAAAATTAATCATGAATTCATCTTGCTCCTAAATTATGCAAAAATGCTGGATATTATTAATTAATGAGATATTTTCTGTTTGTATTTAAAAAAAGGGTTACCAAGAGAAAGAGAAGTAAACTGAATAATGTGTCCACCATTTTTAGCATATTCTTAAGGCTCTCTAGCACTTGTTCTATGGTTCTATCCTGTCCCAATTCCACAACAATGCTCTACTACATTTTGCTACTCTCATTTTTCATTACTAATCATGTTAGCTCCCTGTCCTGTGAAATAATAGCTAAAACAGAACAATTAAAAAAATCCAATTTGCTGTGCTCCAAGTATGGCTTGAGTGATTCTGCTTTTATAACTTAAAAACAATCCTCTGTTACTCTAGAATATGCACCAAGTTAGATCCATCTCCTCCTCTGAAACCTGATTAAAATCTCACCTTTTCTTTGAATCTTAACCTCGCCTAATTTTGATCACTCCACTCACACTTATCTTCAGCATTTATGGACTTAGTTCTTTGCAGCTATATTGGCTTACTTTTGTTTTGTTCTTAGATTCTCAGCTCCTTGAGGGAAAATATTTCATTTTTACCCCTATCTCCTCAAGCACCAACCACAGTGCTAAAAAAAACAAACAAAAAACCAGAAAAAAAAACAAAAAATAAAACCTCTTTGATCTTCTATATAATTTGTTGGATTATAAACTATTGTAGGTTAAGGATATTTTGTATTTCATTTTGATCTCCTATAATGCTTCCACATGATAGGTGACCAATCTGTTTAATTTGAAAAGTCAATGTAGAGAGAAGATCAATTTGAGTCTAGCTGCAGAAAAGGAGGACAACAATCACCAGATCTAGCTGTTCCACTTCCTTCCAGTCTTGCTAAGTGATGCTCTAAGGTAATCTGTATGAATCTAAACTAGTTGCCAGGGGCATGATGGGAGTTGAAAGGAATTTACAAATCTGAACCCAAGTATCAGGCTGCTCTGAGGGAGTTGCCATTGGGAGGAAGCAAAAAGATGAAAAGGAAAGATTTGACTTGAGAAGCTTTCTTTGGCTCTCTTTTACTTATATCTATATTATCTATCCATTTATCTATATGACATTAGTTGTGGAGATGACTCACTAAAAGAAACACATAGACAGGAAAAGACCTAAAGCTCTGAGCTATCTTCCAAAGAAAATGCCCTATGATATCTGCAGTTCAGTAGAAAACTAGTTGATGACAATAGCCAGACAAAAGCAGAGAACATTCCTAGAACTAGAACTAGCAACTTCAGATAAATGTAAGCCAGACACTACTTATACATACACACATACATACACACATATGTATACATATATACACATGCATACATATGGTCACACTATTATTTTAACATAATCAATAAATACTTTCTTGACATTATTTTCCATTTTGAAATTGTTTATATGGAAGTAAATTGGGTTTTTTTCAGTTTTTTATTGAATTTTATTTTACTGGAACACAAATACAAAATAGAGAAAAGAAACAAAAACATATCATAAACTTAAATATTAAAACTTAAATATAAAGTAAAAAAGGGAAAAAGGCATATCATGTGCATAGCAGAACATAGAAGAGGATTCAAAATGTTTAACAATAAATTTTCATTTCAAAAAGGCCTTTATGATAAATAATACACCTTGTGTTGAGAATTGTCCATCTTTTCTTTTCTTCCTTGTGTTTTCTTTTGTTCTCTGCTGTGCACTTTTTAACTTTGTTCTTTTTTTTCCTCCCCACACCCCCCAGAAGGCTACAATATTATTTAGATATTTCTTGATATATAAATACACATACAGATATACATACACTTATACATATATACATGTGTATATAGACATATACTTTCCCAAACATAATCTACTGCTGATCTTTGTTTTTTATGTTTGTATATATCTTTTGTTTCCTATCCTTCCTGCCTCCTCTATTTTACTTCCACATTGCCTTCCTAGTACTTGCCTACCTCCCTCCTCCAGCAACCACTCTGCCCTCCTATGACTTGCCTTTCCCCCTCTAAGGATCCCTCCTCTATCCCCATTCCCATTAATCTAAAACTCCCTTTACCTATTCCCTCATTCTCCCCTCTAAAAATCTCTCCCTTGTCCTAATCCCTCCCTTGTCCTCTCCCCCCTCACAAAAACTCTACCATTCTATTTCTTCTAAATTTAGAAGACTTTTGTACTCTTCTAAATATATAAGTAATGTTCCCTCTTAAACCCATTCCTGATGAAAGTAGGTTACCAGAACTACTGGCCCTCCCACCATCTTAATCCTCTGTATCCTTTCTTCTTCTTGCACCTCTTTTGTATAAAATATTTACTCTTTTTAGCTGTTTCTAAATTGTTTTACTTTTTAAATTCATATCATAGTCAGTTTTGTCCCCCTCTTTCTTACAAGGTCAACAATTATTAATAAGAATGCTAGACATACATTTTACATTGTATGTTACATAAAAGGTAAGTGGTCTGTTCTTGTAAATCCCCTATAGTCAGTCTTTGGTATGTACCTTATGTGTCTCTTAGTTCTTGTATGTCATATCTTCTGTTGAGTTGAGGATTTTTTTAACAAAGTCTTGAAAGTCTGGGGTTTTGTCAAATGTCCATTTTTTTCATTCAAAATAATACTGAAATTTGAAGGGTATGATACTTTCAGTCAGAGCCCCAGGTCTTTTGCTCTTCAATAGATTGTTTTCCAAGACCTGTGATTCTTTAATGTCTCTGCTGCTAGGTCTTGTGTAATTCTAATTGTGGCACCATCATATATGAATTGTTTTAATCTTGATGCTTTTATTATTTTATCCTTGATCTGGGGATTTCAGAATTTGACTATGATATTCCTATGAGTTTTTCTCATAGGATCTCTTTTAGGTGGTGTTTGATGGATTTTTTTCTGTTTCTACTTCCCTGCCTTGTTCTAATGCTTCAGGACAATTTTCTTTAATTATTTCTTGTATTATTGTATCAAGATTCTTTTTTTGATCATGACTTTCAGTTACCTCAATTATTTTTATATTATCTCTGCTTGATCTATTCTCCAAATCTGTTGTTTTTCTTATGTTTCACTTTCTCTTCTATTTTTTCATTATTCATGTTTTGTTTAATCATTTCTTGATCTCATATAATTTCAGTGGCTTCACTTTGTCCAATTCTAATTTTCAAGGTGTCATTCTCCTCCTTGAGATTCTGGATCTCCTTTTCTAATTGGTTGATATTTCTTTTATAACCTTCTTGTTTTTCTTGGATTATTTTTATTATTTTTTTTTTTTTAGTTTTTCCTCCATCTCTGTCATTTGATTTTTAAAGTCTTTTTAAAGATCTTCTATAAATTCTTTTTGGGCAAGTGACCATTTAACATTACTCTTTGGGGATTTCTTTACTTCAATGTCCTCCTCTGAAGATGAATCCTGGTCATCTCTATTCCCATAATAGGTTTTAATGGTTGGATTCTTTCTCCTTTGCCTATGCATTTTTTTGTGGTAATAACTTGATTTTTTATAATCATCTCTAGCCCTGGGGTATGGAAATGGTGCCTCTTGCCCAAGATCTTCACTTCCCTCTAGCCTGGAACCAAAGCCAAACCTCCAACCTCCTGTAAGTGCCCACACCCAGGGGCCTTCTGCCCCACTGTTTATGCACTCATTGGGCATGTGTTGGTTCCTTCTCTCCCCCACTGCTCTTCAGTCACAGCTAGATCTGACATTTCTTGTCAGGAGAGGTTCCCGCAATCTTCCTGGGCTCAAAGGTATGACTCCCCTCATTATCCTGGGATAAAAAGTTCCAGTGGCTATGTCTGAGGCAGCCTCTCAAACCAACTAACCCCAGGGCTTGCCACTTGTTGTTGAAATGGAACCTAGCCTGGAGGTATTTACTCCTCTCTGGGACCAAACCCAGTCCTGGGGTTCTTCTTTAGATCTTCTCAGACTGTCCCTGGAAGATCCTGGTTGTGCCACTATTCTTCTTTTTCTCTACCCCACTTTGTTTGCCCTAAGGTGCTATTTTAACTCTTTTGTGGGGGAAAACTTGAGAGCTTGGAATTTTACTCTGCCATCTTCCCAGAATCCTCTCCAGTAAATTGTTTTTAATGTGGTATGAAACCAAATAAACATTAAAAAAAAGAAAAATACTTGCACCCACAATACCATGGTACAGTAGAAAAAAAACAAAACCTAACCACTGGCTTTGGAGTCTGAAGACCTGGGTTCAAACCCCAATCATGAATCTTACATTCTTTGTCATATTGGGCAAGTTACTTCCTTGGCCTCATTTTCCTCATCTGTATATATATGAAATCAAAGTTACAGCTTTGATTTCTTCTTCCAAAAACTATTTGTTCATATCCTTTGAAATTTATCAATTGAACAATGACTAATATTCTTATAAATTTGACTCAGTTCTCTATAAATTTGAGATATGAGGCCTTTATCCAAGAAACTGGCTATGAAAAATTTTCCTAATTTTATACTTTCTTTCTAATCTTGGGTATATTTGTTGTATTTGTATAAAACCTTTTTAATTTGATGTAATCAAAGTTATTCATTTTATATCCCACAATGTTTATCCATAAATTCTTTTACTCATAAATCTGATAGGTAACATGTTCTGTGCTCTTCTGATTTACTTATGATATCTCCCTTTATGTCTCGGTCATATATCCATTTTGACCATATCTTGGTAAGGTATAAGAAATTGATCTGTACCTAGTTTCTGTTGGACTGCTTTCCAGTTTCCCAGCAATTTTTACCAAATAGTTCTTATACCAAAAGTTTAGATTTTTGTGTTTATCAAACATGAGGTTACTCTATTAATTTACTACTGTGAATTGTATACCTACTCTATTCCACTGATCTACCATTCTATTTCTTAACTAGTATCCAATGAGTCTGATAATTGCCACCTTATAATACAGTTTAAGATCAGGTACTGCTAGACCTTCTTCCTTTACATTTTTCATGAATTCCTTTGATATCATTGACTTTTGTTTTTCTAAACGAATTTCTTCATTATTTTTTCTAGCTCAATAAAATAAATTTTTTGATAGTTTAATTGCAGTGCCATTGAATAAATAGATTAGTGTAAGTAGAATTATCATTTTTATTACATTGGCTCAGCCTACCCATGAACAATTAGTATTTCGCCCACTATTTGAATCTGACTTTATTTGTATAAAAATGTTTTATAATTATGCTCATGTAGTTGCTGGGTTGATCTTGGCAAATATATTCCCAGGTATTTTATATTGCCTACACTTATTTTAAATGAAATATCTCTCACTATCTCCTCTTGCAAAGCTTTGTTGGTGATATAGAGAAATGTGAACGATTTATGCAAGTTTATTTTATATTTATATTTTATATCCTGCTACTTTGCTAAAATTATTGTTTCAACTAATTTTTTAGTTGAATCTCTAGGATTTTCCAAGTATCTAATCATATCATCAGCAAAAAGAGAGTTTTATTACCTCATTGCCCATCTGATTTGTTCAATTTAGTTTTCTTCTATTATTGCTATTGCTAGCATTTCTAGTACAATAATGAATAATATTGGTGATAATGGGCATCCTTGTTTCACTCCTGATCTAGAGTTTATCCCAGTTATAGATAATGCTTATTTTTTCCCATAATCAATTATATACACAGTACAGTCTTTTATTTTCCATATTTTTCATTGATTGTATTTAGATATGGTCTACTAAAAAAATTGTCCATTCCCTTCTCATGTTTTCATCAAAATCACCCTTGATATTCATATAGATCATCTTCATAGAGAACATGAGAATACAGGCATATTGATCAGTAATTGCTGATGTCCCTTCAATTGCCTTTCTTTTAAATAAAAGTATCTTTCATTTTTTCTAATTGTTTGGTACCTAATCATCTTTTCAGACATCTCAAGGAGCAGTCCTTCAAAACCATCAAAATTGTGTCACCCTCCAGCATGAATTTCATGTGTATGTGTGTGTGTTTGTGTGTATGTGTGTGTTGTCTGATACAATAGCATTTCTGATTTTTATCTACTGCAGATCAAAAATCAGGACTTTACAATCCAGATGTGCTAGTTTCACTGTCATCAATCATAAAAATAAATCATTATAGAACTGCTGGCAAAGCTGTTCCATTTTGTGTCTGTTTGTTTTCCTCCTACCAGTTTCATCTGTAAATACTCTTGGAATGATTGGGCTTAATTGGATCTCACACTAAATTTTCTGCATTTTCATTCTACTTTGTTGTTTTGTGAAGCAATGCTGTTCATAATTTTCTCTCATACTTGTCATGACATTATATAGACAGAGGAGATTGTATTCTAAATCATTGTTGCCCTTGACTGCTGTATCTCCTTGAAAGGCAAAGAAATCAAATGTTTTCTGGCTCAGGTGGTTTGTGGGCTCCCTTTGGCCTTCTTGTTATTGTGATTGCTTTATTTCAGTTAAATTTCTTATGAAATGATTTTTCCCTTTATCGATTTCTTCTTTTTTTGTGCATCGACATTTTGTTTGAATGGGTTAACACTGTAGCTGCTGTAATTACTTGAAATGTATTCTCATCTTTTTCCTTCTAATTTATTTTTGAATTATTTGTTCCTAGTGTAGTACATTGTACATAAAAAGTACTTCACAGATGTTTTTTAGATTAAATTGGACCAAACTGAACAGAACTGAACTGAATTTTGGCATAGAGATTATTGAAATAAGATTCATCTGAATATCAGAAAAGGCCCTAACCTTAGTGATCTTCTTGGCTATTTCCTTACAGAAAGTGGGGTTAAGGATCTGAGATGAGTAGCCAGATGAACCTGAGGAATATAGATAGATAGCATGTGGAGTATGGGCTAGGCCTGCTGACTGAGATATTGCCTATGAAATCAGCTCTGGTACTCAGGGAGTTATAGTGATCATGAGGTAAGAAATGACCCTTGTAATTTGTCTTCTCTTTTTCTTTTTTCCCCTTGCCCAGTATTCTTCTTGTCATAATGCTAGTTATGCTGAAATGGCACTATGGGAGTATGAAAAGTGGGTTCAGATTTCACAGATAGGTGGTCTCTTGTGATTAAGGAAAGAGAATGGAGAGCAGGAAAGTCCTGAGAGGCAGTCAAGAAAGAATTCCCAAAATTAACCAATGAGGTATCATTCCTAGATGGCTATTGAAATTTAAGCAACTTTGGGTAAATGCATTCATCTGTCTATTTAATATTATATTGTATACCTTCATCATAGAAAGACAGTCACCACACACTGAAAAATTCTCTCTCAATATCCTGTAAATTTTCACCCAATATGAAAATTTACAAATAGTAACTATTTAATTCTCCAAAATTATAAAATCATTACAAAATACTCAAATATTGAGTCTTCATTAATCAACAAGTGCTCATTAAACACTTTATGTGTCTCATTTTACTGAAATGGAAATGGAAAACTTAATATTGCATTTGGGTTGATGTCAATGGGTATTATGAGCCTTTTGGTTGGTCCGCTGCATCAATTCTCTCCCCACCCTACTCTATTTTCCACCAAGCAGTGAAAGTGATATTCCTGAAACACGGGTCTCACCATGTCATTCCTTCTATTCAATGAACTCCAATGGCTCTCTATTACCTCCAAGATCAAACATAAAATGCTCTATTTGACTTTCAAAGCTGTTCACAACTATACCACCTTTCCCTTCCAGGCACTAAATGATCCATGGACAGATCTACCTCTGTTCCTTTTCATCAGCTGTTGTGGGTAGCTGAGAAAACTAAAGCAACCTCATTTTGCCTGTAGTTCTCCAATCTTGTCTCTGACTCTGTATTGCAACTCCCACCCTGTATTGGAACTTTCTGTTGAAACAGCAAAGGTAGTCCTGTCTATTAGGGTGGGGTTACAAAAGATAGCTGACCTGAAGAGTCTTTCCTGTTACTAGAACCAGCAACAGGGCCTGTTCAATCTAAGTGTAACCCATACCCAATTCACCTCTTGCATAAATTGAAACCTATATAAGCTTTGTCCTTTTGTTCCTTCTGGAAGTTTCTGCCTCTATGAGTGGGGTTCCCTTGTGGTCAGACTCAATAAATCTCAACAATTATAGGTAGCAATGTAACCAAAGTGACTCTATTTTGTAAAGGTCTTCCATCTTGTCCCTGGTACACTAGCATGCCATTCCCATACCTGGAATGCTCTCCCTACTCACCTCTTGGCTTCCCTCACTTCCTTCAAGACAGTTAAAATCCTTCTATCCACAGGCTTTTTACAGGGCTCCCTACCCCATCTCCCTTCCCCCAAAGACATTCCTCTAGCACTACCTCCCTTTTACACTGTATATATCTTGTACATAGCATTGATGAGGAATGCATGATCCTGGCCCTTTTTCTCAAATGAATTTGGGTGCCTAATTCTTGAGAGGGGAGATGAAGAGATTCAAATAGATGGGTCAATGAGAGCCCATTACCTCAAGCACCACTTAAAGTCACTTTAGGAGAAAATGAGGTTTGAGGAGGCTGGTCTATGAAATACCAAAACTTAACAGGAGCCCTTTTGCCCCTCCACCCTGGGCTGAACAAAGGAAAAATGATGTGCCTAGATATGCTTGAAACTCTGAGCTATCCCTGCCCCCTTGCCTATGTGTCCCTGGTTACCTCATCTTCCTGCCTACAACAGGTTTTCCTCTATAAGAATCCCTAGTATCTCCTGGCTAGTGGGCATCTCCCTGAAGCAGCTGTCTCCCTTGGTGGAAGGGGCTCTCCCATGGCGAGGCTGCCTCCTCAAGGAGGGCTGTTTCCCTTAGGAGGCTATCTGCCTTAAAGAGCTGCCCCCCTCCTCCACTTAAGCTGGTGTCTTCCTTAAGTGGTTGTCCCTTTTCCATATAAGCTTTAGCATCACTGCTATTAAATTGCAAATTCCCTAAGGAACTTTGGCCATCTTACTGGCATCACAATGACCTTTGCCACTTCACTGAGGATGGTTTGAGTGGGTGAATTCATTCCAGGCAATGCCACCCTGCACCATGACATTTTGGAGTTCTCAGCACCCCTAAACAGCATCAGCATAGTTGCTTGGATATTATCTTTCCCATTAGAATGTAAGCTCCTTCAGGACAGGAACTGTTTATGCCTTACTTTGTATCTTTACCACTTAGCACCATGCCTGGCATGTATAGTAATCACCTGATAAATTCTTGCTTGCTTCCTTGCTTGATTAAAATTATGACAATTGTGTATTGCTCTAAGACTGAAATCCAAGCCTAATCTGCTAATGCCTAATGATAAATCTTCTTCCCCCAAAACACAGAAGCATTCAAACAGATTAACACATGGTGAAAAAACACTTTGCTTTTTTGCCTTACCACAAATCATAGCAAGAAAACAGAAAATTCCTTTAACATCCTATTTATATTTATGCGAATAGACTTCTTGATAAAATGTTGGTGGAAACATCACATTAGTGTGCTAATAGTTGTTAAAAGGTAGCATTTTTGCTTGTCAAATCCCTGAGAATCAAAAATCTTATTTGCTAACATCTTGTCTTTGAAAGATTTTAAACCTCTAGATTAGTAAATATTGTCAGAACCGGTATTTACAAGTGTCTTAATTCTTTCTGCAAAGTCAATTCTACAAAGTGAATAGTGTCTTTTTGCCAGAGCCCTTTTTAAATTTTCATACCCTGTCCTTGCTAGAACTTTAGGATACTATCTCTAAAGATCATTGAAGTCAGGAGAAAAGCATTAATTTTTTGCAACTACCTATGTAATTATGTCAAAATGCCAAGCTGGACAAATCAAAAGCTGGAATTAAGGTTGCTGGGAGAAATATCAACAATCTCAGCTATGCAAATGATACCACTCAGATGACATAAAGTGAAGAAGAATTAAGAAGCCTCTTGATGAGGGTGAAAGAGGAGAGTGTAAAAGCTGGCTTGTATTTTAACATAAAAAAACAAACAAATAAACAGCTAAGATTATGGCAATTGGTTCCATCACTTCCTTGCAAATAGAGGGAGACAAAATGAAAGCAGTGTCAGATTTTTTATTCTTGGGCTCAAAGTTCACTGCAGATGACAACTGCAGTCATGAAATTAAAAGATGCTTGCTCCCTGGAAGGAAAACTATGGCAAATCAGGACAGCATGCTAAAAATCAAAAACATTGCCTTGCCGACAAAGGTCTATACAGTCAAAACTATGGTTTTTTTTTTCCAGTAGCAATGTGTGACTGTAAGAATTGAATTGTAAGTAAAGTTGAGTGCCACAGAATTAACACTTTTGCATTGTGCTGGAAAAGAGATTTAAGAGTCCCTTGGATAGCAAGGAGATCAAATCAGTCAATACTTAAAGAAATTAATTTTAGCTATTCAGTGGAAGGTCAAATACTGAAGTTGAAGCTTACTGAGAAGACAGGACTCATTGGAAAAGACTCTGATGTTGGGAAAGATTTAAGACAAAAGGAGAAGGGTACAGCAGAAGATGAGAGATATAGTGCCATGGAAACAATGAACATCAGTTTGGACAGACTTCCACAGATAGTGAAGGATAGATGTGCTTGCCATGCTATGGTCCATGGGGTAATGGCTAAATGACCAAGCAACAACAAAATGTAATTATGTTAGATAAAAATTTCTGTCTTTTTTTATTTTTTGTGTTATGGGGAAAGATCACTGAACTTGTAGTCATAGGACCTGAATTTGAATTCTTGATCTGCTAATCGACATCTGTGTTACCTAGGGCAAATCTTGAGCCTCTATTTCTTTATCTCTAAAGTGAGAGGATTGCATGAGATGACTCCTAAGATGCATTCTAGCTCTATACCTATGATCCCATTACCTGTGATGTCATTGGCCTAAGGGATTCCCAGTGAGCAAGCTCCATCTACAAGTGTTGTTGTTATTCAGTCCTTTCAATCAAGCCTGACTCTCTGTGACCACATTTGGGGTTTTCTTGGCAAAGATGCTAGAGTGGTTTGTCAACTCTTCCTGACTCCAGAACACAAGCTTTATCCACTGTGCCACCTAGCTGGTCCAATCTACCTGTACCCAAGGGTAACTAATATACAACTTAGAGTCTCAGTTGCCTGGGCCATTGAAAGGTTAAATGGCCTGACTGGAGCAATACAGAAAGTATATGTCAGAGGTGGGTCAGTCAGTCAATAAACATTTATTAAACCTGTGTACTAGGCACTGAGCTAAGTGCTGGGGATACAAAGAAAGATAAAAAAAAGACAGTGCCTGCTCTCAACAAGCTAATGGTTTAATGGTCTTGAACTAGGTCTTCCTCATTCTGAGACCAGCTCTTATCATAATGCATATGTTTATATTTTCCTTTACCTCAAAGAAGCAGTGGGGCTATTAGCTTATATCAGAAACACCTGCTATCAAGTCTTCTCTCTGACTCTTGGCCTAGCAAAAGCCACTTGACTTACCTGTGCCTCTGGCAATTCCCCATAGCAGACAGGTGGTGATTTTGAGTAGATGCATTCTCATACAGAGAGCCCTTTCCCCTTTCTCTTACCATCTTCTCCATCCTTCAAATATTTACCTTGAATCATTGTGTTTTGTTGCTGTTGCTTGGAGTCATTATTTCTATTTCATTTATGTTCTCTTTATGTTTTGCAGATTAGATTCCAATATTCTTGTCTTGTTCTGCCTTTGTGTCTTTTTGTTTTCCTGCCCCATTTACTATAGCTTCACTATAACAGGGACTAGAACAAAGTTGGCAGAGGAGTCACTTAAAGGGCCTGGACTCACTCTTTTTCCCCCCTAGGCTTTGTTCTGCAAAAGGATAGGTACAATAGTCTTATGAAAACTCATTCAGAAAACCCATTCCCTCGGTCAGTTAACTTCTATTGAAATTTCCAGTGAGTTGTAAAAGCCTTGGCTTTGCCATTGTTTCTTTTGCCAGGAAAAGCTTTGAGAGTGGGGGCTATAGGTCTGGGAGTAGAGACTTCTCCAACCCCCTGCTAAGCAATTTTCTGAGAAAACTAATTCTCTAAGAAACCTCACTTCCCTGGGGTGCATTTATTTGCAAACTTGCTAACAACTATTTGGTTTGCTGGCTGATCCCCCTCTAGAGAAAAAGGATATATTCCATTCGTAAAGCAACAATTTTTCAAGTGTTTTTGAGTAGGAAAGAGAGGAGCAAGGAAGATGCTTTTACTTTTGTCCCAGGGTTACTTACAAGTAATCAGCTTTGTGCCATTGTGACTCCCTTTATCAAAAATAAATAGTTAAGATGAAATGGAATTGAAATTTAATTTTTGTTTTTATTCTCAAAGGGAAGATGATGTAGCAACATATCATGGTACAGTTTTAAAACAGAAATCATTCCCAAGGGGGAAAATGAGTTCAGAAATTATGCAGTAGAAAGGACACTACATTTGGAGCCAGGCGACCTGGGTTCAACTCAAATCTTTGTCACTTATTTCCTCTATGATCTTATGGAAGTCAGTCAAGCATTTATTAAGCTCTTATTATGTTTGATGCACTGTGCTGAGTCAGGGACACCAAGAAAGGCAAATCAAACAGTTCCTGAACTGGAAGAGCTCACATTTTAATGGAGAGATAACATTGAAATAATTATGCACATACAAGATAAACACAGATTAGATGAAAGACTAGTGGCTGGGGGACCAAAGAGAGCTTCTTTCAGAAGGTGGATGGGAAAGTCAGGGAAGCCAGGAGGCAGAGGTGAGGGACTGTGAGGAGTATGGGAGATAGCTGGTAAGGAGATGGGACATGGAGAGTCCTGTGTGAGGAATTGCAAGTAGGCCTGTAAATGGATCATAGATTGTATGGAGGAGAGAAAGGCATAAGAAGCCTGGGAAGATAGGAAGAGGCCAGGTTATGAAGAGCTTTAAACATCAAAGGGAGATCATATCTTTGTCCTGGAGGTAATAGGGAGCCACTGAAGCTCATTAAGAAGGTAAGGGGTGCCAGTGGGGCAGGGTTGGTGGTAGTGGTGATGGTGATATGGTCAGACCTGCTCTTTAGAAAAATAACCTTGGAAGCTGAGTGAGAGATAGATTGGAGTGGGTAGACATTTGAGGTAGGGAGACTGATGGGGTTTAGAATTTAGGAGCCCCCTTAAATCTTTCCACTTGATCTGGCCTTCGCCTGAGGCCATAAGCCTTCCACTATTACTAGGCCCAAATCTTGGTTACTCTTAAACTAGCCTAGCACTCTGGATTGCCTCTGGCTCCTTCCCACCCTTGATCCCATTAAAATCTCATTCTCTTGGTTTCTGGAGTCTGACCTCTAGTCACCCCAGTCCCATCAAGATCCTCCTTAGACTCCTCAAGATCCTCCTTAAACCCCTCCTCTAGTCACCTTAGACTACTTGACCACCCCTCGATCCCTCCCACAATCTTTCTGTATATAAATCTCATCTTGCCTCCATGAAGGCGTTTACATTCAACCTAACTCAGTTTAGATTCAATCTGGCTCCCCTGGCATTAGCATCACAAATGCTCAGGCTCCCTAAGAGTCTGGCCATTATGGTGATTCTCTAATAAACTTTGTTTTTCTTTGGTTGAGAAGACTTGAGTCAAATTCATGTGGCAGGACTAGGTGTGCCAGCATTTTGGGATCCGCTAAACCCTCAGCCTCAACATATGATTCCCTAACCTCGTCAAGACCAGTTACAAGGCCACCTATTAGTAGACTATTTGGATAGCCGAAACTATGGTTTTCGCTCTGTAAATGGAGAAAAGGCATATATTGTAAAGGTGGAAACTATAATATTTGGCACCAAATTGGATAACTAGGGTGAGCAAGAATGAGTAGTTGATGCTGACTCAGAGATTGCAAGACTGGTGATGAGATGGATAGTGCTGCCCTCAAGAAGAATGCCTTGAGGGTTTGTGGGGAAAGATAAAGAGTTTCCTTTGGAATTGTTGAGTTTGAGATGTGAAAGTTGTAGTAGATCAAAAGCGAGCTATACATGTAAATCTGGGAATCATATGCAGAGAGATTATAATTGAACCCATAGGAGCTGGTGAGATATATGTATATGCACTTACCCTTACATATGTCTATATACACACATATGTGTATATGTACATGTATCTCTCTGTGTGTATATATATATATATATATATATACATATATTTTTATATCAAGTGAGATAGTATAGTACAGGCATTTTTAATGCTTTTCATGTGTAACAGACCCCTATGGCAGTCTGATAAAGGCTTAAAGACACCTAAATAAATGCATAAAATGAAACACACATGATTCTAAAGGAAACCAATTATATTGAAATACAGTTATCAATATAGGATAGATATACATACATATGTGTGTATATCTATATCTATATCTCTATATATAAAAGCTCATAGGCTCTAGGTTAAAAATTCTTGATATGGAGTGAGAAAAAAAGGGCCCAAGACAGAGCCTTGGAAGACCCAGTGATTAGGGGACATGATAGAGATGAAGAACCAGCAAAGAAGACTGAGAAAGAAAAGTCAAACAGCAGAACCAAGAGAGAACAATGTCACAAAAACTCAGAGAGGAGAAGTGATCAATAGAGTTAAAAGGATGCAGAGAGGTTTTAAAAAAAGGTTGAAGATTGAGAAAAGGCCATTAGATTTAGCAATTAAAAGATCATTGGTAACAAATCACTTAGCCTCTTTGGCCTCAATTTCCTCTTCTATAAAATTAGAGAATTGGACTAGATGGTCCAGAAGTGAATCATATAGTAAATCCCTTCAGACTCTAAATCTACGATAGACATTTATTCTAATCTTAAATCTATGGGGTTGTAAATATATCCTTAAAAAAGCCATTGCTATTTTACGTAAAGATATAATATTTAAAATGACATCCATAATGCCAATGCTCCATGACCAGATGGCAGATGAGATATAGAAATCTCTATCCTCATTGGCCTTCTGTACAAAGCCTTCACCACCCTTTTTTACTTTAAAAATACTTATAATTTTCTCTGCCACACTAAGCAATTTATTAGGCAGCGTGTTTGATGACAGTAATTAAAATGCCATCCTTCCTTGGATGTTCATATCCCTCGTGGATATGGCATAAACTTCAAACAAAACTACTAAATGAAAAGACTCTGAAAAAGCCAATCTCACAAGTTTTCCCTGAAACTCATTTTTCCTCTCCCCAGCTGTCAAAATGTTATAGTGGCATGCTTTGTGAGGCCTCTAATTTCGCGTGGGAAATAGGCAAATATTAGAAGGGGAGGAGAAATATCTTCAATCTTTTGAATTGAAATTTTCCTTTAGAAAAATTCTTAGTGACAGCAGTAATCATGAGGAATTTAAACTGGAAAAAATGAAACTGTTCCTAAGGCAGATAGTACCTATATTATGGAATATGGTCTGGAGTAGCAATTTAAGAATCTATTTGTATCTACAAAATGCAGAAACTTCCAGGGGAAGCAAAGTGAAACTTTCTCTAGGATAAGTGTTGTCAAGTTTTCGCTATTCATCTAGGCAGGTATTAGAGTATTGTATAGATGCAAACTTTCCATGTGCATCCAAATAGCCAAGGCTTTTTTTTTTCCCCTTGTGACATTTTCTCTCATTCCCTAAAGGAGGACCTTTTTGGAATCGAAATGGGGGGGGGGGTAATGGAGATTTTATGGGCATTTAGGATTGTGGATCTAGAGGATATACATGATTTAGTCCAACCTTTTCATTTTATATATGAAGAAATTGAGGTTCAAAGAAATTAAATGGTTTACCCAAGGTCACATGGGTAACACATGGCAAAGCTGAGATTTAAACAAGCAGGTCTGACCACACCAAGTTCAACACTCTTTCAATTGATTTGATTTCAGTTTCAAATAGTTCAGATTAGTTTCACTAATGCCCCACAGCAATGAGTTTTAGGTTTAGTTTAGTTTAGTTTCAAATCTTGGATTACAAGGGACCCAGGAGACTTTCCAATAGATTTCCATACAAAAAGAATTGAAGGAAAATTTAGCCATCTGAATTCAACATTTATTAAATGTCCATTCAGAAATGGAGGAATGAATGAGAAAAAAGCAAGAATACTATGTCTGCCTTAATCTTTTCCCCATTTTAAATTAATGCTTTAAAAACATATATTACAAACCTTTCCCAGTAAACTCCCTCCCTTCCAAATCAAGCCTCTCCCTTAACAAAGTAAATAGTTAAGCATAGCCAACTAACAATGCCAACAAGTTTGAAAATATATGCTACATTTTGCACCCGTAGTTCTTCATTTTCTATGTAGAGAAGAGGCATTACGTTACAGTCTTGGCTTTCTAGAACTAAGTCTATTCATTACAATTAATATCAAATCATTATATGTATTGTTCTTTTGGTTCTGCTTTATTCTCCATTACTTCTAGTAGTCTTCTAATATTTCTTTGAAATCCTCATAGTCATTTTTTTTTCTTGCAATAAGACAATAGTCTATTTCAGGTACTATAATTTTTTCGGTCATTCCCAATCAACAGTCACTCTTTTTTTTTCTATTTTTATTATATATGAGATTTTTTTTCTGCCATTCACCTTCTTGGGCATATTTTTAGTGATATTTTCTGTAGTACCTTTCTTTTGCTTTCTTTCTAGCAGGCCCTTTGTTAAAATTCATATCTTAGGGTCAAAACAACTATAGCATGATAGCAAGGCAGCCTTTATTTGCAAATAACTGTTGACATTATGAGGATTAGTAATGATAAATCATGACAAGGAACAAACCTCCTCATTAAAATTGCACAGAACAGTTCAAACAACTCCCTTCATTTAAGCATCTTGCCAATGTAGCTTCTGTTTCTATCTATACCCCCCAAATAAATTATTCCAAAATAGAGTTAGTCTTATGGAGAATTGGACAAAGTGTCTTTCATGCTAATTACCATTTAAGGGGTTCTATTTGGAAAGGCAGATACAATAAAAATAGGCATGAAATTCAGGATTTTTCATTTTAACATCATGTTAATTGAATGCCTATCATGTGCTAACATTTTATTATTCCATATATATTCCATATAACATAGAACCTGTCCTTAACAAACTAAACTCTCAATAGAAAAAATACATATATGTGAAATAATCAGAGAACAATAGAAAAATAAGTAACAAAATATAGGGTATGAACAATAAGAGTTCTGTCAAGGTAACAGAGAGGAGAAATCAGGGTGGGTTATATTTCTCATTAAAGAAAAGTCTTTGAAAGGAAGTCTATAACCACTGTATTTCCTGACCATTTCATCATTCCTAAGTCCCTTGTAATCTGATTTCCACCCCTACCACTCTACTGTAATGACTCTCTAGAATGTCATGTCTCATCTCCTACATCACATACAATAACTTTTTCCCGGTCATCAACTAGTCTCTGAAAAGCATTTGATACTACTGCCCACTACCTCTTTCTTGAAACTCTTTCTTTCCTTACTTGGCTTCAGTGTCATTGTTTGATTCAGATTCTTTTTCTGTGTGTGTCTGTGTGTGTGTGTGTGTGTGTGTGTGTGTGTGTGTGTGTGTGTGTGTTCCCTCTGTATCCTTGGCATTTATCCTAGGCATCTGATGCCTAGGAAATGCCTAATAAATGCTTTTTTTAATCTAACTTTCTCAATGTTCCTTCTTTGTATCCTTCACCAACTTTTCTTCCTCTTACTGGACCTTTTTAAAGTGTTGTCCAAAATGCTGTTTCCAACCTTCTTTTCTCAAAAGTTTCTCTTCCTTGTCATCTATCTTCAGTATTTCAGTAATTATTTCTATTCAGATAACTCCCAAATCTTCCATCTTCAGTTTCAGCCCATCTCCCCAGCTCCAGCATTGCATTTCCAATTGCCTGATGAACATTTCTAAGCTGATATCCCAGAGGCATCTCAGAGAGCCCTACAGGAACCAAAAGTCAAAAGACCTAGGTTCTAGTAGTATAATAGTAAGGGTGCAAGTGCAGTAAGGTGACGGCCGGCTCAGAAGATCTGTGCAAAGTCTTGGTCTGCCATTTACACTAGAATGATGTTGGGCAAATCCCATATACAAAATAAAGAGATTGAACTAAGTGATTGTTAAGGTCTCTTTTGAATGCTAACATTCTATAATTTCTTAAACTCATCATATCCCTGCTGAACCTGCTCTTCTCTTATCCTCTCTCTTTTTGTGGTATCACCATTCCCCAAGTCACCCCAGTTCAAATCATTTAAGTCATCTCTGACTTTCCACTTTCCTTTAAATACCTAAATTTAGTTTAAAAATTCCAACAAACATCTATTAAATGCTTACTAAACATAAGTCAGATTAATAAGAATTGTTTATACTAAACACATTTTTTAAAATTAAAAAGCAACAATATAGCCTCTGATCTCAAGGAGCTTATATTCAATTAAGGCAGGTGAGATATGAACATACAAATAACTATGATACAAAACAAAAATCTAAGCATAGAAAAGTCAGGGGGAAAGTACTATAAGAAATTTGAAGGGGAATTAATATTTTTTTTTCTTTTCGATTGGGTAGAATTGGGAAGATTTCAGTAATGATGTGAAATATGGGATGGGCCTTAACAGAAAAGAAATATCCCAGCAGGCTAAGAAGAGACATGCATTCCGAGAATTTAAAGCAGAGGAAGCGAAGGGCAGGACAAAGGGGAGAACAGCTTTCTTTAAATAATATGATGTGGAAAGGAAATAATATGAAATAACACTGGAAAGGTAGGTTGGTACCATATTGTGGAAGGTCCTGATTGCTTGGCCATGGAGTATTTATCTTATCTTTTAAGCATTAGGGAACCTCTGAAAGTTTCTGAGCAAAGGAGTGATGTGATTAGACTTGTACATTAAGATTATTTTGGCAACATTGTAGAAGATAGATGGAAAAAGGAAGTGTGTATGATTAGGAAGACCAGGTAAAAAGATGTTATTACAACACTCCAGGAAAGATGTCAGGAGGATATGAACTAATAATGGTTGCAGTAGAAGTAGGAAGGATATGACAGATACAAGAGAAAATTGTGATGATAGAATTAAGAGTCTATAATAACAGATTTGAATGTGAAGAGTAATTGAATGGGGGAAATGGTGCTGATGTGAGCAGAAATAGAAAATTTGCATGGAAACAAGCTATAGAGTTAAGATAAGGTATATTTCAGACATAGGATACATTCAATGATAAACAAATGAATGTTTTAGAAAAGTATTAGAGAATAAAGACATTCCAGGCAAAGGGAACATACCAAAAAAAAGTGCAAAGGTAGTTCCATGACCATTGTCTGTACAATGATTAGGGAATATTTGTGCACAAGATATATGAAAGCCAATAGCAACAGCTCCACCCAAATAGTTCAGATCAGACCATAACAGGAAGGGAGAATCGCCATGGCTCTAGAGATAGGGTTTTAGTCAGGGAAATGGAAAAGCATAGCTTCTTTTTCTTCATGACCCCGTTTGGGGTTTTCTAAGCAAAGATACTAAAATGATTTGCCATTTCCTTCTCCAGCTCATTTTACAGATGAGAAACTGAGACAAATAGGGGTAAGTGATTTGCCCAGGGTCATATAGCTAGTAAGTGTCTAAATACACACACACACACACACACACACACACACACACACACACAAGGGTACCTAGGTGGTACAGTAGATAGAGTGCTGAGCCTCGAGTCAGGAAGATTCATCTTCCTAAATTCAAATCTGGCTCAGATACTTACTATGTGACCCTAGGAAAGTTGCTGAATCCTATTTGTCTCCATTTCCTTATCTGTAAAATGAGCTGGAGCAGGAAATGGCAAAATACTCCAGTGTCTTCGCTAAGAAAACCCCAAGTGAGATTGGGAAGAGTCAAACACAACTGAAAAATGACTGAACAACAACAGCAAAAATGTGTGTGTGTGTGTGTGTGTGTGTGTGTGTGTGTGTGTGTGTGTGTGTGTGTGCAAGAAGAGAGGACTATGGGTAGGCTAGAGGCAAAGCTCAGGCACAAGCTACAGTTTTTCTACCTTCATCTTCCCCAGAAATGGGCATGATATAATACAGTCCACCAGGCAAAGGACCAAGTAATTCTCTGGAGCAACCAAGGAAATCTACAAGTTGGGAACACACCACACACACACACACACACACGCATGCATGCACTACAGACACCAATCCACGCTAGTTTGATTGCACAAGATAAAAGGTTTTAGAGCTGTGATATGAACATAATGAAATGGAAAACTCAGGTCACAGGATATTTTGATATTTTATGTTCTTTTCATTAATTTTAGAAACTATATACTATTATTTCTAGTTTGAATTTAGTTCCAGTGTTTTGTATATTTTGTAAAGCTTTGGTTCGATTTCAACTCAATTAAAGAAACAAAAAAAAAAAAAAGACATGGGGTCAGTTGAGGACACAGCAAATCATACAATTCCGCTCCAGTCCCTTGTTTAGCAGGAAGTAGGGGAAGAGGTGTCTGTTGTTCTACTGACTTTTAAATAAATTTTCATAATTTAGACTTTATTTTGAGAAGACTTTGATGCTGATAGACACTATTAATAAGTATGCAAAGAACTGCTTTAATAACATATTACTTACTACCATTAATACAATCACTTTTGTGACATATTGTGGACCTATAAGACTAAGCAAGTTACTTTAATTAAAGCTCTCTACTTCATACTGCAAAAGACCAATAAATTAGCTCACTCCAGCACCTCAAGAACTCATTGTGTCACAGGCAGTGTTATCTTTCCCAGCAGTTGATTTTGTACCCATATTGTAATCAAATGTAGTCTCCCTGTGGAGAGAAGAACATGGCTAGTCACCAACAGAATTCTTGTTTCCCATGGTACTAGCAGCCATTTTGTAGTGGGTATAATGTACTATTTAAGAGTTTTCCTAAATAAAGTTGTCAGCTAGTTGGTTCCACATCATAGTCGCCTCCAAAGAGTCCCTGACAAGGACTTCTGACAATAAAACAAAATACACGTATCCTTTTAATTTAATGCTTATCTCTTTTCAGATAACATGAAGGAATCTTTTGTGGTGAACTTGGGTTTGTGACATACAAAAAATATTTCCATATAAACCATGATTTAAGAACTGGTTGCTCAGTGTGCTCAATTTAAAATATAGTCTTTTTTTAAATTTTCTTTAAAAATTTTTAAAGGCAGGGGTTCACCTGAGGTCTCCCCCAAGCCCCTCCAAATACCTTTAAATAATCACTCTAAACAAATTCTAGAGCAGCAGAACCCACAAAAAGACACAATGAAACAATTTCACAGCCCAAAACAACTTATAAGGTCAGTAGGAAATGTCTGTTGCGCCAGGGTGAGAGAGGAACACAGTACAGCACAGGCTGCACCAGCACAGACCCAGACCCAGCAAACCAGGAACAGGCCTTCGGGTGACTGAATCAGAGGCAGCAGTGGTAGTTTCCAGACCTCTTAGCCCACAGATGGTAAGGGGATCATAAATGGGTCAGAAGATTTACAGGCATGCCTTTGCTGGCACCAGGGGCAGGACTCTGTTGCATTGCCTATACTTGGATCTGGGTCACAGTCCTGGGTCTTAGACCCAGTGCAAGGAAGAGCACTAGCATGGCAGAGCTCGAGGCTACAGGGAAGCAGAGGCCCTTGTCACAGTTCCAGGGTTGAAAAGCATATTTGTGGTTGTTCATAAACCAGTGCACAGTCCAGGAGATCAGTAAACACACCTTTCCCTAGATCATACCACCTTTGAAGAGCCAAAAACTTACAAGTCCCCAGAATTACCTCTGAAGACAGCTGCCCCAAAAACCTGAAGCTTAGGACACTGTCCCCTCCATTTGGGAAGCAAAGCCCCACGTTAGCAAGAAATAGGGGAAAATGAACAAACAGCAGAAAAACACTCTGACAGTAGAAATGTACTATGGTGACAAGGAAGATCAAGACACATACTCAGAAGAAGACAAAAAAGTCAAAATTCCTGTATCCAAAGCCTCAAAGAAAAAATTTTAATTTATGAAATAAAACAAGCATTTCCATAATACACTTTCCTTTTCAATGATTTCTCAGAATTGCTAAGACTATGCTAATGAAGCCTATAAATGCTATTTAATTTAAGTCAGTTCAATTCAGCAAACATTTATGTTTACTATGTATAAGGTATATGCAGGACATGTTGCTAAATATAAAGAGGCCTAATATATATTTCGAGAGTCTTTGGTAATGTAAGGAGGAAACACATAATATGTGAAAACCAGGTCTCAAACTTGCACCTAAAATGAAGACGATAATACATTTACTTCTCTAGTAGGCACTGGGACCTGTGATTCTACCCCCAGGTGAGGAAAATTCATCACCTTCTCTGTATCATATAGTTTTAGAGAGTTTTCCAGGGCACTGGGCAGTTAAGTAATTTGCTCTGGGTTACGGAGCTAGCATATATCAAAGAAAGGACTTAAATGTAGACATTCCTGACTCCAGAGGACACCTCTACAGGCACTAAACACAGCTGCTGCTGAGCAAGACAAAACAAACAAGAGAGAGACAGAGAGACAGAGACAGAGAGAGACACAGAGAGAGACAGAGGCAGAGAGAGACAGAGACAGAGACAGAGACAGAGACAGAGAGAGAGAGAGAGAGAGAGAGAGAGAGAGATTGAGAGAGAGAGAGAGGGAGACCAGAGTTACTCATCAGAGTTACTCATTCTCCCTGATTCTGTCCTGCCCTTTTCTAACTCTGTTTCTTTCTCCATGCTTTCTTCCATCCCTGGAACAGACACCCCAAGTCCACCCTATTTCCACCAATTAACATCTTTTCCCCCTTCAAGCCCTAATTCATATGTTACTATCTCCACAAAATGTTCTTTGAGCCCCACATCTAGCAGTGATTCTTCTCCCCAATTGTTCAGACCTTTCCTATGCATTTAATAATTTTGTGATGTAATTTTTAGATATTTGTGTATATGTCACACCACCTCCCTCTACTGTAAACTCTTTAAGGATGGGGTCACAGAGAGGCAGAATATTGTAGTGGATAGAGTGTTGAATTTTGCTCTGGGAGATCTGGGTTCAAATCTTGCCCCTGACACTTTGGGCAAGTCACTTAATCTCTAAGAGCCAATTTCCCCACCTGCTAAAATAGAGATAAAAGTACTTACACTAACAGTCCCATAGAGCTGTTTTCAGGAAAGTGCTTGGTAAACCTTTAATTTTCCATATAAATGTCACTAATTTTCATCTTTATATTCCCTATACCTAGAACAGTGGGGCTGCATATAATAGACTCAATACATGTTTTTTGAACTGGAATCTCATTTGTCTGAGGTGAAAAAAAATTCTGGTCCACAACACAACTTGGAGACTATCTTCCTTTTGTTACTTGCATAATCCTTGGCAGAGTAGTGAACTAGTGAGATTTTAGCACATTTGTGCAAAAATATTCTGTTGTGCAGATGCTACAAATGTTAATATCAATGACCAATGCCTTTTCTTGGATAGTAAAGGTGTCATGCTAAAGGATGTTAAAACAAGAAGTATTGCTTGAGTATGAAGAATTTTTTGACTTTTTGTGACCCTAAGGATCACTGCCACCTGTCTGGTAACACTAGGATTTGTGGGAGTCCCTGTCTGCTACACTAGTGACCCCTCATGATTACCTGTTCACAATAGCTTCTGGCACCTGTGTTAGGCTTGGAATTTGACATACATAAAATATGCATGTTTACAGTAGGGGAAGTTATGTTAAATAAAATCATTTTTAGGTATAATATCACACTGATTATTGAATTAGATTAAAATGATGTGTGAGTTAGTCTTTTAATGACCCTTCTTATGTGGTCTGATCCTTGATTGTGATGGAAGAAATGAGAAAATAGTAATGTTGGATAGAAATCATCCTTCTTCAATGTAGGAACCTTTGATCACAAAATCACAGAATTACAGAGTTGGAAGGGACCTCAGCAGTCAACTAGTCTAAGCCACGAAAGAAAAAAAAGACAATTTTCATTTCAATATATCTAACATATGCTCATCTAAACTTTCTCTGCTTTGGGAATTGACTCTCTCCAAAATCCATTACACTTTAGGATAAGTCATGACTAGAAAATAGGCAGTAAACAAGCATCTATTAAACACTTACTATCTGCCAGGCACTTAAGTGCTTAGAGATACATATATTGTGCTAGGGATACATATGTGGTACAAGCAAAGAGAAAGATGTAGTTCCTTCCCTTAAGCAGTTTACATTCTAATGGAAGAAGATAACACATAAAAGGGAGCCAAAAGGCAAGGCTGGGGTAGGCTGGAGAGAGAGAAGCTGGCCTTCTCAGGGGCATCATGATGAAGTCTTAGAGAGTCAGAAGCACAATGGACAAGGGAATGAAACATAGATAACCTGGAAATGGAGGCCCCACAAGAAGGAACTCACCAATGAAAGAAGGGGGCCAGCAGAGTGGACAGATGATCTTCTGGGAGATAAAAAAGTTTTTTCTGACATCTAGTTTAAATTTTCCTCTTTATAATTCCCATCTATTATTCTTATTTCTGTCCTCTAAGGCCTAAAAGTCCAGTACCTGTTCCAATAACAGTTCCAACACCTGTTGAAGTGGAATAGTTTAAGATAAATGATATCCTTCCCTTCCTCTCTGACCCACCCCACCTTCGGTATTCTCTTCTCTAGTCTGAGTATTCCTATATCCTTCAATTAAACAGGTCACATGGGCCTATTGATGGATGGGAAAAAATTAAGCAAAAATATATTAACAATACAGTAACTCATGATATAATGGGAATATCCAGACTTTGATTGAAGAAGGTATGGGTCCTAAAACAGGAAACTGATAAATGTTGGAGAAGATGTGGGAAAATAGGAACACTAATTTGTTGGTGGTCGAGTTGTGAACTGATCCAACCATTGTGGAGAACAATTTGGAACTGTGCACAAAGGGCTATAAAAATGTGCATATCCTTTGATCCAGCAATACCACTTCTAGGGCTGTATCCCAAAGAGATCATAACAATGGGAAAAGGACCCACATGTACAAAAATATTTATAGCAGCTCTTTTTGTGGTAGCCAAGAACTGGGAATTGAGGGGATGCCCATCAGTTAGGGAATGGCTGAAGAGGTTGTGGTATATAAATGTAATGGAATACTATTATGCTGTAAGAAATGATGAACAGGCAGACTTCAGAAAAACCTGGGAAGATTTATATGAACTGATGCTGAGTAAAGTGAGCAGAACCAGGAGAACATTGTACACAGTAACAGCCATAGTGTGCAATAACTGACTTTGATAGATTTAGCTCTTCTTAGCAATGCAAGGACCTAAAGCAATTCCAAAAGACTAAAGATAGAAAATGCTATCCACCTCCAGAGAAAGAACTTTGGAGTCTGAATGTAGATGGATGGAAGCATACTATTTGTTCTACTTTTCTTTTGTTTCATTGTTTTGTTTCTTCCTTCTCATGGTTCCACCCATTAGTTCTAATTCTTCTTTACATCATGACTAATGTAGAAATATGTTTAATATGAATGTATAAGTAGAACCTATATCAGATTGCATGCCATCTTGGGGAGGGGGAGGAGAGAGGGAGAGGAAGAAAATTTAAAACTCAAAATCTTATGGAAGTGAATGTTGAAAACTAAAAGTAAATATATTAATTATACTTTTTAAAAAAGAAGACATAGGTCCTGTCTCTGCCACATACTGACTGTGTGACTGTCAGTCAATTAATAGTTTCAACAACTGAAGGAGGGAGACACAGGGAAAACCCGTTTCCTGAGTCTTCTAGAGAGAGTCTTGGAAATACACGTCATTGGAGGAATTAAAGAGAGCCATGATCTTTTTTAAATCATTTTGACTATCTAGTAAAATCCTTAACCTGAATGAAAAGCATAAGAGAAAGGGAGCCTCTAGGCAGCATAGTGCAGTAAAAACAGAGGGTGTATTGAACTAGTGGTAAGAGCATCTGGGGCTTGAGTCAGTTCTGTTATTATAACTATTAACATGACCTTTGACAAATCAGCTAATCTCTCAATGCCTCAGTTTCCTCATTTAGCAAATGAATGTAAAAAGAAGCAGTAATACATGTTTCATGTGGTTATTATGAATATTAAATAAAATGAAAGAGATAAAAGCATTTTGAAAATTATAAAACCTTATACAAATATAAGGTATTTGTGTTACAACCCATTTTAGAAGTGCTCACTTATTTGGTCTCACAGAAAAAACTCATTTCACTCTTGAAACTGCAGTTGAGAATATTGTGGGTTTCTTCTATTCATTCCATTCTCATTTTAAACAATCTTATTTTCTCACTCCTCCCATTGCCATCAAAGATCAGAGCACATAAGAAGGATCATGAAAAGACTTACACATCATTTTAATGTAATTCAATGACTAATGTGAAGATATACCTAAAAATGATTGTATTCAACATAACTTCTCCTACTGTAAACATGCATATTCTATGTTTCTGCCAAATTCCAAGCCTAACATAGGTGCCAGAAGCTATTGCTAACAAGCTATTGTGAGGGGTCACTAGTGTAGCAGATGGGAACTCCCACAGATCCCAGCCTGTCAGTAAACAGGTGGCAGTGACCCCTACAGTGCCACTGAGTCAGAAAACTCTCCATACTCAGGCATCACTTCTTGTGTTAATACGTTTAGCTTTTACATAACATCTTGGAGTTGAGAAGATATGAATTCCAATCTAGCATCAGATACTTACTAGCTGTGTGACCCTGAACTAGTCACTTAACCCATCTGCCTCAGTTTTCAGTAAAATGGAAATGGTAACAGCACCTATGTCTCAGGGGTTGTTGTGTAGATCAAATAGATAACATTTGTAAAGCAAGTAGCACAAAACCTTGCACATAGTAGGTGTTTAATAATATTTATTAGAAGGCGTTTAATAAATATTTATTTTCTTCCTTCATTTAAGTAATAATTTTTTTAAAATCTCCAAACAAGATTCAAAACAATCTACATGACCATGGTTATTTATTAAATAGGCTCCCCAGTGCCAATGTCATACAATGGAAAGAGTGCTGACCTGGTCACTAGCTGTTTATTTAAATCTTGCCTCTGATGCTGCCACCTTGAACCAGCCATTTAAATTCTCTTGGTTTATTTATATGTTTCAAAATATTTATGGCAATTCTTTTTGTAGTGGCAAAGGAGGAGCCCATCATTTGGGGAATGGCTGGACAAATTATATTATATGAATATTTTTTTATGCTAGAGGAATGATGAGATGGTTTCAGAGAGATGCAGAATACTTCTGTGAACTGATATACAGTGAAGTGAGTTGAATCAGGAGAATAATTTACATTATGACATCAGTATTATAGAAATGAAAAATTCTGAAAAACTTATGAACTCTGATCAACATATCAATCAACTGTGATTCCAGTGACTGATGAAGAATGCCCATATTATAACAAAGAAATGATGAATTAATACTCAGGATAACAAACAATATTTTGGGCATGATCAATATGTGAATTAATTTTGCTTGACTATGCATATTTATTACAAGAATTTTGTTTTTCTTCTCCACCCTCTCCCTGTAGGAGTAGATGGGAGAGAGAGAAAATAAATGTTTTTTAACTGGGAAAAAACAACAAAAAACAATGAATTGGCTTAGTCCAGGACACCCTGGAATCTTTAATCATCTGCTAGTGTTCTAGGACTAATATTAGTCAGCATTCTTATGTAGATTTCACAAGGGAACATCTTGTGGGTGTTTGGGGGAGGAGGGAAAGGAGGAGAAAGGAGTGGAAAACTCCAAGGCAAGAGAATCAAGGGATAAAGAAGTCTTACTAAAGCAAGCTACTCAGTCTGGGTGACATAAAAAATTTTCTAACACACTTTTAATTACTTTATATTGCATTTTTTCCTTTGATATGTTCTGTTCACTTGTAAATAAATATCCTTGCTTAATCTCTAGTATGGCTTTCATGGGGTAACAGAAAGAGAAAGGAGGTGTTGGAATCAGATACCTGATTTTGATTCTATAATCATTTTAGGGTGATGGAAAAAAGAGGAAAGTTAATTGGGATCAGGTGTGGCATATCTCTGAAAGCGGGAGCCAAGCTAGCTTGGGGACTGAGAAGGTCAGAGCACTCAGGGTCTTGAGCCAGAGGTTTAGTGATCGGTAATATTTAGAAATTAGTAAAGGAGAAACCCTGAGAATGTCTTGGACTGGTTCTGAGAAGGAGCAGGTGCTGTGGCAAGTTTATGAGATTAGCAAGGCCTATGGCTCAGGGTCAGATATTTGCTAAGCTTTATTATTTATCTATTTTAAAATGTTGGAAATCATGAAAGAAAGATGAAGTCTCAGAAACAATCTTAAATGAGGAAAACTTCACACTTCATATACCTATATGTAAGTTTGAACATGACAACTTTTCATAAATATAGACTAATAAAATAACAAAGAATATTTTCCAGAGAGAGAAGTACAGATGCTAAAAATCTGTTTTTACACTAAAAATACTGTAAAATCCTTTATATTAGTATATCTCATTTTTTTTCTAAAAATATTCATTAAATTAGTTGTTTCCTTCAAGTGTAATGACATAGACTATGTTCAATTTAATGGAACTCTAACCATGATAAGCTAAATGAACTTTAAAAATTGTTAAATTTCTGGATTATATGGTAAAGTAACAGATTCTATTGATTATAACATTGCCTACTGCAGGAGTACTATTAATACCAAAATTTGTTTTAAGCTAAGGGCTGGAGAAAATTTTATTCTTCAGTGTAAGAAAAAATATAGTGTTAGGAATGGCAGATTAAAAAGTGATAAAATAATTTTAAATTCTCATTTGTATGAAACTGTTTATCAATATCAGGTGCAATATATTTGCATATGAAAGAGTCATCTGGCAATAGCATTTGGATTTGCTTTAATGTAATTTTCCCCAGAATATAATAATGAGCAGAGTTTAAAAGGAATTAATATAGGAATTGTTCATTAAAAAAGGAAGATCTTGAATTACGTTTCTATTAGCCTGATGTGAGCTAAATTAATAGTCAAGATCAAAGAAATATTGGTTAATGTGGCAATTGGGATCTAGTTATTTCTTCTCTTGGGAAAAGAGTTAAAATCCAGTATTCAACTTATATTTTAGTTTCACACATTTTTCCGTTTAAATTTGGATGGGTTATATTGTTACATCATATTGGTGTAATGGGGATAGGGCCCAAATCTTATGGCATGTACAACATGCCCTGCCTGGTACCAATATGTGTGAAGGCTTATGTGAGATTATTTCTGGATATGCATAGTGGGGGTGGGGGGAAGGGCAGCATATTCTGACTTCAAAGCATGCAAAAGTAACCTGCTTTTTCTGTTGTTTTACTAGGTAATAATGAAAATACTTTTATTTAGCTGTTGTGTGAGAACTGAGTGTATATACATGAAAGTTTCAAGTAGGAAATCTCTTGCTCCTTTTGTAACAAACTTTAATATGAGGAGGAAGAATTGTTGTGGCCCTTCAGGTCGGTGAGTGGCTTTGGGGCCCCTCTCCCATCTGACCATCATGTCTCTGTTCCTGTTGAGTTTCTTCTTTCTTGATATTAGGTGAATGAGATTCAAAAATAGGGGTACCCAGGTAGCTGATAAGACTAGGAGATTACTCAAAGCCATCTAAGGTTCTACCCTCAACTGAACTCCTGGGGCCAGTGGTAGTGGTAGTTGAATACTGTGAAGAAACTGTACAGAGGCCTTGGGGCCTCTCAACTCAGCTGAAAAAGGGAATTACTTGTCCATGGGCTATGTCACACTAAGAAGTAAACTTAGTTGGGGCTTTGAGAAGGAGAAAAGATCCCAGCACCAGGAAATAACCCCCTTCCCCAACCTTGGGGGGCTGTATTACTGTTTAGTAGCAACAGCTTTAGTTGTTTGAGTGTTTAAGTTTACTGTCCCTGGAGACTAGGTAGGTATGTAAAGAAGAAAGTACATTGAGGTTGGTGAGGGCAGGAAGGAGGGCTGTACTTTTATCTTTTCTGGTAAATATCTCTTTGACAAAACTAAGATGTTTGGTTAATTGACACTGGGGATATATCAGCTAGTTAACGGATTTTGAAGAACACACCAGATGGGGGCTCATGACCTACAATTTTAGCAAATACCCACAAACCCTTGATGGTACTACTAGATTCTTGACAGAAAGAGTCATTACCCAACTAGCCAGTTCAAGTGCAGCTTGGAAAATGAGCTCAGAGGGGGAGTTACATTTGAAATATATTCTTTGAGCTTTTCAATATCATATCAAAGACAGATGAGCAGTATGGTATATTCAAAGTAAAATATCTAGGTTCAAATCTTTGCTCTGGCACTCATTAGCTATATGACCATAGATAAGTGAATCCTACTTGGAATCCCAGAGACTGGGCTCCAGATTTCTGTTCAGCAAAATGAGGTGGTTGAATTAATTGATAACCAAATTCTAGTCCATTCTAATTAATATAGAGAGAAAAAGGCATGCTTGGTGCTAAGTATAACTAAATGGAGATATTCCCCAACATTTTACTTGACAAAACGTCTCCAGATACTAAAGCAAAAAAGTATATTTTGGGAATTAGCTCAATTATTGAAATATTTAAATTTAAATTAAGAAAACAATTGAGACCCTCTTTTGTGAGGTACAGAGATGAACTTCAAAATCCTGAAATAGATGACATCAGTTCTTAGAAATAATCTGAAATCATATAACTCAAATGGTATCTATACATGTTAGGGTTGTTATTCTCATCTTGGGAGTTAGAGCTATCATTTCACAATTCTTCAAAAGAGGCCATGGCATATTTTGGAGATTAAACTTTTATCTGAATAGACTTGAATATAGAGGTCTCTTATCTATATATTATCTACACCAGCAGCTCTTAACTTGGTGTCCATTAACAGTTTTTTTTAGAACTGCATCTAAATATAGTTTGATTTCTTTGTATCCTATGCATTTTATTCATTTAAAAGTATTATTCTCAGAAAGGTTTCACCAGACTACCAAAGGGGTCCATGACACTAAAATGATTAAGAGTCAAAGTAAATAGTAACTATTTACACCTTCTTGAGTGTCAACCATGTGATCCAGATGAAAGAACACTGACTCTGGAATCAGCAGCCTGTTATTAACCCTGCCTTCCTTTGATGTTTACTACCTATATGACCTTGGCCAAGTCACATCCTTACTGACCCTCAGTTTCTTCGTTTATAAAGTGAGGAGATTCCATAAATCTACAAGCCTAACCATAAGTCTAAAAGCATATTTATTTCCCTTCTTCACGAAATAAATGAGTTAGTCTTACACTGAAACTTTTCAAAAATGTGCATACATAGAATAAAAGCTATTTAACACTACAATTAGAAAATGAGGTCTTTTTAATGTTTTAATGCAATTGGATTTTCCTTTTGTTGAAAAGAGCAAAATGCTAAGACAAATTATAAGTCAAAATACAAATAATTACACTTTACTAAAACAAAAGAATGCCTAAAATACCATTTCCCAAGGTGTTTGTTGGGTGATGAAGCTGGGGATCCACTTGGGAAAGGAGGCTTGCCTATGAATTTGCCAGCAGCAGATAATACAAGTGTCCTAAAATTGTATATTCAAAAAAGAAAATTCTGGAAAAGAGAATGGTTATAGAAGCAGCCTGGAGGATAGGTCAGTTGGAGAAATAGCAGAGTAGAGCTCAGACTGACCTAATGATGTAGAAAGTTTAGGCAGTTGAAATAAGACATTTATAGAAAGAGACTTAGCTAAGCTAGCTGGAAGGGAGAAGGAAAAGTACCAGCAGAAAGTCACACTTAAAATTCAACAAAATAGCTGCAGGGAGATAAAATGTGGCTCATCATTTATCTAATCAAGGAGTTACATGGAGAGTACAGATGCTATTATTCATTTTATCCAGTTATAATCTATATGCTATTTATGATGTTTATGGTGATATTGCAGGGAGAAATGGAAATCATTTTAGGATTCAGCCTGCTCTTTGCAAAACCAACAAGTAAGGAAGGGCTGATTGAATTAAATTCAACAAATACTTATTAAGCACCTACCGTTGTGTGAGGTACTATGCTAGGTTCTGGGGATAGAAAGACAGAAAAATAACAATTCCTACCCTCAAGTCATGGATGTTCTACCAAAATACTGTTCCTCAAAGGATTTAGTAAGATGATACACTCCCACTTATCTGGTTTAATTATACTTAGAAGAAATGAATGGATTATGGATTCAGTCCTGCTTAGTCAGAAGATTACCATGTAATAATCTAATAGATGTCTCACTGCCTACATACTACCCATCTCAGGGTATCCTCATGTGTCAATCAACAGCTCAAGTGAAGAAATCTTTCCACTTAAAAGAGGAAATATTCATTCGTGCCAAGTCTTTGTTGTCGTTTGTCCTTCATTTTTGAAGAGGACCATTGACATCATGGGGCCACGCAAGCCTGAATTAGATTTAAGTGAGGCAGAATTGAACAAAGTTGTCAGCCTCACTCTGTCTTCCAGGGTCACCAAAGTCCAGAGGCAGCACAAAAGTTCTGTCAAGGGTACGGTGGATGACTTTGGTGTCTTTGATGTCTGCTCTAAGCTCTCCATGGTGTCTGCTTCAGTTACCTTCATGGCAGTTCCAACAAAGTGTTCTTATTTGCCTGTTCCACTGGGGAAAGTCTTCACATGCTCACTGATGGGTTTGAGGCCTGTTAGTTACCCTCCACCTGGTTTAGTCCATCTGCTGAGATGATTTGATTCCAAGAAGCAGTAGTAGGGTCTATCATGGAGCCTTCTCATGCCAGGTATGTAACTACTATCTCAGGGTCAAAAGTTCCCTGATCTGGAGTAAATTATATAAATCTTGGTGAGCAAATTTTCTTAGAAAATCCCTAGAGTAGGGAATGATTGATAACACTCAGCCTCTTACTCATCAAAGGACTTTATTTGAGAGTTAGTGTGGTGTACTGAATAGAATGTTAGACATGGCATCAAGAAGGCCTTGATTCAAATCCCACCTGTGTCACCATGAGTAAGCCACTAAACCTCCACTTGCTTCAGCATCTTAATCTGTAAAATGAGGGGGGGTTGGACTTAAGTGACTCCTAAGGTCCCTTTCCATTCTTTATGTACAATTCTATGACCTAATGTATCTAGCAGCAAATGGGCTTTCCTTGGGAAATAATCCTTCATATTTGCTTCTGGAACTGGAAGAGAGAATTGAGAACTCTGGACTTGGTCCTTTGCTCTTGTCAATAGGATGTATTGACTGAAAGAGCAAAATATTGACTGGGAGCTGGGAGAGGGGGTATGGAACCATATTATCTCATTCCTGCTCTTACAAGTTCAACAGCCCAACTCTTCCAAAACATATAATACTATGTTCCATTTTATATGATTTGATGCCTTTCTTCTATTTAAGCCAATCATTTCAAAATATGCAAGGTTAAGTTGAAATTTGAAGTACCTAATAAAGTATAAAGTACATGGAAAATGTTAGTGAGAAGAATGAGTGTTACAGACAAAGGAGTTTTTTTTACAAGGTATCCTAGTCATTCTTCAAGAAAAGCAACAGGTAAAAATTGTGGGCAGCTAGGTGGTGCAGTGGATAGAGTACTGGGCCTGGAATAAGGAAGTCTCATCTTCATGAGTTCAAATGTGGTCTCAGAGACTTATTACCCATGTGACCCTGGGCAAGTCACTTAACCCTACTTGCCTCAGTTTCCTCATCTTCAGAATGATCTGGAGAAGGAAATGGCAAACCACTCCAGTATCTTTGCCAAGAAAACCCCAAATGGGATCATGATGAGTCATAGGTGACTGAAAACAACTGAACAACAATAACCGAAAGTGTTTAATAAATTGGAGTAATGTCTACCTATTTGTTAGAACATACTTAAGTAATTAACTGAAAACGTATTCATTCATGTGTGTACCAGCTTTCATCCAGCACTTGCCTGGTAGTAAAGTAAGCAATCCTTCAAGCAGATTCTAGCATTAGGGTGGTCTAAAATCTCTATGAATATACCTTTGGCACATACCTGCAGTCCTTAGACACTTTCTTTCCCAAGCATTTGGCTCCAACCTCATGTTGTCCTTTGGTAGTTTAAAGTTAGTTTCTTTCTTCTAACCCCAACATATTAGTCAACATTTTTGCATAGACACTGAGAAGGGTGGGTGAAGTGGGTGTGATGAATGAAAACCCTAAGAGACAGTTTCTGGGTGATTAATTATCAATTTGTTAATTAGGCCAGTCAGCAATCAATAATTTGACGGTCAGTGGCTTCTATCCGTAACCAAAGACAAAGCCATGGAGAGTCTGAAAGTCTTAAATACTTTTGTAAAAGGGAATGCTCCTGACAGGTGAAAATCAACCCTGATTGGTGGACATTTAATGAGGAAGTGGGCTAGAAGTCTTCAGCTCCTCCTGCTAAGAACGTGGATTGACCATGAGACTCAGCCACCTCCAGCAATCTGGACAAGGGAATCCATCTCTATCCAGACCACTCTGGTTGGTTTTCGTTTTCGTGAGCTGGGTCACCCTAAACTCTAATGGAATGGTACAAGGACAGGGGCTCTTTTCCCTAGGGTAAGAACTTGTGTAGACTGGATTCTGTTTACACTTTAAACAGGAGTCTCCTAGTTGGGTGGGGTTCTGCTCAAGATTGAAGAGCATGTTCCTTGAGGGTTAGGACAATCTCATCAATCAGTCATATAATTTAGATACTGACTTTTTACAGGGGCTGGGTCTAAAATGAGGAAATAAAGGATCCTAATTTTATAGTTTGTTATTAACATAATAATAAAATAATAATTTCTCTCTTGGGTGGAAACAGGGGAAAAAAGAAGAAAGGCATAAAGTAGAAGGAAGAGGACACTCTAGATAAGCAGCAATGATGGCAATATTATCCACAGGTGGAAGTTATGAAGAAGCTGCAATGTTGGGTTATGGATTGGGGGTATGAGGCAGTGAGCAGTCTGCACTGATAACAGAGAAGAAGAGAACCAGAACCAGAGTAAGAAAACTGACCAGCCTTTTGTTCTAGGCAAGTAAACAGCCACCTCAGTACTGTGTTCTGTCAGGCAAAACGCCTCTCTGCTATATGATTCAGGACAGGAAGTGTCCACCAGCCTCAATACCATAGCCCATGAAACATGAGACATCTCAGTGTTGACAAGCCCAGCCACAATGTGGCAGAGTACAATAGTGTATACACAAGCAGCATGACAGAGCTTATTGTATTATTGAAACCATTCTTCAGCATGGATTACAGTCTCCCTTTCATGCAGGGAAAAGGGCAGAAACAAACAAAAAAAAGTTGCAATAACTTATAAGAGAAAACAGGCATCTGAAAATGACTCGAAAAGGTCTAATAGAAAAATGTTGCTAGTTCAGTAAAAATCACAGTTCATGCTCCCTACACGATACCAAGTCACAGAAAGGACAGCTGTTGATATGGCTTCAGAGCTGTGGAATAGTGCCCATATATGTTCCATAGGAGTGGTTATTAGTGGGAAAAAACAAACAATGCTTCCACATTTTCCATTTTGGTGGCAGGACCATGACTCTTTTTAGGACCCATAGAAGGCCAGGCCACTGGACACAAACAAGTATTGCTAAGATTCCAATATAGATTTCCTGTCTTTTATAATTCACCTTACTTGCAGCCTGGCTCCCTTCCATATGTTTGCCTGTTATGATTCAGTTTATTGCCTGTATTTTACTTCCCTGGCTGCTTTGTTCTGCTATTTGTTTATCATCTGTCTATCCATCAGCCTGCCCTGGTCATATCCCTGGGTTTATGCTTCAAACTTGCTTAATATAATCAGTATTCAGTTTCTACCTCCAACCCCATCTGAATCACTAGAATTTGATCACCAGGTTCTCTCACTCACATGCGTGCCTCACATCAGAGTGAAATACACTTGGCTCATTGGCCAGTACCAATACTGGCACCAGTAAAAGCCAAGGATCTCTGCTTCCTCTGTGAGGCCTTCGTTAACTTGTGAGTCTCATGGCTCAGAATTAAATGATCACATTGTTATATCTTTATTATATCTGTTTTTCTAATCTAGTTATTGACTGCTTTTATTTAAATTCTCAAATGTTTATCAACAACTTCCATGGAAATAATAGCATAAAGACAAATCTAGGTAGTCATAGCTTGTTTAAGAACAGTTATGGGATGTGGTAATAGAGTATAGGTAAGGACCTACTATATTAGAAGGAAAAAGAAGAGGACCAAGGAAGGAAAAGATCGCTACTTAGGGAAGGTGATTACGGAGAAAAGGGAGGGGAGCACCTACAATATTCCTGGCACTATGCCGAGTATTTTACAAATATTATCTAATTTGATCCTCACAACCCTGTGAGGGAGATGTTACTATTATTCCCGTTTGATAGCTGAAGAAATTGAGGCAGACTGAAGTTAAGTGATTTTCCCAGGATCACACAACTGGTGTCTGAGACCAGGTTTGAATGCAGTTCTTCCTGACTCTGGGCCTAGTGCTCTATTCACTTCCTGAAGCAAAAACAGAAGCAAAACCTGCATATAATTTCAATGTCATAACTAAAGATATATAGAAAGCAGACCTATTCAATATTTATATTACCTTTATATTTCTTTGCCAAAGAGAAGTCTTTAAAATGGAAAGGACAGAACAAAACTGACAAAGGGACGTTGAAACTCATGATGTCATTTTATCAGTGGCAAGGGCAACTAGTTATCGCTAGTGAGCTCGAGTCACCAGATTTAGATGAACTACATAACAGGGTACTGAAAGAACTGGGAAGTACAATTGTTGGGCCAGGACTTTGATCACTATGAGTGATCTTTCAAAGAACATTTAGAACAGAAGAGGTTGCAGAAGGTCTGAAGCAGAGAAAATGCTATCCTAATTTTTCAAAAAAGAGGTAAGAGAGTTGAATTTTCTAAGCACAGGTTTGTAACCTTGACTTTAATTCCCAGAGAAACTCTAAAATGCATTATTAAAGATAAGAATAGTGGACATTGAAAAAAGGAAACAATGACTCTAAACATATAATATAGCTTTATCAACATCACTCTAAACTAACCTTATTGCCGTTTTGATGAGATTACTAGACTAGTGGATCAGAGGAAGGTTATGCATTTTTTAAAATCTAGAATCTTATCAGCAAAGAATCTGATTAAAGTCTCCCATGATATTATTGTATGACAAGATGGAAATACATAGGCTAGCTGTTAGGAGACTTACACATCACTTTCAAATTTGTTTAATGGCTGGACCCAAAGAATAGTCATTAATGGTTCAAGGACAACTTGGAAGACAGCGGCTAGAAACTCTCCTGCCTGTGCAAATGAATATTTTCATCACCTTGGATGTAGTCATAAATGACACATTCATCAAATTTGCAAATGTCATAACATTAGAAGTTCACATAGAGGAAGATAGACTAAGTATCAAAAAAAAAAAATCTTGACAGGCTAGACCATTGGGATAAATCTATTAGAAATATAGTATGGATCAATTCATGAAACACAGTACAATTTGAGTATAAAAAAATCAACTTTTAAATATAAAATAGGGGAGGTATGATTAAACAACAGCTCATTTGAGGAAATATCTCAGGATTATGATTACTGCAAAGTTTAATAGTGGTAAATGCTATGATACAGCAGTCGAGAAAAGCTAATGTGAGCACACGTGAATGAATGAATGGATGAAAGAATGAATGAAGAAGAATTTAGGCTTAAGAAAGATATAGTGTCCAGGACTAGGAAAGTACTGATTCTATTTTCTCCTGGTCAAACCACATGTGTATTGTGGTCAGTATTGTGTTCAGTACGTAGCACCACTTTTTAGGAATGATTTTGATAAACTGGGGAGTATCCAAAGATTGGAAAGGACCAGGAAAAAAAGCAGGTTGGTTAAGGACTTTGAGATTTGCCATATCAGGAGGATTTGAAGAAACTAAGGGTGAATAACCTAAAGAACACCTAGTGGAGTCATGACAGCTATATTCAAGTATTCGAAGTGCTTTCGTGAGGAAGAGGGAAGTGAAGGGAATAAGCATGTATACAGTACCTACTATATGCCAGGCATTGTGCTAAGGATTTTATAAGCCATCATCTCATTTGATCCTCACAGCAACCCTGGGATGTAGTTGCTATTTTTATCTCCATTTTACAGCTGAGAAAACTGAGGCAAACCAATGTTAATTGACTTGTTTAAGGTCACATAGCTAGTAAGTAAGTATCTGAGACTGGACTTGAACTCTGATGTTCCTAACTCCAGGCCCAGCATCCTATCCACTGTTCTGTTTGACTTCAGAAGCCAAAATTAGGAGCAATGTTTGGATGTTAAGGAAAGGCAGATTTTGGTTTCATGTAAGGAAAAACCTCACTGATAGAGTTACCCAAAAAGAGAATGGTTTACCCTGGCAAAAACAGTGGGAGGGGGAGATCAGGTAAGGGGAATAGGTGAAGAGAGAGTTTGTAGTCATTTCAAGGAAAGACTACAAGAGAATTTCTTAGGGACGTTGACTTGTTGATTTTTGTCCATCTATGAGTTGAACTAGGTGTCCTCTGAGGTCCTTTGCAACTCTGAAATTCTTTGAAAGAAATCCATGAATATATGATACAAATTCAAATTAGATGGAGTTATATTAAGGTAAATAAGGACTAAATGATAACTAAAACTATGCATAACATATATTTAAGAAATTTATATCATTATGAATTAATTTTGTTGTGAATTTTTGCCTATTATCTAAGCACTCCAAAATATTCACTTAAATGAGCTATTTATAGCCAATATATAATAAGATTTTGTGAAATGACAAAAATCTTTACTTACCTACTGTAATACTTCAAAGTACAATGTCCATAAAATATTTGGATAAACTATATATCAATCTATATATGTCATCAAATTTTATATCTGCCTAATTATTTTTCCCTTTCAAGGTTTATAATATTTATTCAAAAATGTGACTATCAGGGTGCCAGTCACTTTCTGCCACTGTTGATATTCTGCTTAGCTTTATTTTTTCATTATGTAACAGACTCTAATGCCAAAGAACTCTTCAAAGACTAGCCTTCATAGAATAAAAATCAGGGTTATTTGGGCACTCAGAGGTCCACATCAGCTAAGCCAATAACAACTGCCTCTCAAAGAAACAATAAACTCTGGGTTCCATACAGGAATATACTGGCATGGGAAATTTTAGGAGAACCCTTTTCACTCTGTACAATTATAACTGCAAATGAGTATTCAAGCATTCTTGATTCCGGCCGATTTCTGCAAAGGTTCCTTGCTTTAAGGTAACTTCCCACTCTTAGTTTATAAGAGTTAGTTTGTTGATCCATAGAGCTCTAGGAAAACAGTCTCTTTTTGTTAGAAGGCATATGGTTGGTGTGTGTGTGTGTGTGTGTGTGTGTGTGTGTATTTGTCATTGTAGTATGACCTGGTCACATGCTTCAGTGTTTTGTAGAGTCTCATTCTACACTGCTACACTGGTAAGTTTTGTATTGAAGTCAGAGAAACTTTCGACTTTCACAAAACATGGAGATAAGCCAGAAGGAAAAATCTTAGGTCAAAAATATGTTTAAATTATGAGGCTTGAAGGCAAATAAGTACAGAATTAGAGAGTCAGAATTTTAGACTTGGGAGGAACCTCCAAGGTCACCTAGTCCAACCTGTAACTGAATAGGCGCCTTTTCTACACATCCCTAATAAGTGGTTACTCAGCCTCTGGACAATGACCTCTAATGAAAGAGGACTTATTAATCTTATAGCACTTTTAGACAGCTCTAGTTGTTATGAAGTTTTTTCTTTGCCTAGACCCTGTTTTCCCCTCTGCAACTTCCATCTATTGTTCCTAATTCTGCACCATTTTCAAGCAGCCTAACTGGCTAAGAGTAAGTTAGAAATTATACAATGGACCAAAAACTCTTAGGCCACTCTCAAATTAGAAGGGGATTTTCTGGGATAGAAGATACTTTCATCTTGTTGGTCCATGATACCATAGCATCAGGATCCTTGCCTAGAGGGGATCATGGCCCAAGACAGCTCCAGGAACTGTTATTATAATCAGTAACTTAGGAAGGTTAGATACCATTTAGACTGGACTAGACTATTTTATTAATATTTCTAATTAACTTGGCCTATTGTGTTTGATTGAACAATTTAAATATTTTCTTTTCCTTTGCAAATATACCCTAGAAAAAGGCTCTCTTATGGTTGAAAATGCATGGAGTTAAGGGTAGAAGGAAGAGAGCAAAGATGTCAGAATTGGGTATCCAGTGATGATTACAGTGGTTTGAGAAAGTGAAAAACTTATTAAGGATGAGGGAACAGCAGTTCCCTGAAGCCAAGCAGTCAAGCAGACTCCGGTAACTGAGAAAGGTCAGCAAGAGCAGGGCCTCAAGTAAAAGTTCTACAAAGGCTTAGCCGGAGCAAAAGATGAAAGTTCTGGGGCCAAAGGCCGAGGTCTCCCGGACCATTACCAAATGGAAGGACTGGTGCCCTGGGAAGCTGACTGAGTTCAGCGAGTCCAATGCTCAGGGCAGGATCTTCCACACTGCTCTGATTGTGAAGGTCAGATGAGATAATGTACGTGCAAGCACTTAGCGAACTGTAAGGAATTATGCAAAGTATAAGGCATACATGTATGGTATAAATAAAAATCCTTAAAAATTAATCTTCATCACAATTGAATTGAATGAAGTTATAGTTATCAAGAACCCTCATGTGGGAATATGCAGTGCTAAGAACCCTACTGCAATTCTTAACCTGGGAAACAGATTCCAAGGGTCCATGAACTTGGATAGGAAAAAAAATACATCTTTATTTTCATTAACCTCTAAATTAAATTGTTTTTTTCTTTTGAATTTATAAAAAAACAACAACATTATTCTGAGAAGGGATTTCCAAAAGGGTCTGTTATATGCAAAAAAGGGAACCTCTGCTATAAATAAAAAAAGTTAATCAGATATAGACCATGATGTAGTTCATACCTCAGAAAAGCTTGTATACTTGAAAATCATAAACAATGAAATCTATAGAAATTTGGACAGCGGTCACATCATGAGTAAGAGTAGTAGGCAGCTACCTATCTCATGTAATTCAAGGGGCATGGAGTATTCCTTGCACCTAAAGACCTCCCCACCTCCTATCACAGTGACTTAGAGATGTATTCTTTTTTCAGTGTTATAGACCTTTTCACTTTCAAGATTCCTTTATGAAAATTCAAGTGCTCCTGGAAAGCCAGCAACTTAACTGATTATGAGCTATAACCTTAGCAGGTGTTAGCCAGCAGCCAGCTAAGAAAAAGGCCCTGCAGAAATGGGAACACAGGACGAACAAGGAGGTGCCAAGAGCAGAGAAAGAGTTACAGTAAGTGGAGATGTAAGGATGCCAAAGAGAAGTTATGCCTACTTTGCATTTTGGAATTGGGCCAACCCTACATGTAAATAAATATCAAATAGCGGTGCATGGACTGCACAAAACTAATACTTTTTAACATGTTTGTTACATACATGTTTTGGGAATTCTCATTTTTATTTAACCTGGATTAGGGATAACTCTAATATTGACAATGACAATAAATTAATTAGCAAAATTAGCAATAAATAAAAATCTTCTCTATCATGTGGCCAATCAATCAACTTATTGGGATGGCATCTAGTGCTTTTGCATAAACTCTCCCAAGCACACTAATTATAATTTGCCTTATCAGAGAAACAGTTATGGCATAGTGGATAGCAGACTGACCTTGGAGTAGGGAAGACCTAGGTTTGAATCTTGCTTTTGATACACACTGGCTATGTATCATGGGCACTTAATCTCTCAGGATCCCCTAGTCAATTCTCTAAGACTATAAGTTAAAGAAGAATTGTGTTGGTGGAAAGTTTTCATGCCAAGATTTCTATGTACTAATTGAATCAGAGGTCCGGACAAATAAATATATATTTTATGTGAATATATGGATATATACATCAATATCTATATGTATATATCTACATCTATATATAGATATATGTATGTAGATGTACACATACTTATAAATGTGTATACGTATACATACGTGCACATATGTGTATATGTATACACACATACATGCAAATACATTTATATGGGTTGGGGAAAATAAATCATACACATTATTGTATACACAGACATGTGGTTTACATATTTACACATGTATGCAATGAATATACATAGACATATGCAAAATTCGTTATTCCTAAGTGACATCAGTTATTACATTATGAGCCTAATTATTATTTATCATGCAAAAAATCATTATGTGTTTATTTGTATATATATTATATATACATATACATATATAATATATATACATATGTGTGTGTATATATATGTATATATATGTATATATATGTATATATATGTGTATATATATGTGTATATATATGTATATATATGTATATATATGTGTATGTATGTGTGTGTATATATATATATATATATATAAAAATTTGTGTGTGCATATGTGTGTACTTTTCTGTTCCCAAAAAGGTAGAACTGGGTCTATGGTTCCTTAACCTCCAGAGAGATCATGATTCCTTTTTTAGAGTGACAGGCACTTTTACATGTACCATGCTGATATTGAGTCAGAAGGAAACAAAAATGTGCCAGGTTTTGACCATATACTGAGGGAGCTAAGTGGCACAGTAGTTAGAGTACTAGGCAGAAATAAAAAAGGCCTGAATTCAAATCCAGTCTCAGACATTTTCTAATTGTGTGACCTTAGGCAAATTACTTTACCTCTGTTTGCCTCAGTTTCTACAACTATAAATGGGGATATTAACAGCATCTACCTCCCAAGGTTGTTGTGAGGATAAAATGAGTTAAGGTTTGTAAAACATTTAGCACAATGCCTAGAACGTAGTAGGCACTGCACAGCTATTATTAATCTATCTATCCATCTGTCTATCTATCTGTCTATCTATCTCCCTTTGTCTTTTGATCTGTTTGTAGAATTGGGGTCATGGTACAACTTTCAGCTTTCCCTCCCCCTCCCTCCTCTAGAGCTATTTATAACCATAATCCTTCTAACCCAACTCCATGGGAGGATGGAAAATCAGGGTCACTCATTTTCAGTGAGAAATGTCTAAGGCTTGATAAACACCAGATTTCACAGGATCCCATGATTATAAATGAAGAGCTAGAATGGACCTTAGAAGGTATGTTTTCCAGCCTCCTTATTTTGCAGTTGTGGGGTATGTGTGTTCAGAGAGGCCCGGCACCTCTGATGCAAGGGCTTGCCAAGCCCTTTTCAGGGGTGTTCATCCACCTTTGCTGTCCACTTTCACCCAGCTCCCACCTGTGGCTCCAAGAAGCTATAGCATGCCCAGTGGCCACACCTTAGTAAACCATTTTGGCAGATGGGCTAAACCAGACTGAAGGTAACTGACAGGCCTCAAACAATCACTGAGCTAGGGAGTTGTCTACCCCAAGCATGTCTGGCAGAACGGCAGATGAGAACAATTTGTTTCAATGCCATGAAGGTGGCTGAAGCAGATATTTTACAGTTGTAGTAACCAATGCTAAAAGGAGTTAATGGATTCACTGAGGACCACATAGCTAGTAAATGTCAGAGGTAGGGAATGAACCCAAATCTTAATTATTCCACATCTAGCCCTTTATCTTCTATGCCATGATTCCATTGTTATGAAATTTCACAGGATCTTTGAGTCTGAAATGTTAACATTTATGGGAAACCAAGTGCATGCGAAGGAGCATATTTTACTTGAAAGAAGATTGGACTAGAAATCAAAATATCTGGGTTTTAGGTTTGAGTCTGCCATTGATTCATTCATTATACAACATTGAACAAACCCTTGTCCTACTTAACTCACATTATTGTTAGGAGGATTTCATGAGAAGATGAAAGTGCTTTGGGAATTGAAAGGGACTATACAAATGTAAGTTCCTGTTAATATAGAATGGAAAGAGTTAATACAAAGTAATAGGAATGTGAAAAGCCATACATGTACAAGGTTAAGAAAATCATCTCTGAGATTTATGCTTCATAGATAATCATTTTTTCTTTCTTTTTTTGACATCTGTAAACAGCAGCTACATTTTTAAAGGTTAGGTTGGTGTTACACTATTAACTCTACATAAGATAATTTCTCATAGCTGCGATTAATTACATTGTCAACAAGGCAAAATTATAAAATTTCAAAAGAAGAAAGGAAAGAAATATAAGTAAGCTGAAGAAGTGTTTGGATAAATCCATGTTAGCTGCATACTGAGGTGCTGACAAGGGGGAAGTCAGGGATGCTGAGAATATCTCATTGACTTTGAGGTGGACATAATGGAAAAGTAAGTATAGGATGTTCTTCCATACAACACTTCTCAGTGCCTTTATCAGGGGCAGAATCTAGGACTGGCTGCCATGTTGTTCTGACCCAATACAAGAGGTTTTATATCTTTATATTCTGTCATGACAGTACTAAATACTAACATTTTTATGATGCTTTAAGATTTGCAAAGAGCTTTATGTAAATTATCTCATTTGATCCTTACAACAACCCAGTGAGGAGGATCCTATTATTATTCTTATTTTATAGAAAAGGAAATTGAGGCTGAGAGAGGTCAAGTAGATTTAGAGCTGGAGCGGCTCTTAGGGGGCCCTCAAGTCCAACACTTTCATTTTACGAATGAGGAAACTGAAGAAAGAAGAAATTAAGCAACTTGCCCAAAGTCATTCATCTAATTAAGGGACTGAAGCACAATTTGAAGTCTAGTCTTTCTAATTCAAAGTCCAATACTCTCTCTACTCTGCCACCTACTTGCCAATTTGTAACAATTTCATATTTTGAAGATCACATATGAATCTTTCAATCAGGGGATCCTCAAAATGTAATCCAAAGACAAGTTGGTAAATGTCAAGGGACCTCTGTGGGAAGACTTTAATTCAAATCTACATTAACATATGGAGTTTAGAATTTTTGTTTTTATCAGCATCAGTACCAAGCATTCATTATTGGCCACCTTCTTTATGCAGGACATCAAAATAAATCTCTTAGATGATATAATCCACCTATTCTAGCATTCTGTCTTTGACAAAGGATCTATAGGACATTTTGGTACATGAGTATGGTATTGGAAGGTACAAGCCCTACCTTTATGGGTAATGATAGGGACTATTCTATATTCAGACTATTCTATAAACACATACTAAGGATTTTTCGTACTGGTGAAGCTAGATTCCAGCCAATTACATGCCTAAATATGGAAGAAATAAGTTATATGTAGATAGTTAAAAGCAGTGAGTTAGAACATATGACTGAGTCATGAGCTGGTGTCTAAATTTTCATTGGCCACAAGGTATGTTTATCATTTCCACTCTGTTCGTCATCTCCGCTGAGAGCTAGTAGGGGGTATACCAGGCTTTCAGGAAGATTTCATGAGCCAGATAAGGGGAAGGACATAATGGAGGTCTAGCCTTATCATCCTAAGTCATATAGTCTTTAGAGAGGAGGGGGCCTCACAGTTTGGGACAGTAGTAGAAAAAGGTAATTCTACCATGAAGGATAAAACTATTTGTCTTATACGGCAAGGGAATTTACTTCAGGAAGACTAAGACATGGAGGATGGGTCAAGAAAGAGATTCTAGATTTAAGTGTATAATACATCTCCAAGAGGGTGAGGGAGGCAACTGTCAAGTTGAGGTAGAAAAATGTAAAGCATAGGGAGGAATAGTTTGGGAGGCTAAATAGAAAAGGATCTTTCTTATCCAGGGAAATGAGGGAGGGAAGATATTATCTTATAGGTTCACAACCAGACAGGATAGAGTAAGGGAGTTGATTATTGGTTCATTGTAGCCCAGAAGCCTAAGAGTAAAGACTCTGTGGGCTTTGTAGACACCTGCCATAGACCTTGGATCACTACATGCAGAACTAACATTTAAAGGAAGCAGATTCTAGAAAGCTTGAGTCATCTTGCCAAACTGAATCCATCAGGAAAAAATAAAAACAATAACAAAAATAGTAATCTAATATCAAGGCTTGTTAGGACTGGGCCAGCTGATACAATGAATCATATCTGGCTCAGAGAAATCAAACTGCAATGAAGAACCACAGAAGTCTTCTTTTCTTCATAGGCTTGACCTAGCAATAATTGTGTCACTAAAGCAATATTGAGGCTTGGGGAATCTATTCATGTGTACAACATATCTGACAGGTTTTTACAAAATTTCTGAGGTTTCTTCATGTGCTTCTATATTTTGATATTCCACAAATAGGGATGATCTAATTCTAAGCTTTAAAGGAATGAAGGTAGATTCCTCTTGTTTATTAGCGTAAAATGATTCACAACACTTTTCCTTTCATTACATTTTGATGCTATTAAAGGAATCTTCATCTTTATTATGATTCCCTCCTGTTAGAACTCTGAAATTGAAGTGATCGCATGAGTACCACCATCCTTCCTTTGAACATGTAAATTTGTTGAATATTCACCAAAATGTATTTTAAAATGCAACTTTTTTATTATATGGCCATAAAAATTTAACAGAAGGATGGGTATTAGATAATTCAAAAAACAAGTAATAAGCATTTTTTTTCTTTTATTTTTTTTTTATTTTTAGTTTACCACACACGGTTCTACATAATTTTGAGTTCCAGATTTTCTCCCCTCCCTAACCACAGATATATGGATTCCATGAGGACCAACCCTGACATACTTCACTCTTCTCAGTAATAAGCATTTTGATATGCTACATGCAAATGGTAATTTTTAAAAAAATTGTTCAATTCTGCAAATATTCTACTGAAAATGTTTATCACAGCCAGGAATGATAGTATATATGTATAATCCTTTATGCCACGGAGGTTGAATCTTTTGCTTGGGAGTTCTGAGCTTCAATGGAGTTAGCTTAGTGTCCACACTAATTCTGACATTGATAGGGTTACCCCTTGCAAGGGAGAGGTTGCCTGTGGAGGTACAAACACTCCTAGGTTGGAAATAGAGGCTCTTATGAATAGACCAGGGACATTCAGCCTTAGAGAGACAGGAAGACCCAGTCTTAAAAATAAACCAAGAAAAAAACAAACAAAACAAATAAATATTTTAAAAGAAAATGTTTATCATATTTAATTTATAAAATGAAACTAAACTGTAATGAATGGTATTAAATTTATGCTTTTTATATCTGAAGTGTTTAAAAATGTGAAACTAAAAATATAATTCTCAAAGAAATCCATACACATAAATTATATGGCCTACATTACTTTAAACGCCAATTCTTAAAAGAAGATTCCAAAATAAAACAAAATGTTAGAATTCTCAAAGGTTGGCAGTTGTATTATTGAGCTAAGACTAATAACAATCTCTATATCATGCACTCATGTGTTGAGTTTTGCTTTTCTTCTTGAGTTTCTGTTTATCAGAATCTTGACTTCTGCAGCCCCATCGGAAATACATTTAAAAAAACAAAACAAAACCTCTTTCATGTCAAAATTTAGTTTCTCTGGATGTACCTTGTACAAAATTTCCCTGAAAATTTTCATAAAGCCATTGTTGGCATTTGAGGTAGATAGGTGGCACAGGAGATAGAGTGACAGACCTGGATTTAGGAAGTCTCATCTTTGTGCAGGCAAATTTGGCCTCAGACACTTAACTAGCTATGTGATCCTGGGCAATTCACTTATCCCCATTTGCCTCAGTTTCTCATCTGTAAAATGAGCTAGAGAAGGAAATGACAAACCACTCCAGTATCTTTGCCAAGTAAACCCCAAATGGGGTCACAAAGAATCAGACATGACTGGAACAACCAAACAACGACAGAAGCATTTTTCTAGACAATCAGCCTTCAGGGGGTATAAAACACCTTCTGTCCCTAGAAGACATCCAGTCACACAGCACATGAGGTAGTGGTCCCAATACTGTCATTCAACTGTGGTTGTTTACTGATGGGTCCTGCCTTGTCCCCACTTGTCAAGAGTCAAGGGTCAAAGGTGACTTTAGCTCTTTGACTGCCAATCCAGGACTTGCAGTGAGTGCATTCACTAGTACAAGAGACTGCTGATTGATACCTACTCCTGTGTAGGCTTCCAATAAATCAGTTACACCCTGTAAACACATGTCTCTTGTGTAAGTTATTTCCTCCACACTTTCATTCAAACCTGAACTCCTATTAACTGGTTCATCAGACTAACATCACTGAAAACCTTAGTTGAATATTTCCTTAATTAATCACCTAATTTCATTCTTGCTTTTACTTGTACCACTTTTCCTTTCTTCTTAGCAAAAAATTTAATCAACTATGTTATTAGATTTCTTTATTTTTCCCTTAAATGATTTTCCTCCTTGAAAATTTGCAAAACAATATTTTAAAAGGTACACAGAGTCTCCCATTTAGTAAATAAGAATTTATTTGGAAAATGTCCAACACTAAAGTGAAATATGAAAATTACCCTCTAACTGTTGTTCTGTAACAACACAATCGAGTAAAAATGTCAACATGCTTTCTTGAAATAAGAATTTCCTTTCATTTATAAATAAAATTATCTTGTCACTCAAGAATAAATTGTATAGTTTTGCCCTCAGGATATGTAAGTTTTAAGTCTAAAAGATTTAATATCCATTTCCTATTAATGTTATGAAAGTAATAAATATGGTAGAGATATCTTGCTCAAATTACCTTCCTACCTTTCCTCATTCAAATACCAGTCCTACTATTTTACATTCATTCCTAAGTTTCAGAATGGGCCTTATTTTTTCTATAAAATGGGGGTCTTGAACTAAATGATCTCTTCTACAGGGTGGGGAATCCTCAGCCTCAAGGCCACATGTGGCTTGATGACTTAGAGGACCACATGTGGCCTTGAGGCCAAGGATTCCCTATCCCTGGCTTCTGGCCCTTCTGGCTTTAAATCTTACAATCTTGATTTTTTCCCCCAATGGAAATAGTAAAAAGGGAAGCATTTTCTTATCACAGTATGATGGATTTAGAGAGGGAAGGGAACTACAAGGTAATGTAGTTCCAACTCCCTTTTCCTAGATAAGAAAACTGAGGCCCAGAAAAGTGACTTGATTTGCCCAAGCTCAAAAAGACAAGAAGCAGAAGGGCCAGGATTTGCATCAAGGCAGGGGTATGCTAGAAAATGTAGCCAAATGGTTGGCTCTCTGGAAAAAAATCTACACATGACAGATTTTTAAGTTTAATCTGCATTATTTGCATTTTCTTAATCACTTTGTCATGTCTAGACAATCAACAAAACAATAAATCAGGCACTGATTTGTAACATTTGTCAATTTTCAGGGGCAAATGCTCACAATGAAAATTTAACAAATGCCTCTTATGAGCTGGTTGAAGCTGTCTCTAGCACATTTCTGAACCCAGGCCATTTAATTTGTCTCTCCTTCCTTTCACTCTCCAACTCCTGGGGATAAAAAAGCTGCACATACTCATTGCTTCCACTTCCTCACTACCCACTCATTTCAGAGTCTGGCTTCCAACCTAACCACTCAATTGAAACTGTTCCTGTCAAGGTTACTAATGATGTCCTAACTGCCCAATGGCCTTTTCTCAGCCCTCATCATTCTTGCAGCTTCTAAGAATGTTGGTGATCTTTCCCTGCTCTCCTTCCTAAAATTTCCTAAAGCAACATTCCTTTGGTTTTTCTCCTACTTGTCTTTGTACTTTATTCTCAGCCTTCTTTGCACTAACTTTTATATGAAACCTTTCCTAATTCCTCCAGCTGCTAATGCCTTGCCCTCCAAAAAATATTTTGTATATCCCTATTTATGTATATGTCAATTTCCCTAATAAAATGAAAGTTTGTTGTGGGCAAGATGTTTTCATTTTTGTTTTTGTTTATCCCCAGGACCTAACATAGTACTTGACATGTTTATAGGTGCTTAATAAACGTCAATTAATTAATTGACTGATCAGATCGTCAGCCATGACTAATGTTCTTTGTGTGGTAGTCCTATATAGTCCTAGGTGCTCTGTTTTCTGGGGATTTCATCATGGATTCACATGATAGGTGACACAGTCGATAGAGCTTTGTGTCTGGAATCAAGAAAGATCTGAGTTCAAAATTGGCCTCAGATAAATATTTACTAGTTGTGTGACCCTGGACAAATCACTTAACCTCTCTGTCTCTGTTTCCTCAACTATAAAATGGGGATAATAATAGCACCTACCTGCCAGGGTTGTTGTGAGGATCAAATGAGATAATATCTGTAAAGCATTTAGTGTCTGGCACATAGTAGGCAATTCAATAAATGCTTGTTCCCTCCCTATTCTATGCAGATAATTCCTATAAACATTCAGCTGTTATCTCCCCTTCAGCTGCAATCCTGCATCAACTTTCTACTGGACATCTCCACCTGGCTTTCTTACAGGCATCTCAAATTCGAAAAGTCCAAAAAAAGAAATCTTCCTCCACTAAATCTATCGATTTTCCTTAATCCCCTATATCCTTTGAAGGCACCACTGTTCCTTTCAGTTATTCTTGATTTTTAAAAATTTTCTCTACTCTGTTCCCATAGTCACTTGTTGAGTGTTGTCATTTAATCTTCACAAATTACTTAGTATTTACTATGTCTACATATAGTATGTATTTAACTGTGGGCATGCTTGTTTTTTTTTCCTAGAAGAATGTAAGCTCCTTTAGGACAGGGACTGGTTTGTCTTTGTGTTTTTGTTCCCGGTGCCTATTACATAGTAGACACCTAATAAATGTTTGTTGGATCAAATACTCCCCTATCGGTTCACAAGTGAGAGAAAACAATTAGCAATGCAATAAACCAGAATTTAGATGGGCAGTCTTTTTAAATGGTCACTAGTTCATGGTGGTGGCTTTACTGGTTGGAGCCTGACTAGCTCCTTGTAGTCCAGTCTTTAAATGTATTAGAAGAGAAGACAAAATTATTCTTATCTTCTCTGTGCCCATGAGCTAGTGGGGATGCTTTCTACCATTATATATTTTAAGAGCTTCTTTATGAAGTTAAATAGGTTTAAAAGGGTTAAGATCAATTCAAGGACAGAAAGGCAAATAGTGTGTGCTTAAAACTCACTCTACAATATCCTTTTTGCTTTGTTCAGCTTAGTCTAGCCAAACAAGTGTTTGTAATGCTTTTCCAATGCTTCTGAACAGTAACTACCGAGTTTTCATTGTGGATATCTTTGCTGTTCTTATGAAAGAAATAAAATGACTCATCCTAAAAGTGCTGCTTGCTTTTTTAAAAGGAACTACTGAGAATATCTAAATAGCTGTTCAGTCTGTTTTCTTATCATAAAAGTCCTAACTACAAAATGCCATCATAATGATAAGAAATGAATGGAAATATCCTGATCTAGACAAGACAATAATAGCAATGCTTTGTAAAATGAACACTTAGAAAATTTTTTCCCGTTTTTCCCTTTCCGACATAAGACTTTATTCCCGGCCCAGGGGAAAGAAAGTTTTTTTTTTTAATTGCAGAGAGCATCCCATTATTTTCCAATATTTACAGGCATTTAAATTTATATTCAAATTAAATAAAGTCTCCTAGACTATTATTCAATGATCAATACATACTTTTAATTTTAAGAACGATCCTAGTTTTCTGGACCTTTTAATTGATTGATTTAATGTGCATTCCCAGATTATCTAAAATGCATTTACAAATTGGAATGTAATAGCTACAGAAAGGAACTCCTAGAATAAATGTTGAGAGTTTGGTTGCAATGCTGCTGATGCCATGCAAATGATAACTTGTGACATTTTACAATTTAGGTCTGAAAGCAAGTTTGCTGAAGAAAAAAAAGAATAAGCAAAAACATTTTGTTATTTAGTATGTTATTTAAGTATATTGAAATTAAATTAAATAATTATAAGAATTAATCATATTAACGTATTTAATTATATAGTAAAAACACAGCAGTATATATAATATTGTAGCTGTGTATGTAATAATTTTTTTCTAGTAGTTTATCTATTTTGGGGAATATCTCCCTAAACAGATACATACATATATATATATATATATATATATATATATATATATATATATATATATATATACACACACACACACATATATACATATATATATGTGTGTGTGTGTGTGTGTGTGTATACACACACACACACACACATATAGATGGGTAATGTATAATGTACATACACAGTCCTTTTTCTAACATTCTTTCCATTTTAAAGAGTGGGTTTGCATACAAAGATATAGACTATCTTTCTAGTCTGATTCCACATTAATGCCCCTTATACACTTCACCTTCTATACAAACTGCCCTGTTTTTTTATTCCCTATATAAGATATTCCTTCTCTTTACACAGGCTATATCCTTCATGCTGGGAATGTTTTCTTTTCTCATCTCTGTATTCTGGAATCTGTAGCTCCTTTGAAGGCTAACCTCAAGTACTGTTTACTGTAAGATGCATTTCCACAATACCACTATTAGATCCGTTACCCAAGGTGATGGGCGCGGGAGGAAATGAACCTATATTCTATAAAGTATTTATAGAGGCTCACTTTGTGATGGCAAAGAACTGGAAATTGAGGGGATGCTCATCAATGGAGGAATGGCTGAATAAGTTGTGGTATCTTATTGTAATGGAATACTACTGTGCTATAAGAAATGATAAGCGGGTTGATTTTCGAAAAACCTGGAAAGACTTGCATGAAGAGTTAAATGAGCAGAAAGAAGAGAATGTTGTATACAGTAACAGCAATATTGTTTAAAAAGTGACTGTGAATGACTAAGTTATTCTGAGTAATATGAATATTCAAATCAACTACAAATGACCTATGAAGGAAGATGCTATCCATATCCAGAAAAAGAACTAATATACGGAAGTATGTACGGTATGGTTTCACATACATATCTCTATCAAATGTTGTCTTTTTCTAGTATAGGGCTGGGAGGAAGGAAAGGAGGGAGGGAAGGAGATGACTAAGAACTCAAAATGTAAGCAAAAAAGGATGCATTTCTTAAATTCCCCCAATTCTTGGTTTTCTCCTGTGTAATGACTTGGTATTCATTTTGTTTGCATTTTATAATTGCTCTACTATATACACATTATATCCTTCTAATAGAATGTAAGTTCCTCAGGAGCAGAAATCATTTTACCTCATTCATATCTCTTCTAACATGGTACATGGCACATACATAGAAGTGCATATGTTCATATACATATAATATATGTCCATTTTGTGAAAGGTATAAGAATGTCCAAGTATACTTGGGGAAGGTATGAGCATACATGTGCTTATCTAGATATAAGAACATTACATATGTAAACATTAGTAGGGTTCTTTTGCTCTACTCCTACCCAATTTGGTATAACTTCTCTATGTTGTTTTTGTGCTATCATCCTTAAGTAATAACAACTAAAAAGGTGACACTACCCTGGTGAAACTTTTTAAATTAGAAAATATACCCCCTCCAGTTATAGGTTTATATAAATTTTTCTTTTCTGTAGGCAGGTAAATTCGAACAGAATATCCCTTGATACAAGACGGCATCTGGCAGCATCAGTGATTCCGTTCCTTGGCTTCTAGAAGACACAGGATTGGGCAGAACTCAATTGAAAAAACCATAGTGAAGAATTCTCAATATTGGCCCTCTTTGTTTTTTCCTGCAGTAACAGCCTGCACCAACTGAGAATCGGCTGAGAGCTTGCTTTATAATTTAATTTTGTAAACAGAGCACTTGGACTGAACTCTTTCCATTAGCTTATTACTATCCATGTTAATAATATTTGAGCCTCACTTGTGCACCTTGCCCCTATTTATTTCTCCCTTTCTGGCTTACTGATTGCCCTAGTCTCTTCCTTTGTTTTCTCTTTGCTTTGAAATCTTAATTATGTAGGAAAAGATTCTTGCTAAAAAGTTTTTTTAGCCTCTTAACAGGAAAAAATGATACATATATATGTATATATATATATATATATCTAATAAGTCAATGATCAGTACAGAGAAAGGCAGCCAATTTCATTAAAAATCATACTATCCATGATTAGTGTTTCTTTCCATAATCATGTACTTGAGGTTTTGAAAGAAATTTCTCTTACTTTTTTCATATGTAAATTCTTACCCTAGTGTGGAGGTGAAACTGGATTCTTAAAGGCAATAGCAGTGAATCACCGACTATGGCAGCTTTGACTGTGCTGGAAGTTCTAATGTTGTCTCAGCTACAGATTATTCCTGTTTGTTTGTTTTGCAGACCAGTCCAAGTATGGAAAGGCTTATCACCAATATGCTGGTCATGACAATTTGTGATAAGGCTAGGAACTGGACTGTTGATTTCATTGGTTCAAGGAAATCCTGAGTGAGGAGACTCCATACAGGTTCAAGTTGACACCTTCTCTTCAACTCTTATTCTTAGAGTTGCCTGGAGCACTGAGGGATTAAGTGTCCAGATCAGGGTCTCACAGCCAGTATGTATTGGCCGCAGGACTTAAGCCTCTTTAATGTTTTCCTAGCTCTGAGGTCAGCTCTCTATTAATTTTGTCATGCTGCCTCTGACATAGAACACAGCAAAATACACCTTTACAATTGAACAGCTGAAATGTATAGAGAATAAAGATTTTAATGATACAGGTCTTGAAAGAAAAAATACAGCATGGCCTTCAGTGTGAGGTGGCTTGTTTCTGCTTGCTTCTGCAATGGTGGTAGCAAAATGGTAGAAAAGCAGCAAAGGGTAAGAAGAATCAGACAGTCAATAAGCATATTTTAAGCACCTACTAGATTTCAGACTCAGCATTGGGCACTTGAGATACAAAAAAAGGCAAAAGACAGCTGTCCTGGGTCTCAAGGAGTTCACAGTCTAGTGAGGGAGACAACATGAAACTATGTACAAAAAATGCACATACACACAGAGAGAAGAATGGCATTTAGACTATAAACATTAACTTAACTGTTTGCACTCTAAATATAAGATTCATGTCCAGTGACTATCTGCTGAAAGGACTGAATTTTTTGCTTTAAACAAAACCAGAAGACTTAAAGAATTGCAAATGAATGGCAGGATGGCTCACAGATCCTCACTGGATGAAGAAACAAAGGACTTGTTGGAATGGGTTTTATTTATCATTTTATTTATTTATTAATTATTACCAAGCATCAAAAGGTAACATCATTTCATAGGACATTTGATCACTTCAAATTATAGTTCTCATAATAAGTATTTGTAAAAATGCCACCATGAAAATAATTATACTTTGGGTACCAACATTGGTTGCATAGGATGAGCAGCTAGAGAAATCTTACCAAGACCTCAACTAGATCCTCCAAATTAAAATAATATTTAACATGACTTTAGTGCAATGTAGAGGTGTCAGATTTAAGAAATAAGAGAAATCAAAAACTTGTACATTGCTCAAAAGTCTCAGACCTATATAATGGGAATCAGAATTGCTAAACATGGTAAGTGACAAGTAATATATTAAATTATAAAACTGTATTTTTATCAGAAATGACTCAATACTAATGTGTGAGTCATTTGCCAATCAATTTTCTGATTACAGTCAGACTGCTAAGTTATTAGAGAAAATTTTCAAATATAAAAAACCCGAAAAAAGATTAAAGACAAGAAAAAAATGTCAAGCAATTAAAACAACTTTAACATCTCCATGGAATAGTTCTGGAGACTGTGATCACAGAGCCCTGTCAGAAATTATATGTTTATAACATAATTTTGAGCCTTTCTCTTTTTAGTCTCTGCATGGGAAAAAGAGAAGGTGTATAGGGAAAAAAGTGTACCTGGAGTCAGGTCATCAGTGTTACTGTGTGTGGGTTCATGACAGACACAGACTGCAGAGGATAAGAAGGTGTTCTGGGTTTGGAATCTTTTGTGGTTTACCTCAGCGGAGCAATATTCACATCACTGAAAGCATGCATTCATAAAAGTATCAAAATATGAAGGACCAACTAATGGTCAGACTATTTGGTTAGAATATTAACATCAAGCACAAAACTGATGGATGATTACAGTGAATATGCTATTATCATAACAAGGGACAACCTTCTGTATGAATGCCAAACCTTCAAAAGCACAATAATCGTGAAAACATGCAAAATAAACTTATTTAGCCTCTCAAGCATTTACATACCCGGCTTTTTTTTTTTAGTTTTCATCCAAACATTTGCTATTGTGAAAAACATAAGGAATGAATGGGATATTGTGCCATAATTGTCCTTCAGTTAGGATAATAAATTTATGGCACAGGTGGCCTAACCACTGAAGCACCAAGCATTAGTCTGAAAGACAGAAATAAATTATTGATGGAGAAAGAAAATAAAAATAGGATATTGTCTGAAGCACTGAGACACTCAATATGATCTGCTAACATGGAATTTGAAATAGTACTGATAATAGAAGTCTGTAAACATAAACATTTATATGAATACTCAAAATGACTCAAATTTTATACTCATAGTCTAAATGTGGAGGGAACACTTATCACGACTTTAAATTTTAGCCCTAGACTCATTAACAGTTTTTAACATCAAAATATTTACTTGGATTATGTCCCTATCAAGCTTCTAACTTTCTATGAGCTCCCTAATTAAATTCACCCTCAAAATATTATTACCCTATTGACATCCTGTTTCAGTAAGTGCAGATATTAAAATATCAAAGTCTATATGAAAGCATTAACTTTTCTTTTTTGTGATTTGAATTTTATTAATATGCCAAGTAAAGCCAGGTCTAAGCTGACTTAAGAAAAATCTATAATCTTAGCTAAACTGGAAAACATGATTAGGGAAATCAAATCTTGTGTTGTCAAAATAATATTTTGGAGAAAAATAACCTGCTTGGCTGTCAAAGCTATTAAGTTTCCTTATGAATGACACATATGAAGGTAGACTGATGCAAACTGGAGTTAAATTAAATATACCTGTGGTTAAAAATAAAAAATACATTCATATACCTAGTGATATCATAAGAACTTTATTATAGAAAACATCTCAATCACACAATACATTATTTTCTTCTTTCTTTCTCTTTTTCAGACTACTGCTGGGTGCCTCTGTCATAAGTTTATTACCATAATTCATGGACAATTTTGCCAAAATTGCCCATTCACTCCTTATTCTATACACAACAGCAAACATTTGGATGAAAATTTTGAAAAATATGGTTATGTCCAAATAGATATTGTGAATAATGCCAAAAAGATATACAGATATTTGATATTTTTTTTCATTTTTCCTACAGATGTTGCTATCACAAGGAAAAAGCCTCAGTCCTAATAACTCATCTAGATCCAGTTCTTCACTTTTCCAATTTTTCCAAAATATTTTCCTCTGGGAAGAAACATTCCATCTTGGATGCTTTCTTCAAAAGGGAAAGTAGAATGTAGATTAGTTACCCAGTAGAAAGAAGACTAGAGAACGAAAGATCAAGGAGGAAATTGCATTTCTGGCAACAGTTCTTCAGCTGCCTGTTTGACTTTGTAAGCCAGGACCCACTGAGAAAAAGAAATGTAATTGCTTTGAAATATCTAAATATCTCATAATAATATTCCCCATATTAAAAGTCAGACTTGACAGAATACAAAGGAGCAAAAACAAGAGTCACGTTGAAATTTTGCTGTCTACAAAAAAGATAACCTCCTCTAACCTATCAAAAGGCCTTGTAATTACAACAAAGGGGAAAGGATCACTTCTTACAACATCCATCGACATAGGCCAATCAGCTGAGTGAATTTTACCTTGAAAGTCAGAAAAACTTTTCTTTTGAGTCACTAACATCAAAATGAAAGGGGTTGCTTAGACAGACACAATAGAAACCTGGAATCATCAGACCCCAGTATGGGAGGAAAGCCAGGGAACTAATTAGCAATGAGCAAGTGGAGTCTGAACAGTGTTTTTGCTGGTTCACCAAAATTTGTGTTCAGTAATGAGCTTCGACTGCCACTTTAACAAGATGACCAGTTTTAATGATTTTGGAATCTGATTTAATTGCATGTTTTTATTTTGTTTTCTTTGTTTTTCAAATGCCAATTTTAAGGTAATTTGTTCCTATCAGGAATATCTTGGTTATTTTACATCCAATCTTAAGTATCTTCTCATAGTAATATTTTTGATTTCTTGAAAATATTCAAATTGAAGTTAGTAGATCTAATAACATACTATTCTTCATATAAAGAGTCAACTAGGGGCAGCTAGGTGGTGCAGTGAGTAGAGTACCAGCCCTGGAGTCAGAAGCACCTGAGTTCAAATCTGGCCTCAGACACTTGATGTACTTACTAGCTGTGTGACCTTGGGCAAGTCACTTAACTCCAATTGCCTGTCGTTCACCCCTCCAAAAAAAGAGTTGACTATTAAAAGGGTTAAATTCACTAAGTTTCCCCTAGCAGGCTTGGATCTTACCAAAAATGTCACATAATTGTTAGGATGAGGGGAGGGAAGGGATCTATATTCCCAGGATTTTTTTTTTGTCTTTTCATTTTTGAACTAAACCTCATTATACACCAGCATGATGGGAAAACACAAAATTGGAAAAGATAGTCAATCACGCAGAGGCTTTTTATTATGTCTGGTTATAGTTGAAGTTACAGGAAAAAAAAACCTCTTGGAGACCATAGTAAGGGAGATTTAACCAACACAACAAAGTCATAAAGTGATTCTGCCTCTGGCTGATTCTTTGAGTAAAACAAAGTGTCACTCACCTCTCACCCATCCCCAACTAGACAGGATTAGGGCTTGCAGGCTCCCCATAGGGGAGGTATTAAGAAAAAAAACCGCTATTGTCTGTTTTACTGTTTCTAACATCCCTATCCTGAACCTCTCAACCCCAGTTTGCTGATTTTAATCTGCTCTTGGATAGGAAAATAACCAGATCCATCAAAATTTACTGTAAAGTCAGAGTAAATGGTCTCTGACTGAAGCATAAAGTGTATTTTTAATTAAAAGTTACTTCACTTCATATTGACAGTCCAATAATTACCCACAAACCATGAACACGTCCCATAGACTGTTGTTCAGAGATATTAAGAAGGAAGAAATGACAGGACTTGACAAATGTTTGGATATGGAAGTGAGGAGAATGAGGAGTTCAAAATGACACCTAGATTGTGAGCCTGGATGACTGGGAGAAGGGTGGTACTCTAGTCAGTAATATAGAAGTTAGAAAGAGGAAAAGATTTGCTTTCCTGTAGAGGCTTTTGTCCCACTCCTTTTCTATATCACGTAAGGGTGTAAAACCCCAATATATTGGATTCTGAACTTGTGATTAAAAAATGGTATGTTATCTGTAATATGCAGTTAAGAAAGCTGTACTCAACAGTGATGTGTTCAGCTTGATTTTTCATGTGTGAGAGACTTAAAATCATTACATGCCAAGCATCCTATTAGGAGCTTATTTCTCTAAACATATTAAAGGCCACTGATGAAAATGTCACTCCAGACACCTGAGGCTTCTTTCTGATTGCATCGCTGTTAATTCCTAATCAATGGAAAGTATTTTCAAGAGGCATTATTAAGTGGCAATCAGCACAAAGTTCAAGCTATTGAAATTTGGTGAGCTTGTCTAGTTCTGTACAGTAAGATAATTAACCCTAATATATCATCTTATGGAAAGTGAATATAAACAGATTATATAAGTTACATCATTAGTTCAAATCATATATCATGGCAAGTGATCATTATTATCTAGAAATGAATAAAAAACATTAACATGGGATACTGCCACCACTCTGATACAGGTAACTCAACATCTGGACTATTGCAATAGCCTTATGGCTGGACTCCCTGCTTCTGTCCATCCTCTTCTCAGCTCTCAAAATGATCTTCCTAAAGCACACATTTGACCATGTCACCCTCCTATTCAATAAATAATGAACTCTAATCACTTCATATTATTCCAGGATAAAATATAAAATCCTCTGTTTGGCTTTTAAAACCTTCCTAACTTGTCTCTTTCCTACCTTTCCAGTCTTCTTATGCCTACTGTCTTCTACATACTCTGGGATCCAGTGACCCTCGTCTCCTTAGTGTTCTTCAAACTGGATATTCCATTTCCTGAGTCCTATAATTCTCATTGGTATTCCCCCATGCATAGAATTTCCTCCCTCTGCCCCCTCATCTCTGCCTCCTTGTTTTGCTGGCTGCTTTCAAGTCTCAGCTAAGTCATATCTTCTGCAAGGAGACTTTACTGCCCTCTTTAATCTTAGTGACTTCCCTCTGAGATAATCCCCGGTTTTCCCTGTACATATCTTGTTGCACAGTTATTTTCATGTTATCCCCCTCATTGGACTGTGAGCTTCTCCAGTACAGAGTTTTGTTTCACTTTCTTTTATGTCCCTAGCACTTAGCACACAACAGGTATTTAATAAATGCTTGTTGATTGTCGACTTGAATTACCCCCCAGGTAGTGAGGACTTTTTTTTCTGAATGTTATAGGATCTTCACTCCAGGTGAAACAGATTCCCAAATTCACAATTTGGGAAACACCACAAAGACTAGAATTGAAGACTTTCTCCTGGGACGCAAGTACAATATCTAAACTCCTATTTTTATCTGACCCATTAAATACTTCCATAGAAGAATATCAAGGAATGAAAAATAGACTTTTTGGGAGAATGTCAGATGAGAAGATCATCAGACTGCCAGAAAGTCAATGGCTCAAGTCTAACAAACCAAAAGGTCCAGGGAGTACTTCTTTCCATAGTCAGGGATGCCTACTTTCAAGGGAAATATAAAACTACTCCAAGCAAGATTCATTCCTTGAAAGGTTCAGTCTCTGACGTGCATGCATAGATTTGTCAAGACTCATTATGGGAGCACTTATATGCTAAAAAGGAAAGTATTTTTCAATTGCATGCATTCAATTCAGTTCAATAAAAATTCTAGTAGAGAACTATTGGCTTACAACCACTATACTAGGCGTTGGGGGAGGTGTGGTCCTTGACCTCACTAAGCTCAGAGTAATATTAGGATTATGTAAATACACAGAAAGCTACAAAAGAAATAATAAATAAATGTATCACAGAGCCGCAAAACCAATTTAAGTTTGTTCCCACTTTATTCTTCCCACTTGTTCTGTTGGCAGCAGAAAAAATGGAAGGTTCAATGCTACATTGGTTAGGTAGATACCCTTGGTTTCTTATCTTTATGACATGAATTGTCATTACTGGTGAGCCTGAATAGTTATATTAACAGATCACACTGTGTCTTCAAGAGAAGAATCACACTATTTAATCACACATAGCACTTGGCAATGCATAGTGCATAAGCACATACACACACGTTCACACACAGACTCACATATATCATATTTTTTGGCCCCCAAAGTAAGAAAGAGCCAACCAAATGATGTTTTCTATCCTACAGAGCCCCCAAGGATATCTAAACTATCATGACTGGAGAACTGATTTAAGAAGGCTTCAGTCTAAGACCAACCCAATGACATTCCATTATAGATTGAAAATATCATCTTTGTTGGGCCCTCAATACCAAATCTATGAACAATAGGCATAATTAAACATAAGAAGCTGCTAAATTAAGCAAACTAAATGATAGAACAAATTATTTTATTTTTGCACCTGTGGAGCACAGTATGCCATTGTTGTTTTCTTGTAAAAAATACAGAGCAGACTATTTCATGTGTAATGATTGAAAGCATTAGGTATAGTGGAAAGTATTGTGGACAATAGATTTCTCCGCTAAAGACCAAGAAGATGTCAACGAATGTATTTTTCAAGTCTTAATGAGAATACACAGCTGCCACATATTCCATTCAGTGCATTTCAATGTAACTGATGAAAATAAAGATTTAAAATTCCTGGTCTTAAAATGATAAAGGAGAAAAAAGAGACTGAAAAGAAACTTCAAGAACAAACCTGATGTGTCTATGTGACTACAGTTTTCATTTCTGCTCCCTGAGATACACAGAATTATTGTTTTCCAGAATTATTGAGATACACTGAATTATAATCCACGGAGTTAATTGAATGAACATGCCAAATGATTACTGCGTGATAGGCATAAAGAGCAAAAATACAATTTATAGCATTTATATATAATCAATATCTGTAATCAATCAGGTAAGTCACAAATATCTGTAGTGCTCACTCTGTGTTTGAGCACTGTGCTCAATAGATTCATGGTTGTAATAATGGAGAGTGGAATCCCTAATTTGCTTCACTACAAGTAAAGAAAGCCACCTTGAAATAAGAAAAACAAAATGACAAGGTAATCTGAGGAGACATTGTTAAGTTATGCAAGGTCATTATATTATTTCCAGCAGTGATTTACATATTGTTGCCCCTAGTCAAGATAGAAAGTGAAGGTGCCAAGGAAAGAATCTGCCAGTAAACTCACCATGAGCTAAGATAACATTGCCTGCAGAGAAAACAAAAACAAAAACAAAAAAACAACCCAAGCATCTGTCTCTGTGAAATGCCAAACTCTCTCCTACCAGACATCAGTCTAGTTTAGCATACAACAGAGCAACATTGTAATAAATCTTTCCCTTATTTCATCATGGCCATAGGATGTAGTCCTGCTCCATTAATTATAGAAGCGGAGAATCTCAGAAATGTGAAGGGAAATTAAAGTCACATAATCACGTAGCCGAAGGGGTTTCAGAAGTCATCTAGTCAACCCATACCTGAATGAATTGATCAGTGAACAAGCATTTATGAAGTACCTACTATGTGCCAGGCATGGTGCCAGGCTATGGAGATAGAAATGCAATGTGAGGAAGTCCCTCTTGTCAAAAATCTCACATTCTCCTAGGGGAATGAAAATATCTGCAGGTGAGTAAATGAAGGCTAGAGGTACCTAGATGGTATAGTGGATATAATACTGTACTTGAAATCAAGAAGAACTGAATTCGAACCCTGCCTCAAGCACTGTGACCCCTATGCAAGTCCCTTAATGTCATTTTCTCATTTGTTAAAAAACACGGAGGCATGATAATAATAGCACTTACCTTGCAGGGTTGTTGTGAAGTTCAAACGAGATAATATTTGTAAAGTGTTTCATATACCTCAAAGGGTTACATAGATGCCAGCTATCACTATTGTTTTAAACACACATGCACACAGAGTGATTGGCAGGGAAGGAGCACTAACAACTAAAGGGAAATGTTTCCTGAAGGAGGAAGAATTTGAACTTAGCCTTGAAGGTAGCTATCGTTTCCAAGGAGCAAAAATGAGGAAGAATGGTGTTCTAGATACGGAGGAAAACCTTGGGAAAGGCACAGTTGTGGGAGGTGGAATGATGTAAACAAGCAATAGCATCTGGACCAGTTTATCTGGAGTATAGTATATCTGTTGCAGGAAAAATGTGACTAAAAAGGTAAACTGAAGCCTTACTGTGAAGGACTTTCAGTGCCAAAGGGAGGAAGGTTTGTTGGTTGGTTTGTTTCTTTAACGCTAAAGATAATGAAGAGCTATGCTTTAAGCACGTGGAGTGACATGATCAGACTTGTGCACCAATTGGGCAGAAGCTTCCTCTAATGATGGATTCGAGGGGGAGAGACAAGACGAAGGGAAACAATTGGGAGGCTTTTGCATTATTATCCAGACAAGAATGGTGAGGGTCTGGAATAGGATAATTGTGGGATCAGTAGGAAGATGGGAACCTTCCAGGTAGTCATTCACCTTTTACTTGAAGTGATTTATACCTACCTGAAGGAGATCTACACCATTCATTCATTTAATTAATACTCAAGAAATTTTATATGGATAATCAATAATATCTTATCTTCAATTGTACAACGTAGTTTGTCTGTTGTAGTCAAATACATAATCAGAATAACAAACCCACGGCATTTCAAAGTTGGAAGGGACCTCAGTGGCTAGCCCCTACCTTAAAATAAAAGAAAAAGGATCCCAGTTACAAAACTACCTAACAACTAGTCATTCAGCCTTGGCTTGGAAACCTCTACTGAGAAGGAACCTGTCAAAGTGTCACATTCCATTTTTGGACATCTCTAATTGCAAGGGATCTGTTCTTACCCCCAACCCTAATATTGTGCTGAAACTGCTGTGTTGGCCACTCCCACCCACTGTTTGTAGTTTTGCCCTCTGTGGACAAGCGAAAAAATCTAGTCCATCTTCCATACTACAGCCGTTTAAACACTTGAAGAGAGCTATCATGACTCCCTCCTGAACTTTCTATTCTTTGATCTAAGCATCTCCAATTCTTTCAAATAATTCTTATAGGGCATAACCTTGAGGCCCTTCACCTTTCCATCTGTCCTGTTTTGGATTTTCTTTGGCTTATAACTGCCAATTCTAAAATGTGATGTCCCTAAATGAACACAAGAGTCCAGATGTATTCTGACCAAGGCCTTTTAGCATAATCATGCTCTCCCTGGTTGGAATACCTAATGGCTTCAAATGCTATCAGAGAAGCACCAACTATATAAATTTGTATTTATGTTATTTAGCTTGAAAATACAAAAGAGCATTGTGGAATATAGCAATAAACCAATAATTTTTTATATATGCTTATTCTGGGACAGTCACCATGCTAGGCCTTGAGAATAAAAAGGGAAAAAAAGAAATAGTTCCTGCTGTCAAGGAGTTTTTATTTTACCAGAGAAGAATTCTATTTGCTACTAATATGATACATGTTCTCCTTCAATTAATAGTCTCAGAGGACCTAGTATATATCCAGTGTTAGAGAAAGGTGAACAAATGATATGAAAGGGGATGCTACAGTACATACTCAGAAACAGTGTGAAGACAAAAGAATAGTGCCCGCCCCCCACCACTCCACTGTCTTCTGGTGCAGAGATTCTATTAATGTTCTTATCAGAAAATTCCTCTAACACTAGAAGAGATGAAAAGATTTTAACTGTAGAGAATTTAACTATAGCATACCTTCATGGTCAATAAAAACAGATTTCACTGAAGAAGAAAGAATTATAACCTTATGGATGAAGAGGAGTTTATTCCAAGAAGAGAGAACAATGTGGTCCAATGATCAGAAATTAGTTGGAGGAAAGAAAACAAAGGGAGAGATCTATAGAGGAACAGAAAACTACCTAGGATAGAGCAAAGAGACACACACAGGAAGTAAAGGTAAAAATAGTAATTGACATTTCCTGTTGCGCTATAGTCTTCCCAAAACTCTATATATCCATTCTCCCATCCACACACATATAATATACATACACACAGACATAGTTCATATATCTATATATCATCTATTTCTCACTATAATTCTTTGAGGGAGGTGCTATATATATTATAAAATGAGATAATATTTATAAAGTGCTTAGTACAATGCCTGAAGCATGTTGGGTGCTTAATAAATGCTTATTTCCTTCTTTCCCCATTTTACAAATGAGAAAATTGAGGCTCAGGAAAGTTAAATGATGCCTGTGGTCACAGAGGCAAGATTCAAACCCACATCTCTTCAGACTCCAAGATTTGGACTCTTTATATTATTCTCTACTGCTCTCTACTGTTCTCTATTCTAGGAACATCAATGGAAGTACTAGAAGGCTGTGATCTTCCAGATAACAGAAAGCTTAAAATAAGGGAACTTGGGCTTATCAGATCAGTGAATTTAAAAGAAAAGAGCCAGATGATATTTGAAAATCTAATTATCAGGATAAGAAATCAATCCAAGTAAAAGAAAGGGTACATAAACAAAAAAAAAGTAATAGGTCTTGAAATTCTGAATGTCTCTTGATATATCTAGTCTATCATCAGAGATGATTTTTAGCAACAGCTAAGGCAAAGTAAATGTATACGATGTTCTGAGCCAGATGTATTTATTACTCCTTTTCAGAAACCACCTTCTGAGAGCAATGAAATATTTTATATTCTCACTGAAACAAGTCATGCTGTTTAGTCCAGACGAGGCTGTCCACATGCTTATAATTTATCATGTATAGTTCTGAATCAAGCTTCCCTGTAGTTGAATAAAAACAATTCATACCCTTGAGAGCTTGCAATCCCCAAATGACTGCTGAATGAATTCAGTTCACATAAATAAATAAGGAACAAAGATTCTACTGGATGCAATTTTCAGGAGACAAATGGATCTGACTTTAGGATTATGGAGAAGTGAGAAGGCATAGATTCCAGGCCCTCCAGAGATGAGAAAAACATCCGGGACCGAACACATGATGACAGATATAGGGATACAGAAGGACAAGAAGTGTGGCCTCCTGAAAATGTATAGGGAAGCAAACAAAATTTAAAAAGTGATAGTATCTAGGATTAAAAAATTCTTTGACTATGCTCACTCATTGAGATAATAACCTCACTCCACCAATAACCAATAAGTTATGGATGTTATCTAAAAGTAAGAAGAGGGACAATCTAGGAGAAATTTGAATAAGAAAGTTTAGGAGGAGAGAGAAGGGAATAGAGGTCAAGAATTTGCTTTAGCCATGAAATTCCCACCTGGAGAGATGGAGAATAGCTGACAGCACATTCCCCATAGTAGTCTTTCCTATTTTGGAACAGTGAAAAACAACTCTTTTCATTCTGAGACAGACTTGTAAATCTAAGTTGACCAAAGCACATCTGGAGTCAGGGGTCTGTGTGTTCCATATTCACTGATGAACACTGGTAGTGATGAAAAGGCTAGAGACACTGATGGTAAGGAAAACGAAGAAGGCAGGTTATCCTGCCAGTGTTTGATAAAGAGAGAGAGAAGATAAAGGAAAGAACGTGGAAAACATATCTACACATATCCCTGTGCCATGGCAGCCCAGACAAATTTCTTATTTCCAAGGTAGACCCCAAATGGGATTTATAAGGTGTCAGGAGAGTCTTAGGCCACATGATTTGATGAAGGGAAGAAGGAGATGCCAGAAAACACATAGGCAAGAATGATCCTTGTAGTGGGGAACAAGCAGCCTTAGCTTGAGCCCTGGGGAAAGTCTAATTTACTTGAATGTATCAGCATACAACAGACACATTCTAAGTCATTCCTCATCTCTCTCTTCATCCATGTTCAGAGCTAAAAATCCCAACTCCATTAACTTTTCTTCATATGATCTATTTTCCTATCATTTAATCATTTTTATTGCTTTTCTTTATATCATTTCAAATTTCTTCATCTCATTTTAAAAATATTTGGGAAAAATCAACTGAATGAAATGCATTAATAAGGACTTTACCCTCTCAAGTGCAACATTAGAACTATTACAGCATTCTCCTATTTAAAGTGACTCATAGAATGTTAATACTTGAAGGTACCTTAGATATCACCTAATTTAACCTTATCATAGCCCATTCATTTTAAGCAGTCATTGCATTGACCTTTTGATATGTATTCAGGTTGTAGCCTACCATGATTTCAGATCTATTTCTGCTCTACTTGGTTTAGCCTATCATTTAGTCAATCAGGCAACAAACATTTATTAAATGTTCATTGTGTGCCAGGCACTATGCTAAGCCCTCAGGATACAAGAATGGCAAAAGACAGCCCTGACTGCCAAGAAGTTCCTCATTTAATGGGGGAAACATATATACATCTATGTAGATTTCTTCATTCCTGAATACTGGCCCCAGATTAGTCCTTGTTGAATTTCACCCCAAATTTGACAATATATTTTTACAATTTGCTGAGATTATAGGAAATTATGCTATATCAGAACTAGTTGAAAGAATTGGAGATGGTTGGCCCAGAGAAGAGACTTGGCTAATGGTGGTTTGTTTGTTTTCATGGGGTATGCAGAGATATATTTTATCTTCTCCCTTAACTTTCTTACAATAATTTTGAGTTCCAATAAGTCTGGGCTACATGCTATTCCTCTAATACTCCCATTTTAAAGCCAAAATGCTCATGCCATTCCATTTGCCAAGAATCCCAGTATCTCCTTTGCCTTTTTACACTCCACCAGTTCTATTTATAAAACCATATCCATCCAGCCTTTTAGCTTAAATGCTATCTGGTTGTTGCTGGCCTTTGAATTGTTATAATCTTCCCTGATCATCTCAGCCAAGAGTGTACTGTTCTACATTTGATGTTGTGCTGCTCACTTAATAGGTCCAACTTTGTGTTGTAATCATTTGAATTTATGCCTTATATTCCCGGTTATCTAAGGTCAGGGGCCAAGTCAGGTATATCTTCACATCTTTTACATAGCCTGATTTGGTTAACTACCCTTAATAGGCATACAATAAATAGAAGCTGAGTGAATGAGTGAAAAAAACAATTGATTACATGACCTACACCCCTCCTGGTTTAATTAGTCTATGTCCTTTATTTCCTTCACTGGAAATAGAGACCATTTTAAAGGCCCTACTCTGTTTCAAACTAAAAACTCGAATTGTTCTAGCCTTCCTGTAGAGTCTTCTTTTCCAAGAAGAGGAATCAATAGTGAAAGGTAAATGTTACAATCTTGACGCAATCAGTTGAAATCATGGAGGGAGAAGAATGCTAATCACTAAGATCGAGTGAAAACCAATCTCAATCAAATATGACTAGGCTCTGTGAAGTCAGAAAGTAGGACAAGGACAGGGTAGAACTCTTAGTCCTTTAAGGGTGACATAGTATTCAAAAATTCTACAGCGGCAAGAATTATGATCAAATGGTTAGCACAGCTCTTCGTAGCTTTCAGGAGAGGTCTGTAGCTATAGCTGACAGTAGGTTTCTTCTGCCTTTTAAAGTAGGCTTACCTACATGGCTCACCCCAAAAGAGTTTGGCACATTTGAAAATGCTATTTAAATTTCACCTTTCATTATAATTATAATTTGATGGGCTTTGTTGGTCTCTGGCCAGAATCCCACACTAAACACCTCATCTGATAGAGGGATACTTTCAGGACATAGAGCAAAGCCTGGAGGGAATTTTCAAATGCCCTGGCGGCCCAAATGTCCAGCCTCTTTGCTGTTGCAATCAGCTTCCTACAACTGGACAGGGACCCTGGTCATGAGATAGCTATCAAAAGTCATTACCTTTAATAGTTACTGGGGGTTCAGAGGCAGCATGGCCTAGACTTGGAGTCAGCAAGATCTGGGTTCAAATTCTAGTTTGGTTACTTAGTTGTAACACCTTAGACAAGTCAAGATATTTAGATGGATCCCAGCTCTTCATTTATCAAATGACGAGACCTGGAATATATGGACACTAAGATCCCTTCCAGCTCTAAATCTGCGATCCTATGATGCTTTTATGAAGGGCAGACATCTGATTGATCAGACATCCAGTAGATTAAAGCATCCATGTTATTACTATCTCTGCTTCTGGGAATCAAATCCGGAGCCAGTAATAATAGCTATTAGATCGCCACTATGCCCTCTGTGAAAGCATAGCAATTTAAAAAGTGTGGTGGTTTTTGGTGTTGTTGCTTTCAGACTATCTGTGGCTCATGAGCCACAGAATAATGTGATTTCTCTCTATTACTATTCAATGATGCCCTAGTATCTTTTAAATGTCTAATAATTCCTTAAGAAATTCAAGAAAATTCTACCAGCTAGCCCTGGCAGTCACAGGAACAATGTTGTTGCTCAGTCATTCAGTCACATCCAACTCTTTGTGACCCCATGGACACTAGCATGCCAATGCTATTCATGAGGTTTTCTCAGCAAAGACACTGGAGCGATTTGCCATTTCCATCTCCAGGGTTAAATGACACGTCCAGGGTTGCACAGCTCTAGTGAGTCTCTGAGGCCGGAACTGAACTCAGCTCTTCCTGTCTCCAAGCCCAGAACTCTATCTAGTGAGCCACCGAGCTGCCTCCACAAGAACAATAGTCATTCTTTTCTAATTCTGCTTTTCTGTTTTCTATTCTTGTTGTTCTGTTTTAACTCTAATTTCCTAGAACTAATTTTCAAGTGTTGTGGACGGTGCTAGATTTAACAAAAAGATTATTGTTCTTTCCTATCAATACCATACAAGCTTTTAACTATCATTATTACTCGTCTAAAAGTCCTTCCACTGTAATAGTCCTGCTGACAAGGATTGGACTGGCTACCTTATGAGATGCCCTGCTTTGCTAATACAATTCCAAGGGTCTTTAGTACCTTGCCAGCGCAACTGTTGCATTTGGTTCAATTGTTCAGTGAACAATGTAAAAAATCTAGCATGCACAGAGCACTTTATTAGATGCTATCCAAGAATGCATAGGTAATTAAAGACATGGGTCCTGACTTTCTAATCTGCTGCATCTCGCTCATCTCATGGTTCTCTCTGAGTCCATTCTAATACCAGGAAGCAGTTTTCCTTGGCCTACTCAGTGTAATGGAAAACAGAGCCCAAACATTCAAATGATTGGTTTACTAAGAAGAGAGCTAAGATTGAGTGTTGTTGCCTCCTCCTCCTATCAAATGGAATTGGGTAAGTGTCCCATCTTCCTACCAATTCCTCCCCCAGAAAGATAGCCAACAGAGAAGTTCCAAAAGAGCTAAAAAAAATCCCTTAGCCCAATAAAAGGGTCCTGACGTACTCCTGGAGGGAAGAGCCCACTCAGGTTTCAGGTAGGGAAGAGGGAGTTAACACAAGCCTTTCTGTTTCTGTTTCCTAGAGCCCTGCCTCAAAGCAGGGATAATAACTGACTCCCAAAGTTGTCAAAGCACTCTTTGGAAATTATCTTATTTGAGTCTCATAATATGCCACTGATATGCCACATAATAGGCCATAATATGCCATCACCTTCATTTTACAGGTAAAGAAAGTGAGATTCAAGAGAGTTTAAATGATTTTTCTATAGTCCCATAGATCATAAGGATCAGAGTTGGATTTGGTCATAGATCTTTCTGACTCTAAGTCTATCAGTCCATCCACTACGCTATGTTGGATTATCTTGTATTTGTAAAATGTGATTTCTTGCCTCTGATTTGAGGCATCGTAATAGCTACTGTCTTTACTTGTATTATCTTTCCCAGATCAAGGACACTTAATTCCCTGAGGCTTTAGCCATACCAGTTTTTACGGTGTCACCATTCAGATCATAGATGAAAATAATAGGTAACACCCAGTGAAGTATCCCTTTGTCTAAAACTAAGCCATCAATAACTAACCTCCAATCATTCCCATTCCCACCTACTGCTAGAAAGTTCTAATTTTCCCCATCTCTTAATTAGGGTATCATCTGAAACAGAACAGGAAATCTTACTAAAGTCAACTTCTATTACAGCTAAACCTTCTGATGTATCTACTAGGTCTGTCACTCTGTCACAGGGGAAAATTAGATTACTCCAACAAAAACTATTCTTCACTAAGTCACATTGATTTTCACCAAGCATTAGAGGCAGTTCCAGGTGCTTGCAAATTGATCCAATCCACGTAATCAGAACAATCTGTAATTTTCTGGGTTGTCTCATTGCTTTCTTTTCTGTTTCTTTTTCTTTTTTTAACAGCCATAATGCTTACTCTTCTCCACAGATACACAAGGGTTTAAGATTTTTGAAAGAAACAAAGATCACCCCCCCCCAAAAATAAACATGCCTCCTTTCTTCTATTCACGTAGACTTCCATGTTTTTTTCTTAGAGTGAGTTCAGGATCTTCTAGAATTCTTAACTCTAGAATAATAGAATTAGCCAGAGAAGATGGCTCCTATAACAAGACCCTTGTGCCCTCTATACCAGTTGTTATCAAACTCAAATAGAAACAGAGAGATAAAACGGCAAATAAGATTATCTGTGGGTCACATGTTGATTTAGAAAACCACATGTGTAACAACAATGCTGCTTGCAGTTGCAGTGTAAGGCCAATAACACCAGCACACAGGAGGGCTGCTAGCACAAGTTCTTTGATCTGATTTCCTAAGGAAAGCAATTTTAAGGAGTTTATAATCTCACTTTAATTAAACATACATATATCATTCACTTAGTTCAGGGAGAAAAGTCAGCACCCTGAACTTCAGAGAAAACGCGAAAAGAAACTACAAGCGGAAATTATATAAACAGAGCAAATAACACAAATCAGCAGACGGGGCTTCTGTCTGTCCATAGCAATACACACATAGTTACCAGAGAGAGAAGCACCAACATCTGGGTTTTCAAAGCCAGGGGGCTCCTTAATGGTTACCCAGAGTCGTCTGGCTGAATCACACAAACACTCTTCCAATGAGTGAGCCCCCAAAGCAAAATGCTAACCTCACAGTATATATACACTTCTTCAGAGTCAGCCCACAGAGGGCATCACAACCATGTGACTCACACTCATATGACTTAGGCTTTCTTGTGACTTAAGCAGGTCATCCGAGACTCTTGATTCAAACAAGGGGAAGGCTCAATCAAAGGCACTTGATTGCCTTAGTGCTGAGAAGCACTCCAAAAGAAAAAACAGCAACAAGTCCCACTTTGCTTGCCATGACAACATGTTAATGTTATCTATATATTTTTATTTTGTTAAATAGTTGCCAATTACATTTTTAAAAATCTGATGCAGGGTGCCTTGAGGAGTATTGTAAGCTGCTATGTTTGACACCTCTGCTATAGATTAATAGCAAGTGGTGACATTTTTAAGGTAAATGGGCAGAATTGTTCATATAACGATGTTGCTGGCATTGTGTTTTCATTTTTAGGTGACACTTAAATGATTCAAGCTTTAGTTAATTTTCTGTGCAGGCTGTAAGATTGTTTACCTTTTTATATCAACAATGTCACAGTATAAATATTAAATGGCTCAGATGCTTCATTTCTTCCCACTAGTCATTTATGAGTATGGTGTAAGAAATGCTGACTTTTTAATGCTTTGAACTTTTGCATATTACTTGAAATAGCAATGATGCTCATTTATGCACATTTGCTGACAGGAAAAAACAATAGTTAGGGGAAAAAACAGCAGCTCCTTCCATATTATTTGTAGAAATACAGTTTTCATATTATGGCCACAGCTCTTACAGATTTGTTGGCTATTGATGTGGAAGCAATTATATGGAAATGTTCATGTGAAATATTTCAAAAAATACCAGGGTCTTGGTCATATTTATCCAAGCAGCTGTAAATTAATATGCAATTTTAAATTTGCTTTAGATGGTTATTTTCCAATTTTACCAACAATTTTTAGATTTTGCTCTCAGCGTTTGAAAGGCCTTAATTCGCTTTTCTTCCTTTTGTAGTTTATAAGAAAATCTCAACAATTGTTACCCACTGTGGCCAAGTCTACTAGAGGATTGGTTTTTATTTAAGTTAAAAAATATGATTTTGAGACTTGGATATTCAGGTTTTCCTAGATACATTGGAAATAATATCAGTTTTAAAATATGCTGGCAATAGTCTGTCTCCTTAGTGTGCAAGCATGCCGAGATCCATAAAAATGTAGTAGCTATTACCAATATTTATCTTTGTGCATAACCTAGATTTGTTAACAAAGGAAAAGAATAAAGTATTCCATGTTATTCATATCCAAATCATTAATACAGATTAGGGAGGAGGGAGAAAAAAAAGAGACATCTCCACACCCATTTATTTCACTGCTCAATGATCAGGATATCATTTTATGTCCTGTAATTGTCACAACCAATTAACCAATTTGTAACCTCATCACTTGGCGAAGTGAGTGTCACTGAACTTTCAAATGAACCCATTTATAGTCATATCATATTTTACTTACTCTCCAGATGGGATCTGGCTTATTGATGACTTCCATATAACAAAATCAGGTTTAACAGCAAGACTTTGCCTCCCCCAAATTATTATAAATATAAAAATTCGGAGATTAATTAATACTCTTAGTTATCCATTATTGTTAAATTTTCTTTGAATATAATAGAATCTTAAGAATTGTAAAATAATCTTAGAAGTTATCTGGCAACATTCCACCCTTCAGTGGAAATCCTTCTACAGTATACCTGACTGAAGTTTATCTAACCAGTCGAATATATCCAGTGAAAGAGTATTTCAACCTCTATGCTGAGCAGAAATCTGTCTCCCTGTAACTACTACCAATTAGTCTCAGATCTGTCTTAATGGCTATTATTTATAATGGAATATAAAATTAATATTCCAATGATCTTGTATTTAATAAGTGTATTTCCTCCACCAACATAGCAACTCCTCTGTAATTCGGGAAATTTCTTCCTTTAAAAAAATTGAAACCTTTTTATTTTTTAATATAGCTTTCATTTTTTAAGATATCTCTCCCATCTCTCCTACCCAGAAAACCATCTCATAAAAAGAATTTTAAAGAATAAAGAGTGGGTAAAAAAGCAATTCAGCAAAACTCATGGACATGTCAGTCAAATCCACAAGCCCAAGAATATTTAGTGTTCCGTATCCACAGTCCAAATGAGGGTGGTACATTCTCATATCATATTTCTTCCTCAAGAGCCAGATCTGGTCATTATAAACTTAATGTTCAGTTTCAATTGTTTTGTTATTGACAGTGTTATTCTTTCCATTTATTTTGCAATAGTTATTGTATATTTTTTGCCTGGTTCTATTTACATCAATTCATCTCAGTTCATATAAATCTTCACATGCCTTTCCTTATTCTTTATATTCACTGTTTCTTAGAGCTTGGTAATATTCCATCATACTCATACCACAATTTGCTAAGTCATTCCCCAGTCAATATATACAAAGATCATTTTCAATTGTTGCTCTGGCTAAAAAAAATCATCACCATTGGACCAACGTAGTGAGAAATCTCTTCAAACTTGGCTGAGCAGGTCCCCATTCCATAGGTTTATAGTCTATCCCCAGGCCAACACTCAAAGCCTGAACAGTTAGATACCCTGCCACAACTTGTGTCACACTAATAAAACTTTCAAATGCTCTAGGGTCACCTCCATATTATAATGAGGTATCAAAATATGCTTTAGATGGGAAATTTTAAAAGTAAGAATTTCATTAATGAATATAAGCTAGATTCTGTTTTTGTGTTTTATGGGGATAGAATAATAATCATAGAATCATATATTCGCATCTGGAAGAAGCCTTGGAGGGTATATATTCTAATCTTCTCATTTTACAGATATAGAAACCAAAGCCCATAGATGTTGTGATTTGCCCATGGTGGCACAGCTAATAAGTGGCAGAGGTGGGATTTGAACTCCAAGTTCTCTGATTTTAGAGACAGTGTTCTTTCCACCACATGCACCAAGCTGCTTCCTTGACATTTATAAACAGCTTTGAAATAGAAAGAAAGGAAAGGAAAGAAAAGGAAAGAAAAGCAAAGGAAAGGAAAGGAAAGGAAAGGAAAGGAAAGGAAAGGAAAGGAAAGGAAAGGAAAGGAAAGGAAAGGAAAGGAAAGGAAGGGAAGGGAAGGGAAGGGAAGGGAAGGGAAGGGAAGGGAAGGGAAGGGAAGGGAAGGGAAGGGAAGGGAAGGGAAGGGAAGGGAAGGGAAGGGAAGGGAAGGGAAGGGAAGGGAAGGGAAGGGAAGGGAAGGAGAAAGAAAAGGAGGGGAGGGAAGGAGAAAGGGGAGGGGAGGGAGGAGGGGAGGGGAAAGGAGGGGGGCAGGGGGAGTTAGGTTATGGACAGCTAGGTGGTGCACTGGACCTGGAGTCAGAAAGACCTAAGTTCAAATCTGGCCTCAGGTACCATCTGTGTGATTCTGAGCAAGTCCCTTAACCTGTTTACTTTAGTTCCCTCATCTGTAAAATGGGGATAACCATAGCACCTGCTTCCCAGGATTGTTGTGAGAATCAAATGAGATAATAACTGCAAAGTGTTTAGCCCATTATCTGGCACATAGCAAACACTATATAAAAGTTAGCTATTGTCATTCTTATTGACATTATTATTATTTAGATAAACAGATGATAGATAATTGATAGAGATATACATATATGCATATATATTCTGAGTATCACAACAGGCATCTCATTTTACAGTTGAGGAAACTGAGTCTCAGAAATATTATAAGACTTCCCTGAGGTCATACCTCTACTAAGATTCAGAAGCAGAATTTGAACACAGATCCTGACTCTAGATTGATCACTCTATCTACAACACCATGCTTCCTCAATATATGCTAAGGTGTTCTATTTATAATATTTCTTCATTTACATTTTGGTCATAGTACTAAAAGGACTACCAAAACTTTTTTTGCCACTTTCTGCAAAGTCTAACTAGTCAGCTCATTAACTATTAAAAAAAACCAAACAACCTTTAGAGACTAGGGATCTATGTAGAATGCATTCCAATTCAATTAAATAAACATTTATTAAGTGCCTACTTTGTGCCAGGCCCTATGCTAAGCCTGGGAATCCAAAAAGAATTGAAATAAAGTCCCTGCCCTTCAAGGAGCTTACAATCTTTTAAGATTATAGAAGACAGAAACTATGAAGGAACTCTCAGTCCACAGTTCTGGCCATCTGAAAAAATGCAATATATGTATGTATGGGCCAGATGATGTTAGCTACATTTAAAGGACTTTTAAAAGCAGATAAAAAATACCAGAAGTGCTGAACTTTTATGACAAATTGAGCAGTAAATAAGTATTTTTTGACAGGATAGGTAGTCCACTTCAAAGGCGAGATATCAAAAGAATTCACAACTGTCTTCTAGTTTTCTAATCTGATATATCGAATTTTTGAGTTGGAAAGGACCATATTTATGGGTCATGTAATCTCATCCCTCATTTTACAAACAGGGAGCTAAGTTCCAGAATGGCTTCAGTTTCAACGGTCTCACTAAAAATACTGTAACTCACTTTCATTCCAAGGTTGCGAAGTAGAATCACTGGTAATTCGGAATGTGAGAAAACATTACGGTTCATAAATGATTATTTCTCATGTACAGGCATGCCTTAGTACGTTGTGAATTGGGTTTCTCTCTAACTCAGTCATTAAGAATATCAAACATCAGACAAATAATTGTAATACTAATCACAGTTACACACTATTCAGCTAAGGAAATGAAGATATGAGTCAGAAATGCATGAAACAGAAAGGGAAATTCTTGTGATTTATATCTCTTCCAACTAGGTGACTGTTTCAGAGTCAATTTCAACTCATGCCCACATGTACACACATATTCATCATGAAATTTATAATTTGTCTTTCTGAGATAGTAAATAATTATATTAAAATATCATAATTGCTTAACTTGTCAATTTTGCATTTCTTCATAATAAAAGCCTTGAAAGCTCCAAATTCTTCCCCCTCCCACTCCTCTCCATCTTTATTAAACCTATTTCAGCTTTATGGAATTGCTTAGCCATTATTTCACATGTATGTGGTCACAGAATCAAAAGTCACAAAATTTGAGAATTAGAAGAGACTTCAGCAGTCAACAGGTAGGCCAGCCTCCAAATAAAAAACATCCACATTAGTTATTCCTAACAAGTAATTGTCTAGTTTTTGCTTGAAGACCTCTATGGGGATGGAACATACTATCTCATTAGGAAACCTATTTCATTTTTATACAGCTCTAATTGTTAGGAAGTTTTAGTTGTTTGTTTTTCCCTTTGACATGGAGCTAAATTTGCCTCTTTTTAATTTCCACTTATTGCCACTGGCTCCACCCTCTGGGGCCACATGGATCAATTCTACTGTCTTGTCCATATGCAACCCTTCAAACACCTGAAGACAATTATCATATGCCACCCTGTTCCTCTTTTTTTGGCTAAAAATGTTCATTTCCTTCCACCAATCTTCTCATGAAATGGATTCACGGCTCTTCACTCAAGTTCCAATCAAGGATTTGCTCCCCTCCTTTATTCCAAAGGATTACTAAGTATATAATAGGCAGTCGGTGGGACAATAGCAGCCTAATACATAATGATGTAATGATGAAATGATGTAAAATTATAAGAGTTAGGATAAAATATCCAGAAGATGAGAAAATGGATACAGGTATGAATTGTTCTTGATAAATAATTGCTTTTTATTTCAAAGATGTAGATAGTTTCTGTGGTAATGATTATTATTAAGCCAATTCTATTCACTAACAGGGCAATTTCTATGACTTTCATTAATGTTTATTATTAGTTGCATAGCTCAATATGCTGAAACTAACTTGCAGGATGGGCTTATAGCATGCCATTAAATCTGTCTATATTTCATAGTCTCTCTATGATATGGTCAATAAGATCTTTATCTCCGAGTTTTAAAGTATAATACCTAATAGCTTTAAAGGCCTTTTTATCCAAAGTGGAGCAAATATTGTACTTGTGGTCAGTTGAGTTCTAATCCTGCCTTTCTGATACTTACTAGCTATATGACCATGGGTCATATTGTTCAGTCATTTCAGTCCTGTTTGACCCTTCATGACCCCATTTGGGGTTTTCTTGGCAAAGATACTAGAGTGTTTTTCCATTTCCTTCTCCAGCTCATTTTACAGATGACAAACCAAGGCAAACAGAGTTAAGTGACTTGCTCAGGGTCACATAGCTACTAAGTATCTGAGGCCAGATTTGACCTAAAAAAGATGAGTCTTCCTGACTTCAGGCCTGGTACTCTATCCACTATTCCACCTAGCTTCCACAAAGAGGAAGTAAGTCACTGAAAATCTCCAATCCTCAGTTTCTTCATCTCTAAAATAATGATGATGATATCAGTGGCTAGTATTAATAGCATCTCAAGTTTTATAAAACATTTTATGTATATTATCTCATTTGATGGTGATAATAAGATATATAGTTCCTGTGTTTGAAGAAATTTGCAAACCTTAAAATGCTATCAAATCAATCAAAGAAGCATTCATTAAGTGCAGAGTAATTGTCAGGCACTGTGCTAAATCCTGGGGATAGAAAGACAAAAAAGAAGCAGTCCCTGCCCTGAGGAAGCTCACATTCTATCAGGGGAGACAAGTCTCCTCTGGTATTATTAATGTTCGTAACTATCACCTCACAGTGTCAAGAATTCAAAAGTAAGTAAAAAAAGAGACTGTGGGTGATTAAGAGAGAAGCCACAAAACGTATTCACTAAGTCTTCGTGTTCTCGACCAATAGAGGTTCATGGCTCCTCACCCACAGCCTATTTGTTTCTTATATGAAGCTTGGTTCTATGAGGCTTGGTTATCTTGTTTACTAGGCTACAGGACACTGAAAGATACAAATTAGGAGGCAGAGTGGATAAAACTGGCAAGGCAGCTACAGAGAGAACATTGAGGACAGCCAGAGATAGAAAAGAGACAGAGAATCCATATAAAGCTGATTAGGGATACTCTCTGTGATGTTCTGAAACATGGTGTTACAACAGTATTAATTAATACATTAGAATAAAACCCACACTAATACCATAAAATTCTGATGTAACATTGTTTGGCCAATCAACTGAGTTGCAAATTGAATGGTGAGCAACAATCCAAGTCAGAACCTGAGATCCAGAATTATTAACTCTGCTGAACATCAGTCTGTTGATCTGTTAAGTGTGGTGTTCTCAAACACACCTACCGTGAGGGTAATAGATTCTCAGAAAGCTGACTTCCCAGGATGCAGCTGGGTTGTATCTATATTAATGCATCATGGCCGATTTGGCCAATTAGGTAGAACGGGAAGGGAAATGTAGGACATGAAGAGTCCGATGAAGGGAGACACAGACACAGTATTATTTATCTCACTTTTACAAAACTGCATTCCTGCTGAGTATTGGGGAAGCACACACAAACAGCCATAGGAGGAAACACTAAGTAATGTTCTGTGCAGTGGAAAGAGTGCTTGATTTGTCATAAAAATACTAAAATCTAAATTTCTCGCAGCAAACCTCTAATTTAAATATCAAGCATATAAAAATAAGCATTTTTTTCTTTTATAAAATTTGCAAAAAAAACTTTAAAGCAGTTTCTCTATGTATCCCCAAAACTCAAGCATCTTGATGGAATTATGGAATTGACCATATTCCTCTTTACTAAGGTTTGGCTTTATAATATTCTTCAGGTGTCACTGTTTTGGCTCCACCAAAGCAGTCTATAGCCCAGATGTTGGTTATATCCAATTTAGCAAAGAACCAGTTATGATCTGAAGGCCATGATTCCATTTCAGGGTGACGACTGAATAATGACTTTTTTTGCAAAGGCGATTTCTGTATCATTCACCTTAGTGATTGTTCCTGACAGCATTAAGTGACTCTGCCACTTACTACTTCTGTATGTGTAATATACCACATATCACTCTCTCTTTCATTTAGGTGGCACAGTGGATAGAGCACAAGGCCTGGACTCAGGAAGACCTGAGTTCAAACGTGATCTCAGACACGTAGTAGCTAGTGTGATCTTGGGTGAGTCACTTAACCTTTGCTTCAGTTTTCTCAATTCTAAAATAGGGATAATAATACCACTTAACCTCCCGGGGTGGTTGTAATATACAAATGGAATAATAATTGTAAAATACTTCGCATGATGTCTGGCACTAATAGGTGCTTTATAAAGGCTTTCGTGCTGTTATCATTATCTGTGCCTTTGCACTGGCTACCCACCGCCCCATCCCCACTCCTCCATGCCTGTGTGACCCCTGTGTCAAAGTCCATTGGTATGGGGGTTTCTCCTCACTGGTCGGGATGAATGTTCTGCCTCTCCTTAGGGGCAGACAGTGAAAGAGTAGAGCTCTTCAGTCTCCTTAGTCTTCAAACTCTTTTCAAGCTTCGAGTCACTTCAGGCTGTTATGGCTTCCAGCTTTGAGACAAGATGGACAAAGCCAACCCTACTTCAGGTGGCTGAAGGAAAAGAAGACAGGAAGACATGAGAGGAGCTAGAAGTCTCCATTATGTCCCTATCTCTGACTTGCTACACTGGAGACTTTGGCAACTTCTCCTTGGATTAGATCTCAGACTCTCCTGGTTGAGCTGAATTAACTTGCTGCTATGTGAGAACTCCTTCATCTTGTATTGTCTGGTATATATTCTTCTATGTATACTTACTCTGATTTCTGTTTTGCAACCTATTTGAATAAATTAGTTTTTTGGCTAATTGCTATATGTGTTTTTATTGTGGATTTGGTATTTGGTGGGAAAGCAGTCAAGCCTTGGATATAAAGCTTGGGATCCTCCTTCTTCCCCCAATAATGAAATGGCAATCAGAAGTTAGTTTGAAACTGATCCTAGAGACGAACAATATGAAAGGGAGCAGATAGATGTCCTTCTAGCCCAGTACCCCCTCTCTCTGAGGAAAGCAGAGTGGCAGCCTCTGGCCCCACTTCCTCCTTCCCCTACTGGCAGGAATTAAAGTCTTCCTTGGAGAAGAGGCAATAGATATCTACTCTGCCTTCCTTCATGCCATACAGTGACACTCCAATGCTTCGTGTTGGGGACAGCCCTTGTTACATGTAGGGCCTCGCCATATCTGGAATGCTTGTCTTCCTCTCTACCTCTTAACTTCCCTGATTTCTGTCAAGATGCACCTCAGGTTCCTTCTTCTGGGAGCCTTTCCTAGTTGCCCCAGCTATTAGTGCCTTTGTGCCGGAAATTATCTTCCCTCCACTTTGCACAGATCTTATATGTAGCTATTTGATTACATGTTGTCTCCCCTGAACAGAATGCAATCTCCTCAAGGTCAGGGAATGTTTTTGCCTTTTTCTGCATTTCCAGGACTTTAAAAAGTGCCTGGCACATAGTGGGAGTTTAATAAATGCTTGTTGACTAATAGACTGACCTTGGGCAAGTCACTGGAGCTCAGTTTTCTCATTTGTAAAATGAATGGGTTTGGACAAGGGACAAGCTTGAAGGGACTCTCATGTCCCTCCTAGATGTAAATCTATGACCTTACAAACAAAAATAACTAACATTTATTTAGTGATTTAAGGTTGTGAAGCACTTAACATACATTCTCTCATTTGGGGCAGCTGTTGCTGTTAACCATCCCCAACCCATGATGCTTACTGCAGACAGTTCTTTTAAATGATAAGCCAGTCTTTCCTAAAAGCAACCTAGAAGCAACCACACTTATAGACTACCAGCAACAGGAATTTCCCTTCTTCATCCTCAATTAGTCCTGTTCAAATGCAACCTCTACCCATAGCCAGCAAGGTGATTCAGATGTCTCCAGTTCGGATCTGCTGCTCTGCACATCTCTACTGAGTTTCTTTAATTATAGTGCTAACATTGACATCCTATAAATAGTATGGTCCCTCCAGAATAAATTTTGCCTTATAACATTGTTTAACTTATCTTGTTTTCACAGTATAAATGATCGACTTTAGGCAGGATACACTTACACCAGACTTAAGAATCATAGCAGTCGGAGGACATTGGGTGCAGGGACAAACCACCTTTATACCCTTTAACAAATGCCTCAGGGCATCACTGTGTCATGACACAGTACAATAATTGATGTTCCATAACATGACTCTGAGCAGAGGAGTATGTATACTTTTAAAACTACATCCCACCAGAATTTTTCTTAGAGCATCAGTGTTTGAAGAAATAAGCTGTCGTTATATGGAGCAAAGCATTCCTTAATGATGCCAGATAAATGAGGTGCCACCGTACCTAGGAAGTACAAATCAGGGTAGTTTGTAACACCTGCCTATTAGTCTTAATAAAGTTCATTTTTATACCTTAAAAAGAAACAGGAAATCCTGGATCTGTAACTTTTCAAATTACCACTTGTGAGTTGAGATTAATTGATTTCACTATCCTGAAGACCTAATTGGGCATCATAACATCTGGAGATTGTGCTGATTGCTGAGAACAGAAGGCATAGACTTTTTCCCCTAATAGTAATGGAAAATATATGAAGGTGTGATGCAATGGTTGCAAACATTAAGAGTAGTACTGGTTACAAATATTGCTATACTTGTTCATCTTTCTTCATTTCCATGGCAACAAGTAACTATGTGTAGTGTAGGAGCCCAGTGGCTGCTAATCTGATTAAATAGCAGCAAGGGAGCCAACATCATTGTAGTATGTGAGCAGTCTGAAGTTGAATATTTACAATCAATGCTATTTCAGATTAACTCATGAAAATAATAAAAAGAAAACACAATTCTGAGAAAATCATACTGTTCTGGTTGTCCGAAGAGAGTGGGCTAAGTGCTAGAAAGCAGATGATGTAGAGACTCAGGATCTACTTTTCCAGTGAAAGTCAGTCAGTCAAGTAGGCAAAATGATGCACTTGAAAATATGAATCTTATCCTCTCTGGCTGCACCATTGATTACCTGGGTCCCTGCACACAAGTCATTTTTGGGTTTTGTTTTTTCATCCAAATAATAAAAAGGTGGCATCATTAAAGATCCTTAGGTTTGTTTCATGGGTGCTAATATTTATACAGTTCCTTCGAATCCTTACATGAGGATCTTCTTATGTCACTTAGATGTGACATGAATGAATGGGAATGAAAAGAAAATACCATATTGGGAAGGGATCTTGTCCGATTTGTAAGAAAATGAAGGCTCAGAGAGGTTAGATAATTTGTCCAAGATCACTACCAAGACCAAGATTTCCTGACCAACAGTCCTGTTTTTTACATAATAGAAATTAGGTGGTACAGTGGATACAGTGCTGGCCCTGGACTCAGGAAGACCTGAGTTCAAATCCAGCATCAGAAACTTACTAGGTTGTGTGACCCTGGGCAAATCACTTAACCTCTGTTTGCCTCAGTTTCTTTACCTGTAAAACAAGGACAAAAATAGCACTTCTTACCCAGGGTTGTTATAATTAACAAACGAGATAATATTTGTAAAACTCTTAGCACCATGTCTAGCTCTTAATGGGCATTTAATAAATGCTTGTTTCCTTCCTTCTACGGCTTACCTCTAGAGTGGAAGGGTAGTTCTTGACAACAAACAACAAATTCTCCAAGGAATATTTTGACTTTTACCTCTGTTGATGCCCATTGCTTACAACAAGCACACACACTAACGACACACTCATCCTTTATGGACATCAGATAGCACTGATTTAAATAATGATTAGCTTTCATACGCTGACTCAGACAACCATAGCAATTGGGTACACTTTGTATCCAATAATTCATTAATCAGAACAAATTTGACTTCTTCACAAAATAGAAATAAAATACATTACCCATTGGCCTTGACTGAAAAGAATGTTCTATGTTTAATATGGACTACAAATTGCAATGAGACAACACTAAGGGCACAAATTAGTCCCTGGGAGGACTCATTCCTTTTGGAAGTTTATTAGTACCCTCATCTACCAAGGCAACATTTATCATACCGCTAAAATTATGTGCTAAATATTACTCCAGGGTCTTGAAGAAAGTAACGTGCCTCACAATGTCTCATTTAATCTCCATCTATGATAGGACAGTATCTCATTCTTCTATTTCTTAAGTTTCTCATTTGCTTATGCTGTCTATGTACCCCAAATGACTTATTATTCATAAAATCCTATTCTATTAGAGTTCGAAGGAACCTCCATCAACATCTAGTCCATCCCGCACCTGAACAAGATTTTCCTTTATAACATCCCCCCAAAGGAGTCATCCAGTCTCACTTTTAAAGACTCTCATGAGAGAGAATTCTCTGTCTTGTTGAACAGTCCTTAAAATGGATCACTCTCCTTGTTATGAAGTGTCTTTCACACAACACTGCATGGTGAACCTATGATTGTATCAGTGTGAAAATTCCCTCCACCGATATAATTTGTAGTCTTTGTTGTTCAGTCGTTTTCAGTAACATCTGGCTCTTTGTGACCCCATTTGGAGTTTTTCTGGCAATGATACTAGAGTGGTTTGCCATTTCCTTCTCCAACTCATTCCACAGATGAGGAAACTGAGGCAAATAGGGTTAAGTGACCTGCCTAGGGTCACACAGGTAGTAACCATCTGAGGCTGGATTTGAACTCAAGATGACTCATCTTCCTGATTCCAGACCATGTGCTCTACCCATCATGCCACCTAGCTGCCCCATAATTTATAATCTATCTATAACATACTGTTTTAAAGAAGCTGAGATATGTTGTGAATTATTGACTCTGAGTCCAGTGCTCGTTCTACTACTATGAGCTATCTTTAGTATATGGAGCTTCCAGTGAGGAAACCCCTCCAGTGATGCAGAGGGCCAGCTGGTCTGCAACTTAGTCTTAGAGAGTAATCTAGGGCACTGAGAGAGTAAGCAATTTGTCCAGGGTCAGTATGTGTCAGAGGGAGGATTTGAACTCAGATCTTCCTGAGTCTGAGACCGTCTCTCCATCCACTAAACTATGCTACTATTAATGTAATTTCTCTCAGCTCCTCAAAAGAAAATCTGGCACTATTAAAATAAACTCATAATTAGTTAGACCAGAAATTAATTTTAAATGTGTATGATCCTTTGTTTTCTTGATAGAACTAAATTATGTTTGGAAATTATTATAATTAGCAGCAAATCCTGAACTGTGAGGCTATTTCTCCATCCCCTATACTGTACTGCTTTTCTCTATGTCTATGTATATATACATATATAAACATATATATGTTTCCATATGATATGTTTATATATATATATATATATATTTTGAATAAAAAATACAAATTTAACACAAAAAGAAATAATTATGAAAATATTCATCCTTCTGATTTAATAAAAACAAAAGGAACAAAATTGCTTACCTTCCTAGATACAAGTGCTTGCTGTCATTACTGAAATGTAATGGGAAATCAGGGCGGGCCTAATTAAAAAAAACCCAGCTGAGATAAAACATACTTAGCACCCTTACAGTCTCTTTTCTATTGCTTTTGTTTCTTTGCTCATTTCCGTTTCTTTTCAATGGAATCTGTGACTGAAGAAAAACTGAACCTGATACTGAAGGAACATGGATAAGGTAGGGATGACTGTGAAAGAGAAGAGAAAGCCAATGTAAATTTGGAAAACTGAAGATTTTTCTCTTCTAGCCTATTGCTACTCTAACGAGGGTAACATAGAAAGCAGGTCACCTCTATGTATACACTCAATTGCCTGTGCTAGTGCAACACATCATATGTATCCAGGAGGGTGAAGAGAAGGGCAGAGGAGGTTAAGGACAAGTTCACAGGAAACAATCTCCTGTACCCTTTCAAAATGTCAATGAAACAAATGGGAAATGGAATTAATGGCACATAATTAGTGCAATAATTATCTTAAATAACCATGAAATTATATTTTGCCCCCTTAAGGTTTTCTCTCCACTGCTATAAAGTACAACCAGGAATACTTCAAGTCACAAATGTAAGAGGAGGAAGAGAAGCATTAAAGCCAGTTAGGCCATCCACATATCATATCTTTTAGCTGTGGCACTTGCCTTGCTAATTGGCTTGATGTTTTGCTTAAATACTAAGGTACATGTGACCGAAACAATCACACGATACTTCATTTAGGTGCTTAGTGTCAGGAAAAACAGCATTTGTGCAGCAAAGAAATGTTCAGTCTTCATAAAATATGCCAGGATAATGAAAGGAAGAGGGAAAATAACAGCAAGCGAGTGGTAAAACATAATTCACCCTTCTCACCTACACTTCTAATACCACAATTACTATTTAAATAGAAGAAAATTCAGTAATGCTAAAAACCTGGCCCTGACTGTTTTGGGCTCCCCCGATGCTGGCACAGTGGATGAAAGCTATGAGCTATAAGCAAATGTCATATTTTAAAGCCTACAATCAGGGCATCAGTAATGATTTGATTGCCAGCTTAATTAAATATGGTCAGGACTTTGCTTTCCCAGGCCATTCAAATAAAACCTTCTCATCCTACAGCTGTCTTGCCTGGCCCTCATTTCTGGGGGAAAAATCCATCATGGACAAGAAAAGAATTATGCTTTAGGTTGAAAAGTGGATTTTCATTTTCATGTGTTACAACCAGGCAACTCTATCCTTTTGGTTGACAAGTATGATATTACAACCATACTGATGTAATCTTGGTTTAAGCCCAGTATTTCATGAATGCTTTTCATTTCTAGCCAAGATTTAGAGATATCAACAGTAAACACATCATGCCTTTATGGTGGTTTTCGCTCCCCTCTGACACCATTTTTTGTGATACATTTTGTTACATTAATAGAATTCTGGGTGGTATGTAATGTGGTGTGTATGTGTGTTTACAGGACTGAATAAGTGCCTTGTTATTTTCAGAGAAACCATATACGTTGGTTTGTTTTTTGTTTTTTACCACTCATAGAAAAATGTTGGGTATTATACCACAGGAGTGAAACCATTTCAGCTTCAGTCATGAGCAGTATGCTAATGAAACAGCACAGAGCCCCACGAAATCATGTCAACATAATCTGCAGTATGCACACGAAAAATGAAATGTCAGCCAATTCTCACAAATGGCAAATGGTTTTACTGCTCAAGTACATGGCTTATAAATCTGTTGGTTCAGGAGAGGAAAAACACAAAGGGTAGACCTTGGGAGGAAACTGAACAACTACACCTTTAAACTTTCCTCCCAGACAAATGATAGATTGTGTGGGTGGAGTTTTAATTTGAGGTCTGTTTCCCCTCTCCACACTATTCAAATGATTGATTTAGTAATTCCCAAGTCAAATGATCACTTTTTAAAAATGTGTGTGTGTATGTGTGTGTGTGGAGGGGGGGAATTTTGTGTAGCGATTAATTGGAAAGAGAAGAAATCATTTACCCCCTTAAAACAGCGGGGGAAAACAGCCTCTTGTAATTTAAGTCAATGCATGCATTTATATATATCAAGTTATCAGTTTGGGCAAAAGTTGATAAGGATAGCCATAGACAGTGATACAGAAGCATTAAGGGTATTTCCCATATGGCATAAGTAAAGGATTTAAATGGCTGATGCTTTCATTTTTAAAATATTTGATTGTTATCAATAGGATTGCAAAATTTGCTGTTTCAGATATAAGTACATTGATTTATACTTTTTAGGGGAGGAGATAACTTTTAGCAGTAGCAGATGACAAAGAAAGGAAGACAATGTAGACATGTTTGTCTATGCAGAAAAAATAACTATTTGGTTTTTTTAAAGTGTCTCAAATGCAATGAACAAGTTTGAGGACCCAGTTTTAGGATGGCAGTGATGAATCAGTGAAGAGGGGACTAATAATGGGGGACAAATAGCAATACAAAAGACTTTATGGAGATATTTAACTCTGATATATTCCCTAGGAAGGTTAACAGAGATCATCCTTCATCAAATTTTTCACTAGATCCTGTCCATTTAAAAAATATTTATTCTTTCTGCCAAACTCATCCACTTATCAATTTACATGTAGATTATAATGACAGTTATCTATCTCCCAACTTATCTCCCTACATCTAGTCCCCAGCCCCTTGTCATATCCCACAAATCTCTGCCAGACTAACCATCTTAAAAGACAATTCTCATTGTATTATGAAGATAATTGCTGCTTATGAACAAATGTCTGCTACATGGATGTAGAGGTGAAAAAATTCTATGAAGAACTTGACCAGATCCTGCAAACTCTGTGTGTGTGTGTGTGTGTGTGTGTGTGTGTGTGTGTGTGTGTACACATGTGCATGCATGTGTGAATGTGTTGATATTTAGTGGATTTAATGCAAAGATGGAAAACGAATGGTGATGGAAAGGATGGTGAGAAGTAATTGCATAAAATACAGTCCAGCTTGTAGGCTCTTCAGAAATCTCACACATATCTGCTGGTTACTGTTTATTTGTTTTTTAAAGAAGTGAGCTAGACAGTACTGGAGATGGCAAGCACCCAAATAACATCACACACGAGCAAGTGAGACTGACTGTCTTAAGAAGACAGGACACAACTAATTACTGATGGGGGACTCATATCGGAATTGGTTATCTGTTTGCTGTCAGGTCATCAACTAGTAAGACTAAAGGTCAAAACCAACATCGAATCAGAAGGATATATAATGATAAGAAGTAGCAGATGTCTACTGTTGCAACAGCTTCCCCCTGACCCTTTCAAATAAAAGCCATTGAAGAATGAGAAATAGAAAAAGGCATATATTTTGACATAAATTACCACCGTTTCCTAGAGAATTTTATCTGACTTTCTTCAAGAAATTCATAATTCAAATAGTGTTTAACCTCTAAGATCATTTTCCATATACACATTATATATCTTACTTGTACCTGTTTATATGTCATTTCTCTCATTAGAATGTGAGCTCCTTGAGGGAGGGATACCCAGTGTTTAAGGACAATGCCTGGCACATAGTAAAGACTTCATAAATGCCTTTTGATTAAAATAGACACAATAAGGTCATTAAAACTATCCTAGGATTCCCTTGCCAGACAGAGACAGACATAGAGAGCTACTGAGAGCAACTCAGTTTAGAACTCAAACATATCTGTGTCACACAAGGGAGGATGGAAGAAAATGGTGAAGCACTTCACCTCATAAACAATGAAAAGGAATGCAGACAAAAACAAATCTGTAGAAAACTTGTATGAGATCCAATGAAAACACATCATCTCAAAAGCATTCATGTATGAGGATGGACAGAGGACAATAACTAGGAAATGGAACAAAATCCTGTATTAATCTATGTTCACCACCGATGACAGTAGAACTATTACGTTTAGATCAAACACCTGGTTCCCCATGTGCTTTGTAAGATGCACTTAGAAAGATGAAGTTAGAAATGGCATTAGGACTAGACCAAGCCAAACTGAGAAAATTCATCCTGGAGGTGACACAATTATCAAGACATTAAGGGATTACTTTACCTATGTCAAGGAGAAAAAGATACTAAGAAAATGGCAGATAAGTGGGTCAGTGGATAGAGTGTTGGTCTTGGAGCCAGGAAGACCTGAGTCCAAATCCCACCTTAGATACTTGTTAGCTGTGGGACCCCAGATTACTTAATCTTTTTTAGCCTCACTTTTCTCATCTCTAAAGTGGTGGCAATATTGGCACCTGTGTTACTGAGTTGTACGGGTCAAATCAGATAACATATGTACAGTGGCTTGCAAACCTTAAAGTACTATATAAATGCCAGGGATTATCATTATTAAAGTGGGGGTAAATCACAAACACTATTACCCTGAAAAGGTGATTGTGAAGGTATCAATCCACCTACAGACCTATTTTTTACCTTTTAAAATATTTATGAAAATGATCTACAAATGATCAAGGAGTATTCTTGAAGAAAACATGAGAAGGAACAAGCAAGAATCCATGTATAACATGCTACAGCACACCACGTTTTAATACAATTGACTGAACGTCATAGTGGCTACAAGATCCATTTATTTATTGTTTGTATATTACACAACATCATTTGACTTAGAGCAAAATGTAGCCTTAAAGGCTTTCCTCCAACAAGGAGTAATATCTCATGCATATTATTATACAAGATTATACAAAATTCCTTGATAGTTATATCCAACTACCTTTGGATTATTAAAATCAAGAGAGACATAAAGACAAGGAGATGCATATTCACTAAAAGTATCTGTCATCACCATGGAACATATCTAAATAGGTGTAAAAAATGGAAGAGGGATCTTCTATAGATTAAAGGTTCTTAAACTGGGGCACATGAACCAGTTTTTAAAATGTTTTGGTAGTGCTGTCCAATAGAATTGTTTCCTTTGTATTTCTAAGCATTTTATTTTATAAATTCTAAAACATGTTGCTGAGAAGGGGTCCATAGTTTTCACCAGCATGCCAAAGAGGTCCATGACACCAAAGAGGTTAAGAACCCTTGCTGTAGATGTGAATTTCTCCAGATACTCCTATTTCTGTATGATATTACTCGGAGAGCAGTAAGCCCAGGAACTTTACAGGCTATGACATTCAATGAGACATGCTAGAGGCAGCTAGGCAATACAGTGATTAGAGTGCTGGGCCTGGTGCCATTCAGACCTGAATTCAAATGTGACTTTGGATAATAGCAGTTCGAACCTGTGTACTTCTCTTAGATCCTGTTGGCCTCAGTTCCCTCATCTACCTATACCATGAGGATAATAATAGCACCTAATTACCAGTGTTGATGTGAATATAAAATGAGATATTTGTAAAATGTGTTGTAAACCTAATAGAGCTATATAAACGCTAGCTAGCCTGCAGCAGCAGCAGAAGTAGTAGCAGTAGTGGTAGCCATAGTAGTAGAAGCAAGATCAGTCCACTGAGCTATGCATGACTACATACATCTATTATGGCAACTGATGATGGGCAGAGAGATTGGCTCAGAATTGAATAGGCAGAACCAAGTAAGAGGGAACTTATTTGAAAAAAGCATGCAGTACTTTTAATGATGCCAAGCTACTTTCTGGCTCTATGGCTGTGTTTGAGGATTTGAAGGTTTGAATCACGTAAAGATGTATTAGACTGGTTCTGTTCAACCCCAGATTCAGAAGGCATGATTAGCTATTGAAAAGAGACATATTTAGATTAGATGGTAAGGAAAAACAATTTGAGCTGGCCCAAAATGGGATAAGTTTTCCCAAGAAGTATCTGGTCCTCCTTCTTAAGAGGTCTTTAAAGAAAAGTTGAATGGTCATTTGTTGATTATGTTATAGTAAGAATTTGTATTTATTTGGCCTCTAAGATCCCCATTAAATCGGAGATCCCATGATTCTGTGAAGGAATATGGACATTGCCTCAAGATTCCTCATGGGGTATATGCAGGACAAAGCCAGAAAATTATAATTACCAACTAAAAATCTTGATAGCTTCCAGGAAACTAGACCATAGAGAATGTTGTCACTAGGGCATTTTAGAATTCAGTGGTGCTAAAATTATTTGTAAATGATTAGGCAAGTTCTGTACCTTACCCTAAATTAGTAAGAAAATTGGCAACTGTCAAAGACTTTGGGAAAAAATATACAAGAAAAAACTATTCATCAGCAATTTCACATAAAGCAATTAGAAAAGCGATTAATGAGTGGTGAGACTTGGGGACTAAAACTGAATTACTGGATGAGAATGTATTTGTTTAGCCATCACTTCTTCAAATGTCAAGCAGAACTCTTCCACAGTTAATATTGGGTGATATATTATAAAGGACACTTGAAAACAGATTGTCTAATTGAGTTGTGTGACCTATGCTGAGTTTCCCCATCCAAAATACAGTCCCTGCCCACCTAAACCCCTTCCCCCAAAAAAGGTTTAGTGAAAACCGGAAGGCAACAACTCCAAGATATAAACAAAAATCCTACAAATTAAATTCTTTCTGGTCTGAGGCTATTAGATGGGAGTGCCGGCTTTTCTTTTGATGAGGAGAGAAATCCAGCTTAACAGTCCATCTGGTTCATCAGTCCGCTGAGTGAAAGGCAGAGGGGTACTCTGAACAGGAGCTTTTTATAGACTAAGCCATAACATGATTCACCCTCATGATTTAGCAAATGAACTTCATCTACAGTCATTTGCACTAGCAAAGGGGTAGAGGCTTGTCTACTTGTACCACGTTGATTCTTATAAACAGATGAATTAGCACAGATTCATAAGAGCATAATTGCAGAATGGTAGCACTGCAAAGGACCTCAAATGTCATCAGAGTCTCTTCATTTGACCGATGTGTGATACTGATTTGTATTTTATTGAAGGAACTAAAAGTTCTGAATAGTAATCATCATAATAACCATAGTCAATAGGAGACTAACAACACAAGTGGACAGATAGATATTTTCTTTTCTGCTCCTTCACCAAGCCTATATCCCACAAATCCAGTTATCACATAGGCATAACCCCTCGCAGATTTACCAGCATGGGAGATGCTGACTGGGCTGTACAGCTTTTGAATAAACATAATGAGACCACTCTCCCGGTCCCATATGTAGAAATTCTCTGGACATCGTTCCATTATATTGACCCCCTTCTCTCATTGGAGGTCCTCCTGGGGCCTCCATTTTGGAGCGGGGTCCAGGCCCGTCAACACTTCATTCCCCTCCTGGTTATGCTTCTAACCTTCTGAACTTTGCTACCATGTGCCCCCCGGAGTACTGTCACCTCATTTTCATCTTCTTTTTGTGTATGTTCTTCTCCCTTAGAATGTAATCTCTTTTGTGGGCAGGTATCATCTTTCTTTTTTTGCTTGTGTATGAATCCCAGGCACTTAGAATAATGTGGGCACATAGTAATCGCTTGATAAATGCTTGTTGCCTCATTGCCTGCCTGACTCAACAGTAAAGCAATTAAGCTATTAGAATCTACCTGAAGGGGTGTGCCAAAAACTTTTCTTGTTGAGGAATCTTGACTGTCTCATTCTCAATGAAAGTATACTCAGATGTTGTCAAATGTGACTTTGGTCTCTTTTTTTACTTAATTAAAATTTTTATTTTAAAATAATCTTTCTGGATGCCTTTTGTTTTTATATCACATTCATTTCTATATATACCACTATTCCCTTCCACTATCAAATCCTCATTTGTAACAAAGAAAAACGTGTTGGAGCAAAATGACTAATACAGGATCTGCCAGTTTATTGGCGAAATGTTGCCTCTGTGTAGGCCTCTTTGAGGTATGCTTTACTATCTGTTTTTGGGGGGCCAAGTTTTGCCATTAATTACTCATAGTTCATATACCTTTTAATTTTCTTTTCATTTACATTATTGTAGTCATTGTATTTGGAAGGAAGGAAATAAGCAGTTACTAAGTGCCTACTACATGTCAGGCACTGTGCTATGCACTTTACAAATATAAACTTATTTGATCTTCACAACAACTCTGGGAGATAAGTGCTGTTATCCTCATTTTACATTTGAGGAAACTGAGACAGGGAGAGGTTAAATGACTTTCACAAGGTCACACAGCTAACAAGTGTCTGGGCCAGATTTCTTCCTTTCCTTATCCCTTCCATTAAGCATAACATCTTCTCTTATGGTGTAATGGATAGGGCAATGTACCTCGCCCAAGTAAGAAAGACCTCAGTTCAAATTCTGCCCCAGATATTTATCGCCCCAGGCAAATGGCTTAACCTCTATGTGCTTCATTTTCCATATCTGCAAAATAAGTATGTTGAATTCAATGGCATCTACGGGACTTTCAGCTCCAAATTCATAATCTTTTTCTGTCATAGAAACAACACTAGATTTAAGGTCAAAATTAACTTCATTCATTGTCACTCCAAAAAATGCATGGCAGTAAACTCTACACATGCATAAGGTGTGACAATAAAGTGATGAAACTGACTCAGATGCATCTGGGAAAACTGCTCAGTTGTCCTGTCTTACACTTCATCATCAAATACTTCTCTGATACTTGGAGATAGAAAATGGGGCTCTCTGATCCTGATTAATATGCAAACTAGATAAACCTCCTCCAGATAACAGCTGACAGTATATAATTACAAACACTTTATTTTCATAGAGTACAGCTGTTAACTCGATCAGGTCATGTTTTAAATTCATAGTTATTTTGCAAAGTGGGTGTTGGTAAATAGAAAGATTTGATGCTTCCTAATGCGACAAGAAATTAAAGTATACAAGTAAAATAATGGCAGACCTCTCCCCAGCTTTTTTACTAAATCGGGGAGGAAAGGAAAGGAAAGGGAAACGGGAGGAGAAGGGAAGGGAAAGAAAGGAAAAGGAAGGGAAGAAGAAGACAAGGAGGAGAAAATAGGGGAGGAGAGGAGAGGAGAAAAGAGAAGAGGAAAGGAGAGAAATAGGGGTGGAAGTAGAAGGAAAGACAAATGCTTTCATCTCCTCCCTGTCACAATCCACTCCACAAAAAGCTCCCATTCTCCACTGACTTGGGCTACTTGTACAGGTCAGCTGAAGGCATGTTCATCCATTGGAATTTCTACCTGGAAACTCAGTGAGAGTCAAATCAAGCCGATAAGAATGTATTAAGTGTTTATTATGTAGAGACATTTTAGTGGCACAGTGGAAAGAGCTCTGAGCCTGGAGTCAGAGAGGCCTGAGTTCAAATTTGGCCTCAGATATTTACTATTTGTGTGACCCCAGGCAAATCACTTAACTGCTTTCTGACTCAGTTTCTTTAAATGTAAAATGGGGATAAAAACTTACCACCCAGAGTTGTTGTGAGGACTAGATGAGATCATATTTGTAAAACACATAGCACAGTGCCTGGCACATGGTAGGTATTTAATAATTGCTTATTCCCTTCCCTTCCTCTATTATGTCCTAGGCATTGAGCTAAGAATGGAGAGTACAAATACAAGAAAGAAAGAAAGGGAAGGAGGACAAGAAGAGGGGGAAGATGGGTATGGATTCTAAAGCTAGGACTTGAAATCAAGAGTTGAGCAGCAGAGAGGAGTAGACACTCGAGTCTAGCTGAGTGACCCTCCCAGTAGTGACATTACACCCAAAAGAGAGATTCTTAGGGGCTCTATAGTGAGAAAAAGGACATCAAGGCCTTGCAGAACCAGAGATAGGAGTTGCCTTGACTGCATGTCTTTAATTCCCACAGAAGCTCCATATATTTGTAGAAGAATACTATCCAAGTTTATGGAGGAATATATTAAAGCTACCATTCTTCCTATGTCATCTTAGTAAAAAGCCTTTGCTAAGAACTAATTGTGTCTGCTGGCTGGTTATTAAAAGGAGGAAGCACACCACTAAGGACTCATGAGAGATAATAAGAGGAGGGATATAGTACCCCCAGGAATCTTTATTCTCAGGTAGCAGTTGTCCTCTGGGGGATCCAACATGCTAATGGGAGAATCCTGAATAAGGGCACTAACTAACCCAGAAGGGTAACCACAGTAAGCAGACTGCAACCTATTCATGCATGCCCATCTTGTGTGACTGTTCTCCAAGTTATCCTATATCTTTGCCATAGAGGGGGCACCCAATGTGCTGAGAACATTTCCTGAGTTCTCCTGACATTATAAGAACATATTTTCTTGATGACATCTTCACATCACTTCTATAATACCTCATTTGTAATGTTTTATAGCTTTCTCAGGCTTATCGTGTGCCTCTCCATCATGCTTTGGGTTATCCTCAGCAGCATTCTTTAGGGATGAGAAATCATAAGTAAGCTCAGCTGGGCCAACTGAGATAACTAACTCTATGCTATATTTGACCAATGCCTTCATCACTTCTTGCTCCAATTTTGATCTAGATTGTGTATGATCTCAGGAGTATTATGAACTACTACCCTAGACCAACATAGACACCCATGAATACCAACAGTCACCATCATTACAATACAAAGGAAGCATGGTAGACTACCAAATACAAAGAATACTATGGTATATGCCTTTCATTTTTATCTTGTCTTCCCTGCCCCCACCCCAGTTTTATACTTTTTTCTGGTTCCTCTCAGACCCTTTATTTTAGAGAAGGCACCCAGGCCAGCCATGTTTCATTCTTCTGTCCCCTTCACTCCTGACTCTCTGGACTTTTTCTACCATACAATAGCAGCTTCTTTGCCTTTGAAGTTCACTCTACCCCTGGATTTCTCACACTGGAAATATACTCCACCCTTAGGGAGTCCCATTGGCTGGTTCCTCTTGGAACTTCCGCTTTATGGAAAGTGCCCATGCTAGCCAAGTCTTTTCCTCTCCAGGCTATGTTGCTATCTCCCAGGACATTCTCTTCCATGTCCCTGCTCAGGCACTTTTCCCCTACCCCTCTTCAGTGTATCCTTTAATGTATTGTCTTTCTCCATTAGAATGTTAGCTCCTTTAGGACAGAAGCTATCTTTCTGCTTGTGTTTAAATTCCCAGCACTTAGTATAGTGCCTAGTGCTTAATAAATGCTTATTGATATGACCTGACCTATTGCCATATATAGATCAGCTCAAAATGCAAATAGTTTGGCCGAAGTATTAGTGCTAGAAGCAATCACTCAGTCTAATGACAGAGGGCATCCATAGGTTGCCTTCTGTCCCGTTCTACCTACTATGTCTTAATCCCCTACAGTTGCTCAGAAGCACCAAATTCGTTTATCTAGAATTACTTCAGTTGAATGAATAGATTCACCTAAGTAAAAGGCAAAAAAATTCACTTCACTTTGTTTTGGGGTTTTATAAAGACAGCTAGGATTCTAGAGCTTTCTAGGCACATAAGGGATAATTCTTCCTATAATGGTTATGATTCAATTCAACAAGCACTTATTAAGTGCCTGTTATATGAAAGGCATCATGCTGGAAACTAGGGATATAAAGGCAAAATTGAAAAGCAGTCTGCCCTCAGGGATATAATTTGTAGACAGATGTGTATAAATTTGAAGAGAGAGAAAGCATTCACAGCTAAGGAAAAGAGGCAAGGTTTCTCCCAAAAGGTGATATCTGCACTGAGATTTGAGAGAAGCTCAAGATTCTAAGAGGTGGAGGATAGGAGGGAGGGCATTCCAGGCAAGGGTCAGAGAATCTATGCAAAGGCACAGAGGTGGGAGTAAGAATGCCAAGTTCAGAGAAAATGCTAGCAAGTCCTCGACTTCCAACATGCATTCATTTTCTGCTATTTGGAGATGATGCTGTGTACTGCCTGAGGCTATTTCTAAGTAGTTCATTTAGAACCCTGTGTTCTTGGCCTCTAAGCTAAGAGAGAAAAAGCTAGTCCTGAAGTCAAAGGGAAAGTTGCCAGACATGTAAAGATTCATTACATAGTCTAATATCTCATGAAAGGAATACAGAATACAAATTATATTTCACGCTTCTGACAAACTGTTTTCCTTAAAGAAAAAAAGCTATGAGTTTATTATGAATATATTTCATATGGAAATATGGAAAATTATGGAAAAGGAAATTATTCTATGAACATTGTCTATAGTCCTGGTTTGATTTGTATATTGCTATTGCTTTAGAGGGCCTAGAATTGAGTATCATCACAATGGCAGAAAACACCTCTTCATAAAACTTTTTACTAGTGTCAAGGCTTATACCCTTGCCAGGGAAATACAGCACTGAAATAGCATTGGATTTGGAGTAAGAAGACAAGGTTAAGAGCTTGGCTCTGCTCCTTTCTAGTTCTGTGACTTTGGAGAAGTTATTTAACCTCTTTGTCGTCTGGCAATTTCTATCTTGTCATCTGAAAAATGGAATAGATTCTCTGTGAGATCCATTCTGTAGAGAAGGGTAGCTGAGTAGGTAGTAGGACCACTGGCATCAATTAGACCTTAGTTCAGATTGGCTGTGTGACCATGGGCAAGTCACTCCTAGAGACTCCTGGTTTAAGGTAATCTTCTGTCTACTATGTATATACCTTTGCTGTTCCTGTTTATTTACATGTTGTCTCCCCCCTTTAGAATTTAAGTTTCATGAGATCAGGACTACTTTTGCCTTTGTATCCCTAGTATTTAACACAGTGTTTGGCTCTGTGAGCTCTTAATAAATTCTAATTGATTGACTGACAATTTGAGCTATCTGTAAAATGAAGACATTGGATTAGCCGATCTTTAAGATTCCTTCCAGGTCTAAATTTATGATCTATGATTCATTCATTCAACAAGCATGTTAGTGCCTTGTATGTATAGCAGTGATTGCAATAGGTATTTCGGGGATGGAGTTCGGGGCGGGATAAAAGTAAAGTATAAGAAATTTTGTTCATTACACAGGGATAACAGTTTAATTGAGAAGACAAAATGTTAAACTATAGAACAAGAAAGGAAGATACTAATAAGTAATTAATATCATAATAATGTCTCTATTAAGCACTATTCCAATGTGTCACTGTAGTTTAGAGGTATCTCTGAACTTTTCAAAGCTATGACTGGTAGTTGGGCACACAATCTATAGCTAGTTTGACCAAACTGGGAAGACTTTAAGAAGGTCAGTAGACTGTGACTGTCACCCAAAAACCCACCTGGCTACTTCTGGAGGGGCTTATTACTAGAACTTTGGCCACTAGGTGGTAGATTTTTCAGTTATGGTAAAAAAATTAGAAAACATAGACATGAAAAAGTTTCCAGTTGTGTTAGTGAAGGAAGTACTCACACTGAAGAACTTCTGTATCTTTCAAAGGATCACATCAAATCATAATAATGATGACAAGGTCATGTATTTGAAAAAGGATTAAAACCATCAGTGCAAACAATACTTACATACTAAGGGACAGATAAAGTATTATACTGAAGATTCCTGTTCTGTGACAACATTTTCCCTGTCCTGGAAGTTAATGACATTTTTAATGCCTTAAAAATCCTGGGTGGGCTTATTAAGGATAAGAAATTATTTCTAATGAAATATACTTTACATGTTTCTTTATAAAGTTCTAGACTAAGAAAATTCCATTTCCCCTAGTTTTTAAATTCTTCTGATTGCCTGTATTTTTTTTTATTAAAATCCTGGTTACCATTTCACCCACCTATTCACTGTTAATCTAAAATATTTTCCTAAAAGTGGTAATATTTGGATAATCACCCACTTCCCTGAATTCTCGTAGGCTTTACTTATACCCCCCCTTATAATATATTTTCATAGTAAAAACATTAAAATATATTTATCTGGGAGCATGCCTTATCTTCCCTACTAGACTGTAAGCACTATGGAGACAGGAATTTTTTTTTCTGTAAGCATTATGAAGCAGCTAAATAGTTCAGTGGATAGAGTGCTGGACTTGGAGTGAGGAAGTCCTGAGTTCTATACTTACTAGGTATGTGACCATAAGCAAGTCACATAACTTCTCTGTGTGCCTTAGTTTGTTCATATATAAAATGTGGATTCTAATAGCACTTATTCCCCAGGGTTATTGTGAGGAAAAACTGAAATAATATTTGTAAGGCACTTTGCAAACCTTAAAACTTTATATAAATGCTAGTTATTAGTTTTATTATTTAAAAGGTAACTTACATATACTTAATAAACTGTATATTTGTTAAATAATTGAATAGATGTGAAAGCACATAAATTACAGAAAACCAACTAAGAAGAGGAAAAAATTAATTGGCAGCAAAGTATTTAAGCATAACTATCAATCATTTAGGAATTTTAAAAAATAAGCAAGAAGGTTTTAATCCTTCATTCATATACTAATTATTATTTGAAAACAAAAAAGAAGCACCTTAGGTCAGTAGCACTGACCCAGGTATTAGAACACTAAATTTTTTTAAATATTTTTTTGGTTTTTTTTTTTTTGTTGTTGTTGTTGTTTTGGCAGGGCAATTGGGGTTAAGTGACTTGCCCAAGGTCACACAGCTAGTACAAGTATCAAGTGTGTGAGGCTGGATTTGAATTCAAGTCCTCCTGACTCCAGGGCCAGTGCTCTACTCACTGTGCCACCTAGCTGCCCCCTACCAAGTTTTTATGACTTTGGACATACAAATATTTTTGAAACTCAGTTTCTTTATCCATAAAATGAGGATAATAGCTGCCCTAGCTACCTCCCAAGGACATTAGGAAGATCCAATGAGTATTTAATGTAGGTGAAAGTTCTCAGAAAGCTATAAAATATTACATAAATTATTGAAGTCAAAGTATTAAGAGGAAAAACAAACCTACCACTGAAACACAGTCCACGTAAGAAAACTTCATAAATTTAATGACTTCCATATCATTAGAGATGATGGATTTATGTTTCCAGTTAAGACTGATTCTATATTGAAGTGTACCCTATATTGAAGATGGAAATATAAATAGCAGCAGAAGATAAAACATGAACATCTGCTCATCCTTGTCTGCAGGAAGATGCTTTAAACACCTAATTCCTGGAACTAATATTTCCATAAGAGAATACTTCTGGGAAGGAAAAACAAATCTTATTATCATAAGTTTTTACTTGCTGATGCTATCAAGCTCCCCTTTGATATTTTCTTTCTTGACAAATCAAAATAAAACATCCCAGTATTTAAACCACTCTGATTTTCTACTGAAGCTAGATAAAGTTTTAATATAGTACAAAGTATTTTTAAACCAGAGACTTTATTGAACATATCTACTCTCTAGAAAATGACATAAGCTTCACATTTAGAAAGATTTATGTAATTTTTTGAAAAATGAATTTCTCTATATTAATTATAGAAAATAATATTAGATCTCTTAATTAATATATCACTTTCCCCCCAAAAGCTTACTATATATCCAGTGGGGCTGGTGGAGAAATAACCTATACTTTTTCTGACTGTTCATGGTAATTTTTAGTTATTCAGAATTTGAGAATGGTGTTTCTGATTAATTGAATATCTTGCTTCAACAAGAATAGCTATAATGATAATAACTAGCATTTCATCAACCCCAATGTACTTTACAAACATTAACTTGTTTTATTCTCAAAACAACTCTGGGAGATAGTTAATATTATTATTGTCATTTTGCAGATGTAGAAACTGAAGCATACAGAGGTTAAGTGACTTGTCCAGGGTCACATGGCTAGTAAGTGGTGAGATTATATTTGAATTCAGGTCTTCCTGATTTTAGGTCCCATCCATTTTGCCACCTACCTGCCTATTCACTTTAACTCAATAATAATTTATTCATCCCCTACTATTCATCATCTATTCAACAGTAAACTGTACTGGGTACCATGGCAACAAAGACAAAAATAAGTAAAGTCCATACTCTCAAGAAGCTTACATTTTTAAAATATAAAGTACAGAGTACCCCAAAAGTCTTAGTACAATTGTGAGCTATTAAAGCTTGAAACTGCATCAAGACTTTGAGAGGGAAAGGGGAAGGGAGGGAAGAATGGAAGAAAAGAGAGAAAGAACAAATACAGGTACTCAGAAGAGGTCTTATGTAGGAGATGGCACTTGAGTTTAGCTTTGAAAGAAGATAAAGACGCCAAAGGATAAGGGTGAAGAGAGAATATTTGTGATATATGAGGGACTGTGTAGGCACAGAAGCAAAAGATAGAATATCATGGGTAGGAAACAGTCTCCAGACCAATTTGCCTAAAACCAAGAGTTTGTGAAAGTGGAGTATTATGAAAAACAGACAGGAAGGGGCCTCATATTGTGGAAGATGTTGACTAAAGATTTTACATTTATTTTACTAGAGGTAAGTGGGAGCTGTGGCTAGGTGGCATGTGCAGCTATGTGGTGCAGTGGATAGAGGGCTAGGCCTGGAGTCAGGAAGACTCCTCTTTCTGAGTTCAAATCTTGACCTTGATATTTAACTAGCTGCATCACCTTGGGCAGATCACTTTACCCTGTTTGGGTCAGTTTTCTCATCTATAAGATGAGCTGGAGAAGGAAATGGCAAACCACTTCAATATCCTTGAAGAAAATCCCAAGCAGGGTCAAGAAGAGTTGGACACAACTGAACAACCACAACTGAAGTTTTGAGTAGTAGAATCACAAATAAAAAAAAATGACAACTAGCTATATAGTACTTAAAGTTTTGTAAAGCATTTTATATTACAGCTATTGTCTCATTTGACACAACAAGGTATACCCATGCTTTAAGATTATCAACATAAAAGCTTTGTGGAAGTTGCTTTAAAGAAAGGGAAGACTGATGTCAGGAAGACCAATTAGGAAGTTAATGCGATAGTCTAGGCAAAAGGTGGTGAAATTCTGAACCTGAATACTTGCTCTAAGCGGTTTTTGGTTGTTGTTCAGTTGTTTCAGTCATGTCTGAATCTTTGTGACCCCATTGAGGTTTTCTTGGCACAGATACTGAAGTAGCTTGTCATTTTCTTCTCCAGCTCATTTTACAAATGAAGAAACTGAGGCAAACAGGGTTAAGTGATTTTCCCAGGATCACACAGCTACTAAGTATCTGAGGCTGCATTTGAACTCAATATGACTCTTCCTGACTCTAAGCCTGGTACTCTATCTGCTGCACCACTTCCCTGCCCCCTCTATGTGGTACATGGATTCAAACTTCCATGATCAATTTTCTAATAATTGTAATAATATGAAATGTAACCCAATACAAACTGAACTGGATATAATTGAATCTTTTTTTATGTTTCATTCAGGATCAAAAACTTACAAGGCTTCTAGGTCATGATTAAGAATACCAATAACCATTTATAATACTAAAGATGCAGAAGAAAAAGAGGTGTGTGTAAAGGCCTCAAGTCAGGAGAATTGGATTTATGTCTTGCCTCTGCCACTTGGTAGCATTTACTAGTTACTTACTGTGACTATGGGTAAGGCACTCCATTTTTCCATGGCTCTTAAATGAGGGAGTTGGAAAAGATGATTTCTAAAGTAAAATGCTCTAAGATTCTGTAATTCTCTTAAAGGGTAGGAGAGTTCATTGAATTTGTACTGACCCTGAGACACAACTTGAAAGACTGTTTTTTGATTTTGTTTGTGAAAGGAGACAAATAAAAAAATCTGACATCCATTTGCTTCTAGGTCATTTGTGTACCTCATGAAGTAAGAAAATAGATGAAAAAAACCCCAGTAATTATCAGAACCTTTTGTTTTTTTTTTTTTTTTGTATTTTAGATCAAAGGGAAGTAATACTATTCTTCTCTTTTCTTTGGTGGTTGTTAGGATTCGTACACTTAAAAACCATAAATATCATAGAGGTAGAGTGGTAGAGTGTATAGAGAGCTGGCATAAAAGCCAGGAGGATCTAAGTCCACATTCTGTCTGCAATATATACGGGCTCTCTGAATCCAGGCAAGTCATTTAGCCTATCAGTGTCCTAAGATCTTAACTAAGATTATGTTATAGATGAGTCTCCATGTGGGAGAGGGGAGAGAGTTTTCCGTAATAATGACATCACAGGACCACACCAAAAAATTACATTCTTTTTATCCTGCTTATTCCCCTTATCTCACAGTTCCTTGTGAGTAGGAATTTATGTATGTATATATACATATATATTTATATATATACACACATATATATGTATATATGTGTGCATGTACATATTATATATATATACATACATATATTCTGTACCTTTAGAAACCATGTCAATTATTACACATATATGGCTTTTGAGCCTTAGTAAGACTAGCCTTCTCATGCCCACACTGACAGGCACATATGTCCTGACCTCATATAATATCTGTGATTAACTCTGCAATGTGCCAAATGCTCTTGGGTTTTTTGGTTTTGTTTTGTTTCTAACTTTGAATCTGGGATAACAAGCATGATTCTAATATTCTCCACCTTCCCATTCCACCTCCCCTGAAAAAAAACCCTTTGGGGGAGAAATTATATTCATTTGATTTTATCATTTTAAAAAATTTCTTAATATTTGCCATTCCTCCCACCTGAAATAGATTTCCTTCTCCTTTTTTTCTATCAAAATCTTACTTATTCTTGGAAGTTCAATTCACAATATTTCTCTTCCCTACTGGTATTTTCTTTCTTTATACTCTTATAGCATTTAATGTCTGTACTGTTCTTGGTGGCGTTTGTTTACTATGGTCCTTATCATATCTTTTATGCGTGTGTTTTAGTACTACAAAAGTGTGAGTTCCTTGGGGGCAAGGCATGTTTATTCTATTTTTCCATTCTCTATAGCACCTCATCTGCATATGACTCACGTGTACCTTGTAGGTATTCAATGAATGCTTGCTGATTGACAGATGTTAGTTTTGCTTTAAACAAGAGGAATTTTCATTTGATGGAAATTCAAACATGAAGTTGGGGGTAGGGAATAATACTCAAAGTAAGACCCAAAGCTATTTCTGTGTTTGTAACTAATAAAAGTGCTTTCTCCTTTTATTATACACAGAAGCATCATTAAATGCTACAACATTCACAGTGACAATTTTCTCTCCAAATACAATTAAACAAACACATGCCATAGCATTTTTAAACTTTATTACCTACATATTTGTCTTAACTACAAGACACATTGTAGTGAACATTTCACCTTGCAATTCTAATAATTCAAACATGCGTTGGTGGTGTGTCATGAGCAGTTGTTGTTCTGGTACTTTTTAGTTCTTATTCTTCATGTTTAATAAAGGCTAACTTTAATTTGGAGAGGCTGTATCATAAAAATCAGGTAATTGAACTGGGGTATAACAAACACCACAGAGCTATTTCTAATTATGTAAACAGGTAAGAGAAAATTAATATACACCAGGGGCATTTGGGTCAACCTATAGCCCCACCTCAAATTTAACAGCCATGTTTTCCCCTAATAGCACCTGCATTCTATTATTAAAATTCTTATAGTCTTTAAGTACAGATTGCTTGAGGAATAGGAAAGTACTGAGCCCCTGCCATGCAGCATTTCATAGGAACCCAATGAGTAATTGATTGTTCATTGGCTGCTCAGAAGACAAGAGTTTGCTGTGGTAATTAAAGTAGAGTTCTGTGAGTCAGGATTCTGTTTGGTCTCTTGACTATTGGCACACTATTGCTCAGAATATGACCTGTTCTGCATGGGGATAGCAACAGGGATTGAATCTGTGAGTTCATTGATATAGAAAACTCCTTGGTGAGGAAATTCCTTCTGCCAAGGCCTGTTGGCAACAATTCTGCAAATTATAGCCTTAGAGAACTGTCTAGAACAGTGGTTCTTAAAGTGCGATCCAGAATCACTGGGGGGTTACAATGCCCTTTCAGGGGATCCAAGAAGTCAAAATTACTTTCATCATAATCCTAAAACATTTTAATTTCTCATACGGTAGATACCAATAGATACAAACCAAAGCTCTCTGGGCCTCTCAATAATTTTTTAGTGTAAGGGGTCCTGAGACCAAGATTTGAGAACCATACTGAGAGATTAAATGATTTACCATGCATGTATAGATACGTCACACACATATATACATATATACACATGGACACACATGTATACAGAGAGAGAGAGAGATTTTTCCCTCTCCCCGGTATATGTTGATGATAGCACAGGTTAACCCCAATGCCTAGAATATTTTACCTTCTCACCTCCATCTTTTAACTTTCCTGGTTTCTTTTAAAATTCAACTCGAATCCCACTTTCTGTAGAAGGCCTTTCTCAGTTCCTCTATCTCCAAAAGTCTTCCTCTCTGAGAATTATCTTTCCATCTATGTATATCTTGTAGGTACTAAGTTATTTACATTTTGTGTCCTCCATTAGAATATGAGCTACTTGAGGGCAGGAGCTGTTTTAGCATTTCTTTGTAGAACTGGTCATCTTCTGAGCTGTAATCTGCCAGCAATCAAGTGGGCAAACAGGTTCCTCATTTGCCAACCTCTGTTCTTCTTACTAGAGAAAATTCTGTCTTCTGAGGAGTTACTGAATAATGGCTCATCATATTTGTATGAAATGTTGCTGCATGGGAGGATCTCAATGCTTTTCTCATTCTCAAGCAATTTGTACTAGAAGGCTTTAAAAATTTTATTAATAGACTGCAGTTGCTATTAGGGGAAATGTGAGCTGTTGACTCTGAAGTGGGGCTAAAGGTTGGCCCTAATATCCCTGGTGCACATTAGCTTCATTCTCCCTTACCTGTTTCCATAGTTAGGAATGGCCTTTGTGGTGTGTGTTATATCCCCCAATCTAATTACTGGCTTTTTATGATTCAACCTCCTCAAATTAAAGTTAACCTTTTTTTTAAACAAGAAAAATAATAATTAACTCTGAACTAGGATTGTTGGTGGTGTTTGTGGGTAGAGAAAAGGATGCAACAGAAATGTAGAAGTAAAATTCTTAAAATTTTAGAACTGATTAGATATGCAGAGTAAGGGACAATGAAGACATAGGAATCACTCCAAGATTTTGAACCTTGGTGAATGGAAGGATAGTGGTAGCCACAGAATTATTTCAGAAGTTCAGAAGTAGGAGTGCTTTTATAAGGAAAGATGATGAGACAACTTTTTTTCTAAGACTTAGCTATGAAAAGGAGAGCTATAGGTAGAAAAAAATGAATGCTTTTTCATTGAAAACAATTTGCTAGGTACTGTGCTAAGTGCTAGGGATATAAATACAAAACTGAGACAGATCCTGCCTTTAAGAACTTGACATTCTAATTGTGGCAGCTAGATGGTGTAGTGGATAGATCTTCCTGAGTTCAAATCTAGTCTCAGATACTTATCAGCTGCATAACCCTAGGCAAGTCGCTTAACTCTGTTTGCCTCAGTTTTCTCATCTATGCAATGAGCTGGAGAAGGAAATGTCAAACCACTCCAGTATCTCTGCTAAGAAAACCCTAAATAAGGTCATGAAGAGTTAGACATAACTGAAAAATGACTGAACAGCATTCTAATAGTGTCATCAACACATAAAGGAAAAGGAAGGAAATTCAAGTCTAGAGAGCCACAGAGATGGTGAATTAATCCATAGTGCAATCTATTAACATTCTCTAACCAGACACAATTGTGCATGGTGGCAGGGCCAATGGTAGAGTGTCTAGGACTAGGTAGGTGGCTAGATAAGATGTAAAATACTCCCTGGTCTGGGGTTGCCTAGATATATTGGATGAGGCAAGTTTGCACTTACTCAGGTAGAGTCAAGTTCCAGAGTAGGAGCTGCAAAGCTTTGTAGATTAATTTTCCAGTGACTGGGGTTGGGAGGCATGGTTTCTCATAGTCTATTCTAGCGTGTGCTGTCCTAGGTGGGTAGAAACGGGGGCAGCAAGCAAATGGTTAAAGTAGGAGCCTAGAGGGGATATAAAACATAGTCTAATGATAGCTTAAAGAGAGTTCAAGGCTATTTCTAGGAACTTAGTTTTATATGATCCATGTATGTGAGGAAACAGGAAAAAGAATCTGATGCTGTTGCCAAGTCTCCTTGAAACCTGAGCTGGGATTCCACCAGGATTGAGGGAATAGATTCTAAACTGTAGCTTACTAGGAGGGTGTATTGCTAATGTATTTTTTGCTTAATGGGAACATCTTTCCTATCCATCAATACACTCATGTGACCTGCTTAAATTACATAGAAGCCTAAGTCACAGAGGTTTGAATCACATGAGCCTAGGTCACAGGGTTGTGATGCCCTCTGACCTTAAAGAAGTATATACACACACACACACACATATATATACATATATACATATATATACATATATACATATATATACATATATACATATATATACATAGATACATGTGTGTGTATATATATATACTCTGAGGTTAGCATTTTGCTTTGGGGCTCACTCATGGGAAGAGTGTTGGTGTGATGTAGCCAGATGACCCTTTCCCCCTGCCCCCCAATTTGCCCCAGATGCTGGTGCTTCTCTCTCTGGTAACTATGTATGTATTGCTTTTGGTCAGACAGTTGGAAGCCCCGTCTGTTGATCTTTGCTGTTTGTATTTGCTCTGTTTACATAGTTTCTGCTTGTAATTTTTGTTTGTATTTTCTCTGAAGTTCAGGGTGCTGACTTTTCCCCTGAACTAAGTGAATGGTGTGTGTGTGTGTGTGTGTGTGTGTGTGTGTGTGTGTGTTTGTGTGTGCATTTGATTAAAGTAAGATTGTTGGCCCCTTTTAAGTTGCTTTCCTTAGAAAAGCAGATCAAAGAACCTGTGCTAGCAGCCCTCCTGTGTGCTGGTGTTATTGGCCTTACGCCCCCACAGCAGCTGCAAGTAGCATTGTTGTTACAGAGGGTGCCCTTAGAGAGTATGAGTGCTAACCCTCCCCCTCCCCCTTCCCCCACTGCCACAACTACCAAGGCAAGGAAGTAGGACTGCTCTGGATTATTGACATTGCCTTTTAATTGGTCTCCCCAAACCCAGTCTAAATTGCTTAGCTTCTATAGTGATTTTCTTAAAGCTTAGCTCTGACCATCTTATTGTCCTCCCTAATAAACTACAGGACTCCTTGTAACCTCTCAGATCAAATATAAAGTCCTCTCTTTGGCACTTAAAGTTCTTTTTGACCTGGATCCTTTGCTTCTCTCCACACAGTCTGTGACCAACTACACGGAACTACCTGCAGTTCCCATATTAATGCTCCTCGAGGGGAGGGACTGACTTTTGTCTCTCTTTGTATCCTCAATGCTTAGCACAGTGCCAGGCACATAATAGGAACTTAATAAATGTTTATTGAATGACTATTGAGTGTTCCCCACAAAGGACACTCCAGCTCCTATATCCGCTCCTTTCCACTGGCTCTTCTGTATGCCTCAAATTTTCTCCCTCCCCACTTAGACCTTTTCAATTCAAGATTCAGTGTAGATCCCCTCTTATGAGGCCTTTCCAGTTCTCCACCCCTCTCCCATTCAGTTGATGGCTTTCCTTCAGTATATATCTTATCAGTTCCTAATTATTTTTATGCTGTCTTTCCCATTAGTATGTGAACTCCTTGAAGGCAGGGGCCATAGTTTTGTCTTACTTTTTATTCCCAGCATTTATTTAGCACAGTGTCTGACACATAGTAAGTGCTTAGTAAACGTTAGTTATTCTGACTGACTTGCCCAGCTGCCTCAGGCAACAGGAACTGAGGGAGCAATTAGGGCAGAGGTTCTGAAGGGGTATGCCAATAATTTTGCTAGGTATGCCATGTAATTTTCGACGTGATGTTACTGCAAATAAAAGAACACACACAATACGTATATATGTATACACATATTTAATGTAACTTTCTTTAAAACAAATTTTACTTACCCAGCATACAGAATGTGGTAATTCATAGTTTATCATGCATAATAACATAAATACCTGTCAAATTTTGAACTTACAAAGAACTCAACAAAAGCAATTATTTTTATTGAGGGAAAACCACAAATAGTTGAAGTCTCCTGACCAATTTAAACTCTCAGTATACTTTGATTTCTCATGGTAAATAACAGTGCTATAAGCAAAAAATTAAAATAAAATAAAATAAAAAGTTGGGGGAACCACTGATTTAGTGGTATAATGTGGGGAGTTAAACATATTTGCTTCCTTAATACAATTCCAGAGCATTGGGAACAAATTCTTTGAAGGAGGACTTGTTCTTTGAAAAGACACCAGAGCACCAGCAGAGGGCTCAAGAAGGACATTTCTATGAGTCTTGGAGATGCTGGTTAAGTGCCCAGAGCTGTGAAGGCAACAAAGGCCATGATCTTTTAGAATGACATAAGATCTCAGAGATCACCTGATCCAACCTCCCAGGGTCCCAGCAGCTGTTGAAGGCTGTGTGTAGAGATGAAGGATGCTGCGACCATATGGGAACAGCCTTTGGGAATCTACAACAAAGAACATTTCCCAGGAGTTGGCCCTGGATATAGCAGCTGGAGTCTAAACAAAGAAGAAGGAAGTGCAGATTGTCACTCTTTTGGAATAGAGTATTTTAGGATTCCAAAACAAGAACAGACCTTCAGGATCTTCTGCTATAGTCTTCCTCCATGAAGAAAAGGAATAGTAATTTCCTACTAGAAAGCCTGGTGGGACTAGAAGCTCCAGCAAATTAGTTATCTTCTGATGGTGAAACATAACATTCACTTCTTGGTAGAGAGATAATGGACTTACTAGAGGTGAAGAATAAGACATGCATTCCCAGTCAATGTGTTGATTTGCTATACCTGATTATTTATATGTATGTATATGTGTGTGTGTGTGTACATATATATTTGTTACAAGAGAGAGCTTCTATTAGGAATAGGTGGTGGTAGATTAGTGGGTAGTGATAGATATGCAAAAAAAAATCACCAATGAAACATTTTTTTAAAAGAGAAAAAAACAAAAAGAAGTATAGAAATAAATAGGGCAATTTTGTTATTGCCTATATGTATGTGTGTGTATACACATATATGTAAGTTTTTACAGCGACTCTCAAGTTCACAGTTCCTTATACAATCATCTTTCTTGTTCTTCTTAATAAATTGAAATTTTTTTTGTTATTAAGTTCATATTAAAGAAAATAACCCAGACTCAGATTCCCATTGAGGAAAGTGTGTTCAGCCCTGGAAAACAGGATTATAGTATACTTGAATGATCATATTCAAGGTATAGACTATTCACCAAAATACAATGACAGTACATTAGGTTGACACTAAAATTAAAATATGCAGGCAAGGTTAGGGAGGGGTAACTCAGTGAACAGATGAAGAAATTCAGATTTTATATACTTGTCTTTTACTGGGATGACAGCCAGATTTCTAACCGAACCTAAGACAGACTATATTTTATTATAGCTATATACATGTAAATGAATAGTGTATAAAATACAGGCAGTTTCTTTAGTGGTTATTTAAGTGATAAAGGATTGCTAGACAATTAAGAACAGATTCTCCTGTCTCCCTGTCTGAAGAACCAGAGATTTCTCTGATGCCTGCAAAGAGATGACATTCCAGAATCTTAGAACATGTTTGATTATAAAGTCAGTTGCTTTCTCTCGTTTGATTTTATCATCATCATTTTGGGGATATTCGTAGTGTACTTCCTTGTCAGCAGCATAATTTCCTTATGATAATAAATAATCTTTTTTTCTTCCAATCAGAACTCTCTTCCCATCCTTCCCTCCCTATCCCTAGTAGACCATTTTTGTAATAATTATATAACCAGCATTTATATAGCACCTATCGTGTGCCAAACGCTATGCTAAGCACTTTATAAATATCTCATTGGAAACTCATGATAACCCTGGGAGAGAGGTGTTATTGTCATCTTTGGTTTACAGTTTAGGAAACTAAGGCAAACGGAGGTTAAGGGACTTGTCCACGGTCACATAGCTTGTAAATGTCTGAGGCCAAATTTGAACTTGTCTTCCTGACTTCAGCCTCAGTTCCTGAAATTCACTGTGTTACCTAACTATATCTAGGTATCCAAGTAACTGGATTTGTTGTTGTCCTTGTTTTAAGAGTTATTCCACTATGCTTCCCTAATCTCTCTTCATTATAACTAAAACCTTAGCTGGTAATTGTGTTAGCTGAAATCTGAATTCCAACACGTTTTAGTAACAAGGGCTTTTCCTGATTATCTTCAATTCCCTTTTAACCATCATCCATCCTTCCTGACAGAGAAGACAGAACTAAAATAGCTTTGCTTAAACTTATCATCATGGACCCATCAAACGGTGAGATTTCTATTTCTTGGCCTTCTTGCTCTGAACATACCTGAAAAGGTCCAATCTATTGTTTTTAAACATGTCCCATGAGCCCCAGCACATCTGTGTCTTTAAACTTCCTGGTACTATTCTTATAAGTCTTTGTCGGTCTTTTTTTTTAGACAGCCATCATCCCTTGACCCCCAGCCATACTTTGTATATTCCCTTTTTAGCATCTAAGCACATCAGGGAGCTCTTCCTATAGTTTCTTTTTTCTTTTGTTCCCTTCTACATTTGAATAATTTGTGATTGTATTGTCAGTATGTCTTTATCACAGCTTCCAATACCTCAAGCGATCTTTTCTTTTATCTTGCTATGAGATCATACCTGTCATTTTTCCAAACTTGGTATGTTGGTAGTGGAAAAAATGCTAGATTTGTAGTGCATTTTTAAATGCTGTCTTCCCCACTCCGATCTGAAATGCACTTCCTCTGCTCAACCTTTCAGAATCCTCTTCCTTTAAGATTAGTTCAGATGCCACCAATTCTGTGAAGCTTTCCCTGACCTCTCATTTTCTCCCAGCTATTACTGCTCTCCCTCCAATATTTCTAAAACTCTTTATCTAATCTCTCCTTAGCCTCTTTCGTTGCCTGACTCCTGTTATATTTGTCTGTGTTCACATTGCATCCTTAAGGTGAAAGTAAGCTCCTTGATGGTTGGAACCATTCATTGTTTCTGTTTTTTTATTTCTACATCTAGTATTATACACTGTCCATAACAGATGACTTTTTTCAGGCCATACCTCATCCCTGGTATGCTGTTCCTCTTCATTCCCACCTCCTGGCTTTCTTCAAAATGCAGTTCAAATCCCACATTCTGAAAGACTGTTTCAGTCCTACCCACCCCTGGGTACTTATGCTTTCTTAATTAACAGGATTTATCTTGTATGTAAATAATTGGTTGCATGTTGTCTCCACCATTAGAATGCAAGCTCCTTGAGGACAGGAGCCTATTTTTACCTTTCTGTACAATCCTAGCACTAAGCACATAATAAGGGCTTAATAAATGTTTGTTGTTGCTGCTTTTGTTGAAATGAACTGTGTGGTTTAATTGAATTGAATTGCAGTGGCTGTTGATAAAATCTATAGCCTATGGAATAGTGTATCCTATTAGATACAAGTTACTTTTAATATCAGCATATATTATTTTATATAGTATTTATATATATATTTATATATATTTATATAGTATTTATATATATTTATATAGTATTTTCTTTTATTATATAATTATAGTAATTTCAGAAGAAATTTCTGTTTCCTCAATTGTCACAATAAATATTTTTGTCTCATCCAATTTGTTTAATTTCAACTATAGTTAGATGTACTTTGTAGGGAAATTTTTTATTATCTTGTTTGGAAACCTTATTAATTATTATATTACTTGAACCTAGTTTTATGTGGTTACAAATTGTCTAACCCAAAAACTTTACTGTAGGGGTCAGGATGATCTCAGAGACATTCTGGGGAAGCCAGATGGCTACAGAGGTGGTGACCTTGCAGCCTCAAGGCCATATGTGGCCCTCTAATTCTCGAGTGTGGCCCTTTGACTGAATCCAAACTTCACAGAACAAATCCCCTTAATAAAAGGATTTGTTTTGTAAAACTTGGACTCAGTCAAAAGGCTGAACTCAAGGACCTAGAAGGCCACATGTGACCTTGAGGCTGCAGGTTCCCCACCCCTGCTAGGGAATGCTTTGATCTCACCCAGGTCTTGTTTTGGGTAACTGAAAGTCTGTGTTTGGGGTTCCCCAAATTAGATTGAATGTTTATTCTTACTTGCTAATATGCATCTTTCTCTGGAAATGGGTGCTGCCAATCAGGCAAATGCCTTTCCACCCTTGTCTGACCTCTATATAATATAACCTCATAAAGACTTGGGAGAGAGCCACACCTCCTTCTGGCTCTCTCCTTTACCAATTGACCTAATAAATTTTTTTCTAAAACTATTTCAGGTTTTGGGGTTCATTCTCACAATTAACATCTTCTATGTAGTTTGGGCTAAAAATTGCTCTATGTTCCATGCAATCCTATCTATTTTGCCATATAAAGTTATTCTTGAATAAGTTGTAGGTTCTCATCTGGCTTATATTCTGTATTCCCAAATGTCAGTGATGCATTGTAATCATTACTTTGAGTAGACAATTGATAGAAGCATAACTTAAATTATTGGTTTTTTTTCCCCTTTTGCAAGCTCAGAGCAAAACAAATGACCATTAATTATTTTTTCACCTTTCTGTACAACTTGCATTCTATGTTGTCATTACCATTCAAATGCCACAAGGATTCTAAATTACTATGGAACTATTTGATTAAGGAAGTTAGAAGTGGCACCACTAAACACCTATAATACCTAAATTTTGTTGCCTGTACTGGGATAAATTTTGAATATTTGATTTTCAAATGAGAACCAAATGTTTTCTTCAGTTCTGTAATTTTTGTGTGACTAATAATCCCTCTCAATAGCAGGGAGCCTAATTATTTATAGGCTTTCTGGTATATGAGATTTTCAGTAATATACTGTAATGTACTAAATTCATTTTTAAAGACTTGGCCTTATACACATTTTAACAATTCATTTCTGTTATTGAACTTACTTTTCCCATCACTATGAATATAAAATCATGTATAGATTAAATACCATTTGCCAATATTTACATTATATTTTATTTTCTAAGACACAGTTTTACTTTCACCACATTAGAAAACACACAGTATATAGAATTAAGCCCCACAGAACACTGACACCTTTCCCATACACACACCTATAAAAGTAATGTAATACTGTGGGTAGAACAGAGGTCTGAGAGTCAGGAAAACCTGTATGAACCCACCCTAGACACTCATTAGAAAATCGCAACTTCTCTGAGCTTCAGTTTTCTTACCCATACAATGGGGTTATTATCCCCTATTTATTCCCTATAGTACCTACCTCTCAGAATTTTTGTATGGCTCAGATGAACTAATGTATGTAAAGAACTTTGTAAACAATAATTATTACCCAATAATATATATCCATCTATATCCTGCTACAACACAGTTCTGACATTTCATAGCACATTTGTAGCACACTAATATCGAACTGCCTGAGGTAAGCTTGTTCTACCTAACAATACTTTTAGGGAATCCATTAAGAAAGGTAGGTAGGCTATGCCTATAGGACTAGGATAAAGACTCGACCTATGATATCCCTCATAAAAGGAAATTTCAAGTGACAAAGCTTCCTCAAGATTAGATCCGAACCCATGAAAGCCAAAGGTGAATAGAGAAGCCAGAATAACAAAGTCCTTCCCTAACCTGTCATTATTCACCTACCAACTGACATACTAAGTAAGACATACTAAGAAAAGGCAATACAAGGCCTGTTTTCTAATGTCCTTCTGTCAATGACAAGTTTTTCTACTTTTGCTCCTATGAGATATTCAGACTGAAAAGAGCAAAGATTTCAGACTCCTTCCTCAGAGATAGATTTGGTGAGATTGTACATAGCCACACTTTTTTTTTTAGCTGAAATGATGCTTTGCCTAGCAAGCGTGTTCCTTGCTAATATCTAATCGCCTAATGAAATGCTTTCCAAATGACCTCGGGGCAAAATTCATGGGCCTGAATAGTAGCAGATTTCATTTAGTTTCCTAACACTTGAACACCAATGTCACTATAACCCTTCCAGAAGATAGCAATGTCCCAAACTAAAAAGGCAATATTGACAGGCCTTTTCATTCGAACTAGAAAAGGCATTGCCCTGCAATTCTTCAGCAGTGAACAAGCATCTCCAAATAAAAATTTCAATAATACAAGTAACCTTGAAGAAAGTAAAGTTTCTAAGATATAAAAACAGGACTTTTTTCATAAAAAAAGAAAAACAGTAATTGTTTGTAAATTAAGTCCTCTGGGTCTAGGAGATATCTGCTAATCTTTCAGGTTTTCACTTCCCTTAGTCCATGAAAAATGATTTTACTTTGGAGAGCCTACAAGTGGAGGACCATTTCAATGCTTATTTTTGTTTGAGGTCTCTGTAGTTCAAGCTGTTTCTCATTTTTTAGAAGTTACATTGAGAATTTTACATAAAAATTGTTCTTAAATAAAAATATTTTGCCTAAATATTTGTGTTGCTTTAGGAAAATAGGGTGGACTGAGAGAGAGAGACCAACATAAGGAAACCTTACAAACTTCATTCTAGCTTATAGATGAGTTATATAGCCTTAGAGAAATAATTCCACTGTTCTGGGCCTTGATAACTTCACTTTTAAGATTAAGAGGAAAGATTATGTTGAAGAATAAAGACTAACCACTCTTTGGTCAGCAGGTCAAATTGCTTAAAGATCTTATTAGATAGCCAGTTGGTTAGGAGACAGCATATAAAACTACCTCAACAGTGTTATGTATACATGCATATGTGGATTATACATGCATGCAAGCATTTATGCATGTATACATATGTGCAATTTCCTTTCAGGTATGTATACACACATATATTCATGTATACATTATAACATGTATATGTATATTCCTCTTTCGGTGTATATGTGTGTGCATGTAAGTGTGCATACATGTGTTCCTACTTTGACATGTTTATATGTGTATGACTATACATATAAATGTTTATATATTCATGCATGTATACATATATGTCTATGTATGATATGTGCATATATACATACACAATACATATATACACACATACACATATCTGTTTCCATACTGGTATGTGTACCAAAAGGGGAAGCAGAAGCACCACATCTGTGAGTGTCAGTATCAGGATGCCTATTGGGGTGCATTTTCCTAAGTACTCAGAATAGGACGTCTTACGATTGCTAAGGGAAGGAGAAAAGAACAGATAGCTGCTGAGGCAAGGACAGGCACTTGTGGGTTATTTAAGATCCACTTCAGTTAAGTTAGCTTCTACAATTGAGAAACAGCTTCCTGGGCATAGAAAACTGGGAAAGTATATGGTTGCAGCACAAAAGACTGTCCACTTGCATTTAGATACTAGTAAAAGAAATTGGGAAAAATCATGTCCTCACATTAAGACTACTGGAAGATGATTTTCAGAATGAAAGTACTTAGGTCAAGTTGGCAGCTACAACTACTAGATGATCTCTGACTTCTTTTTCACATCTAATATTCAGGGAAGCTATTCAAACAAAATAATGGTGTGTCAACTAGTAGGTTTAGATGATCTATGCTAAAATAGGATTAAAAATTAGATAATACAGTATGGCAAGCGATCTATTTAAATTTAACATTTTCAAAACAGAACCTTTTTTTTTCTCTTTGAACCAACTCTTTCTCCAAACTGTCTTACATCTGATGAAAGCATCACCTTCCTTCTAGTGGTCCAGATTCACAACATTGGAATCTTCTTTAACTTTTCCCACTCCTTCAGCTCCCATAGCTGATCAGTTGCTAAATTTTATCCATTATACCCCTTTAATATCTCCCAAATTATCCCCTTCTCTGCACCTATATGACTCCCACCCTAGTTCTGGCTCTTATCACCTCTCGAATGGATTGTTTCAATAGCTTCTTAATTAATTTTCCGGCCTTTACTTTCTCTCCTGCTCATCGGTCCATTGATAAGCATTTACTAAACACATATTATATGCCAGATATTGTGCTCAGTGGTAAAGATACAGACAAACAAACAAAAGAAGAAACAATTCTATAGAGAAAGAGTTTATATTATATTGGTATCTCTCCAATTTATCTTCGATACAGCTGCAAAAATGATATTCCTGAAATAGAAATTTGAATATGTCATCACCTTACTCAAAAATCTTTCATAGGGCTCCCTATTCCTTAAGTGAAAGGAATTTTGATTTCATAACTAATGTGACGTTTATGATTGAGATAAACATATTTCAGGGGGACACTACACATGCTCGTCATAATCACATCTGAAAGATGAATTTCACAAAAAGAACTGGGGGTCATGAGATCACCATCAGAAATAAAGAGTTACAAAACCAGGTCCATTCCAAAAGTTTTACATGAGTCCACATTTGACATTTATAGCTGCATTTAATAGGATAGACACAGCAGTCACCAGAGCTCATAACTGACTTTGAACATTCTGTCAAATCAAATAGCCCTCTTCCTTTGAGAAGAGGCAGAATGATGCCTGCAAGCACTGTATTCATGATACTGAGAAGGGCATAGGCTTTTTATCAGTGAGTTATTCCAGCCTGAGTTAGAGAGACCTCAAATTTAACTACATGTGCTTGGTTACCTTAAAATTTTGATATAGATACAATGACATTGATTTCAAGTTTATGTTTTTTTTAATCCCTTAAGGATATTGTTGCTAGTCATGCAGTCTGTCCTTCACTCATTCAAGTGCAGGTATGCACAGACACATACACAGTAGAGGACCTTCAGAATTTGACAGGAAATGATTTCTGGTATAAAATTTAGTTTCGTTAGCTATTTTTAAAAGTAAGCAAACACTTATGTTTCAATGATGAATAGTATCTGGAAATCTGACTCTTAGAATGAGTTGCACCAATTGGGGAATAGCTAAATAAGCTGTGGTACATGGATATAATGAAATATTACTGTGTAGGAAGAAATGATGAGTAGGACGAACACAGAGAAGCTTGGGAAGAGGTGTATGAACTAATGCAAATTGAAGTAACCAGATCCAGGGAGACAATATTTGTTGCTGTTGTTCAGTTGTGTCCAATTCTTTGTAACCCCATTTTGGAGTTTTCTTGGGAAATATACTGTAATGGTTTGCCATTTCCTTCTCCAGCTCATTTTATAGATGAGGAACTGAAGCAAACAGGACTAAGTGACTTGCCTGGGGTCACATAGCTAGTAAGTGTCTGAGGCCAGATTTGAACTCAGTAAAGTGAATCTTCCTGATTCCAAGCCCAGTGCTCTAACCTCTGTACCACCTAGATGCCCTAGGGAAACAATATACACAACCATGACATTGCAAATGAAAAGAACAATAAGAATGAGATAATATAAACTGGATGCTGAGAAAGTGCAATGATCAAGCTTGGCCTCAAAGAAGAAATATTCAAATGTATTTCCCACTCATTTTTTTTTTGCAGATGTGGGGGACTATGGGTGTAGAACACTTCATACATTGTCAAAGTTTTTCAATATGTTAGTTTTGAGGAATGGTTTTCCCTTACTTTTTTCAGTTTTTTATTTTAAGAGATTGTTCTCTAGAAGAGATAGGGAGGAAAGGAAGATACATTGATAAATGAAAGTGATATAAAAATCAATATTTTTACAAGAATGGTGGCATAATGTATTCGATGCCAAACATCTAAACAAAATGCAACAATTTCAGGGGGGACAATCCAGATATGTGGAAATCTGTTTTTTGGCATTTTTCCCTGATTTTAATCAATAACATTTGGAATAATTCAGACCCAGTATAGCTATGCCTCAGGTGTACACAAGGGGCTTTTAAAAGATCAAGTATTTAATATTAAATATTAATTTAATCAGTAAACATTCAAGAAACATTTCAAGGTTCTATGCAAAGTGCTGGATTTTTGTTCAGTAGGTCTGTGTTTAAATCCTGGCATGGCTACTTACTACTTATGAGACCTTGGGCAAGTCACCTCATTTCTTTGGTCATCAGTTTCCTCATCTGTAAAATGTTCTTTTTCTATGGTTCTTTCCAACTCTAAGTCTATGAACCTACTATATGTAAGGCACTGCGGAAAATATGAAGTTCAATTTTTTAAATCTCTTAACCAATCTTTTATCAGGCAAGCAACAGAAATAGAAAAATAAGACGGAGTTTTAAAAAATGACATTGGATGTTTAGCAGTGACCCATTTACTCAACCAGAATAGAAGTGAAAATGCATTTAACATACTTATCTTAGTCCAATTCCTTTCAATAGAAAAAAGAATCACTTCCTTTCTCCCCTACACACATGTGAGTGTGCGTGCATATACATTCTCCTACCCCGCCAATCGCATACTCAATCCTTGTGCCCACCAACACTACTTTTAGTCGGCAACCCGCTAACATTATAAATAAAGATTAGTTCCCTTCCCCTCTCCCCAACAAAAACAAAACAAAGCAACAAACAATGCCCCCCACCCCCGCCCCGCAAAATACCATATATGCTTTGTAAATGTGCCTCTATGATCTTTTGGTTTCTGGCATTTTTTTATTGAGGTCAATATACGAGGAATAGCACTGCTTTTGTTTCTTGTCATGGCTTAAAAGATTCAACTTCTTCCAGTATTCATTCTGCAGATATCCCCCCTTCCCACCGCTACCCCCCATCGAAATAACCATAGGAGAAATTATGGTAACTTGACTTCAAAAGTCCAGAACTTAACATCTACTTTAAACATACTGTACCCTGAGAATCCATGGGCCAAAACTAATAAATTGAAAAAAAGTCATTAAGAACACGTCCCAACATTAGTGTCTGTGTAACATGAATGCCATTCTCCTAGGGCTGCTGCTCCTATTTCCCAGATCTCAGTTTCCAAATAATTTTTAATTATTATTTTATTGCAAATATAAGTGGCAAAGGGAAAAAACTGTTTGATGCTTCTGGAAAAGAATGGATTAGTAACCTATACTAAGGTGTAAGAGCATACTTTGAGCCTTGAACATACCCCTAGGGGAGTAGAAGGATTTCACTAGCTACTTAATGTAGGAGAACTTCTGCAATTCATTGGCAAAGGAGATGAACATTAGTAACAAAAATGAACACTGGGCAGAAAATGTGCCAGGCCCTAAAGGCCACAGAAGTGAAACAGTGAAAAGCTTGTAAAAGAAATGAAACTTGGAAAAATATATTACTGAGCAATGCAGATGGGCACCAAATGGTTCAGCTCTCAGATCCAGACTTGATAACCAATCTATCAAAAAAAATTTCCATCAGTCAACAAGCATTTATTAATTACCTGTAAGGTGCCAGGCATTGTGCTATGTGCTGAAGACACAAAATTAAGACAAAATAAAACAGTATCGAGCGAATATTCTATTCGGGGAAACAATAGGCACCCATATAAGTAAATAAAATAAGTAAATATAATGTGAAGTGATAGGGATGGGATTTGTTATTTCAATGATTGAGGCAGCTTCCAGATGAGGGCATACCCTCTACCAATGCAGATTGGCAGCATCTTTGTAATTGATAAACAGAGAAATCTTCTAAGAACAATAGGAGGTTAAATGATCTGCCCAAGGTCACACCAAAGGTAGCTCTTTAGCCACTATACCACAGTGCCTCTCAAATAGAATATATATACAAAATAAATGCAAAGTAATTTCTAGGATGGAATGGTATTAGTAACTGAATAACTGTTCGCCTCAGTTTCACCTACTGTAAAATAGAGATAATCATAGTACTTGCTTTCCAGAGTTGTGAGCATTAAATAGGGTAATACTTATCAAGTGTTTAGCACAGGGCCTGGCACAGAGAAGGCACTTAAGAAATTCATTTCTCATCTATCCATCCATCCATCCATTGGAAAGATGGAGAAACTTACTTTGGAGGTGGTACTTAAATTGAATTTTGGAAGAAACTAGGAATTCTAAGAAGTGAAAGTGAGAAGAGAATATATTCCAGGTGTAAGAGACAGCCTCTGAAAAGGCATGGAGACAAGCGATTGAATATTGTATGCCAGGAATGACTGAATATGTATTTTTAAAAGTTAACACTAGCCAAAGATTGGTGCTGTCACTGTGTCAAATAATGTTACTCACTAAAAAGGCTATGCTCAGTGGACCGATTGAAGGGGAAAAAAATAAAAAAAGACAACTACAAGTGTGACATTTTAGTTACCAACACGAATCATTTGTCTGTTCCAGTGTGAGATTTGCTGTGACTATATTCAGGGACACATTCTACCAATGCAAAGGATTCTGAGTATTTGCTGAAATTCACAAGGCGCACAAGCCACCTTTAAATCAATGGCCACTAGGCAACTCCCTGTGTGTATTTGATTTTAGAAAACAACAATGTAAAATCCAACCTGACAGAACCATCACATGCATTTTGAAATTCCATCTCTGACAGTCACAAAAACAAAGAGGAGAACAAAACTCTCAGGGATAAGTTCCTTTAAGTCTGGTGGACACAGTACCAATGGTTCTCTTTTCAGTTAAAGGCAATTCATACATAATGCATTGAAGACATAAAGCCTTATTTCCATTCTGTGGCTAAGCACAATGGCTCCATTAACACTGGATAATCAGGTCAGGGAGTAAAAATTAGTCCAATAATAAAACTTATTTCCAGAAAATAGAAGGGTACTATGTAAATGTAAGATGATAATGCTATCTCCTATTTATATGGTGTTCTAATGTTTACAAGGGCAGCTAGGCAGCTCAGTGGCACTGGGCCTGGAGTCAGGAAGATCTGATTTCAAATCTAGCCTCAGACACTAACTGACTGTGTGACCCTGGGCAAGTCTGAGCCAACCCTGTTTGCCTCAGTTTCTTCATCTGTAAAAGGAGCTGAAGAAAGAAATAACAAAACACTTCAGTATTTTTGTCGAGAAAACCCCAAATAGGGTCACAAATATTGGATAGAACTAAAACAACTAAACAACAATGTTTACAAATGGTTTTTCTTTCTCTCACAGCAACCCTTATAATGCATGAACGGGGATCATCTTTTCTATTTTATAGGGGAAGAAGCTGAAACCAAGGAAGACAAAGTTACTGGTTCATGGTCATATAGTTCTTAAATTATGTTTTCCAGAATGCAAATGAGGGTAATGATGGTGGTGGTGATGATGAAGATGATGGTGGTGGTGGTAGTGATGTAGATTTTTGTGGCATGCAGGTTTTAGTGAGGTGGAAAGAACTTGTCACATTGGGATTTAATAGGGGATGCACATACAACCCTGGGTACCAGGTTTTATATATATATATATATATATATATATATATATATCTCTTGAGAGAGAGAGAGAGAGAGAGAGAGAGAGAGAGAGAGAGAGAGAGAAGAGGAGAGAGAGATGGAGGGAGAGGGAAAGCGCTTTGAGCTTGACTCATCTTTCATTTCTGGAGAGAATGACCCAGAAATCACAGATTTTTTCAAGCTCGAAGTGACATAGAGACCTTCTAGTCTAATGCCTTCATTCTACCTCTCAGGAAACTGAGGTCCATAGAGGTCAGTCACATAGGGAGTTGGTAAGCATCAGAGGAAGGAGAAAACCTTGGGTCACAAGATCACAGGATAACTACCAGAGCTGGAGGAAACTTTGAGGCAAACTATCATAATCTACTCATTCCATAGGTAAGAAATCTGAGTTCCAGAGAGTAAAGTGACTTGCCTGAGATAATAAAAGCAGTAAGTGGCAGGGCCAACATTTGAACCCAGGTTCTCTGTTATCAAATTTGTTCTACACCACAATGACAATAGTTATCATATTAGTGATAGTGAGGGTTTTGGGGGACTGAACCTGTGATTTCATTAGTGTAAAGAATGCCTGACAAGGAAACTCTGTCTCCCAAAGCAGATCAGCACCTGCTCTACAACTTAAAGTCATAGGTACCTGATACCTGAGGCATCAAGAGGTTGAGTGACTTACTCAGGGTCACACAACCAGTAAGGGGCAGGAGCAAAAATGAACTACATCTTTCTGCCTGTGAGGTGGTCTTTCTAGTATGCAATACTGCCTCTTGCCAGTATTAATCAGTATAAGCAATTGGATTAAACATTGTTTATTTTAGATGTTTCATACATCATCTACTGCCTACATTACAGAAACTGGATTTGAATTTTAGTTAAAGGATCAAATGACACTAGTTCCAAACCCTAATTCCCCTAAATATCTTTAGACACTGTTTGGAAACAAGTTTTCCTAGGAAGACAGACTAGAGGATATCTAGGCACTCTTAGCTAAAATGGGGTACAGGGGAGGGTAAAATGTTCAGTTCTACTTAGGTAAACTTCCATATAAAATCAGTTAAAGTCTGGGGAATACACCTTAATCAAGAGTATTTCCTCTCTCTCTACAGATTTTGGTGTGTTTATACTTTCTGGAAATAAAGTCTCCATCAAGACCTTGAGCTCTCACACATGAAGAATCCTTAAGAATGTAAGCTAGGCTATGGAATAGGAATTAGGAAAAATGCTTTCTTAGAGAATTTACTACTTTCAAATAGAACTAAGAATTCATTGTTGTCATCAGTATCTAGGGAGCATCAGTCTAAATGTACTTGACAAAATTAGGAAGATATCAAAATTCATAGAGGACAAGTCCAAACTTTGAAAAAATAGCGATGTAATTGAGACACCAGGCAAATACTTATGGAAATATTTATGTATGAAAATACATATGCTTGTGAGAGTACTAAATACTCTTAGCTGAATAGTCTTTTTTTTCAAAATATGAATATGGTTAAGTAGCTAGGCTTTAAAAAAAAGAGCATTAGATGAGGAGTACCAAACCTCTGTTCAGTTATTAGCTATAGTTAATGTGTGACCATGAACAAGTCACCTACACCCTCTAGGCCTAAATTTCCTCATCTATAAAGAGATTGAACTAACAAAATTCTAATGTCCTTTCACTCTCCGATTCTATGGCCCTCTGCTTTTTATCTAACATTTCACTTTTTAAATGTCTAGGCAAAAATCTTCAATTTTGGGGCACAAAAACATTCCTTTTAATTATGCTATTGAAACTTCCAAACTGAGAAGCCATTTAATGAGAAAAGCATTGGACTGGAAGACAAGAAACCTGGGTTGTGGTCCTGGCTCTGATAAGTATGACAATAGGTAAGTACCTTAACTTTTTTAAGCCTCAGTTTCCTCATTAGTTAAAACAAAAATAAAAATACAGCTTTATATCTCATCCACAATAACAGTGTTCTGCACATAGTAGATACTTTTATGTCAAAATGAATTTTACTTTTAAAAAATCATTGGAAACTGAGATAAGCAATAAAAAAACAAATAGAAGACACAGAATAATAGGTAACAAATTTGAATAAAACCACTGTCATTTTTGTGGCAGCCTCAGGTTCTAGTCAATAACAGAAGTCTTTCACAGTTTAAGTTGCTGAGGAAATAGTTTGTTACCAAGCTTTTAAATACACCTAAGAAATATAAGCCAGAATTGTATACTAGCATCTAGTTTGTTCAGTACTTCCTATCTCCTTGGAAAAAATATGTGTTTCTTCTTCTAAGTCCTATCTTGATCTTAATCATAGTGTGCAGGTGGTTCTGGCTTCTCAGACTATGTTCATGGAGGGCAAATTCTAGCAGGTTCCATCATGCTAGAAAGATGGTTCCATTGACAGATTATCTACTTTATGATGCCCAGAATAGCTAAGGGCAGAGAGGCTCAGTACTAACTGGTAGGATGGCCACTTAGGGTTGAATTTTTAGGCCATGCCACCTCAGGAAGCAGAGAAAAATACAAAATTGCCTTAGTACAAAATTGCCTTAATACAAAATTGCCTAAGTACTATGCAGCTTCCTGCTTCTGTAGTGCCTCTGGTAGAGTAGCAGAAAAGGTGATAGACAGTGCTAAGAATCACAGAGCTTTTAGGTCATCCACAAGTATTAACCTAGGTATTTATACTTTAAATGTGACAGACTTGTTCAGTGACCAATAAATGGGCATTCTACTGGAGGAACTGGAAGTGTATTAATCTTGGCCTTTTTCCTAAAAATTTAAACCAGAAGGTAAGAGTAGGGTATAGCTAAATTCAAGGATGGTTCACAGATGGTAGCTGGGTGGTACAATGGATAAAACGTTCAATTTGGAGGTAGGAAAATCTGGGTTTAAATCTTAGCTCAGAAAATTCCTATCTGTATAACCATGGGCAAGTCAATTAAACTCTCTCGGACTCAGTTTATCTATGAAATGCAGATAATAACAGCACCTACCTCAGGTTGTTCATGTACAAGCATGAAATGATGTAACATATGTAAAGCACTTTGCAACCATTAAAGCACCAAATAAATGCTATACATTATTATTATCATTATTATTGTTATTATTATTATTATTATTAGGTTCTACTTGGAGAGGCAAATAAAGGAACTGGCAGAATTGGTTTTCATCTTGATTCAAAGTCAACAACAAATCATTTCATAAGACATTTGTCCGTCTCCTACTGTAGTACTCTTGATAAATATTTGTAAAGACCACCTAGAAAATAATAGGTTTATGTGACAACATGAGGATGAAAAAGTAATGAAATGATGTGAGGAACTTAAGAACTTTTTAAACCATATCAACTTATTCAGTGACTTCAGTGCAGAGGTGGGCACAGGGAAAGATTGCAGGAAACATGTTATAAAATGTGGTTTAAGAGTGGTAAGTGAGAAAGACCAAAGGCTTCTAGAACATTCTCTTGCCTGTATGTCATAAATACTTTGAGAAAAGTATCAGAAGGCACTTGACATGGTAAGCACCAAACAACATCACAGAAGACTATATTTTGATAGACAAGAAATGACTCATTACTGATGTGAGTCATTCCCAAATTGGCTGTCTGTTGTGTACAGATAAATCATTGATTTGTTAGAACAAAGAATAAAATTAATATGAGTAGAAGAAAAACTAAAAATTAAGAAAAGACATGTCAAGTAATTAAATACCTTCAACCTGAGTTATTAAAACAAGTCATTGGTTCAAAAGAAATGGTAAATAAAGAAAAGGAAGCAAAAAATAATGACTTCAGACACACACACAGAAAAATAGTTTACGTAAATGAATGACTGTAACAAGGTCATGTCAGGCAACACATACTTCTTCATCTCCTTGCCAAATTAAGAGATATAGCAGACAATCACAAAACCAGGTTAGAATACAGGCTCATTTATAAATCTTACAGAAGATTGTTGAAGATTATAAGCAACATTGCCTCATAAAATAGCAAGAACCAGTATAAAGCAAAACAAGTTTAGAGAAAGCATAGTAAGAGATACAACTATCCCAAGGGCCTTTTGGATAAAACTAGAAGGAAAACAACAAATGAAAGATAGAAAAGATCTGCAAAGATGTGTGTAATAAATTCTTTTATCCATCAGCAATATAAACAACACACTTGTTTTCCAGCATACAGGACTTTTGACAAAGTTTGCCAGTTCTCATTAATTGTTTGTAGGCTCGTCTCCTTCTGGTTTTATTTACTTAAATATACTTGAAATGACAATGTGGGAGAGCGTGGGGGAAAAGCATCTTTTGTGATTCCAATTAAAATTCATCAAGAGGCCTGTTGAAACCCATTTAACAGAGGCCCTTTCCTGAAAAGTCACACTAACTGCAATTAATGAACTATTTGGTCTAACTGTCAGATCAAACCACTGCAGAGGGAAAAAATAATGAGCTTTGAGATTTGCAGTGACAATGTGTGCGATCTAGGCAATGTTGTCTAGGTGACTTTCTGCCAGTTCTAAATTTCGAATATTAGAGATGCACAAATCAACCTGACAAGCATTGTGGCCCTTCCACCCATGCAGATCCCATCTATGTCTATGAGTCATGCAGTGTTTAGGCACTTCTAGAGTCATAGATTTTTATTTCACTGAGACTACTTAGAAAGATTGAGTCCTTAAAATTATTTATGATTGTTTTGATCCAGCAAAGAACATTCTCTTTAACTAAAAACAAATCTCTTTCAGTATGTGTTACATATAACGTTATAGATCATGGGGTTTGTCAGTGAGTGATATTCATAGAATCAAAGGCAGACTCTGTCATTGACTTTTTGTGTGATGTTAGTTGGGGTTATGATAGTTATCAATTGTTTGCTAGTAAGTCTAGCATCACATTTGTTTCAGCAATTGATCGACATGGATGTAATAAGGAGTTACCATGTGGCATCAAAATACAAATAAGAAGCAAGACAGTTAAGTCCCTGACTTCAAGGAGCTTATATTCTACTAAAAATGTGTATATGTGTATACACACACACACACACACACACACACACACATGTTTTCATAGCTAAGTAAAAAATAAATATAAAGTGACTGGGGTAGAGAGACTAACACTTGGGGGAAATCAGGAAAGGTTTTATGAAGGTGGTGGCACTTGGGCTGTGCCTTGAAGGGAAGTAGGGATTCCAAGAGGCAAAAATAAGGAGGGGGAACATTTTAGAAAACAGGGGAGGGGAGCTTGTGCACAAAAAATGGAAGATAGAATGTCATATTTGGCGAATGGCAAAGAAGTGACTTTAGCTCCTTCAGGGAACTTAAATTCAAATAAGGGAAAACACAGAGTGAGGAGGGAAGGGAATGGCATAGCTTGAAGACGGCCAAGAAGTGCTGTGGAGGTCCTGTTCTGACCAAGATGAGGCAAAAACTTACTTATTAGAGCTGATGTCCATGGGACAGAATCCATGGTTCTGGTGGGAGGGAGATGAGAGGAGAGGAAGGACATGATCTCAAGTGAAAATAGTTGAAATGATAACACGAAGAAGATACTCTGTCTTTATTCCAAAAAAAATCAGCTGAGAGTCCACATGGAACACTAGAAATAGCCCAGGATTGGGTGTCAGAGAACGAGTTTTCAAATTCTGCTTCTACTACTAAATTATCTGTGATGTTAAGAAAGTTATTTAACCTTTCGAGGCCTCATTTTCTGAAAATGAGTGGGTTGCAGTAGGTGGCCTCCACGATTCTTTCCAGTGTTAAAGCTTTAATGCTATGACACATGTCAAAATTCATTTAACACAAATAGTTTCCTGCAAAGTACATTACTGCACGCCTTCTATATTCCAGCCAAACTAATCTCCTAGCTATTATCCAAACCTCCTTGCCTAGAACACCATTGCTCCTCTTCACTGCCTCTTGGAATACTTACCTTTCTCCAAGGCTCAGCTTAAGTGCTAATGCCTATGAAAGCCTTTCTGATCTCCTCAGTTGTTAGTATTTTCTTATAAGTGTATATTTTCTATGACCTCAGTAGAATGCAAGCAACTTGAGACCAGAAATTCTTCCTTTGTTTGTTTCTTTCTTTCTCACTCTCTTTTTCTCCCTCCTTCCCTCCCTCTCTCCCTTCCTTCTTTCTTCTGTCTCTTCCTCTTTCCTTCCTTCTTTCCTCCCTACCTCCTTCCTTCTGTTCTTTATCTCTCTCTCTCCCTTTCTTTCTCTTTCTTTCTTTCTCCCTCTCTCTTCCTTCCTTTCTCTCTCTCTTTCTTTCTTTGTTTCTTTCTCTTCTCTTCTTTCTTTCTTTCTTTCTTTCTTCTTTCTTTCTTTCTTTCCTTCCTTCCTTCCTTCCTTCCTTTCATAGTGCTTGTTGCTTAAGAAATGTTTGATGAGTTGAGTTGTGTGAGTGTAAAGCAAGTTGCCTGACTTCTTTGTGTTTCAGTTTCTATAACTAAAATCATAGCAGTATTTGGAGAAAGTGAACAGATGAAAAAATATTTCACTTTGCTTGGCAGCTAGATATCAGAGTGGAGAAAGCTCTGGATCTGGAGTCAAGAAGACCTGAGTCTGAATCGCGCCTCAGACATTTAACTAGCTATGTGATCCTGGGCAAGGCACTTACCTGCTCCCAGCCTCAGTTTCCTCATCTGTAAAATGGGGCTAATAATAGCATCTTTTTCATACAGTTGCTATGAAGATTAAATGAGATAATTCATCTAAAGTACTCTGCAAAACTTCAAGCACTACATAAATGTTAGCTATGATTAAATAAGAAATATGTATAACTATAGAAATTGCCACTGCCTGGTTCTGCCATCAAGGAAGATTGATTAAACCGATAGAACATAACCTAGAACCATTGTTAGAACAAAAATATGGCACAAGAAGTTAGTGGCTTTCAGAGGCAGGATTAAAGAGGTTATATAAGAAAACCAGCCATACAAGTAAGATTTCTGCTCTTTGAAGAGTCAGTGCTTCCCTCCAGAATAAAAGAAAACATGATGATGATGGTGATGATGATACAGGAGATTAAAGTGAGCCATATAACCAAAATAAATAAGAGATCGACTTCAGTGCCATTCTCTTTCATCAACCTATATGGTTTTACAGCTTATTTGCTACATTAATGGAAAATTGTAAACAAAAGTAAAGCTTTTATATTATGCCAGTTCTGATATGCATTTGCATATCAATAGCAGTCATTAAGGTTGCTGGGGAACAAAAAGCAATTTCTCTCCATTTCTATTTTAGATTTACTGCGTTTATGGAATGTAACAAAATGGAAGAAGAAAAATGTTGTGTCCCCTGCTCCTCAGCTATCTTACTTGGAGGTAGAGGGTGATAAGTCAGGACCCTGGGGGTCAGACTGTCCTGGGGAACAGGCTATTCCTAATCATCTCAGCCCACATGGTAACACTGAACTCTATGTCGCCAATAGCAATGAAAGAGAAGGCCAGTTCTGAGAGCTGGCCAGAGTGGGACCAGGAGGCTTTCCAGAATCTCAGGTAACCTTCTTTTTGGCTTTGCCTGACTGACCCTAAACTATTTTCTTCTGTAACCAGTAAATAGCATAGGGCATTCCTGGATTCCTTCCTTTTCCAAGGGATGAAGTTAAGGTGAATTAGGATGAATTAGATCTCTAATCATTTAGGAACTTACACAGGGGAGGTCTCTTTTGGTGGTCTAGGCCCTACTTCTCATTCTAGGCCAAGAGTCCAGAATTACTAGATGGTAGTGTCAGCAAGCTTCCCCTAACCCAACCACACATACATTTGATTTGTTTGTCTATAGGTTCTAAGTATGTAGGAGCCCTAAATCAGCTGCAGGCACTTTTGGAACAGCTTATGCTGCTAAACTAATCCATAGGCATGCACAGGTACAGAGAATCAGACTGTCACACCACACAGGGTATTCCCATTGGCCATTGAAAGTGTTTTTACAAATTTTTAGATTTTATAAATTTGTAAATTTCTCTTCAAGGGAAGGGCTGGTCTGAATACTACCTGAGAAGTGTAGGCTCAAGCTACAAGAAAACCTATGCTAATATGAGGTTTGGTATAGGAGCAGATTTCTGAACGTGTCTTTGGCTAAAGCAGTTCCTTTTTTGAGAGTCAGACAATCTGAAGGTCAACTGGTTTGAAATTTCATATAAAACACCTAAATAATAAAATAAAATTGGATCATTAATGTCTTTGATCTTCATCTCAGCTTCCTATCACTAGCTGTTGGAACAAAAACCTTACTCTCCCATTTTCAAGATAGAAAAATCAAAGGTAGAAAGTTTTATAATGTGGCCAGGACCTGAACCAAAGACTGGATCAAGACAAGAATTAAAATATTTCTTTTGCTTTATACACTATTCAGACAACCTCTTTGATATATCATAGCATCAAAGATTTAGAGCTGGAAGGCCATCTATTCCAATTCTCATTGTATAGATGAGGAATTAAGTTAGAGAGACTAAGTGACTTGCCGCCAGTCATACAACTAGTGTCTGAAGAAGGATTTGAACCCAGGTTTTCCTGATTCGAAGTCTAGTATGTAAATCTAAAAGTGTCATTCCTTCTACTTGACCAAATAATAAAGTAGGTCCTGACAAGCAACACAGCTATTTCTTGATTGTGAACATGGTCATTTTTGACATTTAATTACCTTTCTTCAGGCCCTTTGGGTACCATTAATAGTAACCCTCATAGAATGTTAGTGCTAGAAGGGACACAATAATTTACACTTCACAATTTGCAAAACACTTGCCATGTATTATCTCATTTAATCCTTATAGCCCCTCTCAGATGTGGATATAAGAAGTATTATTATCCTCATGGTACAGATGAAGAATAAATGATTTGCTTGAGGGCACACCATTAGTAAGTAATAGAACCAGGACTCTAACTCAGGTCTTTCTGACTCTAAGTCTAAGGCCATTTCCACTCTTTCATGCTGCCTTCTTGCTAATCTAGTGATGTAAGTAGTGTTATATTAACCTAAAAGAGTGAGGGCCTTCAGGCTCTGGTGGGGCACCAAGAGTTTGCTTAGGCTTGGAAAGTTCATTGTGACTTATTTCCTTGGGGGCTAATGTTAGCCAGCAAATTATCTTCTTGAAATTGGAAAACCTGAAGTCATTCTTTCAACCTTGAATTTGAAAGTAAGAAATTATATTTTATGGAGGCAAAGACTTTATTATGTTCAGAACCTGTGCACTTTCAAAGGCACAGTTTTTTTTCCTTCGGCCTTGAAAATTATGCCCCTTTTTATGTGTCAAGTTAATTCTTGTTGGCAAAATATGTACAGGGCATAGTGTTTATGCAATTGCTAATTACAAATGGACACCCACCGCACTGCAGAACAAGCTCTTCTCTGACAAGTAGTCGCAAATGTGGCAGGCCATTGTCTAAACCCATAAGACTTGTCATTAACTTTCATTATTACTAATGGGAGTTATGGGCATATCTCCAAAGCAAATCTCAGGCACCATGTCTTTCCCATCCCTATTCCTGAAAAAAAACCACTTCATTTGCAGTTTGGACTTAGTAAAATTGTGGGGCACACTGGCATGGTTTACTTTGACTCTTTTTATGAGAGTGGCTAATAAAAATTTGCCAGAGATTTTTCCCAGAATCATAAAGTACCTTAGGAGACCCACCTATACCGGTTCTACCTTCTTAGAATTCCTATTAGCCTTTTACTCCATGCCACAGAATTGAGCATTGTGAATAAATTATTCTGTATCTCTTTTTAAAAGCACATTTTATATTCTGTTGAAAAAAACATAAATATTTTTAAAAGCTATGTTCTGATATACTCCAAATCCCTTTCAAAGAAAACAATCTGTCTTAGACCAGCCTACACAAAATAACACAGTCAAACTATAGCTATTTGTAAGGAGTCAGGCTATACTCCTTCCCAACAACAAAAATACAACAGTAACAAAAAAGAACCTACTACAATAAGCCATATATATATATATGTGTGTATGTATGTATGTGTATATATATATATATATGTATATATATGAATGAGAGCTACTGAGCTAATACAGGATCTGCAGAAGTTCATCATACGAACACACATTCTCATTGTGATCCTGCTTGAACTTTCAGCTCCAGCTAGTCTGCTAAATCTGCTATGCAAATATTTTCCTCCATGTCTTTGTAAGGTCCCCTTTCCTCTCTTGGAATGTCCTTCCATTTCTGCCCTGCCTCCTTAAAATCTATACATCTTTCAAGGGTCAGCTCAAGTGCTACTCGTCTCATGAAGACTTCCCTGATCACTCTGGCCCACAAGATCTTTCCATCATTTCCGGCATTAAGAGATGTCTTTCAGCCACAAGTAAGGCTGTCACACAAATCACTATGCCTTTAACCCAGCCAGATGATACTCATTTGCTCAGGAATTGTCTTGCATGTCTGGAGTGGTAGCTATGTTCTGAAACTTCAAAGGAGGCACACAGCTACCCCTCCTAGAATGAATTATTATTAATATTATTATTGGTCATTTAGTATACAAAGTGCTTAACATGCACTTCCGAGACTGAACACAGTACCTAGAACACACACTAATCATTTCATAAAAGCTTGTTCACTTGAGTTACAAGTGATCTCATTCAACATGAATGCACAAAAGCATTTATTATATGCCTATTACGTGCCAGGCACTATGCTAGCTTTGGGGAATTAAAAAAGTGAGACAGTCCCTGGCCTCAAAGAGTTTATATCCTCCTAGGGAAAGACAAATCATTTAGAAGAGTGGTGAGAACGAGTGGAAAAGGGCAATCGAATACCCTTCTAGTAATGATACTTTTTATTTGATTGCTTTTCCCAGATAAGGAAGTGGAGGTGAGAGGGTTGGGTAGGCAAGAGGAGCAGGACAGGAATGGTAGATTTGGCAAGATGCCTGGGTAGACCTGGGGCTCCCAACAGATGGCCAAATGTATTAAAAAAAAGCATGGTCTGGGACTACATAAATGTTGTCCTGGTCCTAGTCTGTTGGAAAGTGTTGAGAGTTGTCCACCCATGAGATAAAGCATTGGAAAAGCTCATAACTGGACCCATTATGCCACAACACTATAGCCTGGAAAGTCCAGTGATAAGGTCTACTTTCTCTTGTATCTTAAGTCTTGCTATTCCCTTCAGGAATGATGTTTTGGGTTACGATCCAAGGGAGGAAGTTCTGGTCTTTGTGTACCTGAAACAGTGGAGCTCCTTTGCACGTTTCTGCTTATTTGTGTGTATCTGTGGGGGGCCAGGAAGTATCTGGAGATTGCTTTCAAACTGGTCAATTTAAGGCTGAAATTAAGAACTGGCCTCAGTTTTAGTTTATAGACTTGTGATTAGGAGAATCTTCTGAGGACTTCCTATATCTAGCAATAAGAAGAGAGAAATTGGAGAAGATATGTTATCTTCTTCATATAATTTATACTCATTATTTGTGATCCTTATTGGTATTGAATTGCTAATCATCTTCATATATGACTAATCTCCCCATCTAGATTTAAACCTCTTCAAGTATATAACACCTATATTTCTTTTTTTTAATCTATAGTCTATATCTTGAAGTCAGGCAGACAGTAGGCACTCAATAAGTAATCAATTCAGTTATTTATAGATATCGTGCAAGCAGAATTTGCTTAAGCAAAATTCATTCGTTGGCCCTCTCATGACAGATATGACTGTAGGATGCAGAATAATTTGAATACTTTATGAGCTAAACCTTTGTACAATTTTATTAAACACTTGGCATACAACTCACCAAAAGAAAGGGTTGCTGTATGCCCTAAGCCCTATCCATTCTTGGAGGTACTGAAATATCATATACTATTAGATGTCTCTCACAACCCCTTGATCCTTTACTCCGCTCATGGTCCTTCTATTACCTGGCAGTGACTTTAGTATGTGTAATTAACCACTGATAAATGTACCTGTTTTTGAAATCCCCCATGGTAGGATGTCAATCAAGAATAATTTATCAAGCACCAAATTCTAAAAATACAAAAACTGAAATAATTCCTACTCTCAAAGAGTACCAGGGAAGACAACAATTACATAATGAACAAGTGGATGAAAAAAAACATTTATTAAGTGCTTACTGTATGTAAGCACAGTGCTAAGTGGTAAGGAGTCAGATGGTTTCTGTTGTCAAAGAACTCACATTCTAATAGAAGAAGTGAACACATACGGGGGGCTTTAACTGCAAGTCAGATAGAAAGGCCCAATGGAGTTAATGTGCAGTGGCAAAAGAGATAGTAATGCATCTTCTTTAATCTCGTTTCCATTGGTAAAATTGTATCAGTTTCTGATGTTGAATCATTGACATTAAGGCAGCTAGGTGGTACAGTGGATAGAAGGCCTGGCTATGAGTGAGGAAGACTTTTTCCTGAGTTCAAATCTAGCCTCAGACACTTAGTAGCCACAGGACCCTGGGCAAATCACTTAACCCTGTTTGTCTCAGTTTCCTCATCTGTAAAATGAGTTGGAGAAGGAAACGGCAAACCACTTCAGTATCTTTGCCAAGAAAACCCCAAATGGGATCACAAAGAGTAAGATATGACTGAAATGACTGAACAACAACAAAGGACTTGGAGATGATAACTTTCTTTTGAAGTCCTTCAGTAGTTGAACCTGCTGAGGAGGCTGGGCATCTGGAGAGGCAATTATAAAATCATATCTCCATAAGAATTGCTCCCCGTTATGATGGTCATGGGAACTGGGCTGAAATCAGGGCCAAAAATACAGAGTTCACATATATAAAGAACAAATACAAAAATAATAAATGCAAAGCAGTCAGTCAAGGAGGGCACTAGCAGCTTGGAGATAGTGCTTGAGCTGTTGTCTTGAAAGAAGAGAGGGATTTTATGAGGTCATGGGGAAGAGAGAATGCAGCTCCTAAAACTTCTTCCCCTTCTTACTTCATCTAACACTGCCCTCCTCTCCTCACTCAATTCTCCATCAAGCTCTTTGGCCCACTAACTAGTAAGATCCAACACACCATAGAGTAATCTTAAGGTTCAACTTTTTACAGGAAAGAGATTTTTGTCCAGTTAGAGTGAATTACTCTATTATCTACATGATCCTTAAAGGGTTTATTTTTGTTTTTTGCTGGACCTATAATTTATGATCATAGAACACTCTGTGTTGGAAACTACTTTTGGCACTAAATTGAATTGTAAATTAGTTCCATATATTTCTGCAGATCTAAGCCTTGGTGCAGTTTTAATGGACTTTAATTTATTTATTAACTAGTATGTATTTATTTTAAATGCAGATCAGCACCTTCTCCATAGCTTAAAGTCTTAGAGAGTTACCTAGAACACTGAGAAATGATCTGATTGGTCCAGGGTCATAGAGGTAGTACGTCTAGAAACAGGACTTAAAGCTAGGTCTCTTGACTTTGAGGATATGTCTCTATGTACTATACCATGCTTACCCTTAACCTAGCTTAATTGCCCTTAGCCTCAATTTTCTCATCTGTAAAATGAGGATAATAATGAAATCCGCCTCACAGGTTTATTATGATGACCTAATGAGGGAATATATGCATACAAAGGTTGAATTGACCTGTACAAGTCACGCCATGCAGGAAGCATGCAGGTGGGAGTTTTAATTCCTGGTTCTCCCATGTAGGAACATGGGGACAAGTTTTTGGCCATATGCAATTCAGGGCTAAAGGACTTGTGTACTTTGAGATAATGAAGATTCTTCTTATTAGTCATAGACTTAGAAGAACTAATGACTCTTCCTTACTAGCTGTGAAGTATACCAGAATGGTTTCAAACTGTTCCTGATTTGGGGGTGGTGGTGGAAGTGTCTTGCCCTATCCCCTTCCTCTCTCCTGGGTTGTAGCTGTGAACACATATCTAAAGCTTATGTTATGCCTAGGTAAGCCTGAGCTGGAGTTTAAACTGCTTCCTCCTGTTTTTGTTCTTCCCTGATTCGAAGTAAATAATTACCTGTCCCAGGATGAATGTGTCCAGGATTGGACACATTACAAGTTCAATAGGACTGAAGGTCCTATTAGGTCACAGCTGAATTTCGAAGGGGAAGACTCCTAGGCAACTACTCCAGTGCTCTTAGAAAGGACAGCCATAAATAAGGCAATTGGCTTATGGCTATCTATCTTACCAGCAGTCCTGTACCCAGAGTGTAAGATCAAATATAAAAGGCCTAATTAGGAGTCCTATAAATTGCTGCATCTTGGGAAGCCTGGTGGTACAATGGAGAGAGTGCTGGACCTGGAGTCAGGAAGTCCTGAGTTCAAATCCAACCCCATGAAATATTAATAAATCTATAAAACTGTAGAAGTTACTCTGCTTACATTGTTAGAAATAAAAATCCAACAGTTCTGAATGACTTGAGAACTCTGATCATCATGCAATGACCAACCATGTCTCCAGAAGACCAGTGATGATAGTGCATGCTACTCACCTTCTGACACAGAGGTGAGGGACTCAATGTGAAGAATGAAACACACATTTTTGGACATGGCCTATATGGTGATTTATTGTGCTTGACTATGTATTTTTTATCCTAATGGAAGAGGGGATAGAGAGAAAAATCAGTGCTTAGTAATTGAAAAAATTAATTTTAAGAAGGTACTCTGCTTAATCAGAAAACTGATTTTGAACACATATACATACACATATATGCATATATTCAGGTATAAACACATATAGGTGTGCATGTATGTAAAATGTGTGTATGTGTATACACATACATTACAGAACGTTAAGTGGCACAGCAGATAGGGTGCTGGACCTGAAGTCAGGAAGACTCATCTTCCTGAGTTCAAATCTAGCCTCAGACACTTACTACCTGTGTGGTCCTGGGCAAGTTACTTAACCCTGTTTGCCTAAGGTTCCTAATCTGTAAAATGAGCTGGAGAAGGAAACGGCAAACCACTCCAGTTTCTTTGCCAAGAAAACCCCAAATGGGGTCATGAAGAATCAGACACAACTGAACAACAACAAATAGATATTATATACACACATAGCTTTAAAAAAAAATTCTTTGACTCAAACAGGCTGATTTTTTACAGGTATTCTGAAGCATTGGATTCACCAAGAAGCCAGAGAATATCACATACATAGTATCACAAAGTAGGAGAGAGAAGGAACCTCATAAGGGATCTAATCTGAGCCCTCTCATTTTATAGATAAGCACACTGAGGTACAGAGAAGCTAAGTAAATCACATAGGTCAGAGCAGAGAGAAACAAGATTTGAATTCAGGTCATCAGATTCCAAAGTCAATGCTATTTTCCCCTGTACTATACTTTTCTCTCAGATAATGGACCGTGATGAATTTTTTTATATTTTTTCTCTCCCCTCTTCCCTCCCCACCCACCCTCCCTAAGAATGAAAGCAATTCAACATAGGGCACACGTGTATCATTATGCAAAACCCTTCCACAATACTCATGTTGTGAAAGACTAACTATATTTTGCTCCCTCCTATCCTGTCCCCCTTTATTCAATTTTCTCCCTTGACCCTGTCCCTTTTCGAAAGTGTTTGCTTTTGCTTACCTCCTCTCCCTATCTGCCCTCTCTTCTATCACTGCCTCCCCCCTTTTTTATCCCCTTCCTCCTTCTTTCCTGTGGGATAAAATACCCAATTGAGTGTGTATGTTATTCCCTCCTCAAGTCAAATACAATGAGAGCAAGATTCACTCATTCCCCCTCACCTGCCCCACCTTCCCTTCCAACAGAACTGCTTTTTCTTGCCACTTTTATGTGAGATAATTTACCCCATTCTATCTCTTCCTTTCTCCTCTCTCAATATATTCCTCTCTCATCTCTTAATTTGATTTTATTTTTTCAGATATCATCCCTTCATATTCAACTCACCATGTGCCCTCTGTCTATATTTCCATGTAGGAATGTAAACAAAACTGGTTCAACTTTAGTAAGTCCCTTATAATTTCTCTTTCTTGTTTACCTTTTCATGCTTCTCTTTATTCTTAGTGTTAGAAAGTCAAAATTTCTATTCGGCTCTGGTCTTCTCACTGAGAAAGCTTGAAAGTCTTCTATTTTATTGAAAATCCATATTTTGCCTTGGAGCATTATACTCAGTTTTGCTGGGTAGGTGATTCTTGGCTTTAATGCTAGCTCCATTGACCTCTGGAATATCATATTCCAAGCCCTTTGATCCCTTAATGTAGAAGCTGTTAGATCTTGTATTATCCTGATTGTGTTTCTGCAATACTCAAATTGTTTCTCTCTGGCTGCTTGCAAGTATTTTCTCCTTTATCTGGGAGCTCTGGAATTTGGCAACAATATTCCTAGGAGTTTTCCTTTTGGGATCTTTCTCAGGAGGTGATTGGTGGATTCTTTCAATTTCTATTTTACCCTCTGGCTCTAGAATATCAGGGCAATTCTTGACAATTTCTTGAAAGATGATTTTTTTGATCATGGCTTTCAGGTAGTCCAATAATTTTTAAATTATCTCTCCTAGATCTATTTTCCAGGTCAGTGGTTTTTCCAATGAGATATATTTCACATTATCTTTCATTTTTTCATTCCTTTGGTTTGTTTTATAATATCTTGATTTCTCATAAAGTCACTAGCTTCCACTTGCTTCAATCTAATTTTTAATGGTAGTATTTTCTTCACTGGTCTTTTGGACCTCCTTTTCCATTTGGCTAATTGTGCCTTTCAGGGCATTCTTCTCTTCATTGGCTTTTTGGAGCTCTTTTGCCATTTGAGTTAGTCTATTTTTTTAAGGTATTATTTTCTTCATTATTTTTTGGGTCTCTTTTAGCAAGTCATTGACTTGTTTTTCATGGTTTTCTCATATCACTCTCATTTCTCTTCCCAATTTTTCCTCTACTTCTCTTACTTGCTTTCCAAATCCTTTTTGATCTCTTCCATGGCCTGAGACCAATTCATATTTTTCTTCGAGGCTTTTGATGTAGGCTCTTTGTTGACTTATTTTGGCTGTATGCTTTGGTCTTCTTCAGTCACCAAAAAAAGATTCCAAAGTCTGAGTTTGAATCTGAGTCCATTTTCTCTGCCTGGCCATGTTCCCATTCAACTACTTGATCCTTGAGTTTTTCGTCAGGGTATGACTGCTTGTAGAGTAGGGAGTACTTTGTCTCAAGCTTGAGGGACTGTGGTGCTATTTTCAGAGCTACTTCTATATAACAAACTCTTCCACAACAGCACTCCTCCCCCAAGAACCACCAACCAGGATTGCAGCCCAGATCCAGGCAGAGCAAAGCAGGCTTTGCATTCCCACTCTAATCTGCTGCTTAATTCCTCCCACCAGGTGGGCCTGGGGCCTGAAGCAACTGCAGCTGTAGCTCTGGAAGCAGCTTCAGAGCTGCACCACCTCTGCTGCCCCCTTTCATTCACTCTGTCCCAGCAGGTTTTCTCACTAACCTGCCCTGTTGTCTTTGGTGTTTGTGGGTTGAGAAGTCTGGTAACTGCCTCAGCTCAATGATTCAGGGCCCTAGGGCCTGTTCCACCTGGCTCCCAGTCTGGTTGGTCCTGGCATGGCCTACACTGGGCTCTGCTCTGCTCCACTCCCAGCTCCATGCGATAGACCCTTCCCAGCAACCATCCAGGCTGCGCTGGGCTGGAGCCTTGCTTCCCTCTGCTATTCTGTGGGTTGTGCAGCTTTAGAATTTTATCAGAGCCATTTTCATAGGTGTTTGGAGGGACCTGGGGGAGAGCTTAAGCAAGTCCCTGCTTTCTAGCCATCATTTTGGCTCCGCCCAGGGTTGATGAGTTGACAGGAAGATAGAGAACATAATACCATCTTACCCAGTAAGATTTATGAGTAGATAAATTTAAATTCAACAGACCTCTGAAAATCCACAAAGTTCCCACTGATGACAGTCTGTCTTCAAATCAGAACTGTATGTAATGAGATTTGGGGAAAACTCTAAGTATCAGTTGGACTTTACCTATGTTTCCATTGAATGGCTATTAATAGACTCTCTGTGGTTTCCACCACCTCACCTGGGGATTTCCCATGGGCAGAAACAGAGAGCCAAACACCTCAAAGTTATTCACTTTCCTCATCTCTCTAACTCAGTTCCCCATTTTGGGAGAGATTATCTGCCTGGGGTATAACTTCACTTCATGGATATTCCCATGAATGTCATAGATGTTTAATCCAGGAATAAAAGAAAGTGTATTATTTCCTATGTAGTACAGAGCTGGAGAGAGCAGCTTCAAAAGCAGGCAGCCTGCTCGGGGACTGCCTCCAGAGCACCACAGGTGACACCTGCAACAGCAGCTGGAGTGGAGACTTTACTGTGCTAAGTGATGTTTCATAGGCAGCTTTTCATCTAGCAGAATGAACCAGGTGACTGTAATGATCTCAGCAGATGATCATTAGTAATGCTTTTATGAAGATTCCTTGAATATGAAGCAATAGCATCCTTTTGGGCCAATCAAAAGAGAATTAAATTTGTTTTCCCTAAATACACCAATGTGGTGCATTCACTGTATATGAGCTGCTGTCACTAGTCAGTTCTCCCTCTCCTCAGTTCACAATGCTCTGATAAATATTTCTTTGGCATTTGTACACCAGGGTCCAGTATAATTTTAAATTATCTTGGGCAGAAGGTGGAATGAAGAATTTTAAATAAAAGCAATTATTAAATCAGTTAATCAACAACAATATATTGAGGGCCTACTGTGTGCCAGGCACAGTACTAGTCTTTGAATATACATAGACAAAAATGAAATAGTCTTTGCTCTTGAGAAGCTTACATTTTATTGGGGGGAGAAGATATGGACTGCTTAAATAGATATAAAATGTGTACAAAATAAACACAATGACATGGTAGGCAGTGGGGAGGCGTTAGCAGAACAGATCAGAAGACAAATACGGGAGGTGGCCTTTGAGATGAACTCTGAAGGAAAGTAGACATTCTTGGAGAAGTAATAAGTACATCTGAGGCATGGAGGAGAGCCCATACAAAGGCACAGTGGTTCCAGGTAGAAGGTCCTACATGATGAATATTTCATGAAATCAAGTCACAGTGTCTCAGTATTTCTTAAGTACTAGTTAGCCTCAAACATCAACTACTTAGTATCAGGGTCTGGTTCCTGATACCTCAAGATTTTAGACTGTTAAAGAGTTAAAAGGAAACTATATGTCAAGATCAGTGCTATTAGTTTTTAAATAAGGAGCTGGAGACCCACTGAGATGAAGGACTTACCCAAGGTCATATGGTTAGTAAGTAACCATTCAGGGGCATCAAATCCAGCTACTCGATCAGTCCTTTCTGGCCCAGAAATGGGCATATTTATACATTCTTATTATAATAAGGTCAAAGTTAATCACTGAATATATTTGAAAAGGCTGCTCTAAATACTACTACCAAGTCTGTATCCCAAAGAGATCATAAAAAAGGGAAAAGGACCTACAAGTACAAAAAAAATTTATAGCAGTCCTTTTCATGGTGGCAAAGAACTAGAAATTTAAGGGATGCCCAATAATTGGGGAATGGCTGAACAAATTTTGGTATATGAATGTAATAGAAGATTATTGTACCACAGGAAATGATGAGCAGGTGGATTTCTGGAAAAAAAAAACATGGAAAGATTTACATGAACTGATGGTGAGTGAAGTGAGCAGAACCAGGAGACCATTGTACATAGTAACAGCAATATTGTGCAATGTTCAACTATGATAGACTTAGCTCCCATCAGCAATATAATGATCCAAGACAGTTCCAAAAGACTCATGATGGAAAATGCTATCCACATCCAGAGAAAGAACTATGGAATCTGAATGCAGACCAAAGCATACAATTTTTATTTCTTTTTGGTGTGGTTTTCCCTTTTTGTTCTGTTTTTTTTCATTCAAAACATGACTAATGTGGAAATAGTTTAACATGACTGCACATGTATAACCTACATCAGATTGCTTGCCATCTTGGAAAGGTGGGAGAGAAAGGACAGAGGGAGAAAAATTTGGAACTCAAAATCTTATAAAAAATGAATGCTGAAAACTATCTTTATACATAATTGGAAAAAATAAAATACTATTTACAAAAATGGCTGCTATATAGATTTCTTGTTTGTTTTTTATTCAGAATGCAAATAGACCACTCTAATGAATTATCTTTTTTTGGTAGTAAGTTATACCAACCCTAGCCAGGAAATCTGGATCCTAGTCTAAGCTCTTCTACTCTCTCCTTATATAATCTCCACCTCTCTGATCTTTAGTTTCCTTACCTGTAAAAAGAGGGAGTTTGACTAGATTATCTCTATAGTCTCTTCCAGTTATAACCTTCTGTGATTTTGATCAGAAGAAAATCTCACTTGGTCATATAGAATAAACTTATAACTCCATATGGTAGACATTGTCACATCAAAAATTTCAGAGCCTCATCCACTATTCCCCAGAATCTAAACAAGCTTTTGCCACAAGATGCTAACAAATGGGGAAAACCATCGTTCCTCTATTTCACTTTGTCTTAGTCTTCCAAAGGAACAGCCTGTCCCATTGTATTTATTGTTGTTCAGTCTGTCCAACTTTTCTTCATCCCAAGGACCATATACAGCAACAACCTGCCAGCAGCTGTTGTGGGGTATAAGACCAACAAGACCAGTATACAGGAGCTGCCAGCACAGGGTCTTTTGATCTGCTTTACTAAGGAAAGCAATGTTAAGGGGTTAACAATCTTACTTTAATCCACACACACACACATTCACTTAGTTCAGGAGGACAAGCCAGCAACCTGAACCTCAGAGCAACTACAAACAAATTACAAACATACACAATATAAACAGACCAAATCACCATTCTTAGTTACCAGGAAAACATCAACATCTGGGTTTACTAGCCAAAGGCTCTTAAAATGGCTGCCCAGAGTCCCACACCACTCTTCTGGTGACTGAGAGCCCCAAGGGAAGACACTGACCTCTTGAGTTTATATGTTCTGTTCAGAGTCAAAGGGCATCACAACATGCGACTCACCCACCTGACCTAAAAGCGTCACAAACATGTCACTCAAACCCATGCAAACCAGGCTTTCCCTTAAAGCAAGGAGGTCATCAAAAACTCCCAAGTTAATCAAAGAAAAAAAGGGTACTTGATTAAATAAGTGCTAAAAGAGAAAACAGTAAAAAAAGTCCCACCTTAATTAATATTACACCACATCATGTCAATATTGTCCATGGGGTTTTCTTGGCAAAGGTACTGGGGTAGTATAGCATTTTTTTATCAGTGGATTAAGGTAAACAGAGATTAAATGACTTGTCTAAGATTATTTATCTAGTAAGTGTCTGAGGCCACATTTGAACTCAGGTCTTCCTGATTCCAAGCCCAATGCTCTAGTTGCCTCTGTCCCATGTCATGCAACTACCTTCAAGGAAGGACCATTTTCTGGGTTTCTGTGCTCCCCACATCCATTCTACTGTCCCTTCTCTCCCCATATATGTATACAGATTTTGCCCCCAGGCATAGTTTCAACTAGTTGCATCTCTACTCCCTTGAAAGTCAAGCTCAGTCTAGGACCTTAGTCCAGTTACAATATAGCTTCTGAATGTCATCATTAAGGCTTAGTCTTACACTTTGGGCCCCAGAGGATCATGCACTGTGAATGAAATTTTTAACAATATAAAAGGGCCTTTAAAACCTTTTCCCCTCAGTAATGGTTATATTCTGCAGTGCCAGTTGTAAGAAGTCAGAAAAATGTGGTTAAATACAGAGAAGGATACTGCTACTGGAGGAAAATAGACGACAATGCCAAAGAATATAATTGGAAGCACTAATGGGCACTCAGATATTTTAGGACTCTCATGTATATTTAGAGAATCCTCATCTTTGGTTTTTCAAGGCCTCTTATAAATGATGGTCAAAAAGAGAAGAACCATTGGTGAGATATGCCTTTATATTTGCCACAGAACTGAACACAGGTTTTAGACTAGGAACAAAAAATAATAGTTTGCATTTTACTGTTGTGATCAGAAATGCATGGTTACATACAACTTACTGATTTAAAAAAATTATATACTTTAGACTAAAAATGAGTACTGTCTTTCACTACAGTATCTAAGTAGAACTGAACAATGGTATTTATACAAAATTTACCTGTCAATATGTGGTGTCATTTTCTTTTTCTTTTTCTCCTATTTTCTATTGAATCCAGAGAAATGTTACAGGGAAGTAGAGAATTGGCTAGAAAGTTGGAGCCAGGAAAACCTGAGTTTGAATCTTGCCTTGGACAATTAATTACCTATTTGATTCTTGGGCCAGTTATCCTGAGTCTCAATTTTATCGTCTTTAAAATAAGAATGATAACACCTACTTTGCAGGGTTGTTGTGAGGAGCAAATGAATTCATCTATCTAATACTTTGCAAACTTTAAAATGCTATCTAAATGTGAGCCATAGTATATCATCCCCACACAGTACTTGTGCTTTTGGGGGGACCCTAGACATGCGATTTGGTTGCCATGAGGGACTCTCAGTATGGAAGCTCCCTCCCAACAATGCAGATGGACAATTTCTAGTCTTAAGGAAATGCCTGAGCCCTGAGAGTTTGTATGTATGTATACATATACATATATATGCATATACCTATTATATAAATATATATTTTAATTTTAATCATCATCAATCATGATTTATTAGGTACCTGTATGAGACAGTGTAGCATAGTAGAAAGAGCTCTATTTTTGGAATCAGCAGAGACTGCATTTCAATACCCCACCTGCTGGCTATATGATTATGAGCCACATACTAAACTCTCAAGCTTAGTTTCATTATCTGTAAAATGGGGATAAAAATAGCACAGGGTTTTCGTGAGAATCAAATGGGATAATGTATGTAGAGCATGTTGCAAAACATAAAGTACTGTGTAAATATCAGGTCTTATTATAGGGCATTTGATTATCTCCTAGTAGATTATGCAATGTTTGCTGATGCTTTTTATATCCTTATGGTTGCTGTCACCACTTTTTATCACTAACGCCCTCAAATAAAAAAAAGGAACAATCACACTAAATGAAGTAATGATTTAGGAAAGACATATCTTGCGGAGAAATATAATTTGGCCATGTGTGCACAATAAAAAGTTAACAATCATACTAACTAAATTTATAACAGCCAGTCAAGAAAGGTCTAGCAGCAAAAATTCAATTTGCCTGAGTATGTACAGCCAAACTAGGTACAGTCAAAGGCAAGATTGTGGAGTTCATTTGGCCTGGACAGATTCACTATAAAGTCTTTAGTTAGAGCAGCAATAGCACTGATTTTTGTCAGCAAGGGCAACCCCATGGTGCAGAGCTGCTTGGCTCATACTGTTCTAGGGGAAAACCCAGTGAAATGCTTTATCCTATCCAATGACATACTAGGGGCCAGGGCTATCCCCACAAATACAGAGAATAAATAGTTGCTTAAATGGTGGAATGTGAAGGATGTTGCTAGATGCTGCCCCAAAACATCTCCCTAAATGGAGGAGAGAGGAGGAAAGATGCTGAAAAAGTAGGAGAGCCGTTAAAAAAAATCCTTACCCTGATTTGTAATTTGCCTATCATGAGTTTTGTTTTTTTTTTGAAGCAATCAGGGTTGTGACTTGTCCAGGTCACACAGGTAGTAAGTATCTGAGACCTGATTTTAACTCAAGGCCAGTGCTCTATCCACTGTGCCACCTGCCCCAACATGGGCTCTAACAGCAGCTTCTAGTACATAAAGACATCCACTTCTGCCCCTATCATCTAAGGATGAGTACTTTTCTCCATGTAGATAGATGGAATCTAAGTGGTTTCAGCCTCTTAATGTGTATAGTCCAAATCTGGAGTCAGAACACATGGATTCAGATATTCTCTCTAACAACAGAGTGTGTGATTATGGGCAAATCAATTCTAAGCCTCAATTCCTCATTTATAAAACCTGGATGTAAGGGTAAAGTGAGATAATGTAATTTTGAAACCTGAAGCTACTATATAGAGTTTAGTTATTACTACTGGCTTTAAAAAAAAAAGCTAAATTCAGATTTTTTTGCATGTGATTTACAGAAATGAGGATAGGACAGAAGACCTAAGTTCAAATCCTGGCTCTACTACTTACAACCTTTTATGACCCTGAGCAAATCATTTACCTTCTCTGGGCTTTCGTTTGCTCATTTGTAAAATGAAGGTGTCAGCCTCAATGGCATCTGAGGTGCCTTATTGCTCTAATTCTATGATCCTCTTACCAGTATATGCTTCTCAGAATCTACAAGTACCAGCTGTGTGAATACCCAGACAAGCAACCTCACCTTTCTGAGCCTCCATTCTCTTATCTGGAAAATGTGAATAATAATAATAGTTGTACAACCTATCTCCCAGTATTCTGAGGAAAATATTTTGTAATTCATGAAGTGCTACATATAAAAGACATGAACAATTATTATTAATGCCCTTGACTGGCTATGTGGACAAATAACCACAAAACAAAGCATTGACTATCATAACTTGAAGTCGCCATATACCACCAAATTACCAAATTTAATGGCCTTTTCTCAGGCCTTAACCTCCTTGCTCTTTCTGCGGTTGTTGACATGCTTAATCAACCCCTCCTTTCAGATACTCTCATTCTCCTTGGCTTTGGAGAAACTACAGTTTCTTGGTTCTCCATGCTGGGGCAAGAGATCTAGTCTAGCTGAAGCAGAAAAGTACCCTGAAGAAGAGACAGAAGAAAGAATGTGTGAGGCAGGTTACACCAATGCTAACACCTGGACCACCTTCTCCTCTCAGATCCTGGAGAAGACAGCCTAGGACCCTGCACCCAAGAGCCCTAGGAATATCTGTGTCCCAAGGCCAGTTGCCCCACTCCCACTGTGGTCTGAAGCCATCATCCAAAGAAGCAAAAGCAACCCCTGTGGGAAAAGTACCCATCATCCCCACCATCATATCACCAACTGCCAACCAACTGCCACTAATGGGCAGGTAAGTTTAAAATTCCCACCCTCAGACCACCAACCCCACTTCAGGTCAACCCCCACAGATACCATCTGGGAATTAATCCACATGGAAATGTGACCTGGCAACACTCTGTAGGTAGAGCAGGCCCTGCTTTCTCAAAAGTCACAGCTATTAAAGACTCAGAAAAGAAAGTTCTTTTTTTAAAAAGAGAAAACAAATATTTTTTATTATTACAAACATAACATCCCCATCTTTGGATCTTTCGTGTTTTAGTCCTTCAGTAGAAGACATAGAATGAAACAATGTGGTCTTTGAGGTGTCAAAGGTCTCATGTGGAGTCTGATTCAAGGGAATTTGGAATTGGAACTTAATGCAACTTACTAAAGCTAAAACTTAATAAAATTGGAACTTATTACAATTTACTAAAACTTACTAAAATTGGAACTTACCAAAACTTACTAAAATTAGAACTTACTAAAATTTACTAAAACTAAAAGTTACTTAAATTGGAACTTACTAAAAATAAGAATATACTGTCTATTAGGATGTGTTGTCTGACCAGATGAATTCCTTAGATTGTCTGGAGGGTTCACATTGCTCCAGCAGCATACCCATGAGTGTGATAGGAGTTTCTAAGTTGGCATCTTCAAGAACTGTCTTCATAGACAAGTAATCAAGCTTGGATTTAGCAAAGTACTTCTTTGACCTGAACTTATTTTTCAACACCTTTTTGAAGTCTTGTACGTCTTCTTCCAATGTTGCTGATATGTTGTGTTCTAATATAGTATTCTACCATTGAATGGGAGGGCAATTCATGACCCTTTGCTATTTGACCCACAAAGAAGCAACTCTAGCAAACATAGTAGTTGGAGTGCCTTAGGCTTCTTGGGATATTCTTTACAGATGTGGCACTTTGCCTGATGTTTTGCAGTCTCTGAGGATGCTACTCAATATAAAAGTGGCAGCCATAACACATCCATTTTATAAAATCATTTACACTTATCTCTGGCTTATTATGACTCTGTTGAAAGCAGCTGCTAAGGCCAAGTTCAACATCAGTATCACCAAAAGCTGTTATTTCCCCAAGTTGTCAAAGTCTCTGGATGACATCATGAAGTAAAAGGCCAAGCTGACATTGGTCACATATCTCTGTAGGCCCTGCTATCACCTTAAAGAGATAGCCATGTTTAGCCTCAGCATCGCCTTTGGAGAGAGTCATTAATCCATTCTTTAGGGATTGTACTCTGATTTTTCCAGTCCAGCCCACACCATAGACATTTAGTGTCCAGTTTGGGCACAGATCTACACAGACTAGAACATTGACTAGGTCCTTATGTGATTTCACCAGTGCATCACAAGTCTTTGTCAGATACCTGATGATATCAGGGACGTAGGAGAATTTCTCCTTCTGTCTTCATTTCTGGTCTTGTAAGATGTCATTTGTTGTGTCCATTTCTAATAGATCTAAACATAATGTTTTCTTTAATCTTTGGATTTTAAAGGCTGTATAGTGGGCATAGAAGCATATATTGTTAAAGTCACCAAGGGACTCTAAGAGTTCTGTCATTTTAGAATGATTCCAATACGTTGATTCTGTTTGATGATTGATGTAGTATGGTGCTGTGGTTTGTGCAACAGACCTCTCTCATGGAAGCTGGACAGAAGAGCAAGAACATGTTGCAAATATTGAATAAGACTTCTTTGGGCCTCCTGAAGCTTTTTAAGGTGGTTTTCTGCTGAAACCAGTAAATGTTTCCATTGTTTATTAAGATCATCTAGCTACTGAAACATCTTTATAGATGGATACAAGTCAAGAGAAGACAGCTGGATAAATAATTCATTGTTTTAACTTTTTAGGTTAATTCGTGCAATTTCTTCTTTAAATATCTATACCACTTTATATTAAGAGTTCTTACATTTCCAGAAATGTAATATCTTTCTTTCACACTCAAGTCATTAATTGTAAGAAGCTCATATAGTCTTTTGTTCAACCACTTAAGATTTTGCTTTTATACTTCTATCTGCTTCTATGTGAGTTAGTCTTTTAGTTCTTGGACACTATCTTCCATCTCAGAAGAAAGCATCTTTTCCAAGGCACTTTCAGCCTTTGATGCACAGCAATTAATTTCAGTCAGCCTTTTTCTGAACTTCAATAGCAGTTCTTTTCTTGTTTTCAATTCCTACAGTAGAAGTGCCTTCGGCAAGGATGGGGCCAATAGTCTTTTCCACTGCTCCAGTCTGGCGGCACACTGCATCCCGAACTTGTTGTGAGGCCTGGGGGGAGTCTTGATTTAGAGAGGTCCTGAGACAGAAACAAGCTCACTGGGCACCAGAAATGTTGAGGTTTGAAAGAATTCACTCAGGCTGTCTTCAAGTCAAGTAAGGGTATTTATTGAGGGTAATGCAACACACCAAGCAAGCTCCTCTGCCCCTTAAGGGAGACGCAACTTAAAGGAGATCCCAGCTTAAAGGGGGTGGTGGAAGCCCCCTGAGGGAGATGGGGCAGCCCCCCTGGGGGAGGGGGCAGCCTTCCCCCAAGAGAGACGGCCACTCCAGGTAGACACCTCCTGCTAAAGGGAGATACCCACTTAAAGGGGACACCCCCACTTGAGGGAGATGTCCCAGAAAAGAAAGTTCTTAAGACCAAAGTCCCTGGCACCATATCTGGACATATCTGCCTTAGTATTCTGGTTAAGCCCACTTACAGATTTCATAAACAAGAAGTGCTACCAATCAGCTACCATAACTTTCGTTCTCAATGCTATCTCCCCAAGATACTGCAGCCTTGCTGGGGTTGCTTCCCATGTGTACTGGATTTGCGCAGAGGACTGAGACTCAAATCCTTGTTCTGCTACTTATGACTTGTAGTGACCTTCAACAAGCCACTTCATCTCTCTAGACATCAATTCCAACATCTATAAAATGAGTTGGTTGGTCTCTAAGGTACCTTCTAACTCTAAAGCCCTATGTCTAAAACTATACTTCCTAAACCTCAAAAGATCCTTAATTCAATCCCTCAATCTAGCTGTTAATTAATTATGATGTGCCTGGCACTATGTTAGGCACTGGAGACATAAAGACACAAGTAAAGCAATTTTTATTCTTAAAGGAGCTTATATTCTATTAGAGGAATGCATACACATGAAAAATATAGGCAAATTCAAGGCCATGGGAGAGGGAATGGTGAGGGACTCATTAGTATGGATACTTTCTTTACCATCACAGATATTAAATGCTCCATACTTGAGAAGATAGTCTGCATGAATTCTTGTAGTGACAAAATATATATATTTTTAAAATCATCCCTGGTAGCTAACCTGACAATGAGCCTCTTCTAAGTTTTATATACTGGTCCTTGGATAACAATCCATTTCTAGTCCCATATTTATACCTTTCCAACTTCACAGGACCTATGAAATTTAAATTCTCATAAGCAACACTTTCTAAGAAGCCCAAGTCTCCTTTATGACACAATGAAGAACTGGAATTTATTATTACAAACTAGGAGATAATTCACAAACAAATTATTTTAAAATACAATTAACTCCCAGTATGTCCTTCATATCTAGTACAGTACAAGGAAGGACAGAAATATACTCAGAGTACATCAGACATGTCATTTTGAAGTTTTGTTTTTACTGGAATAATGAAGTAGAAAGGCAGGTATACTAATGCATAGTTGGTGAAACTCCGAATTGATACAATTATTCTGGAAAGCAATTTGGAATTAGGTAATAAAGTGACTAAAATGTCAATATCCTTTGACTGAGATTCCATTGCTAGGCATACATCCCCAAGGAAGTCATTGACAAAAAGAAAGTCTTCATATTCACCAAAACATTTATAGCAGCATTTTTGAGGTAGCAAAATACTGGAGAAAAGTAGAAGTCCAATCGATTGGGAAATGGTTAAATAAATTGTGGTACATGAATGAAATGAAATATTACTGTGCTATAAGAAACAATGAACATGATGAATACTGAAAAGCATGGAAAGATATATGAATTGATACAAAGTGAAGGAAGTAGAATCAGGAAAACAATATACATAGTGACTGAAATAATGTTAATGGAAAGAACAACTACAAAATCAATTTAAAACTAAATTTTGAAAAATTATGACGAATGAGGTTGCTCAAAAGAAAAGACTGCCCCCCCAACCTTTTCAGGTTTGTGGTTGGGAGGGATAGAGAGGATTATGGGCATAGAACACTGTATATAACATTAGATTTTTTCAATATGTTGATGAGTTTTGTTGATTTTTTTTTTGCCTTCCTCCTTTAAAAAAATATTTGTTTTAAAGGAATAGCTCTCTGGGGCTTTGAGGAGAGACAAAGAACAAGTGTAGGCAATGTAAAAACAAAAATAGCCATAAAATTCTACTAAAATAATTGAATAATGAAATTTCATGTTAACACTATTTGTCATTAAATGTATATAAGTTTGTATATCTAAAACTACTTAACATTGCAGTGGGAGGCCAGAGATTTGCCTTCTATGCTTTTTCCTACCAGTTTTGTGACTAGGCTCAGGGACTTTGAGCAAGTCTGTCAGCCTCACTTAGTCTTGAAAATCTCATTTGTAAAGTGGGAACAAACTTTATCTGCCTAAAAACAAGCTGCTGATTTAGGGAAAATCTAATTGGAAATCTATCTTCTAATTTATGGCTTTTATTCTTTTTTCTCCCTTATTTCCTAAAACCCTTACTTTCCTTGACTTCCCCATTTCTGTCAAAGGTAGCACCAGTCTCCCAAATATGAAAACTCAATGTCATTTTTGACTCCTCCCTCCATTTCAGCTAGTTTATGCTCTAGTATTCAGCAAATCTGGTTAATTCTTCATCTACGAAGTTTCATATTCATCCCTCTCTTTAGCTCTAAATTACCACAGGCTATCCTAGGCTATACCCGTTTGACCTCATGGCTGAATTATACTGCTATAACCTTCAAATTATTCTCTATGCCTGCCATCACCCCCTTCCTCTCTCAACTTCAACCTATATGTACAGAGAGCTTGAGGTGAAGTGTCCTGGGAGCCACAAAGTATGATTCACCACAACCCTGCACTCTTCTATAGACATGGTCTTGGCAAGCATAGAGCTAGACTCCATTAGTGTCTACTGATTTATTTCATTACTTAAAGGTTGCTTGACTGAATTTCTTATAAGCATAAGAGTGACTGGACAATGGGAAACTCATGGCTTTTAGGCTGTCATAGTTGAAAACACATACTGCCTAGCATAAAGCTCCTTGACCAAATGGCAGCAGCCTAATATTGTCTGCTAACGACATTTCTTACAATGAAGAATAAAATAAATTGTAGACAGCTTTAATCAGCTCTTCTGCACCATGGTACACAAGAAGTATGGCTTCCCTTTACCTATTGTTAAGAACATTGGTTATAATTGTGCTATTAAAAAAAATCCTCCAGCCTACAGAACCATTTTACTTTCATTTTACTGCCCAAGTAAATTTAAACTCAAATGTTCTTATGCTTGCCAAACCTCCCCACCTGTTCTTTTCGAACCTACTAATATTTACGAGGTAAATTCTCCCTTCAATTTTATCACCAGCATAACAAAGTTGAGAGAAAGTGGACTGAATACTGAAATGACTTTAATTAAAGTTTTTTGGTTAATTTAAAGCCCTCATAACTCTTTTTACTCTGAAGATAGGATGCAGAATTAACTCTGCTTAACATTCAACCACATTCTGTGTCTAAAGTATTTGTCTCCATGTAGGTATGGGTGATTGTCAGCACACTGAGTTAAGTCAAGATTATGTGATGTTTCTGAGGTTTCCAGATTGTAGGACTCAAGTTGAAATGTGTTTGCATTGAATAATGATATGTTCCTGTGACCTAACTCCTACTAGATAGCTGTAACATCTGGTGCCCGTCGGCCATGCCAGTAAAAATGATTGGTGCTGCCGGTGATGAAGCTATGTGTCATTAACTAAAGCAGCACTTTTTTGAACTCATAAATTGTTGGCTGATAATTTTACTCCTGTCCAAAACTGGGTAACCTCTGACTGTGTGATAGAAGAATGGAAGGAAATCAGGTGTTAGAGGTTAAAGTGGGCCCTTGGCTATGTTTACTCAGATAACTGAAAGAACAACCATATGGGAAAATCAAAATAATAATAATAATAGTAAAAACTGTCTCTTTAAGGTATCTGTTTGAATAGCTGCTCAACCTTACCTGAGTAACCATTGTCTCTGATAATAGACAGAAATGAGAAAATATTCAGCATCTTCCATACATTTATAAATATTAACTTTTTTAAATGTCACCTCAGTACAGCCAATGTCAGAATCAATTAGCAGCATCTCACAATAGGGCAATACTTTACAATTTAGAACCTAATAGCCTCCCTGAAGAGCTCTTTTTAGAGAAACACAATAGCTGAGCTTGGGCTGAAGGAGTTGCATTCAGACTGCAGAAGGCCTTCAGGGAAATCCTCTGTACTCTCTTTGGGTTTCATTCAACAAGTAAATAAATAAATAAACTACAAGCAGCCAGAGCATTTTCCCTTTGGAAGGGCATAATTCTATATGCATTAAGGAGTTTAACACATGCTATTAAATATGGATGGTGAATAATTTATAGTGGATATCAAAAAGAGCCAAACAACTGGGAATAATAACTATTATGCAAAAATTGTCATTTTCCTCTTTTTATTTCTCACTGAAATCAATATAGTCACAGATTATCTAGAGCAAATGGAAATAAGATCGGCTGCAAACAAAATTATAAAAAGTATACAAATTAGAATCAGGTGATAAACCAATGTGGCTAATTTCCCTTGAGAAAAAGTCTGCCTACCAAGTTTACAAATCACTATGTGTGTGGAAGAGGTTTCTCCAATTCCTGTCACTATAATACAAGGGATTGCTTTAGTGTAAATAAAGAAAAGAAAGAAAAGAAAATGGTAGAAAGGTTTTTCCATTCTAGGTGGTTCTTTTGTGATGGGAGCAAGGAAGCTAGGAGAGGAAATCAAGAAGAACAAAGAGACACAGGGAAAGGAAAGTGGAAACTGTCACAAATCTCATGTAGGTTGTGATTGTTTTAATGCATTATAATTGACCTCTTAGCCCACTCTCTGGGCACCTGAAAGTTACGCTGTTAGAAGTAGGAAGTTTGTTGGCTAAATAACCTGGTTGGAAGCAGCAGTCCATTACCTCCTTTCAAGTAGTAGCTTTCTGTTGTCACTGTCTCAACACCTTCTAATTATCTGAAGAATGTGGAAGTATTAGTAGTGTAGTTCTCTGTGCATTGTGCAACCATCAGAACTGTTATTAAAGATTCATTCCTCTGGGACAAAGAGAGCAAAATAGGATTTCTGCCAATGTGGGTTCATTCTTTCTGGAAGAAGGATAGGACAATTCCCAAGAAGCAGCATTGTAACGGGGCGAGTTAGAGCCGACCCCTGCCCTCCTCGGACCTCTGCGTCCGGAGCCTGCCGAGGTAAACTTGGGGCCCTGCGATATGAGGGGAACAGGAAGGGACCAGGAGGAAGGGTCTTGCCCTTGTTGCACGTGGAGCTTCCGGTGTTCTGCCCGGCTTGGCAGAGCACATGAAGTTTCCGGTGCTTTACTTTGACTGCCTGTCCGCAGGGAACTTCAGGAGAGTGCGGGAAGGGTATGGGAGGAGAGTAGGCGGAGTCGGGGAGGTCCTAGTTACCCAGGTGTCTTGATTTTTTACCTGTCCTTGACCTATGTAACTAAAAGAATGTACTTACGTCACTAAAGATATAAAAGCTTGCTACTACCCTGAATAAATTGGAGTCACTCACCATTTTTTTCGGCTCCCGCCCCATTCATTGCCCCCGAGATCAGGTCTTTTGCTTAGGCAAAGGCTTGGGGCTTGGGGGGAACCCCGAGTATAGTTACGAGGCTTCGGGAGCCCGTAACACAGCATGCTGGAAAGAACACTGGCTCTGGAATTAGAGAATCTAAGTTCAAATCTTACCTCTGACATTTCCTGCCTCTGTAAGTAAGCAAGTCACTTAACCTTACTGGACCTCAGTTTCCTCAACTATAAGATGGTGGAGTTGGACTAAATGGCATGAGGTTCCTTCTAGCTCTAAATCTATGATCTTATGATTAAGAGTCTGGTCTGTGTCACCATGGTGGGTAGAAGTAGGATGGGGAGTGAGCCCTTGGAGGAGGGACCACACAACAGGTGACTAAGTGTGTTTGATGGGGGCCAAGTGAGGGAGTAAGTTGGGAGAATATAAGACTTGGGTATGCTGAGACTCAAACGACTTTGGGGAGGAAGCATGATCTCAGCCAAGAAGAAGCTAGGTACCACTAGATGTTGGCAGAGTTCTGGTAGGCCAACTCTAGTTATGGACTTGGTCATCATACAGTTAGAAAATTTTAAAATACTTGATAAGTATTGTTAACCCTATATAAAAATCAAATCAACAAGGTGATCGATAAATAAAGCGAGGCATTTATTCAGGATCAAAGAATTGCAGTCCAGAACAATGCACTGTCTTACTCAGATAGGGAAGTTCAGTGATAGGAGTTACAAGCAGAGGTTATATACACTCAGGAGGAAAGATTGGGTAGATAGACGAAACAGAGGGTGGGTTACAGAGGGTTTGTTGCGGGGTGATAGCATCTTCCTGGAAAAACCACAAGAGGGGTTTAGACTGCTTCTAGCCAACAGAAGCAGGGTGCTGACCCTGCCTCAGGCCAGGGCCACCTCTAGGGTCAACAGAATAGCTGAACTGTAAGAAGGGAGGGGATGCAAAAGTGTCCCTGGAGTTATCTCTGTGGGGAATAGGGGAAGTTAGAGACTGCTGGCCACAGCAGAGATTCCCAAGAATTTACCTTGGGGTTGGGGAATGATTAGAAATTGCTAGTCAGAACAGGGTAGGGGTCCCAGAGTTTCCCAGAGATTGACAGGATATGTTACTTTGAGGAGATAACTTTAATCCTTCCCTTCCATAACTCAGAATATTGGGACCAAGAAAGAAGTTAAATCAAAATAAATTGCCTTTCCTTGCTCCTTTATATGGAGCATCATTCATTCAAGAATTTATTTAGTACTCCCTACATACTTTGCTTGGCCTAAATTGAGGTAGTTTTTTGAGTTTTACTACTTTGCCCCTCCTCCTCATCTCACATTATTCAGGAATTTCCCCCTACTACCTCCTCCTTTAGCTCTGTCTTCCATGAAGTAGTTCTCTTGGCCAAGAAAAACTCCTCTACATGCACCCTTGATTATGTCCTCTCTGGTTACCTTCAGAGGAAGGCTCTTGTTGTAGTCCTCCTCCTCCTCCTCCTCCTCCTCCTCCTCCTCCTCCTTCTCTCTCTCTCTCTCTCTCTCTCTCTCCTCTCTCTCTCTCTCTCTCTCTCTTCTCTCTCTCTCTCTCCCCCCAAATGCCTGAGGCCAAAAGCCTTTTATTAGCTCTTTGCCCAAAATCTCTGTTGCCTCCAGATTGCTTCTGCTACTTCCCACCCTTGATCCTATCAAATCTCATTCTCTTGCTTCCTGGAGTCTGACCTCTAGTCACTCCAGTCTGATCAAGATCATCCTTAGACTCCTCCTCAAGATCTTCCCTGGACCCCTCCCCCCATCACCCCAGACCACCTGGCCATCCCTAGATCCCTCCCACAGTCTTTCTGTATATAAGATCCATCTTGCCTCCATGAAGGTGCTCAGATTCAATCTAGCTCTGATTCAGTCTAGCTCAGATTCAATCTGGCCCAGTGGCATTAGCGATACAAATGCTCAGGCTCCTTAAGAGTTTACCCAATACGGTGAATCTTTAATAAACTTTGTTTTACTTTGGCTGAAAGAAGGTGTGGGTCGAACTCATTCGAGCAGGACCCAGGGTGTTGGTATTTTGGGATCCTGAGCACCCCTAAACCTCAACATCTCTGTCTCTGTCTGTCTGTCTCTCCATCTGTCTCTGTCTCTCTCTCATCATTCTCCTGAGTTCGAGTCCTACATTACCAATGCCTACTGAACATTTCATCTCATATTTGATATTACACAATTTTTACACACGATCTTTCTTGCTGATAAGCCCCCTTTACACTTTTCCAATTACTCTCAAGGTCACCACCATCATCTCAATTACTTACACTCTTAAATTAAGGTGTTATATTCATCACATACACTCCAGCTTATTGTAAAATCTTCTTGTTTCTACCTTCAAAGCATTTCTCATATTTGTCCTCTACTGGCTCCTCAAATAGTCCATCACTCTACAACAGGCCCTCTCACTTAGACTATCATAGTAGCCATCTAATTGGTATTCCTGATTCAAAACTCTTCCCAGTTCAATTCAACCTCCTTAAAGCTGTCAAAGTGATTTTCCTAAAGTGTAGGTTTGACCATTTCACTCTCTCCCAATAAATTCCAGCTGCTCTTTATTAACTTCCAGGATCAAATATAAAATCTTCTGACATTTAAAGCCCTTAACAACTTTGCCTTCTTTACCTTTCGAGTCTTTTATGCTTTTCTCCTATCCACATACTCTAGGATCCAGCTTCACTGGACTGCTTGCTGTTTCTAACCCATAATACTCCATCACATAGACTGTGCATTTTCACCCACTGGCTGTCTCCCATGTCTAGAATGATCTCTTCTTAACTTGTCCCTCCTAACTCCCCTGGCTCTCTTCATGAGTCTATTCAAATCCTACTTTCTTTTTTTTTCTTTTTAATTAATTTATTTTTTTATTTTTCATTTACAACACTCATTTTAACAAGTTTTTGAGTTGCAAATTTTATCCCCCTCCCTCTTTTCCCCCTTTCTCCCCCCAAGACAGCATGCAATCCGATATAGGTTCTATATATACCTTCACATTAAACTTATTCACACAATAGTCAAGTTGTAAAGAAGAATTATAACCAATGGAAAGAAAGAAGAAACAAAACTAAAAAAAGAGACAGCAAATAGTTTGCCTCAATCTGCATTCAGACTATAATTCTTTCTTTGGATGTGGATAGCTTTTTCCATCATGAGTCTTTTGGAGCTGCCTTTGAACCTAGTATTGTTGAGAAGAGCCAAGTCCATCAAAGTTGGTCATCACAGATATTGTATATCTGTAATTGCATATAATGTTCTCCTGGTTCTGCTCCCCTCACTCAGCATCAGATCACATAGGTCTTTCCAAGTTATTATGAAGTCCATCTCTTCCTGATTTCCTATAGCACAATAGGATTCCATTACATTCGTGTACCATAACTTATTTGGCCATTCCTCAATTGATGGGCATTCCCCCTTGATTTCCAATTCTTTGCCACCACAAAAGAGCTGCTATAAATATTTTTGTATATTTGGGTACATTTCCCACTTGTATGATTTCTTTGGGATATAGCCCTAGAAGTGGTATTTCTGGGTCAAAAATTATGTACATCTTTATAGCCCTTTGGGAATAGTTCCAAATTGCTCTCCAGAATGGCTAGATCAGTTCACAACTCCACCAACAATGTAACAGTGTTCCAATTTTCCCACATCCTCTCCAATATTTATGATTTTCCTGGTTTGTCATGTTGGCCAATCCAACAGAAGAGATGTGGTACCTTAGAGTTGTTTTGATTTGCATTTCTCTAAGCAATAGTGATTTAGAGCATTTTTCATATGCCTATAGATGTCTTTAATTTCTTCCTCTGAAAACTGCATAATCATATCCTTTGACCGTTTATCAATTGGAGAATTAATTGTGTTCCTATAAATTTGACTCAGTTCTCTGTATATTTTAGAGATGAGACCTTTGTCAGAGATGCTGGTTATAAAAATTCTTTCCCAATTTTCTGCTTCCCTCCTAATCTTAGTTGCACTGGCTTTGTTTGTACAAAAACATTTCAATTTATTGTAATCAAAATTATCCATTTTGCATTTTGTAACACTGTCTCTTCTTGGGTCATAAATTCTTCCCTTCTCCATAAATCTGACAGGTAAACTATTCCTTGCTCTCCCAAATTGCTTATAGTATCAGCCTTTATACCTAGATCCTGGACCCATTTTGACTTTATTAAATCCTACTTTCTGTAGGAGGCCTTTAAGGACACACGCTCTTCCCAGGCTTCCAGGTCTTCCCTCTGAGATTATCTTCCATTTACATAGCATATATCTTGTACTTCCATAGCTATTTGCATGTTGTCTCTTCCATTAGAATGTCAGCTCCTTGAGGGCAGGGACAATGTCTTTGCCTTTCTTTGTAACCCCAGTGCTGAGCAAAATTCTTGACATACATTGTTGTTCAGTCCTTTCAGCAATTTCAGTCCTGTCTGACTTTCTATGACCTCATTGCGGGTTTTCTTGGCAAAGATACTGATTTGCCATTTCCTTCTCCTGCTTGTTTTATAGATGAGGAAACTGAGGAAAATAGGGTTAAATGACTTGCCCAGCTAGTAAGTGTCTGAAGTCGGATTTGAACTTGGACAGATGAGTCTTCTGACTCTGGGTCTGGCAATCTATCCACTGTGCCACCTAGCTGCCCTCCTGATACATAGTCAATACCTAATAAATGCTTGTTAACTGACTGACTAGTGTGCAGATTATCCTGGGTTCTTGAAGGATTTGCCAGCACAGCAATGCTTGTGCATTATTAATCAGAAATCTAGATCTAATCTAGGAGGGACCTTAGAGCTCATTTAGTTCAGTTGCATCATTTTATAGATGAAGAAATTGAGGCCCATAGGGGTCAAGTGACTTGCCTCAGGTAACACAGGTAGTAAGCAATAGCTGAGATATGAACTCAGTTTCTGTTACTCCGCAGGTCAGAGTTCCAAGATCAGAGTTCTTTCCCCCTCACCATGCTGTGATAGGGCCTACTAAGCTGGTGTGACTATTTTCCAAAGACCAGTCTAGTTAAGTTGGGAGAAGCTCACCGCCAGGTTGATTGAAAGGTCATGAATTTTTCATCCATAGCAACTCTTAAAGACCATCTATTAAGTGGCTAGGAGATTGTGATTAGTTGAGTTGATAGACTCACAATGACAAAAATCATAGATCCTTGAAGTACTGTAGTCTATTCCATTCAGTATTTGAGCAGCTAGGTGGCACAACAGATAGAGTTCAGGGCCTGGACTCAGGAAGACCTGAGTTCAAATCCTGCCTCAGACACTAGCTGTGTGACCCTGAGCAAGTCACTTAACCCTGTTTGCCTCAGTTTCCTCATATGTAAAATGAACTGGAGAAAGAAATGGCAAAGCACTGCAGTGTCTCTGTCAAGAATACCCCAAATAGGGTCACAGAGAGTCAAATGCGACTAAAACTGACTGAACAACAATAATGCGCTTCAGTATTATATATTCTGCACAAAAAAAGTGGGTAAGATATAGTCTTCTCCAGAAAGTTACAACATTGGGAGTATTCAATTTAAATGTGTAAAACAATTCAGCAATAATACAAAACAGTCATAAAGGATTTGTGAATAATTTTCTCTTTTCACATCCACATTTATATAGCATGGCTCATGTGTGTCGAATGACTTATCAGAAGCAATTGCCTATTAAAAACAAATCATCTATAAGCATGCTTACTTTAAAACTGCATGATTTTTTAAAAATTCTGATCTGCAGTAATGGTGGAAATGTTATGAAAAGCATTGTAGACAAAACATGGAAATGCTTTGTAACTCAACCACAACCACAAATCTTATCAAACCTAAAACCACAATATAAGTATTTTGTATGTATGTTTTCCTGCAGTGTAACAGCAGTGTGATCTGCTAGATTTGGTGTTAAGAGGCACCTATGCTTAAATCCTGCCTCTCCCACTTCCTAGCAGTGAGAGGCAAATCACTGAAAATATCTCAGTCTTGGTCTTGGTAGCAGCATCTATTCAAATGGATTTCACAATACCTGGAAGGCCTACTTCATAGGCTTGTTTTGAGGATCAACTGAGATAAGTAGGTCAAGTGCTTTGTAAAATGTAAAAGTGCCATATAACTGTCAGTTGTCATTACACATTTATAATGTTTTACTGCTAGCTATTCTCCCTTTGACACATTCTAGCTGTGTGGCCAAGAGAAAGTCACTTAACCTCTCAGTGCTCCAGGCAACTTTCTTAAAACTAAGTTGCAGAGCAGTGGCCTCTATGCAGCAACGGAGGGAGTTTCTTCCAAAGAGGAAATTCCAGACCCAGTCAGAGACGTGGGATGGATGGATGGATGGATGAATAGACAGACAGATGGACAGGTGGATGGATGGATGGATGGATGGATGGATGGATGGATGGATGGATGGATAAACAGATGAGCAAATAAACAAACTGACACTTTTATAGCCACTAGGTAAAGGTGTTCCCAACTTCCTCTAGAAAAATTTACTTATGGCTTCTAATAATTGGAAAAAGCGTTGGACTAGGAATCAAGGCCTAAACAGAAAATCCCAGTCTACCACTTATGAGGTGCATGGCCTTGGACAAGTCACTTTTAAATGGGGCTAATATAATAAGCATGCCCTGAGGCTCTATTGAGATCTTGTACCCAAAGCAGGTTGTAAACAAAGGTTCAAGATTATTTCACCAGTTAGGCTTAAAGCTCCACTTTTGTGTTCCTTAACACCAAGTAGATTGTTAATTGCTTTCTGAATATATCTCATTAAATCCTTAGCAGCTTGCTTTCACCTTGATATCTTTCTTATAAGCAATAGCTAGGTGGTGCAGTGGACAGTGTACTGGGCCTGGAGTCAGGAAGACTCATCTTCCCGAGTTCAAATTTGGCCCCAGATACTTACTAGCTGTATGATCCTGGGCAAGTCACTTAATCCTATTTGTCTCACTTCTCTCATCTCTAAAATGAGCTGGAGAAGGAAATGGCAAATTACTGTAGTATCCTTGCCAAGAAAATCCCAAATGGAGTCACAAAGAGTCGGACACAAATGAAAATGACTGAACAACAACAAAAGTAAAATTTTTTTTGGCAGCCTAGAAAGAAAAAGGCATGGTTGGTACAGCACAAAGAACACTATTTTTGAAGAGAAAGGATCTAGGTTCCCATCATGCCTCTGCCACTTACTTTCTATGTAACCTTGGGCAAATCACTTAATTTCTCCAGGCCTTTGTTTGCTTATCTATAAAATGAGGACATTAGTCTATATTAGGGGTTATTACCCTGGGATTTGTGATTTTGGGTTTTTTCCATATTTTGATGACTATTTCAGTTTAATTGGTTTCCTTTCTGAGCCTATGTATTCTACTTTATACACTTAAAGACATTATTCTGACATTATTAGGCATCACCAGACTGATGAGGGGGTTATATTTGATCCTAGAGATAATACAGAGTCACTAGTTTATTGAGCAGGGAGTAGAAGGAGAGGTGGTGGTGACTTGGTCAAACCTGCATTTTGGGAAGATCACTTTGAAAGCTGAGTGGAGAATGGCTTGGAGTGGGGAACACCTTGAGACAGACAGACCCATCAGCAGTATGTTATAAAAGCAAGAGGTGATGAGGGCCTCCATAAGGGTAGTAGTTTCAAAGGAGAGAAGGAGGCACAAGATGGAGATGTTACAAAAGTAAAATTGACAGGCCGTGGCAACAGACTGGATATAGGGGATGAGAAAATTGAGAGTTAAAAATGATAACTCAGATCTAGGCTATAAATATGATCAATATTCTCAATTGTATTCAACTGGAAAGAAAGAGAATGATAACCTAGGTTGCGAGATTGGGTGACTAAAGGGATGGATATACCCTCCACAGTTACAGAGAAGTTGGGAAGAAGGGAAGGTTTGAGCAGAAAAGAAAATAAGTTCAGTCTTGGACATGTAAAGTTTGAGATATTTATAGGATATCAACTTTGAGATTCTGCATAGAGGTGATATTTGCATTCATGGAAGCCGATGAGATCGCCAAATGACATAGTATAAAGGGAGAAGAGAAGAGGGCCCAGATAGGATACATCATGGTTACAGAGCATTTTATAGATGAAAATCCAGCAAAAGAGACTGAGAGTGGTCAGACATGTAGGAGGACAACCAGGAGAAAGTAGTGTCCCAAAAACCTATAACCTGTATCAAAGTCTGTAGAGAGGCTGAAAAAGACGAGAATTGAGAAAAGGCCATTAGATTTGGCAATTATTAATTTATAACTTTGGAGAACAGTTTTAGTTAAACAATGAGATCAGAATTCAAATTGTAGAGAGTTAAGAGAATAAGAAAAGAAATGGTGGCACATATTATAAATGGCCTTCTCAAGGAGTTTAGGCACAAAAGGCAAAAGATGAAAGGATCGTTTGAGGGTTTTTGATGATGGGGAAGAAAGGGGCATATGTATAGGCAGTAGGAAAGTAGCTATTAGACAAGTCTGGAAACATTTCAGGCAAGAGATAATGAGGAACTGAACTAGGTAGTAACCAGCTGTCTGCTGGTAAATGTTTAACAATCAACTCTCTAGGAGGAAAATACACTTAGGACACATTTTTTAGTTTAATCTGCATTGCTAGCATTTTCTCTATCACTATCTTAAGTCTAGTCCATTAGTAAACCAATGTAGAACATTCAAGTCAAGCTCAAATTGAAAGGAAGCTCATTGAATCTCAGATGGATGATGTATGGGATGGGGACCCAGATGTAATGTTACATACGGTAACAGAAAAGAACTATTCTTTTCTTAGCAAACTTTGGAAATCCTCATGAAAACAGAAGTTTGGAAAAGATCATAGATTTTGATCTCAAGGAGGTCATCTAATCTAATCTGCATGTTTTGTGGTTGCCATTTTTATTATTTTAATGTTTGTGGATATTTTTTTTTGCATATGAAGAAACTGGGAGCCAGAGAGGTTAAGTGACTTGAATGAGATCTCACAAAGAGTAGAGCTGGGGTTCAAAGTCAGGTCCTCTGAATTCAAATCCAGCCATCTTGGATGATATCTTTCCAAAAGATGCACAAAATTGGAAATCAGTTAAGATGTCCATAAACATCTGCTATACTAAAGATCCATGTAGTTTCATCCAATCATCCTATTAATAACAAATTTGGCCTAAGACATTTGCTAGCTATGTGACCCTGAACGAGTCACTTAACCCTGTTTGCCTGAATTTCCTTATCTATAAAATCAGCTGGAGAAGGAAATGGAAAACCATTCCAATATCCTTGCCAAGAAAATACCAAATGGGATCACGAATCGCTGGACTGAACAACAACAAAAGTAAAATTCTTTTGCAGCCTAGAAAGAAAAAGTTTATTTTTTCTCTAAGCAATAAATTAATTTCTTCTTAAATGTATTGGCTTCTCTAAGGTCCTTTACAGCTTGAAATATTATACCAAATCCCAAGACCCACAATCACAGGGAAGCATTTAATTTTTACAACATACTAAAAGCTCATGTATTCAGAATCAATTCATTTGGAACATTTCATTATTAAAAATAATATTATGAAATCGTTCTCTGAATAATCCATTTTGAAAAGACATTGCAGACCAATTAATGGTACAAAATCAAAGGAAGAGTATCTAACCTGCTGAAGAATGAAAAATTTAAGTACCTTAGAAGCACCATTTCCATATAAATATTTGATGTATACTTATACACTCATTTTCTTCCATTCACTAAGGAAGTTCTTCCATACTACTTGTTTTGAACTTCTCTAAATCACTTATTATATATTGTTGTGTGGTCTGTGTATGTACACAGGTCTGATTGTAGGCTTTATTGCGACAAGAACCATGTGCTATTGAAATTTCATCTCTCTCCCAATACCTATAACAGTATTCTGCATAGCAATGATTCTTTACAAATGTTAAAATGAATTTAAATCCAAAGAAACTTTCTTGTCAAAATACACAAAAATGCTTTGTAGTCAGACCCAAGTACTTTGCTTATTGAACTGTATTTTAACAATTTCTATAATTAACTATTTTCAACAAATCAGAAAGGATTTTCTTGCTCATTCCTCCTAACCAGTCCAAAGAAGTTTTTTTTTTCCCCCAGAGAAATAAAAATCACTAATTCTATGCCATTAACAGGTTTCCCATTTGCTGATGAAACTTTTAGCCTCAGCAACTTATTTCCATCTTTATGGGGGAAGGAGTACATAGATTGAAGAAACCATAGCTCCTTGAAACATCAAAGTGAATATATTGAGTCCTACATTTGGTGTCCTCTTATTAGGCTATTTCCCTTAAATTAGAAATTTATCAAGGGCTGGAACCATCTTCCTTCCAGTATGCTATAATCAAATCCCCAGAGTATCTATGCTCCTGCCATACATGCAGTAGGAGCTCAATAAATGTTAATTGATGATGATGGAAATGATGATAACAAATAGCTGAGATTCCCTTGAGCTTTGCTCAGAATGCAGTGGTTGAAATAAAGAACCCTTCTGCATAGATTTTTACACCCCACCCCGAACAAGCCACAACTGTCACTTCCAATGAAAGCACAAGGTTTCTCAGACATTATTGGCTTCTAATCCTGAGCCAAAAGGCTCCCAGGGTAGTTCCTTACGGTAGTTCCTTAATCAGCCATTGAGGACAATCATAGTGTATGGCTAAGTTTTTTTTTAAATTAGATGGAATATCAAGTAAAATGAGCAGATTCAGACCTTTTTTTGACATTATCAAACATTCTTATAGAAAGTGTTATCATATGGGTAGTAAATGACTTTTTTTCTAACTTTTTATTTTCATATGGTATTCCTTTACTTATTTTTGTCCAGAGTATGTTAACCATCTTCCTCATTGATGGATTGTAAATTCAATGTGATTCAATGTGCCAAGAAAGCTACTGTAATCTTAGGATAAATAAAGAGAGGCACACTGTCCAGAATTAAGGCGGTGATATCCTCACCGTATTGTGCTGTGGTCCGACCATTTCTAGAGTATAATGTTCAGGTCTGAGTGCTATATAGCAGAAAAGACCTTGAAAGCATCCAGAGAGGCTGCGTTAGGGCTCTAGGACCTCCACTGTCTCCTCAGTCCTGGTCAGACCACATCTGGGACATTATGCTCAGTTCTCAGTGCTGCGTGAAAGGAAACACATTGATAAGCTGGATGGATAATGTCCATAGAGGAATGACTATAATAAAAGGCTTCAAGTTCTTTCCATATTAGGATTGGTTGGAAGAATTAGGAATATTTAACCTGGAGAAGGGAATTATTGGGGAGATATGATAACTATTTTCAATTACTCAGAGGACCTTCATTTGGAAGAGAACAACAACACAGAACATTTCATCTTGTTCTATTTGGCTCCAGAAGGCAGAATTAACACTAATGGATAAAAGATATAGAGAGGCAGATTTTTGGCCCAACATAAGAAAAAAATCTTAACAATTAGAGTTGTCCAGAAGTGGAACAGACTGCTTCAAGGAGGGTTTTCCTTCCTTCAAGTCTTTAAGTAAAGATCAAACAAGCACTTATCATGTAGGTTGCAGAGGGCATTTTTAGTTGGCCTCTGCAGTTCCTTCCATCTCTGAGATTCTGTGAAACAAAATACATTGATTTGGAAAGAGAGGACGTGGGTTAAAATCCTAGTTCTGCTACTTTCTGCCTATGTTACATTGAACAAAGCATGTTACCTCACTAGGCCTTACTTTCTTCATCCTAAAAATGAGAAATTTGCATAAAATTATCTCTGCCTCTTGCATCCAAAGCTTTTAAATTTAGACTACACTCTAAGTCTTGTGATCCTGTAATTTGAATATAATATAGTTTTTAACCTCAAGTTTTCAGGCTGATTTTGACTTCTCAAAAATTGATCCGCTGCCATCAAGATTTCTTGAATGATATTGAATATCTTTGCATGATTCTGACACACTAATAATCCTATCATACTCCCATGGATCCATAATCTTGTCAGAGTTGGTACTGTTTCCACAAGTACAGAAAACAACTATATCTTCTCATCCTAAGCAACTCTTATCTATGTCCTTCTACAAACACACTGTAAGTCACCATCTAGAAGGCTGGAAGATTTCCGGTAAGTCTTTTCACGTTTTAGTATATTCCCATGATTTGCAAAGTATTTCAGGTATGGGCTGGAAAGAACACTGGCTCTGAAATCAGAGGATCCAGTTTCAAATCTCATTACCTTTCTCAAGTCACCTTTTCTCCCTGAAGTCTCAGTTTTCTCATCTGTAAAATTGTTATTGTTCAGTCATGTCTGACACTTTGTGACTTCTTTTGGAATTTTTGGTTTGGTTTGGTGTTTTGTTTTTCTTGGCAAAGATACTGGAGTGCTTTGCCATTTCCTTCCCCAGTTCATTTACAGATGAGGAAGTGAGGCAGCATTAAGTGATTTGCCCAAGGCCACAAAGCTAATAAGTGTCTGAGGCCAGTTTTGAACTCAGGAAGACTCATCTTCCTGACTTCAGGCCCAGTATTCTATTCACTGTGCCACCTAGTCGCATGATGTGTAAAATTAGGGATTCGGATTAGAAGGCCTCAATAGAACCATTCCAGCTCTTGATCTTTGACCTCATAGATCTATGGCAAAATTGTTCAATACTACTAATGACCCTAGGCTTCTCCCTAAAACAAAGGCCTATCTTTGAAATACCAATATGCATGAGAAAAGAAATCCCATCACACAATGTTTACAGGTCTGGGAGTCTGGGAGCTCTGACTCAAATCTTAACTCTACTGTATATTGGCTGTGTAATCCTAGGCATGTCCCTCAAACCCAGAATGCCCCCAGGAAATTTTCTGAGACTACAAGTTACAGAAAATTGCTGCTCTAGATTGGTGGAAGGAGTTTATAACACTATTGAAAATCATAGGTTTATATCATATGCCCTAATATTCTTAGTATGATATTACATGGCAAAAAGTCATGGAGTGCTACAATTGACAAAGAATGAAAGGTGGGGATAACTCAAAAAGAAATAAGGTGGATGTGAATAGCTATCAATAAATTTTAAATGACGAATTATGTAGGAAAAAGGTAGTGAGAATAAGGGACAACAGAGGGGACATATGCCCCCCAATTACCTCTGCAAAGACACAGGAATATGAAGGAAGCTAAATGACACACCAGATAGAATGCCAGGCCTGGCAAATTTCAAATCCAGTCTTATGCTCTTACTATGTAACTTGGCTGAAGTCACCTAACCTCTTCCTGCCTCAGTTTTCTCATCTGTAAAATGGAGATAATTATGGCCCCTACTTCCCAGGGTTATTGTGAGGATCAAGTGAGATACACTTTTACAAAGTGCTTTGCAAAGTTTAAAGTGCTATATGAAAACTAGCTAATTTTTTTGGTAGGGCAATTGGGGTTAAGTGACTTGCCCAAGGTCACACAGCTAGTGCATGTGTCAAGTGTCTGAGGTCACATTTGAACTCAGGTCCTCCCAACTCCAGGGCTTGTGCTCTACTCACTGCACCACCTAGCTGCCCCCTAAAGCTAGCTATTAGCTAGTTATTAAGCCCTCAGCATATATGGAGGTCCATCTGCGCCAGAATTATAGAACACGGACAAGAGACGCACAGGCATAGACAAGTTGCAATCTGTGTTATTGTAGGGAGTATCTTCATTAATAATGAGATCACAGATCTTTTAGAATATTATGGTATTTATGGGGACAATGTCCACTTTTCAAATGTGCATATATATGTATATGTATTCCTACATACACATATATGTGTGTATACATGCATATATAAAATAATACCAAAATCTGTTTCTATCACAATATTTTACCTGTTTTATGACAACTCTGATTTTATAACTTAATGTAAGAAAGACATGTGCCTTATGGTAAGGAGTGGGGGTAAAGTGAGAGTTTTAATTTTAAATACAATTTTAATGACATCATTTTTAAGCTTCAAATGAAGCTTTTTATCTGCTAATTTGCATATGGTCCTCAACTCACATGCATACTTGAGCACATATACACATACACTCTCATAGAAACAAACCCACCCTAATAAATGAATATAATGACAAATGAGTATGCTAGCATTATAATCAAAGGATTAGAGTGCCAAAAACAGAGAAGAAAAGAGCCTACTCCCAGTCAATGAAATCCTGATGAGTTATAAACATTCACAGCATAATGACTTACAGCCCATCTTGAAAGAAAGATTTTCCTGATCTTTGCTAATGAAGTTACAGTAATTTGTACAGACTGCTAAGAGGCAAATGTAATGAAGGAAAAGAACAAATACCAGATGAGGTCAGGGAAATAAATGAGATTTGTGATATAACAATAGGAATGCAGTATTGGACCTGTCTAGACATTTCCTCTCTCTTGCCACAAGACATTTATTATTGTCAGTTAAACTATCTGAGATTCTTGCCTTTGAAGCTGTATAAAAATCAACCCTTCCAAAATACAAAAAGAAAACTGTTTATTGTAGATTAAGAAGGTTATTGCTCTTTCTACCTGCTCTGTGAATTTGCTTTAGCTAATGTCAGTTTAATATTTCTTTTTTAAAGACTGATTTATATTATTTGGGGGAAGAAAAAAATATTAAGGCAAGATGCAACTGACTCTCTTGTTTGTAACTACAATAAACTCTTAATCAATTACACTCCAGTATTTCATTAGCTTTGGAATTCTGAATATTCTCTCTATTGATGCAGATCCCAACCCACCCATGCCTTCTCATCTTGTGTGATTCCTGTCTTCCATAGATCCCCGATAGAGGATCTACCCCACATATTAGGTCTCTCCATTTCAAGAGGGCCAGTGTAGCAGGAGGACTATTCATCTGTTCTCTCTCTCAAAGGGATAAAGGATGTTAAAAATCTTGTGGCCTAGAGAGGTATTTAATACTACTGTTCTTGGCTCTTCTTTAAGATTATGTTATTCTAGGCTATGTGGTATCTATGTGCATCCTGGACAATTCAGTGTATTCTTGTCATTATGGAGAGGAAACCTAGAATAGTGGATAGAGGGTTGGTTTAATAGTCAGGAATACCTAGGTAGGTTCAGGTCCTGTCTCTGGCATCGCTGGCTATGTTTCCCTGGGAAAGACACAACATTCTCATTGTTGTGGGCAATTTTCAATGACCATAAGTTACTAAGATCAGAAGTTACTTAACTGTATTGGTAGAGGGAGTTCACTCACCTGAGAATTCCCCACACCAAAGAAATCACATGTCCAGCCTCATCCTTTAACATTATAAATTAAGAACCAAAAGCAAAGAATGTCCAAATATCACATAAGAGATGGAGCATAACCTAACCGTGTCGAGCATGTGTTGGTGTAATGAAGCGAACATTTACATTACTGAAATGTGAGATTTAAGCTTGGCTTTTTAACAGGTTGAATAACCTTCAGTACTATTTTAAAAAAAGCAGATGTTACAAAAATGCAAGGGAAAAAGAGCTAGCAGAATTGCTTACATGCAACTTCATTTTTTAATCTCCTTCATTACAGCACAAACATTCTGGTCATGAATAGGTCATATCCAATCATTCATTCAACCATAATTAATTATTCATTGCTTAGAGTACACACTGAATAAATAAGCATAAATAATCTCTATAGCCCACAGGATACATGGATGTCTAGTGACAATATAGCATTAAAAAATTGAGTTAGCATCCCACAGTCAAAAAATATTATGATAGAATCAGATTTTTAGAGGATACATTAATTTTCAGGAACTAAGAAAATTACCATATTTGGAATATTAAATTTGAAAACATTACTTTGAATCAAATGCCTCATTATATTTTTGAAAAGAGAGTTGTGCTATTTATAGATACCAGTAAGTTGAAGAGAGAAAGGGACCCTCTTTTGCTTAAAAAAAATCAGTAAATGTAAGTAAGATGGAGAAACAGAGGAATATACACATGTAGGACATAGGAAATATGAACTGTAAATTAAAGTCAATGATCTGGTAGATATTGGACTCAGTTGGTGTTTAGTCTATTTGGAGTTCTTTCCTGACAGTATCTAAGAATGAAAGACGTCTCATCCTACTGTTGCTCATTTGATACTGGCATTTCCATGAGGCAGATGGTGACCTTATCTCCATGCTTGAGCTAAAACGATTTTTATTAAGATTAAACAAGTGTGAATATAGTGCTAATTTCCTGCAGCAAGCAGAATGTGAATGAGGGCAGCTAATGAGTGCAAGTGCCCTGCCTTGCCATATGGGCAAGTGTACATTTTGCCAATGTAATAGCATGGAAAATGAGCCAGTATTTGAGAGTCCTTCCCTGAGTTTCACCTTTCACCAACTTAAGTTTTCCAATATCACTAAGGAAGAGAAGATTATAGAATTCTAGCCAGTTAAGGAATGAATTGCTTCTCATGGGTATAATAATGCTATCCTAAACATGTGTCAGCTTTCAATATGTAGCTTTCAGATGTTTTGTTATCAGTCATCAGAAGGAGTCAGGGAAAACTGATAAGGATTTCTTTTGAGGATCCATTTTAAAGACCTAAAGAAAAGCCTTTTATTATAGACCAACACAAGGGTCACTCCTTCTAGTTATCTGAGATGAACAAATGGCATGTGTAACAAGGCACTTGAGTGTTTGCTTCTTACCCTATCATGGAAGGAGGTCTCACCTGACAACCATATGGATAGGAAAGAGGAAGAAGTTTTTGATGAAGTATGCAGGCATCAGGACCACGGATACCAGAATCATGGGGGATGGTCGTTGTCTAGCTTTTGTATTACTTCTGGATTTAATGAGAAAATCATGAAATTCCTAAAAGAAGAATTAGAAACAGAACTAACCAAAGATGAGAATTATGCCAACCACGTTTCATTTTCCCCTTTGGAATCTTAATTCATCATGTAACAGACTTAGATTTCACATGATTACTTGGCATTAATAAAGGAAAGAAGGAAGGGACTCTGAGATAATACCATAACATATTCCTTAAAGTTCGTTTATTTATTCATTCATTTATTTATTCATTTATTTATTTACTTATTTATTTGTTTGTTTGTTTGTTTACAGATAGGTAATACAGTGAATAGAGCACTGAGCTTGGAGACAGTAACACCTGAGTTAAAATCTAGCTTCAGACTTTAGTTGTGTGACCCTGGGTAAGCCACTTAACCTCTGTCTAGCTATTAATATTTTTAATAATGGTAATATATATATTGAATTTTTATTGATATCTTTGGTCTTTAGACCTCCTTCATTTTTAAATGTCTTGGTCTCTCCTCACCTCCCCAGAAAGCCCTCCCTTATAAGAGAATAGAAATGAGGAAAAAGCAGTCCAGCTAAACTAACACACCAACCAAATCTGACAAAATATGCCATGATCAACAACCATAGTCCACCTCCACAAAGAATGGAGGTATATTCTCTCCTTTCTTCTCCCAGGCCAAGGTTCCCCAAGTTTGTAACCAAATACTTATAACACAAATTAATTATCTGTACAGGAGCATGTTTCCCTTGCCTTTTCAGAATACTGTTGACCCAATAAATGAAATCAGGAAAGGGTTATATCCATTAAGTTTATGTTCTAGTGATTGGTTCATTATTACTGGGTCATGAAATAACTAAGAGTTTAACAGAAAGTAATTCTCAAAAGCACAGAGTACCTACTATCTAAGAGTCAGTAGAATCTAATTAGCCAAATATTTTAAATGTCTAGATAACTCTTGGAAGCCTTAATATATGAATAAAATTGATGTAAAGACCCAAGCATCAACTAACTAGTAACTGTTGATATTCATTGACTACATTTTCCCCTTAAGCAATTACAATAGTACCTTTGAGTTGGGTTTCAGAAAATCAGTTCAAAGCAATTTTTATTGGTAAGAAGTTTTTTTTTCCCTTTCTTGTAGCAGCAAGTCTATTCTAGGCTTTGTCTAGTCATACAATTGGTTTGACCATTTGAAAGTATTCCAGAGTCCTTTGCATTTTCAGCTTTTGTCCATATTATCTGCTCAATACTTAGACTTATTTTGGTTTATCATTTTAAAAACATTTTGCTTAAATCTATTCGAGAGCTATGATAAGGTGACCCCAAATCATTGTTTCTAAAAATAATATAAGAATAGGTATCTCTGAAACCTCAGATGAACTGAACAACTACCCTAGTGAGGTAACTGAAGATCAGCACTGGGCATCTTTTGCCCATTGCAAATCCCACAGTATGTGAGCAGACACCAATTATTTCTATTGACCAAGAAACAGGAAGCTGGACTGGCTGGCATTGCCTTTGAGGCTAAGCACTACCATAACCCATCCCTAATTTGCTAAATTTGAACATAAAAGCTTCCCTAAACAATTGATTTCCACAATCACTAGTTTCTTGAGATCTTAGCTATGTAGGATAATTGTTTAAAAACAGTTGATAGGTGACATTGTTATCTTATTTATTGAATGATCTAAAAAAAACTATAATTAATTATGACCCTTAAGTGCACTGTTTAGCCTTCTTAGTAATCTAGTGGCAAGTAGAAATAAAAACCTATTACCAGAATAGGATATGGAAGAGAATTTGTACAAGATATATGTCCAAATCTTGGTGATTTAAAAAAATAATTTTGCAATTATTTCTTTCAGAACCACAGCATCTCAGAATTGGGAGGAATTTCAGAGTGCCTAAGCACAAATGTCCCACATAACACTTCCAAAAAGTGGTTATTTAGCAACTTTGCTTGAAGACTTCCAGTGAAGGGAAACCCACTTTTGCTCAGGGTGGTCCTCATTCCACTTTTGAACAGTTTTTATTAGTCAGAAGTTTTTTTTTTTTCCTCTCGTAATATCAAGCCTATTCTAGGTTTGTCCAGTCACACAATTGGTTTAACCTTTTGGTATGAAGAGAGATAAATTTGATCAGGTATTTTGATTAACCTCCCAAATTTAATAACTGGGCTACCAGTAGGCCATGACTCTTGTGTGGCATAATAACCCTTGCTCAATAGCTATCAAGGCTTCGCAGCCAAATTATCAGATGTTAGATGACGCCTTACCAGCTCACACTTAAATAATAACTTTTTTTCAAGTTGTAAAACCCTTTCCCTACAACAAACCACTGACACAAGCAATGCAAGTATAACTATTCCATTTTTAGTGAGGCTTGGAAAAATTAAATGACCTTCCTAGAGATCACACAGATAATGAGAAGTAGAATTAGGAGTTTAATTTGACTCCTCTGACCAATTCATTTGAAGAAGCACTTATTAAGCATTAGCTATGTGTCAGGCACTGAGAAGAGAAAGACAGAAATTAAAATAGCTCCTGCTTCTCAAATATACTACTTTTAGAAAATGAAATGTACACAGATAAGTAAAAAACAAAATATAGAAAAAATAAATGTGAAATAGGTGTAGATTCAGGGAGAGGAGTATGTATATCTTGGGAGATCAGAAGAGGCTGGATTTGGAGATGGTCTTTGAGTTGAGTTGTAAACGAATTTAGAATTCCAAATAGCAGAGAGGAGAAGAGAAAATATTTCATTATATTTTGAAAAAAATACTTAGAAGTTTATCAAGGTGGAAATTAGATAAAAATTGAAACATGTCAAGACCAAATTCATGACAATATCTTTAAATTTTCATTGCCCCTGATTAAGTTAGGTATAAATTAAATTTGATGCATGTAAGCAAATAAAAATAAGAGAAAGTTGCACTTGTCCATCCGGGCTTTTTCCATTTGATGATTTATCACTATACTACATTGCTGAAAGCTATGGACTCAAGTGTTATGCTTCATAATAGCACTGATCATATATAGTATATCTGAGAACATCAGGAAACTTTTGGTGATATCGTAAGAATGAATCTACCTCTTATAATAGAACTTGTGTATTCCGTTATTATTACATTTTGAATAGCCACTGAAAAACCCCCAGTAACTATAAAATACTTTGTAGAGTAAGGTAGTGTTTTCTAAGAAAATGACTCATCAGGTTTTTTTTGGTTTATTTTCATTTTGGACGAGAGCTACTACTTCCCCAGATGCAAAATGTCAAACTGAACAAATATATGCTACACTCAAAAGGTGATTTTTGTGACTTTTTCTAAAGTTATATAATAACAAAGGACTATTGTCCTAAATGCAAACAAAATATTTGTCCTCCCAAAGATCCAATACACTGTGAATGCATAAAAGATAGAATTCATATGTACCAAAATATCCACATCGGTCCTCTTTCTGGTAACAGAGAATTGGAAATAAAGTGGGTACCTATTGATCTGGAACAAATTGTGGTACATCTTGAAATTTCACCCATCTTCTTGCCATGATATCCACTATTCTTCCTTATGCTTCCCACCCAGTCTGAGCTCCCACTCAGAAATTGTGCTTTCTTAATTAGTGAGAATTCACCATATCCAGCTGGCCCCAAAGCAACCATAATGTACTTTAACTATCTTTCACCATGCCAAATGAATCACCCCCCTCCTCAACACACACACACACACACACACACACACACACACACACCTTTCCTACTCTTACTCAGGGAAAGGTAACCAAATCAACATTGCTATTCCTGGAAGGACAGATCAATTGATTGCCCTATTCAAAATCTGTGGACAATATTCACCATTCCTATGACTTCTCAGTCCAAAATATCCTTCATTGGATATGCATTTTATGTGGTTGTGAATTTCTGTGTGTTATTTTTCCTGATGTCAAGGATTGTCTTACTTTTTGTATTTATACTATCAGTGCTTAGCACATTTTTTTCTTTTTCTTCCTGCCTCCTTTCCTTCCTTTTCTCATTTATTCATTAATAGTGCAGTAAGAAGTGATAAATATGAGGAATTCAGAGAAACATGGGAAGAGTTTTATCAAAACCATAAAAATAGATTAAATTATTACATTACTATAAAAATAATAAAATGAAACCAAACACTGACTAGTATTACTGATCAGTCTTATCTATGGAGAACTATAGAAGCAATAGAGAGAGAGAACACTACATATACAGAATATCACACATATTGTAACAGTTAGTGACTATATTTTTCCATTTAACTGTTTTCTTTCTGTTACAAAGGAGGTCTTGTGGTGTGTGTGAGGGGAATGGTACTACATCCAACAGTATCTGTATAGTTCTGTACAATATAAATTGTTACGTAAAAACAAAAGGCACAGTGGATAGAGTGCTGGGTCTGGAGTCAGAAAATTCATCTTCCTAAGTTCAAACTTGGCCTTAAACACTTACTAGCTGTGTGACTCTGGGCAAGTCACTTAACTCTGTTTGCCTCAGTACCTCATCTGTAAAATGAACAGGAGAAGGAAATGGCAAATCACTCTAGTATCTTTGCCAAGAAAACCCTAAATGGGGTCGAGAAGAGTCAGACGTGACTGAAAAATGACTGAACAAGAACAAAACAAAAAATTTTTAAAAAGATGTGCTGCATGGACAAAACCATATTGTAAAGAAAAGAAGGATCAACATGGTCACTTGCCCTATTCAATGGGAGATAGTGAATCTCCCCTAATCAGTTAATGAACCTCGAGGCCAAAGTAAATTGTCCCAGTCCCCTTTCTGAATGGCTGGTCCAGAGCCTTTTATTAGACTAAACATAAACATGTTTTTTCCGTCTTAGACATTAATATTTTCTTACATTTAAAGCACTGTAAGTAAAGAGAATTCTTAACTACTATTGAGTCATAGTCCAGGAAGCCAATATGCATGCTTTGTGACAAATAAAAATTCATATTTTAAAATAAATAGATGAAAATTTCTTTGAAAGGTGTTACATAACTGCCCCCCCCCAAAAAAGATCATGGGTAGATACAATATCAATTTCCAACATCAGTCAGCTGGTTATGTCAGTCAGTCAATGAGCATTTATTAAGCATTTTCAGCGTGCCAGGCACTGTGCTAAGCACTGGGATCGAATTTTTCCTCCTCCTATGGCAAGATTTATTCTGATGTTCCCATTAAATTAAAAAATTGGAAATTAATGTGATTTGTAGCTTTCCAAGTCTTCGATGTATAACATGTCTCATTCTGAATTGCACATCACTCTTTGAAATTAGCAATCAAAGAACTTTGAAAAAGGATAGAGCAACAAACTGCACAATGGTTTAAATCACTAGGAAGATGGGGTGCCAATCAGCTAATTGTAATTAGGTATTGTGCCTGCCTAAAAAGAACCTGAAATGGAAATTGTTTCTCATTCAGACACATACATCATTCTTTGAAACTTCATGAATTTTGGATGGATTTTTGGCACTGAATCATGTTAATCAAACTCTGGGAATCTTTCTCATATGAAAATAAATGAATGTACACCATTTTCTTTCTATAAACTTCTCTTAGAAGTATTTCTTATAGATACATAGATTCCATATGAGGATTTACTCTATTCTATATCTCCAGGAGTAATGCATTTAATGTTAAAGTCAATTCAAATAACTCTGAATAATTTGAAAAATACCAGAATAAAAAGTGAATGTGGGAATCCAGTATCTAATTGCATCTGTAGCTCAACAGGGAAAACAAGTTCAAGGGAAAAAAATTAGGCACAAAAGAGAGTCCTTTGAAAAGCTGAATTTTCTGTTGCCTGAGAATTCCCAAAACACAATCTTCCCAGTAGAAGACACTTTCAGGGAAGCTATTTACTTTCATATACCAGCTTAGCCTCCACAAAGGAAAGAAAGCAATTCATCAAGACATTTGTTTGAAAAGGTTATTGCTTCTTGGAAGGAAAATGCCATACTCAATAGGCAGGAACAAAAAAGGTTGAAATCCCACAGTAAAGAATTTTGAAAGGAGAAAAAAATTATGATATTGTAGTCACTTTGCCTGTAGGAAAATAGCATCAAAGGATAATAGCATCATAGGATTTAGAGCTAGAAGGGACCTGAGAGATCATCTAGTTCAACCTTCTTATTTTTAATAAGAACATTTTGGATTTGTTTGTTTGATTTTTTCTAACAATGTGGATTTACAAATACAACAGGAGGCTAGAAAACTGAACAATTACAAAGTTATTAACTCCTTTCCTAATGAATGTGAATTAATGGTAAAGAAATAAAATGAACCTCTGTGACTGATTAATGGAAGTAAAGTGTGTTAAAAACAATTAGATTTAGTTCATTAAAGAAATACTGTATTACATTCTTACATACTAACAAATTCAAAAACACATGATATTTGTTCTCCTTTTAAAAATTTACTTTTCTATTTTTTCAATGAACAAAAATCTATTTTCTCTCCTCATTTTTCCCCTAGTTCATTTTGGTTCAAAATCCCTGTTCTCAGGGAGTTTGCAATCTAGTGGTAGGGGAGGGAGGAGGAAAAGGCAATACATTCACAAATAAGTATGATGGAAGGAAGAATCAAAGTATTTTCAGAAAAATTGAAGACAGTTAACTTTCATATAAGAGTCTGAGGGGACTTGGGATCAGAAAGGGAATTAAGATCAGGTTTCAGAAAGAAAGCAGCACTGACATTTGTACAGTATTTTGCTTTTGATGAAACAGTAAAAGATTTTCAAACACTTTACCTCATTTGATTGTTACAATAACCCTGACCAAAAGCTTGAACATTTTTGCCCTCCCCCCTTTTTATAGACGAGGAAGTACAAGCTCACCAGAGATAAATCACTTGCCCACGATTACATGATTAAGTGGTCTGAGAGTACAGCATGGTAGAAAGACTCAAGATAGTTTTGACAAGGGCAGCTAGGTGGTGCAGTGAATAGAGCACCAGCCTTGGAGTCAGGAGGACTTGAATTCAAATTTGACCTCAGACACTTGACACTTACTAGGAGTATGATCTTGGCCCAATCGCCTTGTCTTACCCCCCTCCAAAAAAAAAGATAGTTTTGACTTGAAAGCAAGAGAGATCTCAATTTAGGAGTATGAGGAAGTTAGCTAGAACTAGCTCCAGGAAGGCCATTGTTAAATTTTCAATGTAAACATTTACAACTCAGAAATCAGTAAATACTACAGACCTGTCCTTGAATTCTTGTTTGGTTGATGGTCTAGACTTAAGAAAGTATTGGAGAAAATGTTAATAATACAGATTAAACTTTAAAATATGTGCTGAGCATATTTTTTTTAAAAAGAGAGAGTTGTTAAATATTTACCAGCATGCCTCTGCCTGGATTCAGATCTAAGCTCTCATATTTGTGATCTGTGTGACAATTGTCAAGTGGTTGTGAGGATAAAATGAGAAAATGTTTGTAAAGGACCTTGCAAACCTAAAAGCACTTTATAAATACTAGCTACTATTATTGTCACCACTCTCTTCCTCCTCCTCTTTGTTATTATCATAGTGGATAAAGAACATACCACAGCATTAGAAAAAGCTAGGTTCAAGTCTGATCTCAGACACATACTGGTTCTATGAGTCTGGCCAAGTTGTTTAAAATCTCAGTGCACCTGGCAGCTCTCTAAGACTGCAAATTAAAGAGCAGGTGTTGGTCTGCATTGATCAGGGGACTTTTCTGACTTGGAGTCTTTTATATGAATGAAATTACAGCTACAGTTAGAGAGAGAGAGAGAGACAGACAGACAGAGAAAGAGAGAAAATTGCACCAGATGAGAAGTAGTGGATCTGAACCTGTGGCAGACAATACTTACATCATTAACATTACATGGATTTCAAAACATGTACTTTCATTTTTAAAAGAGTCAGGTAAGATTTTGCCAACTTTTATTACATCTGAAGCATAGTATATTGGGCACCTAGGTGATACAGTAGATAGAGCACCAGACCTGGAGTCAGTAAGATCTGAATTCTTTTATCTATGAGAAGTGGGAACCAGACTAGTTGTCATTTAAGATTCTATCCTTGCATCCAATGATGATGATAATAATAATAATAATAATAATAATAACTGACATTTATATAGCATTTTATGTAGGCATTTTATGTATTATCTCATTTGATGATGATTTATCCTAAGCATACCTTGTTGTCCCAAATAGAATATAAGTTCTTAGAGATCAATGGCTGTTTTGTTTTTGTCTTTGTAGCCCCAGTGCCTGGCATATAGTAGGTGCTCCATAAATGCTTATTAATTGACCATTAATTACTACATTTCTAAGATTCCCTTCAATGTTTCAACCTGGCATGGAATTGGACTTGGGTTCTCTAAAGTTTTGTAATCACAGGGCAAATTTTGGCAGGCCCTAGAATACTAGCAAGGCTGCAGATAGGTGCTGGTGAAGGACTGTCTGTCTGCTGTTCCAGGACCAGCATAGATAGTTAGGTTTGGAGAAATTGCCAAGTGATGCTTGTTGTTGCAGTCATTGGCTCTAGTGTGGTATAGTGGAGCCAGCCCTGGCTTTATTCTCAGAAACTAGGGTTCAAATCCCACTTCTGATGCTTATTACCCATGTTAACTTGAACAAATCACCTAATATCCCTGGGGCTCATGTTCTCCACCTATAAAATGAGGAGATTGGACTGGATGGCCCTGAGGTTCTTTAAGCTCTCAAAAATATGAACTTTAAAGAGAATTAAGTCCATGTTATCCAAGCAGAAACAGTGTAGTTTCAGACTTATACTTTGGGAGTTGGGCTGGAGAAAAGACTTATTAGAAGTGGCATCACTAAGGGTGAACATTTTCCTCTAATAAAGTGTAATCAATTTGTTAGGGGGGATGGAACCAAGATGGCAGCTGGAAAGCAGGGACTTGCTTAAGCTTCCCCCAAATCCCTCCAAACACCTGTAAAAATGTCTCTGAACAAATTCTAGAGCTGCAGAACCCATGAAATAGCAGAGGGAAACAGATCTCCAGCCCAAGAGAGCCTAGATGGTTGCTGCGAAGGGTCTATCGCATGGTGCTGGGAGTGGAGCACAGCCCAGCATGGGCCACACCAGGACAGACCAGACCTGGAGTCAATCGGAGCAGGCCTGAGGGCAATGAATCATTGAGCTGTGGCAATTACCAGACTTCTCAATCCACAAACGCCAAAGAGAAGGTCAGTGGGAAACTGCGGGATCATGGTAAGAGCAGTCCAGTCTCATCCCTGGGGGTGGCGGAGGTGGTGCAGTGGTGGTTGTGGCAGCAGCAGGAAGCTCCTGAGGCTGCTTCCAGAGCTCAAGCATCAGCTGCTTCCCAAGTCCCTGGCTCACACGGTGGGAGGAATCTAGCAGTGGATCAGAGCAGGAATGCAAGGAGTGCTTTGTGGGTACAGAGGCAGGTTATCTTGCTGTGCCCTGCTTGGATCTGGATTGCAGTCATGGTTGGTGGTTCTTGGGGGAGGAGGAGCGCTATTGTGACAGAGCCTGAGGCGACAGTGGGGCAGAAGTAGCTCTGAAAACAACAGTTCTTAGACCCTAAAACTTGGAACAAAGTACTCTCTACTCTACAAGGAGTCATACCCTGACAAAAAGCTCAAGGGTTAAGTAGTTGACTGGGAACATGAACAGACAGCGAAAATGAACTCAAACTCAAACTCTAGATTCCTTTTTTTGGTGACAAAGAAGATCAAAACATACAGCCAGAAGAAGTCAACAAAGTCAAAGAGGCTACATCAAAAGCCTCCAAGAAAAATATGAATTAGTCTCAGGCCATGGAAGAGCTCAAAAAGGATTTGGAACAGGAAGTAAGAGAAGTAGAGTAAAAATTGGGATGAGAAATGAGAGTGATGTAAGAAAACCATGAAAAACAAGGTTATGTTTTTTACCCCATTATTTTAGCAGCTTCGTGTGATGTCAGGTAAACCCTGCAGCTCTGAAAGAGTCAAACCAGGAGAGAGCCCTAGTTTGCCCTGTTCTGGGGACATTTTAACCAATCTAGGATGCAGGCAACAAAAAACCTTTGTCTCAGATCCAATCTGTGAAAGCTTTTTATCTTGTACAAAGTCTCTGCTGATGTTAATGAAACACAATTCATAATTGGCCTATCTAGTTTACTTTAGCATCTGGCAGGTTTGCAGCCTTGACTAAAAATATATGCTTAGAGCCCACTGCTGTATAATTAAATGAGAGTTTGGCTGTATTCAAAAATGCAAATGATTTCCTGGCTTTTCCTTTTGTACACTCTTCAATTATTTATGTATGTTTTCCATTCATATTGCTTTCACTGGTTCAGGAACAATTTAGTTTCAACAAATTCCTCATTTGCTTAAAATTTAAATTAGATGATGCCTCTAACATATTGCTAAAAATATGTTTCTGTCACTGGAAAGGGGTAGAATGTGTTTCTTAGGATATGGGCCATTCATTTTTTACAGAGAAAAGTTTTAGCTCAAAAAGAAGTTTTTTTTTTTAAATACTGTACATTTTAGAAAGTTATCTGTAATGTGACTACATTAAAACAGCCAACAGGCAGCTTGACAGACAGCTATGGTGCTGCCTTCAAAAAGTTCAATTTTCACCTCAGAAATTTACTATGTGACTATGGGCAAGCCTCAGTTTCCCCACCTGTGAAATGAGAATAAAAGCACCTAGCCTTATGGAGCTACTGTGAGGCTTGGATAAGATAATGTATATAAAGTACTTTGTAAATCTTAAAGCACTGTACACATATCACCTAGATCATGAGATCATAGATTTAGAGGGGGAAAGGACCTTGAACTGTATAGTTTAATCTCTTCACCTCAGAGAGGAAGAAACTGAGATCCAGAGAATTTAAGCCACTTGCCCAATCACTCAAGATTCAAGCAGGAGAGCAAGGATTTGAACCCAAGTTCTCTAATTGCAGATCTAGCACGTACATATAAATATCAGCTATCACTGTTGTTATCATTCTTAGGTGGAATATGAACGATTTTTGAGTAATACTATTCTTATGTCAATGAACCTCTATTCCTTGAGAATTCTGTAATTGCAAATTTAGCTATTCTTTACTTAGGAAAAAAAGTGCAGATAATTCAGGGAGGTTTAAAGTGATGCTCTCCAATTTAAAGAACAATGTTCTAACATAGCCAAGTGAAATAGAAAAAAAAATGTGTCCTGTACTACCTTATTGCTTAACTAATAGCCACTTCTATTGGCATGTCAACAGAAAGCGACGTTCAACACTCCTGCTTTGGGGTACATCTAATCAATGCTCTGTAAGCCAAACAACACAAAGACCTCTCTCTAATGTTCATTTTTCAGCCTTGCAAAACCCACAGATGCTTCTCTGGAATCGGCAGACCTGTGTTCTACTACTGACTATCATTTACTACCTGACTAACCTTGAGCTAGGCTCTTCACTTCTATTGGCTTTGATTTCCTTGTCTGCGCAATTAGGAAAACACTTACACAAGATTATCATAATAAATAAGTGAAATAATACCTGCAAAGTACTGTCTAAATGTGACAACTGCCTGGAAGACTGCTGTGGCAATAGCAATCATATTAATAATAGTCCGCATTTATATAACATTTTAAAGTTTGCAGGGCATTTTGCATTATGTTACCTTGTTTGATCCTTATAACCCTAGGGGGTAAATGCTACTATTAGCCCCATTTTACAGATGAGGAAACTGAGACAGAGGTTAAGTAATTTCCGCAGAGTCACACAGCCTTTAAGTGTCTGAGGCAAGACATGAAATCAGGACTTCCTGACTCCAGGTCTATTGTTCTGTCCACTTCACCACCTAGGCACTTCACTTATTAATACATTCATTTACCCTGGGGCCAGCTCATCTGGTTGTTCATGTAGCCATTGTGCTCAGCCACAGGACATATGTGACTCTCATTTAAATATAATTACTAAGAAATGTATGATAAAAAAATATGAGTAGGGGTTAACTGATAGAGAGCCTAAATGTTCTATTGGTATCCTATTATAAAAAGGTATCCATAACTTGGGTGGATTCCCTAATAAGAGGGTATGGGTAAGTATAACACAGGATAGGCAATGATCTGTTTCACTGGAGGGAATACCCACACCGATGAGATCATTGAGCCTTTGGAGGAAGGGTGTGAAAATTAATAGACTTAGAATAATTCAAGGATTAATTTATGAAAACTTTTGAACCTTACGTACTCCTCAGTCAGGCTCCTCTGAAACCAGTAAGATCAATTCAAAAGAAAATAATATTGACTCCAAAGAACTGATAAGATTTGAAATGGTAGTGATGTGTGTGGGGGGGGAAGAGTCGTGAGAACTGTTATCAATAGAAAACGATTTGGCAAAATGGCAGTACTGACATTCTAAAAAATCATACGTTTAGGGGCAGGAATTAGTGTATATGTATTAAAGACAATGTTTCATCAAAAGTTCTTTCTTGGTTGAGTTTCTTTTTTGTCACAGAAAGAGTTTTTTTCATCTAATTGCCTCCCCGCAGACAACAGTGCATTCACCCACAGTATCCTTGAATGGCTCTAAAAGTCTCTAAGATAAAGGCAATTCCAATCTTGACCGAATTTGCTTACTAGATCAGGAATGATGGAAAGATTGCTGGAATTCAAATACTTGCATTCAAATTCCAACTTGAATACTTAACAACCTGGCAACCAAGGACAGACAAGTCATTGAGTAGGGATCACGTGGATGGAAAGAACTCCCAAATGGATGAGGTTACAGATGGATTTGATGAGGGGTCTTCAGGCCACTTATCATGACCACTTGTCACCAATGTTGTGCGGGGGTGGGGGGATTCTTATTCAGGTATGGTATGGATTAGATGGCCTCAGAGGTCCCTTCCAATGCTGAGATTCTGTGATTCTGAGTTATCTATCTCCAATCCTGAGTAATTATTGTAAACTATTACCTGGCCACCTGTACCTGAGTTCTGGAATTGTATCTTTTCAGCCATAAACAATATCCATTATATTCTGATAAGAGGAGTCCTATAGAGACAGCTGACTGTAAGTGGAAGCAAAATCTTAGTATTCTCACATCTGGATTTGCTTATCAAGAGTAGGGTTAATCCTTTTCATCTCAGCTAAGAAATAACAACATAGTTTTCCCACCTGCAGGATTTTGACCAATTTTTCTGTGATTGGACCCTACCCCATAGGAATTATAGGTGAGCTCAGGTAAGAATTGGCTTCAGCATTGATATGGCCTTGAATTTGGTTTGTGTACCTGTCCTCCTACCTGAGGCAGCAAGTGAGGTATAATGGATAGAACCCTATACTTGGAGTCAGTAAGACTGAATTCAAATCCTGTCTCAGATACTTACTAGCTGTGTGACCCTTGAGAAGTCACTCAACTTTTCTCTGCCTGTTTCCTCAATGTAAAACCTTCTGACACCCACCCATACACACCTTGTAAAAGGGGCAAAACGATGGTACTGATTCACCGGGTTGGTGAGAGGATCAAAATTGTGAAGTGCTTTGCAAAGGAACCTTAAAGTGTAATATAAATGTTCACTACTGCTGCTGCTGCTTGTAGATTCCCTGTTCCACTGGTTCCCTGACCTCTCTTGTTTGGCCCATTGACCTGACTCTGCTCCACGTGCCATCTCTCTGCTTTTCTGATCCTGGTCTCTTCCACGAATGACTACTGAAATCCACAGCTCACCCCCTGTAGGCCTCTCAGCAGCTATGGTCAAAGATTAGACTCCTCTTGCTCTGTGTCCACAGACTGCTGTTACCCAGATCTCTGCTGATAATTGGAGGGTTGATGTTGATCCAAGGGGTCAGCATGTTTATAGAAAGTGTCTCTGAATACCTGCAGACTCACTCTGAGCTTCGTATAAACTCCCCTGAAAGGTCTTCGAGGCATCCTTAGTCAACCTACAAGTATATATATGCAGGTGTGCCCTTGGACCAATGGCTGGAAACCACTTCGGAGGAACATACCCATACATGCTGCAGTGACAACCATTCAAATTCTTGGAACAGTTACCACATCCTCTTCCTTCTCCATAAGCCGTCTCTTCTCCAGGCTAAATATCTTTGCCTCCTCTCTAACCAATCCTCACACTAATCCCTGAATCCGAATATCTCTAGCCCTGAATCTAAATATTTCCTGCTTAGAAATAATGATTTCCTGCTTAGAAATAAACATTTTATACTGTTTTACTTTTCAATTTTTCTATTTCCCATATTGAGCCTTCCTACATAGTAAGTACTTGGTAAATGCTTGTTAAATTGAATTTAACATTGATGAAGTACCTTAAATGTATTATTTCATTTAATATTTACAACAAGCTTTGGATTCTCATTTTTTATGAGTAAACTGAGGCTTTGAGAGGTTAAGTGACTTGGTTATGGACACACAGCTAGTAAGTGTCCTAGGTGGAATTTAAATTCCAATCTCTACTATTTTCAAGTCCAACAACTTCTAGATTAAAAACTTGGATCACTAGGATTTGGAAGGGGTGAATGACTGACACAAGGATTTACAATGCCTCCTAAAGAAATACACAACCTCAGTTACTTTAAGAGCAGCCACAATTGTAAAAAAAAAAAGAAATCAATTAATCAGCAGCACACTAAACATTCGTGGGAAAATGATCTCCTAAGTTATCTAATAGACCCTGAGCATTTGAAATCCAGTTAAGGGCCAAATCACCTTTACAACTGAGGAATCACTAACTACAATTTGAAGAGATATAGTGTTACTTCAAGTGATGGAACCCTGATCTAGCATGTGGGAAATTATTGGATTGAGATCTATATTATCCAATCTGAAACAAGGAGATATAGCAGTTAGAATTATACCAGCCTGGAGAATTCAAAGATGTGAGTTCTAATTCCAGGTCTCTGTCATTAACTGGTTTATAAACCTGGAAAAAATACTCCCTTCTTTGGACCTCCTTTTCTTCATAAAAATAAAGGGATTGGATTCAATGATCAAAGGTCTCTTCTTGCTTTACCTTTCTATAAGTGTATGAAAGTCAGGCCAGGGATCTTTCCAAAGAGAATTCAAAGTGTTGGGACAAATATAACACTTGAGGATGAGGTATGTGTATTTCCTCAACTCTGTGATGAAGCCTGGGGCACTTTTCAAGCCGTATTTCCTTTAGAACAAGTTAATAGAATGGGCAATTGCTCAGATATTATGTCCCCATTATATAGAAATTAAAAAAAACCTACCACTTCTGCTTTCAATTACCCTCCAAAAGCATCACACTCCATTTACATGTGCCTAGAAATCATATTTGTTGTAATGGTGATGGTAATGGCTTTTAACCCATAACTTTAATATCTGAAATCTACGATCTCCATTATAGGTGGAAAATTAAAAAAAAGCAAATGAAAAGTGGGCCAGATTTTTTTCAAGGACACAGGCCTCTCATTAAGGGGTATGCAACTCTACTCCCTCCTAGATTTTTTAAGAAGTGAGATTTTCTTGTTGAAGAACCCATTGTTAATTTACCCAAGATGTTTTATTAGAAAAATTAAGGAATATGTAGTAAAAATGGAAGATTCACTATGTGCTGATAACCTTCTGCTGTTCAGAGGTTAAATGCAAATTCACAGTGTGGGATAGCTTATCTCTCATCTCTTCAAATGAAATAAACACCAAGTGTTAATGCAATCTATTTTTTTCTTGCTTTATTAGAAAAGAAATCCCCAATGCAAACAAAGCAGAACAGAAACTATGCTAGCTCATTTGTGCTATTTCCTATCATAGTTAAAAAGACATACATGCACACATGTTTCTACAAATTAGATTTTAAACTTTGGGGCTATATCGCTGATATCATAAATCCACATGAGCATTTATGCAATTATTAAAGGGGGAAGAACCATAATTTAGGGAATAGCATTGATTACCTAAATTTGAGTACTCCAATATTATATTAAAATATTGCATTTTGCATCTTTATTTCTAAATAAATGTTCTTTGCATTTAATTCTAACTATTTCATCAAGCTTTCATGAGTGAACAATTAGTGGTACACTGGGGGAGCTGCTACATTGTCTTTCTCGGTGATTCAAACATCAGAATTGTAGCAGAGGTTTCAACAGAGAAAAAAAATAAATAGAATTGTCAGAACTTGCTATGCAGTAATATTCCACCAAAATAGAAACTTTGAAAATAAGCGGAAGGGTAATCTATAAAAATACAAAATATTTAAAATAATGGAATATTAAATAGAGGTCTTAATACAATTTCAGAAAAGGAAATTGAACTAGCTGTAAAAGAGCTACCAAAGAGGGAAACAACACCCAATCCAGATAGATTTACAAGAGAACTCTATCAAAATTTAAAGAAAATTAAAACCTAAATTGTGTGAATTATCTCCAAAAAAAAATGAGAAAGAAAAAATTCTACTATACCCCTTTTATGAGACAGATATAGTCCTAATCCATGAACCAGGAAGAATAAAGCAAAACAAGAGAACTATTGACAATATTACTAATGAATATGCATTTTAATCTTTTATATAAAAACCTGGCAAAATACTATGGCAACATATCCAAAAAACTATTCACTATGATCAAGTCGTATTTATGTCTGGGATGAACGCATGATTCAACATTAGGAAAATAATGAACATAATCATATTAAAAACAAAAACACTCTGACATATGTTTATATCAATAGATGCAGAATTTGTTATTGACAATGTGTAATGATCATTTATACTTTGAAAAAGCCTACAAAGCCTATGTATACAAAGACCTTTTGAATGATAAAATTCTACATATATGTATATATATATATGTGTATATTTATCTATGTGTATGTATAGCCCAAAGCTAACATTATACACAAAAGAGAAAAAGTAGAATCTTTTACAAGTAGAAGAATAAAGCAAGTTTACCTTCTTTCTCCCACTCTTGTATGAAACAGTTTCATATTTCTCACAACTATGGTCAGGAGAAGAATTCTTAATCAAACAAGGTGATCAGAAGAGATAAGAGATAATTTGATTACAAGAAATTTAAAAGTCCTAGAAAGTTGAGCCATAGCAATAAGAAAAGGGAAAGAAATTGAAGGCATAATGATAGGCAAAGATGTATTGTAACTATTCCTATTTGTGACTACATAAAGATAGAAAATTCTGCAGAATTAGTAAGGAAATTAATTAGGACAATTAATAAAATCAGTAATGTATCAAGGTAAAAAAGAAACTATAAAATTCAGGAGTATGTGACCTCAGTATTAGGGTAGTTGAAGGGAATATGCATATATATATATATGTTTATGTATATATATAAGTGAATGTGTATGTATGTATCTATGTGTATATGTATGCATGGGTATGTAGGTATATATATGTGTGTGCTTTTATATATGTATATACATATATATGTATATATATGTGTGTGTGTATATATATATATATATATATATATATGTAAAAGAGAGAGAACAGACACAGGGTGAGTTGAAGATGAAGGGAAGATATCTAAAAGAAATAAAATGAAATTAAGGGATGAGAGAGCAACATACTGAGAGAGGGAGATAGGGACAGATAGAATGGGGTGGATTATCTCGCCTAAAGGTGGCAAGAAGAAGCAGTTCTGTGGGAGGAGGGGAGAGGGCAGGTGAGGGGCGAATGAGTGAACCTTGCTCTCATCAGATTTGGCCTGAGGAGGGAATACCATACATACTCAGTTGGGAATCTTACCCCACAGGAAAGAAGAGGGAGGAAGATAAAAAAAATAAAAGGGGGGGATGATGGAGGGGAGGGCAGATGGGGGTGGAGGTAATCAAAACAAACACTTTGGAAAGGGGACAGGGTCAAGGGAGAAAATTCAATAAAGCGGGATGGGTTGAGAAGGAGCAAAATGTAGTTAGCCTTTCACAACATGAGTATTGTGGAAGGGTTATACATAATGATACATACGTGGCCTAGGTTGAAGTGCTCGACTTCTTAGGGAGGGTGGGTGGGAAGGGAAGAGCGGAGAGAATTTGAAACTCAAAGTTTTAAAAACAGATGTTCAAAAACAAAAAAAAAGTTTTTGCATGCAACTAAAAAATAAGATACACAGGCAATGGGGCGTAGAAATTTATCTTGCCCTACAAGAAAGGAAGGGAAAAGGGGATGAGAAGGGAGGGGGGTGATAGAGGGGAGGGCTGACTGGGGAACAGGGCAACCAGAATATATGCCATCTTGGAGTGGGGGGGGAGGGTAGAAATGGGGAGAAAATTTGTAATTCAAACTGTTGTGAAAATCAATGCTGAAAACCAAATATGTTAAATAAATAAATTTAAAAAAATAAAATAAAAAAAATCTTGTAAAAAAAATTCAGGAGTATGTCTTTAGCAATAACAAAATCTAGGAGATTGATAGAAAGGTAAATCTCATTCAAAATAACTATAAAATACAAAAAAAAGCCATGAGTAAATCTTCCAAATCACTCTCAAGACCTATATGGATACAATTATGAAGTATTTATTTTAAAAATCAGCAACAATTTAAATAACTAGAGGGATATTTAGTGCCTATACCTATATCATACCAGTTTAATAAAAATAATAACATAAAATTAATTTATATATTTGTGCTATGGCAATCAAGCTACCAAGGAGACTTTTTATAAAGTTAGATAAAATAATAACATTAATTTGGATGAACAAAAGATGTAGAATCTGAAATATAATAATTTTTGAAAAGGTAGGAATGAGGGAAAGATAGGGAAAGGAACAAGCATTTATTAACCACCTATTATGTGCCAGGCACTGTGTGAAATGCTTTACTCATATTATCTTGTTTTATATGAAGAAGGAATAGCACTTCTAGACATCAAATTAGACTAATAGAAATCATCAAAACTTTGTGATACTGTTTAAAAAATAGAAAATTTAATCCGTGGAATAGACTAGGCAAGGAAGATTCAGAAGCAACTGAATACAATAAACTTAACAGCATAAATTACTTTGGGAAGAACACTATATTTGAAGAATTGCCAGGAATACTATAAACCAATTTGTTGGAAATTAGGTTAAACCAAGTCCTTACACCACATGCCACAAAAAGTTCAAAATGGATATGTTGATTTTATTCAGTCCTTTGCAGTAGTGTCTAACTCTTCATGACCCCATTTAGGGGTTTCTTTGCAAGGATTACTGAAGTGGTTTGCCATTTCCTCCTCTGGCTCATTTTATAGATGAAGAAACTAAGGCAAACAGGCTTAAATGATTTGCCCAGGGCCATACAGTTACTGTCTGAGGCCACATTTGAACTCAGCAAGATGAGTCTTCCTGACTCCAGACCCAGCACTATATCTACTTTGCCACCCAGTTGCCAGCAAAAAATGGATATATGACCCAAATATTAGAGGTCATACTATTAAAAAATAGAAAGGGACCTAATCATTTACCTTTCACAGCTATGGTAGGGGAAGAATTCTTAACCAAACAAGGGGATCACAAACAATAAGATAGACAATTGTGACTACATGAAATTGAAAAATTTTCTACAAAAATAAAATTATTATTACAAGAATGGGAAGGGAAATAGTCAATTGAGGAAAATACTTGTATTAAATATCACTGATGAGGATTTGATATCCAAGATGTAAAGGGAACTAACACAAATATGTGAGACCAAAAGCCATTCTCTAGTGGATAAGTTGTCAAAGCATATAAACAAATAACTCTCAAAAGAAAAAAAAATCATAAGGTGCTAACAACATGAAAGATTCTGCAAAGCACTCACAAGATAAATGCCAGTTTTTAAAACACCTCTGAGCCTTTGTCTCACACTTTGCAAATTGGCAAAGATGACAAAAGTAATATTTTGCAGAGATCACGTAAAACAAGGTACACACTCTTGGTGCACCTGTGAATTGGACCAACTGTTAAGGAAAGCAATTTACAATTATACTAAGAATGTGTATTAGGTACTATTCCTAATAAGTACAAAGCATAATGTCTTTAATTTATTCCCTTTATCTACCTACGTCTTGGTTTTCGGAGCAACCATTTCTTTTCCTGGTCTGCCCGAAACAACTCTCCTTAATGCTACTCCTCTTCCCCCCTTTCTTTCCAGCTTTTTTCTACAATAGCATCACATTTGTTTCAGCTGCTTCCATTCATATTCCTCCCAAGGTGTCACTGAGTGAAAAGCTCATCATTTAACACTCTAAGGTTTAAAGAAGCCAGATGACTTTTTTCATATAAACAATGTATGTTAGTTACCAATTGACAATTATAAATCAAACAGAAGATTCCTTATCAAAGGACACTTTATTCAGTAATGATAACTAATATTAGTTTCAAATGGCTTCAATTTGTAAACTAATTTTGAAAACGTTTGTGATTTACTGCAACTAGGGATAGAAAATACAGACTTGACCTGTACTTTCACTGGTATTAAGAACTCCCAGGTGAGACAATTCTCTCTATCCATCCCTGTAAGGCCTTTCTCTTTATCTGATGGTCTCAGTCATTTGCCTAGATTGGAACAATTAGAGGTTAAGTGACTTCCTAGGGTCCTACAGTCAGCATGCATTAGAGCCAGCACTTGAACCCAAATATTACTGCCTCTGAGGCTGCCACTCTACTACACTCTACTACATCAAGCAGTCTCTCTTAACTACAGCTAAGGTTTGGAAAACAAGGTTGAAAACACCTCTCTTGTCTTTCATTGGCAGCTGTTCTAGTTCTAGAAATGCCGGCATATTTTCTGCTTTTCTGAGTGATGCTCTTTTGCAATCATCCTTCATGCATAAGTAATTTTATAAACAGCAAATGCAATCATATTATGAATAACTTACAAATGTGTGAAGAAATTCTTAAAGAGAAAGGGTGAAATTGATTCTTTTTAAGATCAATGGCAAAACATAAAATTACATTTTTATATTCCAAATGGGAGTGAACAGTTCCCTTCACAATCATATACATGTAATGTGTGGTAATTATTTTGCTTCCTCTGTGGAACAGGTCACACATGTCTTAAAAGTGGCAACACTGAAAGGTTTGATTCAACTTAGGTAATCATTAAAATGTCAGCTGCCTTTCAAAATACCCTTTGGGTCTGCCAAATTGGGCTAGAAATCACGCATGAATGGGTTTAATCAAAAAAGAGCTGACAGTTTCAGCTTCTGGTCAAGAAAAAAAAATACAGTCCTGCACAAAGAATGGGCACTCCTGGTGCTTAATAATCCCTATCCCAAATGCAACTCATAGTTTATAGAAGCAAAAACTGTTATACCATATTAAATTTACAATTTACCTGACACTGGGAATTCATTTTTGTATAACCCTTGTCCCAAAGCTCATTGGTATGTGGTTCTCTCCTTATTGGTGGAAATGAAGGCCCTGCCCTGCAAGAAGGATGGGGTTGAGTTGCTGAGAGGTGAGAGAGCTCCAGTTTTTGTCAGTTCCTCTTTGAGATCCCTCAAGGTACTTCTGGCTTCCAACTTTGAGAGAGGAGATGGAAGAGGTCAATCCCACTTCAGATTACTGAAGGAGAAAACTCTGGGAAGACATGAGAGGAACTTGCAGTCTCTATTATGTCCCTTTATGTCCCTTAGCTTACTACTCCAGAGACTTTGGGGATTTTCCCCTTGGGTAAGATGCAAGATCCTCTCTCTTGGTTGAGTTAAACTCCTTCACTCTGTATTGTCTAGTATTTATTCACCTATGTATACCTTATCTGATTTCTCTTTTGCTATGATTTGGATAAGTGTATTTCTTTGCTATTTGCTATCTGTGTTCATTGTGGAACTGGTATCAGGTAGGGAAGAGGTTAAGCCTTAAATAGAGTTTGGGCTTCCCCCCAAAGTGACAAAGCCATCAGAAGTCAAATGGAACCTGCTCTTATCTCCTAGGCAAACAATATTTAAAGTAGCAGATAGATATACTTCTAGCCCAGTACCTAACCTCTCTCTGAGGAGAGTGGAGTGGTGGCTTCTAGCCCCAACCTTCTACTTCCCCTCCTAGCAGGAATGAAAGTTTCCCTTAGAGAAGGGTTGGGGGAGAAAAGGCTAGAGATGTCTATTCTGCTTCCCTTTGAATCATACACACAATGATAGTCCTCACAATACATGAATCTTTGTACACATTTGTGGCCTGCTCCACTATCCTTACATTTGAAAACAAGGAGAATTAGAAGCCATCCTACTTTCTGAAAATGTGAAAGCAACCTGTCATTGTCATGGAATGAATCAAGTTGAATTGGAAGCAACTAAAAAGGCTATGTGCAGTCCAACTTATACTTGTGTATGAATCCCTTCTACAACAACTCCACATGAGGTCAACTAGTCTCTGACTTCGAATAATGGTGGTGAAGCTATTAACTCCCAAGGTAGCCCACCTAACTTTTAGAGAACTCTAACTATGAGAAAATTGCCCTTAATGAGTTTCTCATAATTTAGTGCCATCTAATATTATATTATGGCATGCTACAATCCATGGGATCAGTCAAACATGACTGAGAGAATAAACAAACAATAAGTATTATATGGAAACTAACTAACTTTTTTGGACTAAAAGTAAAGGGGTCCTGGTCATTCTAGAATGAGAAGAACATTATAAATCATGATAGAAACTATCTTTACATTTATTCTATGGTTTTCGGTGAGATGGGATTAGACTTGTATAGTCATTTGCATAGGGAACTCCTTTTAAAGAAATTGTTTCTGGCAATGCTCAGGATCACACAATCAGTATATGCCCAAGAACATAGAGAGTCCTGACTCTGAAGCTGGTTCTCTCCCCAGTATACCAGCTTCCCTCTGATGTGGTTTTTAATGTCACAATTTTATTCTCTTAGAAGTTATTGTGAAAATTTAAAAAATGTAGGAATGAATAATAAGCTACTTAAAAACCCTAAAGCAACAATAATGTCAAAAAAATTGAAATCTATTAAATAAAAACTAAGAAAACTTGGTGACTGTATGGGAGAAAATGTGTTTGGATCTACACCTTATAACTTTTACTACAATGAAGGATAACTGGATCAATAAGATAAATATTCTTAAATTATTTTAAAAACTTGAAGAAAAATGGAGTAATATATTTCAACTATGAAGAGGAATTTTATTGAATATGGAAGAAGTCATTGGAGACAGAAAATCAGTAGTTTCAATTACGCGAAAATAAAGATATTTGCAGAACTATAACCAATATCTCAATTAAAATAAAACAGATTGATAAACATGTCAGCTAAAACTCTAACATTGTGCAATTTATATAGGATTGATGCATATTGACAAGAGTAATAATATGTATTTCTTGAAAGAGCAATGGTCAAAAGACAGGAACATGCACATTTTAAAGGAAATGAAAACTGTTAATACCATGAAAAGGCAACCATATTCTTTAATAATCGCAGGAGTTAAAATCAAGATAACCTTATGATACAACTCAATAACCTTTAGAATAGAAAAAATCAAATATGATAAAAATTGTTACATCACTAAGATTGTGAAAATAAGCAATCTAGTTGATTTAATCTACTTGTGGTTAGACTACAGATTGGTGGAACATTTTGGAGAGCCATTAATGATATGCAGTTAATCACAAAACTAGTCATGCTTATTCCCCAAAACATCAAAAATAGGAGAAAGTGTATCTTTGTAAAAATATTATTATATACTGCATTGTTAATAGCAAAAAATTGTAAATAATCTGTGTCTGACAATTGTTGAATTGGCTTAATAAATTATGGGTAATTCATCAATTCATGTAAGCATATTTTGCTATTATTAAAATGGAAGTATGAATACAGGAAAATGTGGAAAGATCTGTAAAAATACAAAATGATGCAGGCTACAATCAATGGAAGGAGAACTACATGGAGTAATTTTCTTTTTTCTCTCCCAGGATATTTTATGTAAATATATGCACACATGCACATACATATGTATGTTTACATAGATACATATATATTTACATCCTAAAAATGGTATTGTAGTAGAGGCACAGAAATACATTTCGCACCCATGAGAATAGTTTCCATTTTTTTTATCATAGTAAATCAAAGCATGTTAGGCCAATTTATTCAATTTGTGCCATCTGTGAAGTGAATTTTCTCTTATAGTGTATGTACTTTATCTTAGTTCCCACTGGACCCACAAAATCCAGTTGCCTTAGGAGAGCAGTGCTGTTTAACCAACATATAAATATATAAATTTATACAACATAATTTGAAGTGGAATTATGTTCAGATTCCCCCTAGCTACTAGGGGGATCTGAAAAGACTATTTGTAGGAGGGACCCGAAAGGAAGGTAAATTTTCAAAGAGAAAGAAGTGAGGAAGGAATGGATTCCTGGCCCAGAGACAGCCTACCCAGAGACACAGGTCAGGAGATCAAATATCAATTTTGGGAAACAACAAATAGGCCAGCTTTCCTGGAATAGAAGTATATGAAGGTGAGTAATGTAAAATAAATAATGGAAATACAGGCTGGGGCCAGACTGTAAAAGACTTCCTATGATAAGCTGAGGAGTTCATATTTTATCCCAGAGACAAAAGGGACCCTTTAAAAATTCTTGAGCAGGGTAGTTACATGATCAAACTCATGCTTTGGGGGGATTATTTTGGCAGCTATGAGGAAGATATAGTGGATGGGGGTCAAAGGGATTAGAAGCAGGAGATTCAATTAGGAACTTATTACTAATAGTTCAGGTGATATGTGATTAAGGTGTGATTAAGGCTTGAACTAGGGTGGTAGCCCTCGGAGAGAAAATAATGGGATGGATGTGAGATGTTTAAAGTGTATTGTTTGCAAAAATTGTGGAGATTATAGATTCTTCTTGGCCATCGTCAACTTCTCTTGCGCACTTCTTAGAATATTGTAGACTTGGGCAGAGAGGGAATAGGCACAAATTTGAAGAGAGGATTTGATAAGGATAAGAAAAGAGGAGACAGAAATGAAGGCCAGGATGCTACTGTGAAGGGACTGCCTTCTAGTCCGTATTGACTTCTAGGAGACTCCCAAAGATATTTCATGGAGAATATGTCTTCATTTATTCACATATTCCATTCAGTAAAAATTCCTTAAACAAGCTACTGTATATGGAACACTAAGTTCAAATTTGACCTCAGATACTAGCTGTGTGAGTATGGACAAGGTGATTAATTAACCTCTGTTTGTCTCGGTTTCCTCAACTATAAAATTAGATAATAACAGCATCTACCTCACAGGTTGCTGTGAGGATCAAATGAGATAATACTTTTAAAGTACCTGATACATAGTAAGTATTATATGTTTATTCCCTTCCCCCTCTCTCTTCCCCTTCCAACCCTTTAAATGGAATTTACTTCTGGATGAAGGTTGTCCAAAATATGGCCCACATGGCCTGCAGTGTGACTTTGTGTGGTCTTCCTGTGGGTTTTAATTTTCACAAGTGAAAAAATAAAATAATAATTTGTTTTGAATGCATTTTAGATATTTTAATTCTATCACTAATAAATAATCTCATTGATGTAAATTTTCTTTGGTGTTTTTAAGCAGTATTATGGATGGAACATATCACACAGAATTTCCGATCTGTGGGATGCGTTCCGTCTATACCATGCAGACTAGTCAGTATGCACCTACCTTTATACTGCTGTGTTGTCACTTCATTGTTTTGTGTCTGCTTTTGTACTTCGTGCCTTCACCTGTCTCGTTGATGACACGTGTTCCCCCACTTTCTATTAGCATACTGTATTTTTTATTCTGGGTGCGGTCCTTGAATAATTATTTTATTTTAATGCAGCCCTAGTATAACCTAAGGTTGGACAGCCCTGTTCTAGAGTATTAGGATAGACATGACCCAGCTGTGGTTGCTGTGGGCCAAAGCAGACCATCTGCACTGCCATCCCCATTCTGGGTTGAACCTGATGCCAGAGAAGGCCTGGAACTCTGAAAAAGATACAACACTGTGGACTAGAGATAACGAGAGCAAGGCTATCCTCTTGGGATAGACATCTTGCCTATAATCTCCCATTGACTCCACAGATATGGGAGAGCTACAGAATAAGATCACTAGAACACAGGGCCTATAAATAGTCCTCAATGAACCCTCTTTTTACAATGCAGCCCAATTTACATTGAGGGGAAAAACACAATGCAATCAGCTAAAGCATTTTAAGCAGGCTCTGTAGGAGAATTAACAAAATAAAACTAGCTTTATGTCCTTGTCTCTGATAATGAAACCTATAGCATCATGCATGTAGTTGACTATAAACCTACTCCCAGAGTCTGGATGACTGCAGAATTTTCTAGAGGTATGCTGTGAGCTTTAGTTTTTTCCACTTTCAAAAAAAAAATTGTTCCAAACCAACCTGCAACTTTTTAATCATTGTGAATCAAGGCATATTAGGCCAATTTAATCAATTTGTGCCTGTTGTGAAATGCATTCTTTCTTGTACTCCATAAGCTTTCTTTCAGTTCCTTTTGGACCCCAAGGTCCAGTGGCCTTAGAAGAGCAATGCTGTTTAACCAACCAAGCATACCGATTGTGAATGGCTCATTTCAGGTCATCCCTGTCCACCATAAGAAAATAATCCAAAGACTAACCTTCTCTGAAGCACTAAAACCCTAAATGTTAATGTGGTTGCAATTCCTAATTCAATAAAAGGAAATGAAAGAGAGTCCACTGGAGCAGTTAATGAGTGACTATAACCTGAATGGGTTGTAAATTATTGTTGGAGATGTCTAACATTGACATTTCTTTTTTTAAAGTGCAAAAGTCAAAATGTTCATTAGAGGAGGTTTAACTATAACGACGAATATTCAAAAGTCCTACTAGAGCAAAATTGTGAGTAGGTAGTTTGGATAATAAAAATTAACATCCAGACGTAAAGAATTTTTTACATATTGCATTTGCTCCAATGGGCATGCTGTGGTTTCAAACTGAAGACTGTGGAACCATCATTTTCAAAGGCAATTACCCAGTTAAATGCTAAATTAAGGTAAGCAAACTCATTTTCTTACAGCCAAGTGGCCCAGGAAACAGCATATATACGTGTATATATATATATATATATATATATATATATATATATATACACACACACACACACACACACACACACACACACACACACACATTTTCTCACTGCAAAAGCTGTTTTTAGGGTGATTTAGAATTGTCTGTGTTTGTGACTGATGCCGTGTAACAGAAATATGGTTTTATTTTATTGCTATTGGTGATCTGAGTACGTGTATGAGATATGAGCATAGGTTCATTGAGCCTCTTGCCTGAGATTATATGCAATGGTTTGGGTATCAACTGCTACAGATTACTAGTGACAGCATGTTCGATGCTTAATAAACCATGTGATGTTACACACTGCTGCTCTCAGATCCCCTTAAACTTACTCAAAATGCCACAGGGTTTCCTTCAAGGGTCATTTAGCAATACATTCAATACCTAAAGGATATCTCTTTTCCAACATCAGCTCAGTGACTAAGTCTACTCAAAGGATCATAAATGAAAGCATAGTTCTAGATGACAGGAGCATAGTTCTAGAGCTGGAAAAGACCTTAGGGTTGATAAAGTTCAAATCTCTCATGTTATGAATGTGAAAATTGAGGCTAAGGAAAGTAAAATGATTGGCCTAAAGGCACACAGGTACTAAGGGTTAGATTTTTTATTTGATTTTATGTTCTATGACCACAGAGGCAGTTGTCTTTCAGTCCAGTGCTTCATCATATTTTATCATTGTTGAGTCTTTTCTGGTGAAGCCAAGCAAAATCATCACCAGTCTAGATCTCTCCTGCCTCTGTAGTATCATTTGCTTTACCTAATTAAATTTTCATCTAAAAGAAATGAAGAATATAAAATTTTCCATCTGAACCAAGGCTAACATGCTTACTTACTTAACAAAATAATAACAGTCATGTTTATATAGCATTTAAATGCTGGAGAAATGCTTTTTATACATCATCTCATTTGAACCTTATAACAAATCTGTGAAACAAGAACAACAGGTATCATTTTTCACATCTCACAGAAGAGGAAACTGAGGCCCAAAGAACTAAAGTGACTTGTATAAGACCTCACAACTAGTTATTGTCACAGTTATGAATTTCAACTCAGGTCACTCCTAATTCCAAGCCTAGAATATTTTCCACCATGACATGCTATTGCTCAGAAAATCCACCTCAGGTAGAAACATTAAAAAGAATAACAAATTGGGGCAGCTAGGTGGTGCAGTGAGTAGAGCACCAGCCCTGGAGTCAGGAGGAACTGAGTTCAAATCCGGCCTCAGACACTTGACACATGTACTAGCTGTGTGACCTTGGGCAAGTCACTTAACACCAATTGCCCTGCCAAAAAGCAAAAAAAAGAATAACAAACTTATGCAGCTATAATAGAAGGTGTCATTCAATAATATTACACTACCAAATAAAGTTCAGGCAAATAGTTTATATTCTCATGTAACCCGAAAGTTCTTTTTTATATACTAGAATTGAATTTGCACATACGCACATTTATACACACGTATACATACATCCACATACATTTTTGGGCTTTATTATTTTCTGACAGTTGAATTTAAATGACCAGCTATTTGGGGGACTTATTTAAGTCAGCCAATTCTGGGCGGGGGGGAGGTAGATGATTCAAGATATATTTGAGACATGAGACTGGATTGAAAACTGAGCAGAAAGGGGATAGAAAAGGAAGGTGTGGAAATATTCAAAAATGAGAGAATTAAGACCACAAGTTTTGTTCAATCAACTGAGCTCAGATCCAGGTGTTGATATAAAAGTCACTGTGTATGTCAAGAACAACTCAAGCCACTATATTGAATGATACGTCTATTTTTTTTGTTGTTTCACCTTGTCTACATTCATCACCTTCATGGACCACTAGTCTCTTGATTAGTTCTTTTTTTTAATTTATTTTTTATTTTTGGTTTACAACACTCAGTTCCATAAGTTTTCAAGTTCCGAATTTTCTCCCTCTCCCTCTCCTCCCTTCTCCCCACCCCAAGACGGCATGTAAATCCTATATAGGTTCTACATATACCTTCACATTAAACTTATTTTCACAAAAGCCAAGTTGTAAAGAAGAATTAGAACCAATGGAATGAGTCATGAGAGAGGAGAAACAAAACCAAAAAAAAAAAAAAGAAAAAAGAAAGAAAGAGCAAATAGTTTGCCTCAATCTGCATTCAGACTCTGTAGTTCTTTCTCTGGATGTGTATAGCTTTTCCCAACATGAGTCTTTAGGAGCTGTCATATAAGCTTGCATTACTGAGAAGAGCCAAGTCTATCAAAGTTAGCCATCACAGATACTGTGTGTCTGTAATCGCATATAATGTTCTCCTGGCTCTGCTCCCCTCAGCATCAGATCATGTAAGTCTTTCCAGGTTATTACTAAGTCCATCTGCTCTTCATTTCTTATAGCATAATAGTATTCCATTACATTCTTATACCATAACTTGTTTAGCTATTTTCCAGTTGATGGGCATCCCCTTGATTTCCAATTCTTTGCCACCACAAAAAGAGCTGCTGTAAATATTTTTGTACATATAGATCTTTTTCCCACTTGTATGATCTCTTTGGGATATAGCCCTAGAAGTGGTATTGCTGTGTCAACATTTTTACAACCCTTTTGGCATAGTTCCAAATTGCTCTCCAGAATGGTTGGATCAGTTCACAACTCCATCAACAATATAATAGTGTTCCTATTTTCCCACATCTTCTCCAGAATTTATCGTTTTTCTGTTCTGTCATATTAGCCAATCTGACAGGAGAGTTGTGGTAGTTGTGGTAAGAATTGTTTTGATTTGCATTTCTCTAAGCAATAGTGATTTAGAGTATTTTTTCATATAACTATAGATATCTTTAATTTCTTCTGCTGAAAACTGCCTGTTCATATTCTTTGACCATTTATCAATTGGGGAATGACTTATAGTTTTATAAATTTGACTCAGTTCTCTGTATATTTTAGAGATGAGGCCTTTATCAGAGATACTGGTTGCAAAAATTCTTTCCCAATTTTCTGCTTCCCTCCTAACCTTGGTTGCATTGGCTTTGTTTGTACAAAAACTTTTCAATTTATTGTAATCAAAATTATCCATTTTGCATTTTGTAATGCTCTCTATCTCTTGTTTGGTCATGAATTCTTCCCTTCTCCATATATCTGACAGGTAAACTATTCCTTGCTCTCCCAAATTGCTTATAGCATCAGCCTTCATATCTAAACTGTGAACCCACTTTGACTTTATTTTGGTATATGGTGTAAGAGATTGGTCTATGCCTAGTTTCTGCCATACTCTTTTCCAGTTTTCCCAACAGTTTTTGTGGAATAGTGAGTTCTTATCCCAGAAGCTGGACTCTTTGGGTTTATCAAAGAGCAGATTACTATAGTCATTGACTACTGTGTCTTGTGTATCTAACCTATTCCACTGCTCCACCACTCTGTTTCTTAGCTAGTATCAAGTAGTTTTGACGATTGCTGCTTTATAGTATAGTTTAATATCTGGTACAGCTAGTCTTACTTAGTTCTTGCTTGTGATTGTGGTTTGAATCAACCAACTGATTGGCTAATAAACAACTATTTAATAAGTGCTTACTAGGTACCAGGCACTGTGCTAGGCATGGGTACATAAAGACAAAAAAAATGTCCTCAAGTAGTTTACATTTTACCTGGTGAACTGACATGTACACATACATACACATAAAGAATATACAAAATTAATGAAATGTAATATTTGCGGAGAAGGCACTAGTAGCTGGAGGGAGCCAGAGAGGTGTCATGTAGAAGAGGTAGCCTGGTACAGTGGAAGAGATGATGACTTTATAATCAGAGAGCATGGGTTCAAATCTCCCATGACATTTATGAGCTATATGACTTTGATAAGTCTTACTAGACTCCTCACTTACCTCATCTGTAAAATAAGGTTCCTTCCAGCTGTAATTTTTACAGAAGGTGGCACGTGTACACACCCATACCCACCCACCCACATTACATATACAAGGGATCATAGAATGTTACTTGAGAGTTTGAGGTGGCTCAAAGTTAAGTATAGCATGAACACAAAGGAAGCCCCAGGAATTCAAGAGGATAAAATTCCTTTTCTTTCTTTTTTTTTGAGAGTCAATGGGGGTTAAGTAACTTGCCCAGGGTCACACGGCTAGTAAGTCTCAAGGGTTTGAGGCTGGATTTAAACTCAGGTCCTCCTGACTCCAGGACAATGCTCTATCCATAGAGCAATAAAATTCTTAAAACAATTATCATCGCCACTTCACATCTTTATTCTTCTGTATATTGTGTCTTAAAGTTATAAAAATAAATTCTTCATAACCCAAGCTAATAATTTCAGGTACAGGGCAAAACTCAATGAATTCCATGAGAAAATAAACAATAAAAATGAAGCTATTTGGAAATAGAAGAACTGTTCATGGGTTGCTGCTCATAGGCAATATGAGAGGAGTAATATTACTGGAAATACTTCTGGGGAGTTCCTCAGAGCTTTGGAAGGACTGTCAGTACAGAGCTGAACAGAATACAGCTGCACAGAATTAGACACTTCATACACTCTGAAGCAGAGCTGAGACTAGCATAAGCTACTATCAGACAGAATGTTTTAAAAATTATTTTTCATTTTTATAGAAAAGAGAAAAAAGGATATTCCTTTCAATTATTGACCCTCCTACAAATATACCCACACCCCACACACCTGGGGATTGTTGTTCTGGTCTGGTCTCAGAAAATCACAGAGCAACAGAGTGGATCTCCTTCAGATCTGGCATTTCCATAAATTTATCATCAGCACTTTCTCCAGATATTGCAGATGAGTGGAGGTGGGACCAGAAGTAGACAAGGTAGGCAGTCTCCTAGGACAGAGTGTGCAAGGTGATGCAGGAGGTGACAAATTTTAACATTACTTTTTTATAAGTGCATCTATTTTTCTAGTCAGAGGATTCCACTTTTTATGGCACACCAGTATTCATTCTGACATGTCAAGTTGCATGTGTTAGAATGAAGCTCAGAATGCCTCAGGGGGAATAACACACAGGTACTGCCACTTGCAATCTTGGCCTGTCTTTATGGGGGCAGCTAGGTGGTGCAGTGGTGCTGGCTGGGCCTGAAGTCAGGAAGATTTATCCATCTGAGTTCAAATGTGGCCTTAGGTACCTACTAGCTATGTGATCCTGGGCAAGTCATTTAGCCTTTTTTGCTTCAGTTTCCTCACCTGGAAGAATGGAAGAAGGAAGAATCTGGAGAAGGAAATGACAAAGAGTCAGATGTGAGAGAGGATTAGTCTGTACACCATTGCCAACTGTTAGTCAGCAGAGGAAGTCAGATCAGCTGGTAGGAACAAGGATAA